>NC_072826.1:3765000-4442500 GCF_027744805.1 Dunckerocampus dactyliophorus
GATCTGGGCCCCAGAAGCAGAGGCTGAGGTGATGGCTCTTTACAGTTTATATTGTAAGTCCACAAAAAACACAAAACTACGCTGCATGACAAAAAACTGTCACAAGCATGAATAGAAAAACCAAAATACAAAGAAAAGCTACGAGGACCTGAGATAGAGTGGTCAGGATAAAGCTGCTGGAACTATATCTGAAGGTTGCCTACAGCCACAGCTGTTAAAGATCTTGGACCAGGTGCTAATTCAAGACCTTGGCAGTTATGTGCTTTTGTAGACTACGCACTCGGTGACTATAGGAGTCTCTGTGGTACACCAAATCAAGGCGTTTATCTGAAAATTTACAATAGTCCATAATTTTGATTAACAACCTGCTGGTTGACACCTCAACCATCACATCTGCCATGTACATCAATGTGCCAGGGAAATTCATGACTTTAGTGCCTTTTATTTTATTATTGATGTTTTTCTCTGTGGCATTTTCTTACATACTGCAGTTGAACTGTATGACTGTATGTATTATGAATGTATTATTATTCATAAGCATAATAAAGGTTTTGCAGGTCAGTGCACAGATGGATTCGTCTCATAGAAGCTTCTATATAGTTTACTTTTTTTGCCCTCTAATTGGATTAGTCAGAAAATTAATTATTTGAAGTCAAGTGAATGCTCTTGTAATATTCACATGGAGAAAGAAGAGAAAGGGATCTTTCAAGCATCATTTCAATTTAGCGGACACACTGCATAGCTGTGGCTCATGCTGAGCTTGAATTGCAGTAGAACATCTTAAAAAGTCAAGTCCTAAACTTTCATTTTAAAAGGCACATTTGTTTCACTTTGCTACCATCAGTTTCAGTGCATGCCAGATGGTTTGAAAATCTCCAAAGACAGGTGTGGATTCTATTTTTTGACTCAAGAGTCTTTAGAAGAGAGGAGGTGCGCGGGTCAAACACTGCGCTTCGGCTTCAATGAAACATTATTTAAAAGGAAGTGTAATGTTTGTGGACAGGAAGTGCTGCCTGTTTATTTTGTTGTTGTTCTAATAAGATAAGATACACTTTATTAAGAAATGTATTTGTTTTAGCATAGAGCACACGCATACGCACATGTTAACACTAATAAAAATAAACAAAAGGCCTTAAAACAGTTAAAAACAACAAAAGAAATGAACGCTGATGAAGCGCTGTCAGCCTCCACTGCTGATGAGCTTCCTCATCACCCACACACTGCTAGATGAACATATGGAGAGTGCTATTATGGTCTCCTAAGTGCTTTTCTCATTACAAGAGGAGCGCGTATTGCGCTAAGCAAATCTCTAATATACCTTACCATTAACTCGGTTTGTGGGAAGGTTATTTCCAACTGTCGTTATATTTGCCCTTGAATGTATGGCTCGTAGGTGAGGATGAAAAACAATGCTGTTATCCGCAAACGAGTGCCAGTGTCTATCTGTTCAGCTACAGCAGGGGTTCTCAGCTGGTGGGTCGGGACCAAAAGTGGGTTGTGGATCCATTCTGGGTGGATCACCAACAGCAAGTTAAAAATGACATTCAAATATGTCATATACAACTCATGGCTGACTCATTTTGAAGTAAAATTTATCAATATTTCAGTCGTCTTCCTCCTGACAATAAAAGTGTAAAAATAAGTGAATTTTTTCTACACTTTTGAATACATTTTATTTTGTATTTATTGTTATTTTTTATTTAGAACAGTTAATTTTTTAAAATGTTTTCATACACTTGAAATGAATTTTATTATTATGTCCTTTTAATAAAAGTGTAAAAAATATCTAATTAAAAATTACAAAAAAAATAAAATAAGGGTGTAAAAAATAACAAAAGATCAATAAAAATAAAATTCACTTACATTTTAAAAGATGGACTTAAAAATAACTTGCAATTAAAAATGACGTAAATATAAGCACAAATCATGCTAACGTAACTGCATGGAAATGATTACGGCAGATTGGAAATGATGCACGGTTGAACTACTTTAACATTGCCTTTACAGTCATGTTTTTGATGGTGACAATTTGAGCCAAGACAATATTAATTCAGTTGACAGTATTTCTTATGAGAAAAATTGTTTTCTTGGAACTTGGAAGTCAACTAGGAACAGATTGTGCTTGATTTTGGAGGTTCCACCGTGGGCATAGATACTTTGCATATGGGGTTGTTAGTCCAGGTCCAAGATTTTTTGAGTCTCTATGTGTAACAGTCATCATCCTGCACACTGCCTGGGCTCCATCCCACACCCACACATCTCCCACCCACTTTCAACCCACTCACCAGCGCAGCTCATGAGAGTCGGGGAGTGAGTTTTACTTAAAAAGTAAATGAAAGTTACATAATAAAACTCTTCACTTTTGATGTCCAGCGTATAGTAGGATTAAAGGAAAAGTGTACTTTTTTTTGGAATTTTGAGGCAGCTGAGAATGCACGTAATGGGACGCCTATAAAGCCTTCTGAAAAAAACCCTGAAAAGCGCCAACAACGCTCCATTTACACAATGTGACCTGCATATTAACCAACCTACAGCAGCATTGTTATTATCGTTATTATTAAAGTAGTTACGCCCAAGAACTATGTTATTGGCGTAGTGACACTTTGCCACACTACACCGGCTAGCTACTAGTTGGCTAGCGACTAGCTTCACCACACACACTCGCTCACAGTGAGTGCCTCAGGCCACTAGCGAAAGGTAACGCTAGGTGCATAGCGAATATTCCCTCTAAGTTGCGCGTGTGTGCTATTGCGAACTGCTCTCACATTCTCAGCGCACAGCAAATCCATGCAGCGCACAAAATGCAATCCAACTTGAACTGTAAATGATATAAACACATTATCCTGTAGCATTTTGTAATGGAACTCAGTGAGTGACAGAACAACAAGCGGTAACAACATATTAAACAATGAGGAACGCAGGCCAGCCGATGATAAGGTCCTGTTTGAACACATTTACTTACGCAGCCAATCAATTTATGAACAGCTCGTTACGTGGTACATGTCGCTGTTTTGCAGGTTAGCGTATAGCTAATTATGTTAAGAGAGCTAAATGCTGCTTGCTAACCCGTATTATGGCGAAAAGAACGGGCAGTTTAACATCCATTCACCAAGCCAAAGTAAAAAAAAGCGGTTCTTTTCAGGGGGACTGACTGTCAGAGTATGTGCAAGCAGAAGAACAAGAGGTCAAACTGGGTGAGATTTTTTTCATTTTGGAATGAGAAGGGGCTGCTTTATAAAACATGCTGCTGAGCCAAAGTAGCAAGCCAGTTTTCAGAGTGAAAAGTGCGCAGTGAATGCATTATGTTTTACTGCCGTGCTTTTATTTTGATGGATGGACCTACCGGATACAGGAAGTGTTACAGTTTGTGTTGCTGAAGGGAACGGAAGTTTGGTTGAGAGTTAATTAAAAAAAATGTATTTAGACAAAAGTAAACATATACAACAAATACGGCAGCAATGTCAAGTATGGTTCCAGGATGAAATCGTCAAATAGAAAGTCAAATTAGGAAATGAAAGTATACCTAACCAACAATGTCAATGGTAAACAACAAAAAAAAAATGGAGAATGAAATGATAAACTGTAACTTTTGTGCAAGATTCAAATAGTTAATTGTATGAGACCATGGTTTGTTTTGTCTGAGGTAGAGAATAAAGACCACTACATTGAGGAATCCTCCTTGCTGTCTGTTTGGAACGAGATGTGTTTCGTAAGTTAACTGTCTTGTGATTTGTTTCTTGTGTTTTCAGGTTCTTTTTGCCAGTGTGCGTATACAGTACATGTATTCAGTTTGTCCTAAACGTTTTTCGTAGTCAGGAAGTAGTCACTTGCTATTGAGACGTAAAATGTGCCAATTCTCTTGTGGAGCCTTAGGAAGTGTTTACCTGTAAGTGTCTTGTACATTGTTATGTGTTTTATACGTCAACTATATGCTAAAATGGGATGTTGCATCATATTGGAGGCCTTCAAAGTTGCCCTAAAAATCGCTAATTCTAATCGCTAGTATGAAGCTATATGGGACTTCTATACAAGTTAGCATTGAGCTAGCACATTTGTTTGAATGCATTTCTTTCATGTCATTATTTGATCATTTTATATGCTGTGTAAATCACATTTTGACATACTTCATTTCTGTATGTTTAGTTTTACAGAGCTTCAAGTAACGGCTCTAAAATGGAAGTGCAAAGAAGTCTATTTGAAACTGTTATCTGTCTGCTGAGCTAGCAACGTTACCGGGAGCAGAACAGCAGTCATATACAAAATATGACAAAATGGAAGTTATCGGCTTTCTCAGGTTTTGGACAGGTGCGATACTACAGAGTGCACGTCTGATGGTGCTCACAGAGGTCCAAGTAATGCTATGGTGGTTTTTGTGTATGCTCAGATACCTTTCTATGTTGCTATGTGAAATCAATAGTAATGCTCAAAATGACCAAAATAGGGCAAAGTCCTGTAAGTATTACATGGTATCATGAATGTGCCTGTTACTACATGCTCACCGCATGGATATAAAACCATAAAACCTTGTTGGAGGTGTTTTAATAGCGGCCTTTCTAGGCGGAATAGGTGTGTCCCATTACGTGCACTAATTAGCTGCCTCTTTTTACCTGTTTTTATATCTTTAGAACACACAGAAAAGAGAAAGACGTGTGTGTTCGTGTCTCACATAAGGATGGTGGATGAAAAAGTGCACTTTTCCTTTCAAGTTATGTTTTTGACAAATTGTACAACCTTAAAAGGTATTGAAATGTTGAGGTTCAGCTGTACTGTTCAAAGTGGGAGTTAAGTGCAAACTGCAGCATACGACTAACATTCTGCGTGCATCTTGAGACGGGGATAAGGCAGATGGTGCTATGTCTGTTGAACCCGAGTTGGACTGGTTATAATGTTCTAAGCTTCCTCCACATGATGAAATAACATTAACACTTGGATCATGTTAGTGGTGAAGAGGCAAAAGCCGTGTAAATTCCCTAGGCTCTTGCTGTTATTGAGTGGGCCGAGTCTTGAAAGGTCAGATGCAAGCAAAGACAAAAATTTGAAAGTCTGAACCCGCAGTGCAGCCTTCCATGGCAGTTGCAGGGCAATGGCAGGGGCAATAGCGAGCGAGCGAGCGTACGTGAGAATTGATGGAGTGATGAAGGACTGGAGGAAGGGCTTGCATGGAGAGTGTTCTGCGTGTTGAAATTCGCCTCACAGTGTGGAAGAATAGGGGAGCAGATGGCGGCAATGTCTCTTGATGGTGAAAGAACAGAGTCTGTTCGCCCAGTCAAAAAGGAAGCGGTATAAAAACTCTGACCGTATGGGAGGACATGCAAAACACCACGCGTGGTGACAGCCGTGTCATAGATGTAATGAGTTTATTTCTCCGAAACGTGCTGCACAAAAGAGACGGGCGTGAACATTGTTGGGGTAGACAAAAGAGAGCTTGCATTTATTGTGTTTGACGACGAAATGTCAGCAATGATTAACTTTCCTGTGGGGGTGTAGATAGGAAAATGTCAAAAAATTCTGGAAACACAAGTCCTTTACAGTACGGGAAGACCGAGAGCAAAAAAAGATAAGGAAGGAATTGAAAGCCATAATGGTGCACTCAGTCAGTGCCACTCAAGTGGGGGGGATTAAGTGTGAAATCACAGTTGGGGGCTGCAATGATCAGGCAAGAGTTCATTGTGATTAAAGCAAGCATGAAACTGAAAGACGTGACAATGTCCCGCTTATTACATTATGCTTACCGTGATGAAGGCGGCTTGAGAAAGGCCACAAAGGCAATTTGGAGGTAACTGCACCAAAGTGGAAATGAAATATTCTCAAGGCCGAAAAATGGTGCTGCTATATTTAGTTAGCAAGCTAAACCAGGCAGGAATGGGCTATTATTTTGATTTTTTTCTATTGTTCGATTAATCGTTTTATTGATTATGGTGACAGGCCTCACGATAATTATCATGCTGATATGAAAGAATTATGACGTCATACCGATAAATCCAATGACATTAAAAGTACGGTAGGTCCGATAACGCATAATTTAAAAAAAAAAATGCTCCAAGGAGGCGAGATTACCTGTACTATGCGGGTGAGCAAATCAAGCGCTCCCTTTTTCTTCTGCCTGTGACATTAACGGCTTGTCGTAACTTCCCCTGAGCTCATTTGTAAACAAACATTCACTTTCTGAGGAAGACATTTTGCGTGCTGGTTGGACACAAAAAAAAAACCCACCTGAAATGCCAGCGTGTATCGTCTCGTCTCGTGAAGTGAGTGTCTCGTGACACGCCTAATGGCCACCCTAGGTCAGCTAATTGAGTGGTCAATAATACAGTATGAGAGGACCAGCCAGGACACATCTCATGTTGTGGTTGTGCTAGCATTTTCTGGCAAAAAATGTGTTATTTCAGTGGTCCCGAACATGAACAACCAAAACTTTTTCAGTAGCAAAACATTAGCTCATTTTATTAGTCACCAAATTTGGTGGAGACGGCAATCGTGACAGGATGCACCCTCCAAACCCTGAACCCTGTTCTAAACCAACAGGAAGTTGAGCATTTTGGTTTCAATTTTGGGGCGAAAACCAGGTGTTGTATTTCAACAAACTAGTGCTCGGCACTTTGACCAAATGAGCCCAAATGAAAATCACGGCTACAAGACAGACGGGCGATTTTATATTGCCAAAGATTTTAGGCTGTTCCATAAGATGTGGGCGGTGCATGGCAACAAACGTTGATAATGGATCAGACATTTCACCACTAAACTGTAAACCTTAATAGCTCAGCTCCACAAGGTCAGCTCTTCATCATGACTGGTTCGTGTAGTGAAGACCACACCTTGAAGTTATACAGTACATAGGTCACTTCCTGAATTTGTCGCAGCGCCACCCAGTGGCAACAGGAAATGGAATGGACTTACGTAATCCCTAAGTTGCATGGGGGTGTGAGGGCCGGTTCAATGCTGCTTGCAGCTGTCATTTTTTTCTTTCTTCCCACCCCACCCCCCGTCCCAGCATTGCAAATGCTCGATCACCTCTGTTACGACTCTGATACCTCTGAAAGCGGAAAATTGCCAGCTCTTACAGGCAGTGTAAAAAGGGCTTAAGGCTGAAGTCCTGCAAAATAGGTGCATCAGAGGCTTAATAGAAGGTATAGCAATAATCCATCTATGAACCCAGTGTATCAAATACTGATTGGACAGCAACAATTGTCAGGTGTTACATTCCGGCATTGACCATTTACGCCAACGTTGTCCTGGCTCTGTTACGGCTCTGATACTGCTTTCACAGCTACTATCAAAGTAAAATATTGCACCATCAAATCTGCAACAGACGATACGGCAACAAGCCACTTTTGCCTTTTACAAAGAACCAGGATATCGGCACAGCTGTAGGAATCGTGCGTGATGCACGTGTCAACAGTCGCGACAATTGCTTTCAACCCAAAGGTGTGATAGTACCTCAAAAGGTGGAAAATTGATGGGTCAACTTTGTTTGCCCCATTCTGTGAATAGAACTGCAACACAGAAAGAAAAAGGTGATACAGGCTATTATGAGCAGTGTGAAGGGGCTTAAGATTGTACAAGAAAAGTACAATGAAAAAAATTATAAAAAATAACTGACACTATATTATCCATCCATTCATTTTCTATGCCGCTTATCCTCATTAGGGTCGCGGGTATGCTGGAGCCTATCCCAGCTGCCTTCGGGCGAGAGGCGGGGTACACCCTGGACTGGTCGCCAGCCAATTGCAGGACACATATAGACAATCATTCACGCTCACTCCGTTTCAAACCCTTTCTTAACTTTCAAATCAATAAATTGGAGGCTAACGAGTTAGCTCGGTAGCTTGCTATGCTTACAGCGGGGGCCGTCTCTCGTGTCCCTGCAGAGGTCCCGTAGCCTCGGCGTAAGAGTTGCACAATGTGGCGTTAGCAAAATAGCAGTAGTGCAGCAGTGTCTATTATTTTACAGAGGCTTCTAATAATGGTTAAAAAACAGCATTTACAAAGTCTGGAACCAATGAACCGTGATAAATGAGGGACTGTACCAGTAATATACAACCCACAAGGCATGCTGGGAAGCTCACATGTAGACTTCCCCAACATGAAGTTACCCGGCATGCCTCGCGGGTTATAATTTTTTTTTTTTTGCATATTGTTTTGCATCTATCCTAATCTTCCTTTGCAGAGACAACACACTGTCTTCTGCACCAAGTAAATTCATGGCTGCGTAGAAGAAAAGTGACTTCCTGGAGGAGGACTCAGGCAGCATTGTTCATGGATTGAACACACTATAGCATAACCCACGGGGAAATGCAGCACATGTTCACTTCAAGACAGAATATTTAATGCAAAAGAACACTCTAGAGCTTTGGAGTTTTCAAGTAAGGATGTAAAATGAGGTCATTTTTTTTCCTTTCCTTTATTTGGGATAGTCCTTGCCTTTCCTCTCGTTTTAGAAGCAGAGCTTCGTAGCCAGTTCTCGTCCTCATGTGGCTCACTCGTGTTTCTCATTTACTTTTCTTTCCACGTGTGCTCCCCTGTTTGTGTGCCAATTAATCTTTGTGCCTGCAGGTCATCGTGTTCCAGCTTTCTGCTTGTTTACACACTTGGCTTCTTCAGGAGCCAGTCTATCAAACATTGCCTCAACCGAGCAGAGACTAAGTTCTTGTTAAGACCGTTCTCGCTGTTGGGTCTCACTTTTTTTTTTTTTTTTGGTGTCTTTGGTCATTTCCCCGTGGTGCGTTGGCACGAGAAGCGTCTGCGAGGCCCGCAGGCTGACAAGTCACTTTGAGGTAGACGCGAAAATACTGTCACGGCTGAAGGGGCTGGCAAATTGTCAGCCGTGCGGTCTTTAACCTTAAGAGCTGCAGGAAGGAGTCTTCCCACCTTTCAAGTTAAATGACAGTGCATACATCACTTTTATTATTCCTCTGATTTATTCAGGTCACACGTTATTGAATCATTAAGAGTCACATTTAACAGCACGCGGCATGCGGATGTGGATGTTTGCAAAGCTAAAAGCTAAGGTAACAGTGTGGATGGGCGGAATCAAAGCAATATTTGAGGTATTGGAAAATGAAAGGGTTAGCGTTGAGTCTTATCGCTCTGGGTGGTAGAAATGACTTTTTTGTTATCGGGAAGAGTGGAAAGTGATGGAGTAAATTCAGTGCAGAAGGTCTTCTAAGCAGAGGCAAAGATTACCTTCCTCTATTATGCAGTCATTTCAAAGTGAGCTAAAGGTTAATGATGAAAGGAGGGCCGCCGTCTGTGGTCTAAGGTCTCATACTGGCAGAAAGGGGATCGCTCACTAATGTTTTACAGAAATAACTCGACACTTGAAACCGTCTCTCTGCTTTCTGGACCCTCGCTTCCTTGGGTCTTCTGGCCCAATTAAAACGGAGCTAATGGACTGTAAGGCCCCGCTCTGCGAGCTGGGCCATAATTTGTCTTTTCATTACAAGCCCTGATGCTGTTTTTCCCCCCCTTCTTCCCCTCACCTATTGGTCTTATTGCCTGCCCTCTCGTGTTTCAAACCTTTGAGATTAGCTGACCTTCTCCACTGTGTCCACCTGTAATTAGTCTGCATGCTTTCTCACAAGCTTCCCCGCGTATTATACTATACCATTACGTTAACAGTGGACAGTTGTTGTACAGTTATGTTGTGGTTATTCATTTCCATCATTAAAATGACGAATGGTGCATGAGATCCAATACAATTTCTGCCTTTACAAAGATAATAATGCTCAGAGGTATTAATGCAGTGCTTCACAACTAGTGGGGAGGTGTTTCGGAGGGCGTGAGAGGCAGAGATAGGCATGCTATAGGCCAGGGGTGCTCACACTTTTTCAGCCTGCAAGCTACTTTTAGAATGACCAGGTCCCAAAAACCTACCTCCTACTGTAAATACAGAAAATATGTATATTTACTAGATTTCTAAACATGAGTTTGTATACGTTGTACATGTACGTACATGTATATCAGGGGTGCACACACTTTTTCAGCAAACAAATTTAAATATTAGTCAATTATAACACAACTGATCCAAACTAGACGGTATTTTGGATGCTAAACAAGCAGTTGAACGAAAGCCAACGCAAAATTTTAGCAAGAATTGTGGATTTTAACCGAAAACACGCTAACCGGGGCAGACGTTAACCAAGGTTCCACTGTATACAACACACACAGCTAGCAAGTAGTGCACTCGCTAGTGCGTAGCGCCTCGCCTCTCCCCACTGGGACAAAGAGACTGAATGACTGACAGGAGGGTTCACTCACGTCGTTCATTCTGCTATAGAACCAACACTCCCAGGTGTCAAGACAGATGCACAGAGTGAACTCTCTTGTCATCCAGGCTGTTTGGTAGAGAGAGGAGGAAAACACGCATGCACATGTCGATGTATCGAGGCAAAATGAACCTGTTTTTTTTTATTGTGCGGTTAATTGACTTATTGATTATTGTGGCAAGCTTAGTCCCATGTGGTATCTGCAGTTCCAATGCAGTGGAAAAGAGGCCTCTGAGTCCATATGAGGGAAGATAGTGTAAACACCAATGGACTGCTTCTTTGAATCAGCACAGTTGTCCAAAGTTCCCCCTAATGGTTTCAGACAATAGTTTCTGGGCCAGACTCCCTTCAGGATATCACTGTCAGCCATCAGCCCGCCCCCTCTGACCCATGGCGAGCCCAGCAGGACAGTCTGGACCTCGGTGCAGCTCGTCTGCGCTGGCCCCGCAGGAAGTGACCACCACAAGCTCCAGGTCCTGTCGTGCAGCCACACAAAGAGCCGGTCGCAGCTTCTCTCTGTCGAGGCCGGTCTCGCCTCCTGGTTTTGACGGATGACCCACTGCTCCAGGCGGCGGCACAATCCTTTTCCTCCTCTTCCTTGTGCCGGAGCCCTGAGTGCAGGTCGAACATGGCCTGGTGCGATGCTCACTCTCGTTATCTTATTTGTCATAGCAAGGATGGCATTGGTAGAGCTGCTTTTCAGCTGACAATATGCAGTGAATGAAACAAACATGGATTCTCCATTTTCTTTGAAATGTAATTGAATTACGATTCCACCGCTGATGAAACTGCAGTTATGTCAGCATCCACCTGAAAGGTTTTGGGTGGCATCTTAGTACTTTGCACAGCTTTGCGCAGGACAGTCCATAAGGTTAAAAACTGCACCACAGTGACAAGCATGGTCATAATCTCGTCATGAGCTGCTGTACTGACCCGTGATCCGTATGGTTTAGACAGCAGGCAAACAAACAAAAGACACATTCGATAATGCATTCCAGCAGACAAAAAAAACATCCCCAAATAATGAACTAATCACAACTACAAAAAAAACAATTAAACGTGCGACACTAAATGAGATTATACACAAAGAAGACCCTAACTAGCAATTACAGGGACAACATTTTTAACAGCCAGCCAACAATGAGCACAAGCGAATTATAAACACGTGCAAATCTTCCATTTATCTGTCTGTTTACCAAATCATTACTTGGACTTGACAATAATAAGCCATTAGCATTGCCAAAACAGCCTTTTGGTGCTTTCCAGCACTTGTTATGTACAGAGACTTTTGGGAGATATAAATATGATCAGATCTTTTCTTTTTGTTGTTGTTGTAAACTCGAACAGCGTGAGGTGGCATACATCTCTTTCAGTCCAAGGTAGCAGATTTTCTCTGTTCAACAGCTTGCGTGAAATGTTTGTTTCACGACACCACTTGGAGAATGAAGACGTGCCAATGAAAAGGTATGAATTTGAAGGCTTCCCATATAAAAAACACATTTTCACATCAGTGTGTAGTTTTAGATTTCACTTCACTCCAATAACTAACTACCGCTTTCATTGACAGTATTTGCAATTTCATTTATTGATTCATTTTAGGGGTGCACGATAATTATCGGAGCGATGTGAGGGAATTATGACATCATACGAATAAATCTGATAACATTACAAATAATTTTTAAAAAGGCTCCAATGGGGAGAGATTACTATATTCGGACACATGCTTCGGTTTGCCGCTACGGAGGTCAGGAGAACCGGAGTATAGAGTGGGAGGGGATACCTGGCGTGGCCCAGCAAGTTGCACTGTATTCGGGCACACGCTCCGAGCAGCCAGTGTGACACCACAGAGGTTTTTGGCAAACCTTTTGCACTTTTCACACGCCGTGGCGCTGGAGTTTCAGGTGGCTAATAAAGCTTTTTGTGTGCTCGATGGGTTTTTTTTTCCCCCCTCATCACGTTTGTTTACAAGTGAGTTCAGGGGAAGTTACGACAGGCCGGAGCGCTTCATTTGCTCACCTGTACAGCACAGGTAATCTCGCCTCATGTTAAATTATCGGTTGTCCGAACTATTTTTTATTGATCAAATGTGCTAGCCGATGACGGTAGTCTTTTATTCTTATTTTTTGGTTTTAAAAATGTTTAATTTTGATCTCGTGACACACAGCAGCTCTAATCATATCATAAAAAGTAATAATGTTATGAGGGGAAAAAAAGTGGGACAGTTATTGAAAAAGCGTGGAAAAGTTCAAAAAAATAAAGTCTTAATATTTCCAGAAAAAAAGGTTCGAAGGCTAAGAGGTAAAATGTGCTCGTATTAAGATGAATATGGTGCTCAGGGGGAAACTTTTTAATCATATCAGTGTTGAATCTACTATTCTAATACATATTGGAAATAGTTTTGAATTTCAAATCTGACGTCAAAATGATTCTATTTCATCTGCAGACCTGCCCTGTCACAGCTGAAGGGCGTTTGTGCACACGCTGTAACATGTGGGACTTCTGCTATTTTCAATTCCCGCCTGGTAGAAAATGATATCAGATGGGTTTTTTTTTTTTTTTTGGTTGTTGAGCATCGGTGACATGATATGGCTTAGTCCATGTTTTTAATCATTTCCTTTCTGGAGCTCTGTTATGGCAACCCTCTGCGGCGTTCTCCAGCTATCTTTGCTCACATCAGACAGGCAATATCCAGCATTTTGCTCGTGTGAGACGAGGTCCTCGCCATTGCGCAGATTACCCATTTACCAGCGGAGCCTGTGTGCCTCCGACCATGCATGGCAATTATTTCGTGTCACGTTTCCGAGCAGAGCTGGGATGCAACATTTTGGGGTTGGGCCGTGAGTGACCATAATGGATGTGATGGCTACTGCCAGTCTGAAAAAGGCCTTTCTGTTCCAATTCCAAGCAGGCTCAGGCTTATATCAGTGCATGTATGTTAAAATCAATTTGTAGACTTTGTGTCTAGCATATCTGCTGGATGATGCAAATTCCAGAAGCTATGTCTTCCTCAATTGTTCCAAAACACCTTTGTGTATCGTAGATACTCACAGCTATGTAATGTTTCTTGGCGTATTGCATCATGGTGTCCAGAAAAGGACCATAAACGCATTAAACCCATTCAAAGAAGGCTCTTAAAAATGAGATGCAACTCCATCAGGAAGGGGTATAGCAGACCCATCACCGCATGGCACTCTCAGGAAGACGTTCTGACAGTTGACAGCTGACAGGCGGCTCACAGGGCAACAGGGTCCGAGTCAGAACGGATCAGTTTCAAATTGACGTGTTGGACAGCGGAAGAGCCGGCTAAACTGTCCCAGTAGGAAACAAAGAAGCGAGTTGCAGCAGCAACATACAAATACATGCAAAGCATCAGCATTCACTATCAAGCATGAAGCCATTAGGAAAACCTGCAGACATCTTGTGGCGTTCAGTTATTTCTTTTCTAACCATTTTACATGTGTGAGATGGAAAAATGTGAAATTTGCCGGGGTGTATTAATTTATAAAACATTTTACATTTTTCATTGCCTTATCAGCTTGATTTACCCTAAAATGACAACGCTACACTTAAAAATAGAAGTGCATGATAATTATCGGGCCAGTATGAGGAAATTATGATGTCATACAGATAAATCCCATAACATTAAAAATAGGTCAACAAAAAAAGGCCTCCGTGGCGTCACACCGGCTGCTAGGACCGTGTGCCCGAATACAGTGTACTTTGCTGGGCCACAGCAGGTGGCTCCCTCGACTCTATACTCTGGTTCTCCTGATAGTAGTGATGTGGTAGTAGTAATGTCATGATATTTGATTAGGACACATCAACAGGTGCAGTTGGTCACATTCTAATTTGTTCAAGTCCTTCTTACCTCCAGGTGTGCACAAACGACACGTAAATCTAAATTAAAAAAGAAAGTACATGGGGAAAAAAATGACATATTGGAAATTCCATTATGATTCCACATTTATGCTAGAATAAACTGATGAAACAATCTTATGTGACGCAAATGCCAGCACTTTTTCCCACATTTAAAGCATGCAGAAAAGGTTTACACCTTTTAGTGTTTTCTGCAACTGAAATGTTATAATAAAATAAAAATAAAAAATAAAAATGTGGGCATTTGGCCTGGAACAATAATAAATTAACTCATTCAAAACCAAATACGTATTTATACGTTTTTAGAATCCCGAACACCCGATCTCAACAACGTATTTAAATGTCTTGTTTTTTTGTGCGAGAGGCAAAAAGAGGTGATGACACAACCCTTCAGTAATGCATTTCACTTCAGAGCAATTTTAAGCCATGAAAATGGCCACAAAGTGCATCTGATAAGAGCTCGGCAGAGATCACGTGAAAGGAAAATCACACATGACAGGAAGGAGGAAGTGAGAGAGCGTGGAGGAGTGTAGCGCGCAGAAGGTTACGCGTTGCAGGGAAATTTTAACGCATGCACACACACACAGTTCAGTTCCAAATGTGAAAATTGTAAATAGTTCACAGTGTTACAGTATATTTGTAAATAAATCGTTATTTTCATGTAAAACAACCCTTTTTGTGTTGTTTATGCTGGTACAGTTGTTTGGATATTTGACCTGTCACAAAAGCAACAAATATTTCTTACAAACTGAAAGTTATGCTCGAAATGTATCTGTGATGGCATGCCAACAATGCTAACATGCTAATAGCTAACATGCTAACACCTAACCTGAAAACACTAGGTGGAGAACTTACCCATGTTCTACTGCTTATTACTAAAGATCGGAAAAAGGTAGAGACACTTTTTTTCCCCAATAAAGACAGCAGTCTAAGCTTTCTTTTGGTAGATCCCATGTTTATATAGCCCTAGAACACAATAGTCTGTGTGCCTTGAAATATCATTCAAAATCGTCTAAAATGGCTGGTACTGAAGGGGTTGTCTTTCAAAAAGTGGCTGAGATTGAATGAATGAGTTAATCACACACTAAATGAAAATGAACTTGACCATTTTGCCAGCCTCAATATATTGGCACGTGCACACGTGTCTGTTTTCCTCGTCTCTCGCCTCCAAACAGGCAGGAAGAGGGTTCACTGTGTGCATTGAAGATCAGCTGGGGGTTTAGTTATTTCGGTGCAGCTACCTTGGTGACCGTCTATGACATGGATAGAGTGCTTGGGTCAGACACCTTGTCCTATAAAGTAGGACTTGTGGGGGCAAATTACCAGATGTAATGAATGAGGACCTTTTGTGAGATGCTTCTTTTAAAGTATGGGTAGATGCATGGTGGAATACAAAAAGAGGTCAGAGTAGTTAAAAGTTTGTCCCACAGGCTGCTCGTAGAGAGGAAGAGAGGCGGTAATGACCCTGATTACAACCAAGTGTCTTTTGTGAACTTTACACTCCAGAAATAGATGAGGCATATTCAAGGTTGCACATTTCCATATTCTGTTAAGGTGACTTCAGATGGTTAAGTGCACTCAAGTAGGTCATGCATGCAAATGTGAAAAGAGCATCAGCGTTTACATTGATGCCGCTAATGGGTTTGAACGGCAAGCAATTATGATTCCTCATTTAGAAAGCAAACATTAAACTGCTTATACACTCCTGATCAAACTCTTGAGACCAGTTGAAATATTGCAAGGATTTACATTTACACTGGTGGATCTCAAGGAGGTTCTAAGTAGAGCTTCAGCAAACAGAAGAAATGGGAGTGAGACAAAAAAACATTTTGGAGTAAGCAATTTATTGCAAAGAAGCATTAAAGTGAAACAGGCTGTTCGTCAGCGGATCAAAAGTTTAAGAGCAGAGCCTTCAAAAGGCAAAATGTAAGCAAGGCCTCTCGCAGCGCACCCTTGCTGCTGAGGTTGGACGCACGAAGACAGTCATTTCAAACTTCTTCAAACATCCTGAGGCTCATGGAACAAAAAAAGTCAAGTGGTAGACCCAAAAAAATGAGCCGCAGGATCCCACTGGCTGTCCATCAAGACCCGGGACCATCCTCGCATGGGAAAAGGAAGGTTGTTGCTGGTGCCAAGTGCAGTCTAATAACGATCAGACGCCATCCGGCAGAGAAAATTTTTAAGAACAAAAAAGTATCTACAAAATACTTCTAGGCCACAAAACTGGGCTTTTGAAATTTTCAGGAGAGCACCAAACAGTAAGGTAGAAGAAAGTTTTATTCCCCCTTGACGGTCCTGATGGCTTCCAACGTTACACAGTGGATGGGGCGCCATCATGATCCTTCAAAGAAACAATGGAGCTTCAGGTTGTGCAGGGGCATCAAACGGTGGAGGCTATGTGGAGATGTTGCAGGGGACATCCCTCATGACTGAAGGCCCTCATCTGTGTGGTAATGGCTGGCTTTTTCAACAGGACAACGCTGCACTTCCCAAAGGACTTCTTCCATGGGAATAAGCTCACTCTTTTGGACCATCCTACGTGTTCCCCTCATCTAAATCCGAAGGAGAACATTTGTAAATGGATGGCAAGGGACGTTTAGAAAAATGGACATCAGTTCCAGACAGTGGATGCCTTCCGTGAAGCCATCTTCACCACCTGAGCAACATTCCCACTAGCATAAAAAAAACATTTTTCCAGATGATTAGCAATAATGGCACAGCTACTCATTACTCACTCCTTTGTTCAACATTTCATTTCTATTTTAGGGGGATTTCAGGTTTTTTTAAGCTGTCGTCTTAAACTTTTGATCAGCTGATGAACAGCCTATTTCACTTTAATACTTGTTTGCAATAAATTGCTGACTACATTTTTTTTGTCTCATTCCCATTTCTTCCTTTTGCATTTTGAATCTCTACTTAGAACCTCCTCAAGATCCAACAGTGCAAAATGTACATTCTTGACATTTTTCATCTGGTCTTAGAATTTTGATCAGGAGTGTATAGTGTATAAATCAGGGGTCACCAACCTTTTTGAAACCGAGCTACTTCTTGGGTACCGAATAATGTGAAGGCTACCAATTTGATCCACACTTCTGAAATTGCTAATTTGCACAGTTAACCTTTAACTATCCATCCATTCATCCATCTTCTATGCCGCTTATCCTCACATTTCGCTTGCTAGTTGTACCAAATGT
The DNA here is from genome assembly GCF_027744805.1 of Dunckerocampus dactyliophorus. Classification (NCBI taxonomy): domain Eukaryota; kingdom Metazoa; phylum Chordata; class Actinopteri; order Syngnathiformes; family Syngnathidae; genus Dunckerocampus; species Dunckerocampus dactyliophorus. The sequence continues at coordinate 3,782,336 of NC_072826.1, forward strand.
TCCACGATGAGGGGAAGAGAAAAAAAAAAGCACACAAAAAACCTTATCAGCCACCTGAAATGCCAGCACTGCAGCATTTGAAGAGAGCGAAAGGTTTGCCAGAGACTTCAGTGGTGTCACACTGTCTGCTTGGAGCGTGTGCCCGAATATTGTGCACCTTGCTGGGCCTCGCCAGGTGGCTCCTCCCGCTCTATACTCCGACTCTCCTGACCTCCATAGCAGCATGCTGGCTGCTCGGAGCATGTGTCCGAATATAGTGCACCTTGATGGGCCACAGCAGGTGTCTCCCTCCGCTCTATACTCTGGTTCTCCTGATAGTAGTAATGTGGTAGTAGTAATGTCATGATATTTGATTAGGACACATCAACAGGTACAGCTGGTCAAATCTGAATTTGTTCCAGTCCTTCTTACCTCCAGGTGTGCACAAACTACACTTAAATGTAAAAAAAAAAAGTGGGTCAAAAAGGAAAAAGCAAACAGGCTAACAAACTGGTGAGCAGGTCAGCATCACAAGGAGCAAGAAGGACGTGGAACAGGAACAAGCTAGTTTCACAGGTCTAAACAAGAGATAGCAAACAGACACTTTACTGGCAGCATGCAGACAAGTTGTAACGATCCCACGTCCTCCTCCTGTAGCCTGGTAGCTGAAAAACCCTTGATGGCAGAGTGCCTATAGGTGCACCTCGTGGCACCGCCCACTCAGGGAGTGAAGGGATCTAAGGGGAAGCACAAAAAAGGCCAAAAGGTGACAGCACAAAATGGAACAGACCCTAACATTTGGAGTTGTTCACTGTGGGAGGAGGTGTGATCTCTGACATCAGAGAGTAAAGACTGGATAAATAAGAAAAGGTTGCTAATAGAAGGCAGTTAAGATAAAGATTATGTGGGATGCATAAAAATAAAACCTCCTGCTACAATACGCTCACACTGAGTCAACAGCGAAAAAAAGACAAAGTCATTGACCATATTTAAATTGGATGATTATGGCCCGTCCAGTTATGCAAATTTCAGTCAGACATGCAAAGTTTCACCCATGAAAAGTAAAATCTGAGCATTTGTCAATTTACATTCTACCAGAAAACCAAATTGCCTTTGCTAATTGATGTGTTTTGATGGATGCAAATGAACAGATTATTTTGAAAATAATGAATTATTAATCACAATCAAGCACACTAACAAGCGTGATTTATTAACTGATTTCTCCATACCACATTTGTCAGTGCTCAATGCATGCCAGGCTGTATTTTAATGATGCTGTCTGTCCCAATCAGTGTCAAAGCATTCCTGGGGGTGGGGTGGAGGCACTAACGAACCTTTCATTGTGCCGTGTGTCGTTGAAATCTGCATTCCGCTGCCATAATAAATCAGCGATACCGCGGATCGTATTACTCCTCTTCATTATCAGCAGCGAGACGTCAGAAAGACAGATATTAGCAACATTTCGAGCCTCCATTCAACGTTGCATGTGAGGCCAAACATTCCCAGCTCCGTTCATTACAGCAAACATTTCAAAGTTCATAAAAGAGTTTCACGAGCTGAAACACGGCACACATGTATGTGTGCTAACAAGCGTTTAAACTATTGTACGTGCGGCAGCCCAGGCCCCCAGTGTGTGGTTAAATACAGACGTGTGGAAAAACTCTAACCACAGTGTGACGTGAGCCAACAGTCTCATTAGAAAGGCTACAAACTGTGCGCTGCGAGATAATAAACATGTAGCGCTATGACCTATGACCCTGGCCAGCCCTAGCGCTCCAGTGCATGAGAAAATGCAGCAAGACAACCAATGTTGGAATAGCGGTAACACGCAAACGACGTAAATAGACAAGTTCATTGTAAAGAACAGTATGTTGTAACACGCCAATAGCTGAGGAGTCATGCCAACATTTTAAAGTGCATGCAGAGGTAGATAAAGCTGCTGGACGTTGACCATATGTGAAAATGCAGCTGCTGCCAACCTTATGGAGTTACTAAAAAAACTACATCAGGAGGTGTCACAGTCCCATTAGTAGGGGTGTCACAAAGCACTCAGGTCACGAGACGAGGCGATACAGGAGACAAGAACGAGATGAGATGAGATATTAACATTACTTTTAAAGAAAGCACAATGACAAAATAGAAGAAATATATGGCAATCTACTCATTTCATTTCTATGTTGCACTCTTCTGCACTCTGTGTGAATGCTGGTGGCCCCGCCTCCACCCACCAAGACAAAGCGACTGTATGCCTGACAAAAGGGCTCACTCCGTTCATGCCGTTGTTCTACAGAACTGATGGCAATATATTGAGGCGGGCAAAATGGTCGAGTTCATTTTCATTTATTGTGTGTCACATTTGAATCTGGCGAGATCTTGTGACACCCCATACCCATTATAATAACACAGGTAGCGCCAAATCTATTTGTGGCGGTCCAAATGCATTGATGGCCGACCGCCACAAATAAAAGAATGCACGCGAAACGCTGCACATTGTGTTTGGAGTTAGAGGGGTCTGCCATATGGTCGTCTTTAGAAGCTAATTAAACCCAGCACAACACATCTTCTTGATCCCATAATAGCTCTCCCGTTTAGGTAAACAAAACCTTGACAACGACACCTTGTATTTTTGTATTTCAAGCAAAGATGCCACTTCAATGCGTGTCTATTTAAAAATAGCATCTGCAGGTATTATAGCTACTTGGACGCTTCTTGGGATGATTAAAAACATCATACCTGAAGCGTATTGATATGCAAATGTGCCTTATTAGTGGCCACTACTGTGAATTGTTGGATTTTGCATTAACCTCAGTCAATTGAAATCGACTCCTGTTTCTTCTACATCACACAAAAATTCAGAGTTTTGCCTTTTCTATGCGCTGTCTGCCCCTGCTAGTTGCACTTCACTTGCTCTTTATTAGATTATTCCTTTGAAACGTCCACAGTCATAAATCGAAAGCACCTTTCGATGTAATGCACTCCGGCATACAACACCGCGTCTCTGCACTCAATAATGAACATAAAGTATTGATATTACCTTCCTGACTGACTCAACAATTTTTTTTAATGTATGAGCTTTCCAAAAGTACGTCCATGGCAGAGCCGCTGGACTGGATCTCATTACATTACTCGGAGTTTTCCAAGCAGACCTTGTTCTGCCTGTGCAGTGTTCTTTATTCATAAAAGAAACATTTACTTAGGAATGCATACGCAATGTCACAACTAACAACTATTAGAATAAACTTATTTACGGCTGGTTTTCTCAAACAAAAACTTAAATATACTCATATATATATATAGATATAGCACACAGAAAAATTGAAGGATGCATGAGGCCACTTTGATACACTTTATGCATTCAATACGCTAAAACCAATTCAATGTGCTGTAGGCCAGTGTACGGTTTATAAGCCGTGTAAGCTTTGTGTTGTAGGTGACAAAGCAAATGCAAAATTGTTGTATCTCATTTGTAACGCATTTTATTTTTAGAATAAGACGCGGGCCAATCGGTACAGAAAAATCCAAATACATTTACTGTTACACGCTAAACAGCAGGCGTCAAACTCAGTATCATTTTATGTGGCTCGCAGAAGCCTGGAAATGATGCATGTCAAAAAGACATTTATTTTATTTTATTATTTAAATATTATTTTAAAAATATTTGCATATATATTTTAATTGTATTATTATTAATTTTATTTGTCAAACTCCTTATAATATAGCTTCATTATATTTGTTATTATTTTATTTATTATTTTTTTTATACTACATTTATATAATACAACATATTTAAATATATTTATATTATATTATGTACGAATAATAATAACATATATTTTTTAAATCGGAACGACAATTAATATTTCTTGATAAATGTATTTGTTGTCAATTTTGACAGACGAGTTCTTACTTTTTTGTTGGTAAATCCAATTTGAAATGATTATTTGTATTATTTATTAATAATATAATAATTAATTATTATGTATTATTACTAAAATTATACAATGCTGTAGTTGTATAGTCTAATTTGCACTTGGCATCTTGACTTCTTTCGATGTATGTTTGTTGTGTCCAAAGACATCTAGAACTTTTCTTTTCTTTTAACAGAGACCGAATATCAAAAAAAAAAAAAAAAAATCCGATATTTGGAGGCAGACAAATGTTGAACACCATCCACACTGTCAAGCATGGAGGAGGACACTTTGTGCTCTGGGGCTGTTTCTCTGCTAAGGGCGCAGGAAGACTTCACAGCATGGAGGGCCTGATGAACGGGACCATGCTCCGTCACATCTTGGATGAAGAGAACCACCTGGCCTCAGCCAGAATACTGAAAGTGGATCGCCGATGGGTTTTCCTGCAAAACATACGACCAATGCAACAAAGGAGCTGCTCAGATAGAAGCTTGTGAAGATCCTGGAGTGGACACGCCAGCCTCCGGACCTTAATCCCTCTCAAAATCTGTGGAAGGAGCTAAACCTCTTAGCTGCCAAGCGACAACCTCAAAACCTTCAGGATTGGGACAAAAAATTTTAATGATTTTGCACTTTGAGAAGGGTACGCAAACAGAAATCATTTAAATTGTTTGTCCAGATTTTGAGGTTGTCGCTTGGCAGCTTGGAAGTTTAGCTCTCTCCACAAAAAATTTGAGCAAGCAATGTATTGCTAACAATTTAACTAAAATAGTCTATTCATTGGCTGATCAAAAGCTTATGACTATACAGTAGCTCAAAAACCCATAACCCTACTTTCCCCCTACTTTTAGCCTTTTCTAAAATGCTTTCTCTTTTTTGTTGATATTCTGTCTCTAAAACTAAAGCTACCATAATGATCCTGGGCTGTTCGTGTCTTTATAAGGGTGTAAACTTTAAAAATCGTCAGGGGATCAAATCATTGTTTCCTCCACTGTAAGGTAAGAGAAATCCCGCACTATGTAGTAAATCTACATGAACATGCTCAGGATATGCATAATAAACAACTTCATTGGCACACTGCCTGTGCTTTATAAAGGCAGTATAAACATGATTCATCAGATTCTCTCATAAAGCAGTGCTGGTTAAAATGGGGTGGGGGATGTAGTATTCCTCAGCACCTTCAAATTCAAATGCTGTAAAGAACACGTACTGTTGACATCATGCACTGTTGACGGCATGGTTACAAGTACCTCACATGTTTTCAGCCTTTATATATTTCCACATAAAAAGTAAAAGCGATTGCTTAGCTTGACTGTTCGTCAAATGTTGCTTAATTTTACGGGGGAAAAAACACTTTTGCCACGGAGATAATACTCAGCAGTCCAGCGACACTACCTGACCGCCATTCTGAATCTTCAACATCAACAACATCTCTGATCGGCTGCTGATTGGTGCAATCGCTCCAATAACAACATCTCTGATTGGCGCAGAGCGGCACGTTGTGTAACTATGGAGACGAATGTTGCGTTTAGTTAACTTTACACCAGTTTGTTACGTCGTTACTCCCTTCTAGTCTTCTAATGTGAAATGTGGATTTAAAATTCCGTTACCAAGTACTTTCTGACCACTGCCGCGTCGTCAGGTGGTGGAAATGTTTAAGCACAATTATCAAGTAAGTATTGAAGTTCCTGCTAGATAACACGACCGATAGCTGTAAGCTAAACACAATTTGTGTTGTGCTGCAGGGTGGAGCTGTGGTGGAGGTCTTCAGTGGACAAGGCAAAGATCCTGTAGCCAAGTGGAAGCTTTGTGGGGGACAGTCAGCCATCCGGAAAGTGAGAGAAAAATAATAATATTGTCTAAATTGCTCAGCACAGCTGGACAGGTGCAATTTGTGTCATCCCAGAAGTGGCAAATATGGTTATGTGCAAAAACTAGGACTGCTCCCGAACCCACAAAAGGGTGAACATTTGAAATTTCTCACACAGCTCATTGCACAAGGAATCATCGTCAAATTTGGTAGCTACATCTAGGGGACTGACAAGCACATATGTGTAAAATTTGAGTAAAATTGGTTGAAAAACGTGGGCAGGACTTGGCAAGAAATTGTCCTTAAGTCCGACCATTTGTGTAATGATTATAAAACTTTGAGGATGCAGTGTCTGTATTACATGTATGTCAACCAGGGGCATTATTTGCCGGCCCAAGGCAAACCCAGTCACTGGTTGTACTTATTCTTGGCCCAAACTAAGCATTTTCAAGCATAAAATGGCTAAATGAACTAAAATACAAATACAAGACAGAAGAAGCTTTGTAATTCTGAATGTAGTACAGTTGTGTATTCTACATTGGCCAATCGGTGTCAGTAATTGTTCAGTGAGACAAGCACTAGACTCGTCACTAAGGTTCCCTCGGGAACACATTTACTGTGACACTGCTCGAGCAGTTTTATTTACTAGTATTTTTATATTTTATATTTACTATTTATACTTAAATGGCTTATTTACTCTTATTTTGTCTACTATATTGGGTAATACGAGTCTGTTTTCCAGAAAAAATCAAGGAACTGCTCACGTGTTAGTCTGTGTTATCTTATTTATGTCTAATATATGTTATTTTCTCTGATTATATCTACTGTATTGCACAATACAAATGTAAAGGTGATTATAGGGGTGTTATTTCATGTCTTGAGGGCTCTAATAATGTTAAAGACTAGAATAGTCCATTGCGGCGGAGGAAGCCACAATCATGATAGATTATGCATTTTATGCACGTGAATTAAGACTAAAACAGGAATATGTACTTTAAACCAAAGGGAAAAAATCAATAATTAGTTTTTATGAGGCATTTGGGGGCCCCTAGAAATCTCAGAGCCCTAGGCAATTGCCTGTTTTTGCCTAATGGTAAGTCTGCCCCTGATTCACACAACCCATGGGCGGCACCACTTGATCTCCTATTTTTTTTTTTTTAGACCCTCATGATGTTCTTGAATTCATCGTTGGGGATGAATAACATCTGGGTTATTTATTTCTTTTGCAATGATTCCTCTAACCATTGCTTACAATGATGTACTGTAATGTGTGTGTGTGCGTGTGTGTGTGTGTGTGTGTGTGTGGCCAAATAGAGCTGACAATGGCCGATAGACTTTCCTTCATTTGCTGAGCTTTTGTCCCTTTCCAGGAGTATGACAAAGAACTTAAAGGATTTGTGTACCGTTTGGATGGCAGCAGCAAGACGGTGAAGATGCAAATGCCAGAGAATGGGAAAATGTCTCGTAAGTTAACAACAATATAATACTCCACACCCATGTCAATTTGTGCGCTAAACTGTAATTCAATTATCTGATTTCTTAGTTGGGCTTCTCCAAAGATTCTTGGCCATTCAAGTGAACATTCCTCCTGATAAGGATTTTTCTGTGGAGCTTTTGTAAGTTTGTAAGGTTGTCCGTGCTGCAGACTTACCCAGCAGTCTTTATGTTTAATACATATACAAGTGGAGGTCTGGTATAACCTAGACAGATTATGCCATTTATTACATACTACATCCACCCATTTTATATACCTCTTTTTCTCATGAGTGAGCTGGAGCTTATCCCAGCTGATGGTGATACCCAATATTGAGTATTAGTTGTACTATTTAACAATAACAGTGCGCTTGGTCAATCCATAATGTTAATAAACCTCAGACTTGAATATTTAAGGAAGTGAAAGTGAGGTTTTGGCTTTTGTTGAGACTATCTCTGTGTGCACAATTATTAGGCAACTGTTAGTGTGCAGAATGATTAGACAACTCAAAGAAAAACAAAAATATTCCCATCTCACTACTTTATTTTCATTTTTTTAAGTCAGAATGATAAACAAACAACACAAACTTTACAAATAAATATTTCTGACATGTCCAAAAAACAATATAGCCACCCTTTTCAATAACACGGTAAAGTCTTCCATCTATGGAGTCTGTCAGTTTCTTGATCATTTGACCATCAACTTTTTGTGCAGCAGCAACCAAAGCCTGTCAGACACTGTTTAGAGATGTGTACCTTTTTTCTATAAATCGTACTCAATAGGTACAAGTACTCAATAGGGTTTAGGTCAGGCGAGTAAGGAGGTCATGTCATTATTTTTTAATTTTTAGACCTTTCCCAGCTAGCCAAACAGTGGAGTACTTGGATGCAAGAGATGGAGCATTGTCCTGCATACAAATCATGGTCTTCTTGAAAGATGCACACTTTTTCCTGTACCACTGTGTGAAAAAAAAGTCAGTAGGTTTGGGAGTTGAGTTTGAATCCATCTTCAACCTGAAAAGGCCCAACAAGCTCATCTTTTAGCCCTTACCAGTACCCCACCTCCACCTTGCTGGCGTCTGAGTTGGAGTGGAGCTCTCTACCCATTGCTGATGCAGAAACGGGCCCATCCCTCTGGTCCATCAAGAGTCACGCTCATCTGATCAGTCCACAAAACCTTTGAAAAATCTGTCTTCAGATAGTTCTTGGCCAAGTTATAGCCTTTCAACTTGTGTGTCTTGTTCAGTGGTGGTCGGGTTTCAGCCTTCCTTGCCTTGGCCATGTCTCTGAGCACTGACGCTCCAGGTAGATTACAGTTCTGGAATATGACAGCAGTGGAGAATAATGGATTCCTGGGAGCTTCACATTTGATTTGTCTCAAATATTTGGCAGTTCATTGGCATGTTTTTCTCTCGACACGTTTCTTGCGACCCTTTTGTGCACTTGCAACAAAACATGTAGTGGTTCTGTAGGCACGTCCTAATATCTTAGCGATTTCGGCAATTTCAAGAGTGCTGCGTCCCTATGACAGATGTTTTGCAGTTGTTGACTTTTCAGAGTCTGTTAAATCTCTTTCCTGGCCCATTTTGCTAGAGGAAAATAAGCTCCCTCATAATTGTGCACACCTGATAAAGGGTGTTGATCTCCTAAGGCCACACCCTCCCTCAGTACACACATGCACATCACCTGGTGTGCTTAAACCCAATAGGCATTCAAGTTTATTCAGCCTGGGGTTGGAAAATATGCAGAAAAACAAATGAGAATATGGTCACAATACTGACTTGCCTAATAACTGTGCACACAATGTATACAAACTAAAATATAAACGCAACACTTGTGTTTTTGCTGCCCTTTTTCATGATCTTAACTGAAAGATACACAACTTATTCTACACACACAAAAAGCCTATTTCCCTCAAATATTGTTCTAAAATGTGTTTAAATCCGTGTGAGTGAACATTATCATTGACTGACCTCACTGATGCAGCATGTCAAGGTGCTGGTTATTGCACAGGTGTGCCTTGGGTTGGCCTCAATAAAGGGCCACTCAAAATGTCAAGTTTAACTTTATTGTCAACATCTGGTGTGACAACCATTTGCCCTACATACCCCAGTACAGCTAAATTGCACATTATGGAATGGCCTTTTATTGTGGCCAACCTAAGGCACACCTGTGTAATAATCATGCTGTCTAATCAGCGTCTTGGTATGCTACACCTGGGAGGTGGATGGATGATGAAGTATGAATGCTCGCTAACACAGACTGGGACAGATTTGTGAACAATATTTGAGAGAAATAGGAGTTTTGTGTACATGGTAAGGGTGTCACGAGACACTCAGTTCACGAGACGAGACGATACATGAGACTGCGTGTACGAGAACGGGACGAGACAATATTTTAACATTACTTTTAAGAAAAGTATAATAAAAAATATGACAATGTATTGCGATCCACTAATTAAATTTGTTTATTTTTGTTGAGTGTAGTATTAGCTGAATAAATTAGCCCTCAAATATTATTTGGATTATTATGAAGCAATTTTCCTGGAGCATTTGAAAAATAAATGTGATCAATGGACCTTATTATTTCTTAAGTAGGATTTTATGGTGGGTAATATTTAGTTATGTTTTCATTCTGTATTTCCTTTTGTTTGAAAAATACCTTATTACCAATAATTATGCAGTTTTTTTGGGGGGGATTATGAATCATGGGGGAAATATAGGAAGAAATATAGTCCTTGTGAATACCGTTTGCATATTTTCGTATTTTTCAGATTCAGCACGGATAAGTGTGTCTGTGGTCACAGCACTAAAATCTTATATTGTGCCGCAGTCTGAGCATTCACAATGTGCCTTGTTGTGTGTCTGCCTCAGAATAACAGATGTTGGCCACCTGAAAAGACGGCTCTACTTATCAACTGTACATAAAGACTTGTCTGCCACACTCTGGCATGCAAAAATACCTCTGGCAGGAGTGAAACGCAATATTGTGAGCATCCCGACTCGTCCCAGACGTCCTGTCATTATTTTTAGGTGAGCTCTGTGTCTTTTGCCATCAGTGTTGGATTGTGAACAAGATCCTTTCGCTCTTGTCGTAGTGGACTACTTTGTTTGTCGACCTTGTGTCATTCACCGGAGAGTTGTTCAAGGCTGCGGCTTTTTTGAGCCTGGACGGCATCACTTTGTTTGCCTCCTGTAGAGTGCGGAGAATCTTCACTGTGAAAACTCCGCCGAGTGGCCTGTCAAGTGAAGGTAATGCAAAGCGCCGGACATTCAGGATTGATGTCAAAACTGTTTCAGCATGTTTAAGCCGCTATGCACTGTTCAACCTGACAGCCGACATACTGTATTTCTAGAGGAGGTATTGTAAATGCATTAACTGGACAACATTCTTAAAGGAAAAGTGCACCTTTTTTGGAGTTTTGCTCATCATCTACAAACCTTATGTGAGACATGAACACACGTCCTTCTCATTTGTGTTCATTTTAAAAAAGGCCCCATTTACATCATGTGACCTGAATATTAACCAAGCTACAGCGACATTGTTATTATTATTGTTATTAACATTGTTACGACCAAGAACTACGTTGACTACGTAGTGAGACCTCGCCACACCACACTGGCTAGCTACTAGCCGGCTAGCAACTAGCTTCACCACACACTCGCTCACAATGCCTCAGGCCACTAGCGAAAGGTAACGCTACATATTGAAGCTGCCGCCACTGTTGCTGTGTTTTTGTTTTTGAAAAGTTTGGAAAAGTTAACGCTAGGTGTAGCGTTCCTTTCCATGTTGCAATGTGAAATCAATGCACCCAGGAAGAAACTTCCGCTAATGCTTAAAAATGACCAAAATACATCAAAATACTGTAAGTATTACATGTTATCATGAATGTAGCTGTTACTATGTGATCACAGCATGGATATAAAACCATAAAACCTTGTTGATGGCTATTGGAGGTGGTTTAATAGCCTTTCTAGGGGGAATAAGTGTGTCCCATTATGTGCATTAATTACCTGCCGTTGACCTCGACTCAAGACGTTGCGGACTCGTAGAAGGAATACTTCGAAGACAAACCCACTGATAGGTCTTCCAATGAGGAAGCAGTACCTGTGTCTCCTCGGTGGCAGCGCTCCGGCCGGGGGTGAATGATGTCCGCCTGGAGTTCCTTAAGGTGCTGGATGCCGTGGGGGTGTTTTGGTTGACATGAGTCTGCAGAATTGCGTGGACATCAGGTGCGATGCCTCTGGATTGGCAGACTGGGTTTGTGGTGTGTTCCAGCTATCGTGGGATCACACACCTCAGCACTCTCTGCTTTTTGCAGATGATGTGGGCCTGCTTGCTTCATTGGGTCATGGTCTTCAGCTCTCACCAGATCATTTTGCAGCCAAGTGTGAAGCTGCTGGGATGAGAATCAGCACCTCCAAGACCGAGTCCATGGTTCCCACCCGGAAACGGGTGGCGTCTCATCTTTGGGTCAGGGATGAGATCCTGCCCCAAGGGGAGGAGTTTTAGATACTTCAAGATCTTGTTCATGAAGCAGGGAAGGATGGAATGCGAGATTGACGGGTGGATTGGTGCGGCGTCTGCATCGGTTCGTTGTGGTGAAGAGGAAGCTGAGATGAACAGCAAAGCTATCAGTTTACCAGTCGATCTATGTTCCTTCCCTTACCTATGGTCATGAGCTTTGGGTAGTGACCGAAAGGACAAGATAACGGGTACAAGTGGACAAAATTTGTTTTCTCCTTAGGGTGGCTGGGCTGTTCCTTAGAGATAAGGTGAGAAACTCGGAGTAGAACCGCTGCTTCTCCGCAGAGGAGCCATATGAGGTGGCTCGGACATCTGGTCAGGATGCCTCCCAGACGCCGCCCTGGGGAGGTGTTCAGGGCATGCTCGACCGGTAGGATGCCTCGGGGAAGACCCAGGACACATTGGAGAGACTATGTCTCTAGACTGGCCTGGGAATGCCTCGGAATCCATAGGGAGGAGCAGGACGAAGTAGCCAGAGAGAGGGAAGTCTGGGCTTCCTTGCTTAGGCTGCTGCCCCCGACCCAACCTGGGATAAGCGGAAGAAGATGGATAGATAAATGCAATATTTTTGTAGTTACATCATAGAAAGCACACTCCTATTATTCATTGTTAACATGACATTGTGCAACTCTTATGCTGCAGGGACTCGAGACAGCTACTACTGTAGTTAGCAAGCTTGTGAGCTAATCAGTTAGCTTCGAATTTATTTCTTCTAAACTTAAGAACTCAGTTCCACACGGGATGGGAGGAGAAAAATTTTTCACTCCATCATGTCGGACATGCCATGGCTGACTTCATGACTTCATGCAGTGCTAAGCTAATGAAGTGTAAGCTAATGTCTCATCAATGTTTTGTGTCATTACTGCCACCCAGTGACCAGAATGCTACATATCACTTGTATTCAATATGCTTTGGCAGTCTACCACGAAACATCATTTATTACAGCCATCATTTATTCATTAATGAATTTCTGAAAAAACGCAATATTGCGAGGGAGCGATAATCAAACCGTGATACTGTGAGGGACGACTGTATTATTAATTCTTATTTTTTTTTATTTAGATCTGTTTCTCGGTGGAGCTGGATATGTTCTGGATCAGATACCTCGCAGCTGCCGGTTGCCACCAACCGTGCGCCACGAGTGTCAGGTTTTGAACATGGCCATCTTGCAGGAGGCCACTTTGAGGAGAACACACTCCGACAGTGGTAAGTTGTAATGGTCTGACTCTGAATTGATCAGTGCTTAAAATCAACCCATGCAAAGTCCAAGCAGAGCCTGGAAGTGTAAAGGAATAAGTCCAGCCCAGCACGACCCTCAAGTCAGATGAGAGCGTACATTTATTGGGTTGGAGCCGTCTAGAATACCAAATAACATGGCGTGTTGGCATGGCAGCTTCACAGCTCGCTGTACCGCTTGTGATTACACATATAGAAGACCGGGGAGGGGGTACGGGGGTGGGGGTGGGGTGTTGAAGGAAGGAGCTTAACTCCACACTTGAACTGGCATCTATTAGGATGAAAAACCAGGGTACCAAAGGGCCAAACTGGTTGTCACGGCAACCAAATTACTTTAGTTAACAATCTGCCACTCTTTCCCAAGAGCCGTTGCCCAAGGTTGTTTTGGTCCTTTTTTTTTTTTCAAATCAAATGAAAAGTTAACCAAAGGAAGGAAAGGAAATCCAAGGAAATTGATTCATGTGTTTATTTAATTCTATTTTATAATGGACATGTGTCAACTAGAGAGAAAAGCACTTTTAAGGGTAAGGCCTTCTTATTACATTTTTTTCTATTACACAAATCATGATACATAATTAAGGTAATCTATGTCAGGAGTGGCCACAGCAAGTTAATCGTATGGTTTGTTTGTAGGGGTGTCACGAGACGAGATGATAAATGAGAGTGGGTCTACGAGAACAAGACGAGACAAGATTTTTAACATAACATAGTACAACAGTGGAAAAACAAATATGACAATATATTGCAAATGTAATTTCTACTACATTAGACCCTTCTGCACCCTTCTGTGTATGCAAGTGCACCGCTTCCACCCACCGAGACAAAGAGACTGTATGACTGACAAAAGGGTTCACTCTGTTCATGCGGCTGTTATACGACCACCGCATCATGGATTGCAGCTTTGAAAATTTTTTTAAAAACAGGCTTCGCTACACATCTTAAATTAAAATAACAGAGAACAGAGAATTGTATTATGTTGGTTTTCTTTAGTGAATAAGCTAACCTGGCATGATAGCCAGTTAACTGTAATTCTAGCACTGTAGCTCGCATAGATATGCTAGTGTTCCTAACGTTTGTGTTCTCTCGTTCCACCAAAAACCAAGCTATGCACAGAACCCTGACTGCATATTGTCACATTAGTTGTATCATGGTGAAGGAAAGGTGGATGCATGCAGACTAGCGTCTCCAGATCACGTGCACTTTGTTTTCCTGCAGTTAAATGTGTGCTCATCATTTGTGTATCTTTCCCGCCTCACCTGTCCTTTATTTTCACCTCATACCCAAAGACACGCACCAGTAATCCAGGCCTGCTTGCCGCCGCCTCTGTGGCCTCTTTTATCGCCACATATTCATTTGTTCTGACAGCCGTCTCCGTCACGTTGAGTCAAGCGGCGGTGCCTGCACAAGACAGCAGCGACCACCTCCAAGAATGAGCTTATCGTAATTAGCATCATTAGCATTCGGTTCTCTAATCACAATTAAAAGGATTGCTATTAAAGAAGACATCCGGTTAAATGGTGACAGCCTTGCCTCAGCACCTCGTCAAGAGCTGTTAGGAAGTACAAAGCAACAAACAGCCCTAACATCACGTCTCAGTCCTACGCAGCAGATTTTATTTAATATTTTCAAGGTCACGAGTATTTTTTTACGCTGCCAGGATTTTGTCCTCTGTCATTGCAAGTGCTTTTTTTTTGTTACCTTCACGAGTCTTTGCAAACTCAAAGAATGCTGCTCCTTGCCTGTGTGTGCCATAGCATTCATTCTTTGTGTTGCATGGAGCCAAAATGTTTGCACAAACATCAGATGTGTTTCTACCTTTTGTTAAAAGACTGAACCATGCCGCCAAGGTAAAGCAATCCTTGTTGTACATTCTGAATTTGCCATGTATGATGGTCGCTTCAGGGGTGTCACGGGACACTCAGCCCGCGGGACAAGGCGATACACGAGCTTGGGTCTACAAGAGCGAGACAAGATTTTAACTTTACTATTAAGAAAAGTACAATGAAAAAGATTTTCAAATGTATGACAATATATTGCAATCTATTAATTTAATTTCTTCTGCACTCTGTGTGTATTCTAGCGGCCCCACCTCCACCCACCGAGACAAAGAGACTGTATGACAAAAGAGCTCACTCTGTTCATGCCGTTGCTCTGTGGAAGAAACGCGCCAAGGTGCTGAAAGCAATGCACAGAGTGAACCCTCTTCCTGCCTGTTTGGAGGCGAGGCGAAAACAGACACGCATGCACATAGCAATATACTGAGGCCAGCAAAATTATTGAGTTCATTTTGATTTATTGTGTAATTAATTTATTATTTAATTGCCCACGAGACAGTTTTTTCTGAACGAGAAATCTTGTCCCGTTTTAATCTTCCGAGATCTTGTGACACCCCAAATCATAACATGATGGTTTTGCTAGGGCTGTCAAAAATAACGCATTAGGTAAACCACAATGGAGCCAAGGAAAGTTGCAAGTGGCAGCATTTTGATCATGAAGGTGAGAAACGCGACTGAAATGAAGCAATAACTCATAGCAAAATGCAAAGGTGGTTTCCGTGTTGATCCCCCCGCCACATCGCCGTCTTTGTCAACAATCAGTCACGGTAAAAGTAATCTTAAATGTTCATTTATCGCTTTCATTCATCACTTATATGCATTCAGAATGGTTTGGAAGTAGGCCGTATCAATAAGATGACAAGATGTGCACCATATGGTACGCTAACTGGAAAATGTACGCAAACCAAGGCAAAATGTTGGCGTACATTTTTTTTAGGTTCCACTGTACAGTAAAAATGGGCATAATTCAGACATGCAAATTGGGATTAATCATGATTAATGAATTTGAAAACTGTTATTAATCTAATTTAAAGATTTAAAATGTTAATCATTTGACAGCCCTTGTTTTCAGAGTTGTTTACTCTCAGAATTTCAAAAAGGCACTTCTAAATCTTGCATGTGAATCCCAATAAAAGCCTGGAAAAACGCCAGCAGCAGCACTTTAATTTTCAAAAGTCCTGCACGCCTTTCACAGCTCCAGCTCACAGCAGATTGATCGCACAATTCAAGTGTTTTTATCTTTGATCACCAGCATGTTCTGCATTCGATAAAGTGTCATTGTTTGCAACTTGAACAGACTTGCCAAATGACAGTTGCAGAGGATCAATCCTCGTCAATAGGTAACGTGACCGTCTATGCAGGACCTGACGAGCATCCTGCTGCCAGATCAGCCAGTTCTCAGAGAAGCAAGCCCCAGGCGGCTCCACACACTGCCCCAGGCTCGAGAGCCACAGCACCAGCAGCGCACGCAGGAAGAAAAGGCAGCTCAGCCACAAATGGGTTGGAAAAAGGAGAACCCTGTAACAGAAAAACAGTAATAACATGACTCTCATAATAGCATATTTATGTTTATGATTCTGGTAATCATGTCATGTATGACTGTACTTATTTTTCAACCTGAGCACTCTTTGTCTCTGTGATTCGCACCACAGGGGTTCAATCTGACACACCAACGATTAACCACAGACATTGAAGATGGAGACGGTAATGATATGTTTGTTTCAAATGCATTTTTTGGCAGCGTGCATTCTCTCATTGAAAATGTACAGTACATGTATTCAGTCTGTGTAGTCAATACAGTACATGTGCACTCACTTGATATCCAACACAAATGTAGCTTTACAATGATAATTACAGATGCACGATATCTTTTTTTTTTTTTTCAAAACGATACAGATAATTTCCTGCTTCTCAAGACCAATATGATACTGATCATTTTTATATCTACAGTACTTGGGGAAAAAAATTAGAGTTTAAGTGTAGTTTGTGCACACCTGGAGGTAAGAAGGACTGGAGCAAATTAGGATTTGACCAAGTGTACCTGTTGATTTGTCCTAATCAAATATGACATTAGTACGACCACATCACTACTATCAGGAGCACCAGAGTATAGAGCACAGGGAGCCACCTGCTGTGGCCCAGTAAAGTGCACTGTATTCAGACACATGCTCCGAGCAGCAAGTGTGCCGCTACGGAGGTCTCTGGCAAACCTTTTGCACTTTGCAAACGCTGCGGCGCTGGCGCTTCAGGTGGCTGATAAGTTGTTTTGTGTGCTGTTTTTTTTTCCCCGTCATCGCGGAGCATTTGGTGTAACTAGCACGCAAAATGTTTCTGAAACAGTGAACACTTTTTTCCAAGTGAGCTCAGGGGAAGTTACGACAGGCCATTAACGTTACAGGCAGGAGAAAAAAGGAGCGCTTGATTTGCTCACCTTCGCAGAGTACGGGTAATCTCGCCTCATTTGAATGTTCTTTTTTTAATTATTGGTTGTCAGAACTATTTTTAATGTTATTGGATTTATCGGCATCACGTCGCCCCGATAATTAGCGATAATGCTCGATTTTGACAATATCACTTAAACCTGGTTATTTTCATGCTCCATTGGCATGTATTGTACAAAGGAACATCTTCTAGCATGCAGCCACATCCTCCGAGAGGCAAAGCGTGCAACAAGCAAACATCAGAGAGGAGGAAGCTACGAATTCTCAGCGCCGGACCAGAGCGGCTAGAAGCGCTGTTGGGTAAGATGTGTTATATGCTACAATGCACCCTGTAAGATTCAATAAAAGCACTTGAGTTTTAAAGTTGTGTTGTGTTCTGCCCCTGAAGATCCTGCACATGTTGGCCACAGCGGGGGAGATGAGACCAGAGAGAAACGCAGCCCTCTATCAAGCGGGCTGGAGAGCAGGCAAAAACCTTTGACACCAAAAGGAATGACTGAGGTCCTAAGTGCAGGTGAGGCTCACCTCTGCTGGGAATGTAGTGGCGGCAGGACTCTCAGGTGAAATAATGACCACTTTTTAGTAGCGTAGCGTTGAATCCAAGTCTATCCTTCATAAAGGACAAAACACCTGCTCTTATTTTGTTTCTGTTTCCTTCAGAATATGATGTAAATATTGATGAGCCTCATTTTAGGTTGCATACATCATTGCTTTTGTTCCCCGCTTTTTAAATTTTGCATCACCCACGTCGAGGGCCTTTGCTGCAGATTTTGTGCAGTCGAGCTATTCAGAGTCTTCTGCCACACACGCAACAATAACAACAACTGCTCTGGGAAGCTCATTGTGCGAGAGATGCACGCATTCACACTAATTCTGCAAAGTAAAGTACTGAATGCTAAATATTTTAATGGCACAAACACTTCCTTCCAAAGTACTCAAGCTCTTCCACGAGAAGACGAAGGTGAGACGCTGTGGCGCATGAACGAGTGTGGTAGTCCTCGATTCACTTCTTGCTTTGGCAGCATCGCTCATTATCACAATTTCTATTCTAGTCTATGGATGTTTCTACCCAGCACCAAGTTCCTTTGCTCACAGTAGTTAGTTCATTAATGGTAATGTGGCACATTAAATAAAAGTCAGAGTGACATCTCCCGGGTCCAGGGATTGCCACACAGTGGGCAATTAAAGGAAGCGATTATACTGACGAGAGGTTGAAACGTGCTCGCTCATTCATATGGAGAGGTGCCCCCGTGTTTGAGCTCAGGCCCGCTGTGCTGTGCAGTGGGAGGGTTTCCGTCTCTCTTGTGCACACACGAGCGCATGCGGCTTTTTCTTAAGGCTGAACTTAATTAAATGATACGCTCCCATTTTTCTCAGTCGATGTAGTGAAGTACAGACAGTATGAATTGGAAAAGTCCTCTATTCCTGGACCCTCCAAGCATCCGCATTTATAACATTCATTT
The DNA here is from genome assembly GCF_027744805.1 of Dunckerocampus dactyliophorus. NCBI lineage: Eukaryota > Metazoa > Chordata > Actinopteri > Syngnathiformes > Syngnathidae > Dunckerocampus > Dunckerocampus dactyliophorus. The sequence goes on from NC_072826.1 coordinate 3,801,008, forward strand.
ACCCTCTTCAGTCTTTTAATATTCCCCCCTCTTGTCTTTTAATCTTTTATCTCAGATGAGTGTGGTTTAAATTCACTAAAGAACAGCTCCACATCGCCTCCACCCACACCAGCAGAATCTCCCTGCGGCTCGACCCAGCCTGCTTCGTCCCCTGACCCGCAGGTCTGGAGCTGCTGGGAGAGTAATGATGGGGAGCCCGAGCTGCGGCTCGCTCTGCGGGAGGAGGTGTTCACTTTCTCATCCCCGCCTCACTCACCCAAACGAGGGCAAGGCCAGGGTGAGCAGAAGATGGAGAAGGGAGGCGATGGAGTTCAGAGCCTGAGTGAGAGGCGCTATGAGGCCCAGCCCCAAGATGATTTCATTGGCAGTGAAAGTGATGAGGTACGCTCACTCTGGGGGCACGAACGCACTCTGCTCACTCAGGATACATTGCACATATTGCTTTGACACAATTGCCCGGCTGCCTTGAGCTGCACTTTGTAATGTGACGTTTCCATTTTAGTGGCCTAACAATGTAATGCAACAGTGATCCGCTTTAATCTCAATTCAGTGCGACATAACATCTCACATAGTGCTCACACTTCATGATGCACATTTCATCTCTTGAGTGCACATTTCGCAATGGGGAATATACTTTAACTGAACATGTCAACGGGGTTATTCCATTAATCCATCCATTGTCGTCCATCCTTTGCTTATCCGGATCCGGGACACAAGGGCAGCAGTCTCAGTAGGGAAGTCTAGACTTCCCGATCTCGGCCCACCTCTTCCAGTTCCAACGGAGGACATTGAGGTATTCACGGGCCAACTGCGATGCTTAATCCCTCTAACGTGTCCTATAAGGTCTACCCCAGAGCCTCCTCCTGGCTGGACATGCCCGAAGACATTACCAGGTAGCATCTACACTAGATGCCCGAGCCATCTCAGCTGGCTCCTCTCGATGTGAATGAGCAGCGACTCTACTCTGAGCTCCTCCTGGGTGACCAACTCATCACCCAGCCTATTAGGGTGAGTCCAGCCACCCTACGGAGGAAACTCATTTCAGTCGCTTGTATCTTCAATCTTGCTCTTTCAGTCACTACCCAAAGCTCTTGACCAAGGGTGAGGGTAGGAACGTAGATCCACCGGTAAATCAAGAGCTTTGCTTCCGTCTCAGCTCTCTCTTCACCATGACTGTCCATAATGCAGTTGCTGCGCCGGTTACTTGAAGTTCAACTGGGGTAAGACCTCACTCCCAACACAAATGGTGCAATTCACCTTTTTCCGGCTGAGACCTAGGGCCTCAGATTTGGAGGTGCTAAGTCCCACTCTGGACGCTTCACACTCACCTGGGAAAACCCCCAATAAACGCTGAAGGTCACAGCTTCTTGAGACCATCACTACCACATCATCTGCAAATAGCAGAGATGAGATCCTAAGGCCCCCAAACTGGACACCCTCAGAGCCTAGAAATTCTGTCAGTAAAGATAATAAACACAATTGGTGACAAAGGGTAGGCTCAACTTACTGCTGGCAACTCAAACCAGGCTCCTGCTCAGGACTGAATGGCATGCAGTAGAATACCCACTACTGGAGGGACACAATTGAATGCCTTTTCTACAAAGAACACATGGGCTGGTTGGGCAAACTCCCATGCACCTTCCAGTACCCTTGCATGTGTGTAGAGCAGGTCCAGTGTTCCAAGACAAGAACGAAAACCACATTGCACCTCTGCAACAGTTGTACCGTTCGCTCCGGGACTCTGGAATAGACTCTCCCAGGGTGGCGGGGGAGTGTGATACCCCTGTAGTTGGAACACACCATCAGTTCACCCATCCTGAAAAGGACTACCACCCCAGTCCGCCGATCTAGAGCTACTGTTCATGGCTTCCACGCAATGTTGAAGAAATATGTCAACCAAGTCAGTCTCACTACATCCAGCCTCCTGAGTGTCCCTGACATGATTCATCAACTTTGCTTCAATATGTTATATATTGTTTGTAATTATGTTGCACATTGTTTGATTTCTTGAAAACAATTCGCAAAAATGACATTTGTAGTTCATGGTGTCAGCCATGACGACCTACTTCTCGCAGCTCACCGTAATTTCCGGATGTGACGGTCGGTAATGAGGGTAACACCGCTCTGCTAAAGCAGAGTAAACAAACACTTCTTGGGGGTGGATCATCGACTTGGTTCAGTATATTGTTCATCAAAATGGTAGTCATGCCAAAAAGTTGTGTTGCTGCTGGATGTTCATAGGGTCCGGGTGATACTGTCAATTTGTTTTATTTTCCAAAAGACAAAGGTTTAAAACCACAATGTACGAAGTGCAGAGAACGAGAAACAGATGGATGCCCACCTCGAGTTCTGTACATTGTAGTGATCATTTCACTGACTGCTTTGTAGGAACACCTTTACAAGTAGCCACATGTACAGTACATTAAAACAGACACATTAAAGCAGATAAAAACACCTTTACGCACATTAAGAAGCAGGTTTAAAACCATAATTATAGGATAAGTAACCCTAGAGCAACTAATCTTCATCTCGATATCTTAAGGCTTAAGTCCAACTTCTCCAAGTTCTCTTTTTCTTCCACCTCAAACTATTGACACATCGCTCAAATCTTTGCTATAATCACTGTAAACATCATCTGTCTCGTACACCGTTATGTTTGTGTAGCTGAGTCGTGTTACAATGATTACGTCACACCCAGAAATGAGGCTGAGCTGTGACAACTGGCGCCATGAACTACAAATGGCATTTTTGACAATTTACCGTTCGCTTTCAACAAATGGAACAATGTAGAACATAAGTACGAACAATGTGTAATATATACAAGCAAAGTTGATGAATCATGTCAGGGACATTTAAAGAATTTGGGGCGAAAGTCATCCTCCCCCGGAGCTTTGCCACTGAGGAAGTTTTTGACTACCTCAGCTACCTCAGCCACACTGATGGACGTGTTCATGTGGCCTCAGACTCTGCTTTCTCTACGGAAGGTGTGTCAGTGGGATTAGGAAGGGCCTCAAAGTATTCCTCCCACCACCCGAGAGTATCCTCATTTCAGTGTAGACTGCTTCCCCTTTCGGAGGCATCGGACGCTTTGCCAGAACCTCTTGAAATCCAACCGAAAATCGTGTTCCATGGCCTTTGCCGGGTTGTTATAATCACATAATATATTAAGGGTTCCAAAATTTATAGAGTAATTTTCTTTATGCTGAGCAGAGAGATTAAACTGTGTTGGACTACGAGTTTAAAGACTCCTGCCTTCAAAGAAATGCTAATTGCTTTTACTTATTCAAAACTCCATAATAAGTCTTATAATTCCAATTTAATGGGAAATGATTTCCAACCGGCTTAGAGTCATTACATGGCGGGCGGCAAAAGCAAATGAACAATGTTTTAACGTCCTGCCATGTTGCTGGCGTACAGAGCTTCATGTTCATTTGTTCATTCAAAACTAAACACTGCTGTGACAACAGCACCTTTCACACTGCCTTTTACAGCCAGCAATCACAATAATGGAACATGTTAAATTAATACCGCAATCAAAACTCAGCATTATTATTTTTCCAAGGACAGCTTCGATCTCATTAGATGAAATGTGTGCTGGTGTTTGTTTTACAAAGAGCATAATAAAGCCAGTGTATTACTGGCAACATTTCTAAGAATGTGGATGCTGAAATTAAAAATCTATGTACATGACAAATAAAATACATGTAACTGTTTGCAACATATGACTTAATCATTGCATTACTCCGAGCTTTTCTTATTATTATTGTGCCGCCAACGTGGTAGATGAAACGCACGCGGTTTATCTGACACGCGTTTGACGTGATTTTGATTTTCACTCATTTCTGACAGTTTGCTCATTTCTCAACTCGTCTTTCAAGGTGTTGCGTCAGGTTCATGCAATTCTCTTCAGCCATTTGTTCTTAAACACAGAGAAATATTAAAAGCATTGAAAAGTGTTGCTTGTGATCTATTTGGAGATGTATCGGAGCCCTATCTGATATGTTTTTAGGTAAACTGGAATGTAATGTGACTGAAATGTAATTGTGCAAAAGAATAGCGACTGGAAAAATTGTGTGCCTGTCGAAAGACCTTGAACACACAAACACGTGGAAAAAGCAATATGGTCACAATAATACTCATTAATAGTTGTTTACTGCCTTGCACTCGAGGGAGAATGATAAAGAACCGAAAGAAAGAGAAAGTAAATAACATATGGTGGCGATAAGCTTCAGCCTCAAAGGGCTTATTCTAACCTCTGACCCCGGAATAAAGCCGACGCAAAAGGAGCGAGCTGAGAGAAGAAATTGAGACGTGGAAGACTCTATGTGCTCAGGGAGCTTTGTGTTTGTGTTTCCGGAGAAAGTAACGACTGCATTTAACAACTTTACCTTTCTAGATTGGCTGCTTGAGATGTCCACTTTTTCACTGAGAACTGGCACCGGCCCAGAGGGATGACGCTTATTACAGTGCTGTATTTTTTGCAGTGGAGAGACAGTAGAGCAGAATTAGTTAAAGTGCTCATGACACCAAACAAAGTTTGAAAAGAATAACAAAATGAAAGTCTTCACTTCAGAAAACATTTTGTCTTACTGCTGTCAAAAAGAACTATGAAATAGAAGTTCGCAGCCGAGTGTGAAGCGGCCGGGATGAGAATCAGCACCTCCAGGTTCGAGTCCATGGTTATTGCCCGGAAAAGGGTAGAGTGCCATCTGAAGGTCGGGAGTGAGATCCTGCCCGAAGTGGAGGAGTTTAAGCACCTCGGGGTCTTGCTGAGATCGACAGGCAGATTGGTGCAGCGTCTGCAGTGCTGCGGACTCTGCTTCGGCCCGTTGTGGTGAAGAGGGAGCTGAGCCCAAAGGCTCTGAATTTACTGGTCGATCTACGTTCTTACACTCACCTATTGTCATGAGCTTTGGGTAGTGACCAAAAGGACAAGATTGCGAGTACAAGCGGCCAAAATGAGTTTTCTCTGTAGGGTGGCTGGGCTCTCCCTTAGAGATAAGGTGAAAAGCACTGTGATCCGGGAGAAACTCTGAGTAGAACTGCTGCTCCTCCGCATTGAGAGGAGCCAGACGAAGTGGCTCAGGCGTCTCGTCAGAATGCCTCTCAGACGCCTCCCTGGGGAGGTGGTCAGGGCACGTCCAGACCCAGGACACGTTGGAGAAACTATGTCTCTCACCTGGCCTGGGAACGCCTCTTGATCCACCGGGAAGAGCTGGACGAAGTAGAGGGAAGTCTGGGCTTCCCTGCTTAGGCTGCTGTCCCTGCGACGGAAGAGGATGGATGGATGGATGGATGGATGGATGGATGGATGGATGGATGGATGGATGGATGGATGGATAGATGAAATACGAAATACCCCCCGCAACTTTTCTGAACAGATGCCATCTTGACTGTGACGCCACAAACAGAACACGTTCCAGGAACCAGATTCAAACACATGCAGCCATGAACTCATAACAAAGCCGAGAAAATGACATATTCAATAACACAACAATAGCACAATAATAACATTCACTGATATTGTCTTGTGATAACTAGGGTATAACACACACAAAAATAGCCACAAGTATGTTTTTTGACAGTCAGTAAGTGACACTGACAGCTCTTTGCACATTGCAAAAAATAAAAGACCAGTAAACAGCGATCACTGCTTATTTAGCCCTGGAACGAAACCCCATACTATTATTCTAAGATTCCTAGAATAGAGCTAGTCAAAAAATATAGATTTTTTGAACACACAAGACGAAAGTGGCATTTACAACAATAATAACGTTGACTAATATTGTGTTGTGGGGAGCATGATATGTTTTACTGGCAGTGATAGTCACTGACAGCTATCAGCTTGCTCTTTGCACACTCCAAATAACCGATAATTTTTTTATATCTATTTTTTTTTATTTAGATTTAACTGTAGTTTGTGCACACGTGGAGATAAGGACTCAAACTCAGATTTCACCAACTGCAACTGTTGATTTGTCCTCATCAAATATCATGACATTACTACTACCACATCACTACTGTCAGGAGAACCAGAGTATAGAGTGGGAGAGAGCCTCCTGCTGTGGCCCAGCAAAGTGCACTATATTCAGACACATGCGCCGAGCAACCAGGTGTGACGCCACGAAGGTCTCTGGCAAACCTTTGGCACTTTTCAGGCGTCGTAACAATGCTGGTGTTTCAGGTTTTTTTAATGTAAGGTTTTTTGTGTGCTCGATGGGTTTTGTTTTTTCCCCATCACCACTAGGCATTTGGTACAACTAACACGCAAAATGTCTTCCTTGGAAAGTGAAGTGAACTCGGGAATAGGTCATAGGAAGGGGAAAGAAGAAGCTCTTGATTTTTTCACCAGCACAGGACTGGTAATCTTGCCTCATTGTAGCGATTTTTTAAATGATCGATTATCGATATGAGCTATTTAAAATTTTTAATTGGATTTATCGGTTTGATGTCATAATTCCTTGGCATGCTCCCCTAATAAGCAGCCAATTATTGGAATGATTTTTAAGGTGTTTTAGGGCAAGGGCTTCATGCATAGTGTTCCTTTTAAATGTGATTATTTCTTGTTCTTATTTTAGGAGAAGAGCTACACTCCATTCCTGCAGCCAACATTAATGCCAGACTCCAATTTTGACATTTCTCAACCTCTTCCAAATACAAATTTGGACACGCGACTTGAGAGTCAAAACACTGAGCAAACATCACGAGAAGAGCTTTGCCCAGCTGCCACTGATATGCACCTGCACTCTCCATCCTACGTGCCAGCTGAGGATGAGTGGATGGATCCCAAACGCTGTCACTCACCCTGGGGAACAAGACAGGACCAGAGGTGTGGGTCAGGTGCACCAGAAGGAGTAAACCATGCTGTGGACAGGAACAACAGCACATCACTGTCAAGGGGCTGTCTTCAAGAACTCTCACTGGAGGACCCCTTCAAGGTACTGCTCTCATGCAAACAGTCACACCAAAATGTTGCAGATTTACAGGAGTTTTAGGCTTTTATTCCCGTATAACTTGAGATTTGTAGCCCTGAAAATTGCATCCCATCCCTGGGTGTAAATTAAATTTACTGTGCAGACAAAATAAACGGGCTGCTAGTAGAAGAAACAGTAAGTATTTCAGGGCGACAGGAACATCCCCATTCTTTACGTTCCCATTTCTGTGATTTTACAATGTCATATTTTTGGGAATTATACTGACGAGAAACACTATGGGAAGAGAGGTATTTATTTGCCAATATTTAATTTGTATTTTTGAGGTTATGTACTTCCCGGGTGGTGTAAAACTGCACTGAATTATGTTGACAACTGCTCCCTCACTCATTTGTCCTCAATGACAAAAAGTCAGCGTCCCAAAAACTGCCATAAAAATGTAAAATAATGGGATTTTTCCTGCCACACGATTGTTGGCCTCACAGTAGAGAGATCTGGAAGATCTGGGTTTGAATCTCCATTGGACATCTCTGTGTGGAGTTTGCATGTTCTCCCCGTGTGTGTGTCTCCGGGTACTCCGGTTTCATCCCACATTCCAAAAACATGCATGTTAGGTCAACTGACTACTCCACTGTAAATTGTCCATATGTATGAATCTGAGTATAAATTGTTGTTTGCGATTGGCTGGCGACCAGTACAGCCACTCGCCGAAAGTCAGCTGGGATAGGCTCCAGCATACCCCTGTGACCCTAGTGAGGACAAGCGGCATAGAAAAAGAATGAATTAATATTTGTTTCCCACTTTAAAGGAAAACTGCACTTTTTTTGGAATTTCGTTCTACAGAAGTAAAAAGAGACAAAAAAAGAGGCGGCTAAGAATGCATGTAAAGGGACACACCTATTCCTCCACAAGCAACAGGTATCGCTACATATTGCAGCTGCTGCCTCTGCAGCTTTGCTTTGGTTTTTAGCCATCACTTGCGGTAATGCCATTCTTCTTCCGCGACGGAGCGCCGCAGCCATCTTGTTTACGTATGTGTTCCACAGCGGAAGAAGATGCGAGTGTGTTCATCACATACACGTGAATGCACAGGCGACAGTGCCTAGGGATACGGCGGGAGACAACTATAGCGCCGAGCGTTATGTGAGGTCAGATTTTTTTTTGAGAAGGCATTTTTGTGATGCAAATGTATTACTCTTTTGAACACATATTGTTTTGAGGAGCCAAACTCTCAACTCGCAACTAAGCAGAACTACGTTCTTCATCACCAAAATCCGACCGCAGCTGGACTTAGGAGACCACGCGGGGGGTGAGTCACTGTTGCTGGACTACACTGCTGATGGGGATGTCATACAACTTAATGTCAAATAATCCCAACTATCCCTTTTACGTTTAGGATCTCCTGAGACAGTTTTTGTGTTATAGGTGACAAAGCAAATTAGTCCATCCATCCATTTTCTATGCCGCTTATGCTCATTAGGGTCGCGGGGGCATGCTGGAGCCTATCCCAGCCGACTTCAGGCGAGAGGAGGGGTACACCCTGGACAACCATTCGCACTCACATTCATACCTAAAGTAACCTAACATGCATGTTTTTGGAATGTGGGAGGAAACCGGAGTACTGGGAGAAAACCCACGCACGCATGGGGAGAACATGCAAACTCCACACAGAAATGCCCAAGCGGAGATTCAAACCCAAGTCTTTCCGATTCCCCTGACTGTGGGGCCCCGAGCTAATCAGTTAGCCAACATGCTAACCACTCGGCCGCCGTGCGGCTAGCAAATTAGTGTAATATGTAATATTGTATTTCACTAATAAATACTGTAGTTATATTTTTAAAATAGGCAAAGGGCCAACAACAAATTAGCTGAGGGCCGAAAATGGTCCGCATGCTGCACGCTGGACACCCCTGGAATAAGGGTTAATAAATGACTAACTCCCTCCTCCAGTATGAATGGAAACTGCACATTTTTTAACAATAGTCTGTGGCTATATTACGCGACTGTAATGTGTTGCCATTACAGCTCCCTCTTTGTACTCAGTCTGCCACCACGTAATTGCATTTGAGAGAGCTTTAAAAATGACAAAATTCAGCACCTTTCTCTTGCTTCCCAGTGTTGCTGGTCAAACTCATGTAAACACAGCCTCTCTGTTTCCATATAACGATGTTAGCCGCCGTGAAAATATTCTGCAGGAAGTACTTCATGTAAATCTCTTCAGCGTTTGCTGTATTTAAGCAGCTGGCAATCCCAGTGGAGGTCACGAGGCCAAGAAAGCAGCAAAGACCAAACAAAAAACTTACAACTTGGCTACACTGCAAGAGAGCCTGCTGTAGAAATTTAACATACAGTCATCCCTCGTTTATAGCGGTTAATTGGTTCCAGACCCGAGAATGTTAAATGAATTTCCGCGATATAGGATTCATTTTTAATAAATTGAATATTTTCGTAGTTAGAGCATAGAAAACCTGTTTATGACATTCCGGTTTTAACATTATTAAAGCACTGTAGACATGAAATAACACCCCTACCTACCCTACCCTACCTTTACACTCCTATTATTCATTGTTTACAACACATTGCAGCGCTTTCACTGCAAGGACTCGAGACGGCCGCCAGCTAGCAAGCTAAGCATCCATCCATCCATCCATTTTCCATGCCGCTTATCCTCATTATCCCACCTGACTTTGGGCGAGAGGCAGGGTACACCCTGGACCGGTTGCCAGCCAATCGCAGCGCACTTATAGACAAACAACCATCCACACTCACATTCATACCTATGGACAATTTAGAGTCGCCAATTAACCTAACATGCATGTTTTTGGAATGTGGGAGGAAATCGGAGTACACACACACACACACACGGGGAGAACATGCAAACGCCACAAAGAGATGCCCAAAAGGAGATTCTAACCCAGTTCTCCCCTACCTCCTGACTGTGTGGCCCCGAGCTAACCAGTTAGCCTCAAATTTATTTCTTCTAAACTTAAGAAACCAAAAACGTACCACTTCCACATGGTATGGGAAGAGAACTTTTTTATCACGTGCGCTCACTCCAAAAACAATTGTGGCGTTAAAGGGAATTTCCGTAAACTTGTTATTAACTTGTTAACTTTTACAGCCCTAGTCATAACACAAAATGTCGTAGCAGGTGGACCGCCTGTATACCGATTATGATGATTAATTAGGAAACCTTGTAAGGGCAGTCTTGTCTGTAGCCGTGTCATATTAAATGTTGTACCAGTCTCCTGGAAATGTTGGTAGGAAAGCATCAGACTGCAACACGTGATCAAGAAGTTACAGAGGCGAGCTGGATAACAGGGTAGTCAGCTGGAGTGATGACGAGGCCTGAAGGGAGACGTGTTCCACGGCTGTTTCCTTCCCGTGTTTACACAACAGTGCTGCGACATGTCCTCGCATCCCTCATCATCGCTGTAGCGCCTGACTGCTGATTTGTGGCAGCTCTTGGCAGGCGGCGTGACTGAAAGGTTGTCATAGAAATATGACATGTTTGAGTTGCTTTATTAACATTCACCCACACTGCACCAGGGCAAAAACCGACTGCTCTCCTCAATGAATTGATGACCTCATTAAAAGCATCCTGCCCTTAATGTCATAAGACTGCAGTCTGTTGTAAGAGATCCGTACAACATTGGAGGATTTGGGGAATTATGTCGATGGAATGCAAAGTCGTTCTTTGGATTGCCGCTGCAGAAGTGATCTGTGTTTTTGGAAATTATTTCAAAGGAAGAAGACGAGACCATCCAGCCTGGTGATTCTGGTGATTGGCACTTAAAGCCAGCCAGCGGGCTACAATTGCACGGAGGGGATGATGACGAGCTCCAGATGCTTGCAAGTCTAAAAAGGGAGCAGGAGGAAGATGAATACAGAGCCTCGGGCCTCAGCGCGTCTCAGATGCATCGGTGCAACGTCAGCATGAGCCTGAGCAGTGAGGACAACTCTACCTGGACGCACATTACCGTGGTTTGTATGCCGGTCTACTCAGCTACTTTTATTCCCAGCCAGCAGCGTGCGCACGTGCATCAGGCATTGGTAATGACGACGACGCTGACCCCTCTGCCTCCCATCCGGAATAATTTGAGTGACCGCGGCTGACCCGCACGCTTGCTCATTTCCATTTCAAGCTCCCCATCGACGCCACGGCGAAGTGCTAACACGCCTCTTTCTCCGGTGTGTTTTCTGCATTACAAAGGATTATGGAGATAGAAACACATTAATTGGCCTCTTACTGCTTAAAAAGGTACAATGGCACAATACCCGCCATTTCCCAGCCTGACTCAAAATTATTTAGGTCATTGGAACTGATCCCTTGTGGTCTTTTTAGAATTCAAAGATGGTATAGTGGCTGTTGAAGGTCATTTGGATCCATTGTCCATTAGCATAAGCACATTGCACTTAGGGAGAGAGCGCAGCCCGGTGCAGCCCCAACTGGCTCTTCTCTGTGATCCCCAGTGAACACGGTCATTTCAGATGCTAATTTTATGAGCCTGTTACCATTTCCCTACGTACAGAAGGTGGCTGATCTGATAGTATGCTGCGATACAGGTAGAGCATATTGCATAGTCGTATTACCACTGGGATGGACACCTGGTTTCCTTTTTTGGAAGGCCACAGTTACATTTATTGCAGACTTTTTCCCATGTGAGCCGGGTACGACTGGCACCTCAAACGCTGCTTGAATGTGAATGGCAACAAGGACAAGTTCCTGTAATACCATAAGCAAGTATGAGCCACCGCCACACACAAGTTTACTTTTTCTAAAATCAGTGCAGTCGGCGCACATTGCTTTTCCGGTCACGCTTAATAATGTGTAGTAATGTCTTCATCTGGAACCCCTGTAGTGCACAGGTTTCTTCATGCATACACGTGGTAGCAAATGCTCAGTGTTCAATTTCACCGAATTTACATCCACGTGTGTGAGGCTGAGCCCATGTTATAACGTTATGCCACCTCTTGCCATCTCCCCGAAATAACTTGTCTCCATACCGGTTTCAAGGTATACCACGGTATGAAAAAAATCACGGTTTCAAAATCACTAAGATTTTGTTTGCGTCATACTGTTTCTACGATATGAGAGAAAGTGGAGGTCCGGTGTGGCCACTGTACGTGGGAATACTGTGTTGTTCCTTGCAGGCGTTGCACGGTTAGCTGCCTGTTGTCGCGCTGTTGTTGGTCGGCGTATTACTCAAGTTAAGGGTCACCAAATGTGGGGATGTGATTGAGAAGGCAACAGGAGTGGAGGATAAGTGCTATTATTTTACTAGCAAGTGTGTGCTTTTTGGGTTAGTGAATGAAATGCCCATTAATTAAATGCAAAAATCTTTAAATTTATTAATGCAATACATCACTGGACAAGTTTGCCCAGTAATTCTGAAAGGGATGTAGCTTAGTTAACTTTTCTAATGGGATGTCAGCCTCTGCACACATTGCTACAAAATCTTGAGCAAACTGTAATGCCGGTGCTTGTGATTAAGGAAGACGTAGTCACCGATGCAGTTCCAGGCGTGTTGTTAATAGAAGATTTTATTTTATGACACCCTTATTTTGTTTACACAATCACACAAGATGTGGCAGCAGCGCTCTTATTTTGAAGGCAGGAGGTGTGTTGTGTGTGTGTTAAGAATGTTGGTTGATAGAATAAACGTGCCTCTCGTCTTTTTTCACTGAGAACCTGCAAGATGTCAGCAAGAATGGTAAAACGCTTGGTTACATTACCCCTAACCCTAAACACACTCATCCAGCCTGAGCCGCACACACACAGCTGCACTAGCATGCTCTGCTAATCCATGCTAACTCCGCTAGCTTCCCTGCACACTCCATATAAAAGTAGTTTCCACGTTTTTTTGGCAACTTTGTCTTTTAGTTTTAGTTCAGGAGGGGGCGGGTTCGTGTCTGTGATGCGATTCCGTCACAATTGAGCAATCTGCTGGGGAAATACTTCCTTCCCCACACGAACGTTTCTTCTCCTCACGGTGCATTTCATTCACATTGTCACTTTCCGCGAGATTCTGCGTTTAACAGTAAATTCCGTTTTTATTGGCCAATTCCGCGATTCCCATAGCGTGAAAACCATAGGGCCCTACATGACCCGGAAACGGAAGTTTGTGGAAAAGTGCGACCTGCCACGATTAAATAATAACGTAACATTACGAGTTTTTGTTTATTTATTTTGTGACCTTTTGTGATCACTTGATTGCATTTGTTTGCATTTTGCTTTGTTTTGTTGTTTTTTTTACTCACTTTTACGCAGGATTAGCCACAGTACACTGCATTGACAACTGCATTTTATTTATCTACTATTTATTTAGAATTCAGTTATTTTTGCTATTTATTTTAAATACTTATGATTCACTTTCATCGTGCTATATTATATGGTTGAAAAATGACTTCTGCATTGACTTTTTTTCTCTTTTCAATAAAGATATTGCAAAATAACACATTTTAGAGCTGTAATTAGAATACAGTGAAACTGTCAAACCGTGATATTTTTGCCAAAGGTTATCATACCCATGCCTACTCCATACTGTACATCCCCATCATTCCACAGGATACAATTTAAGAACAGCAAACACAGGAAAATAAGGCACCGGTGCACACTGATAACTTAAATGGACTCAAGCGTTGTGAAAACTCCACCCTCAGTATGACTATTTTTTCCATCACAGACGTGCAATGCAAGACCCTTTCAACAGCCACTGGGCTTAAATAGTCTCCTGTGGTAATGATATGCTCCTTGGCTTTGACAAGATGAAGAAGGTAATGTGTTAGTGTTTCTTCCAGGGGGTGATATCTGAATGGAAACTGATTTTTTATTTATTTTTTTTGAAACGCATCAAAATTTCGCACCTTGGTTTTGTTCGTTTCATTTCTAATCTCGCACACAATAGATTGCACCGCATGCAATGAATGCCTCAAGACTATATTCGTTTGGCTCCCTTCTTGTTTCCATTTTATTCGCCTTTCCGATGACATCCAGCATATTTTCTTGGCTATTTGGTACGATTACATAATTTTATATTTTAAACACCCTGTTGTTTTTGTTTTTTTTGCCCTGATGCAGCCAGCTGATCAGGAGCACCACTACCAGAAGGAAATGAACCCACTCCAGTGCTCCAACCCCAGGTAAGCAAGCTAAGCAATTGTATCCCACTTGAGTCATGTTCAGATTTTGCGTGTTTGTAAGTGTGTTTGTACATTATAAAATAAAGAAGCCAATTGTATACAGTAAAAGTGGCATTCCTACAGTATTTTCAAATGTGTAAAAGAGCACATAAGGCAGGGTCCCCAACCACTGGGAGACGACGAAACGTTCGGGTGCAATGGTAAAAAAACAAACAAACACTTACCGTAATTTCCGGTGTATAAGCCGCTATTTTTTGTCATGCTTTGAAACCTCCACCTTTTACAGTGATGCAGCTAATATGTGGTCACGTTCTGGTCTCACGACATCTCGTGTGCTTCCGAGCGACCCCCACGTCATGGAGAACGCGTGGAAAGGTGTCTGGAGGTCCATGTAGTAAACTGTAATACCAAACGTGAGCAGTAGATGTAGATACATCCTTGGTAATGAGACACTTCTGTATTGTGGTGTGAGAACATGGCAGCACACTGAGCTGCTCGAATGATGTGTCCGGCTACAGTGCACCTGGTGGGAAAATTCTCGTAATATTGTAACTTTTTTTCCCACCCTAATTTTCCAAAAATTACAACTTTACTTCGTTTTTTTTGTTTCTCATAATATTACAACGTTTAAAAAACAATGTATTTTTTTCTTCAATATTTAAACTTGATGTTGTATATTTGAACTCCCAATTATGTCGAGCAGCCGTGAAAAAAAAATCTGGAAGATGCCCAGTGGGATGCACTGTGGTCATACTTAGAAAGAGTAGGAATGCTTGCCTCAAAGCACCAGATTTACTTTCATTTAGAGTGTTGGCAACAGTGATGATTTCTATAATGCAATGCAGATGAATGGATTTTCTTTTCTGTATTTACGTTCCCTGCATCCACATTGAAACACTGAAATGAAACACAGGATAACCGACTGCAGAATGAAGGCTAAATGTCAGCTGTCAGATGCAGACGGGGGCTCATCTCCCTCACAGATGAGTGCAAATAAATGTCTTCTGTGTGTGCTTTCACCTCCTCGCTGTTTTTGATTATTTTATTTGTATTTCCGGCCGGCACCTTGTCAGGCTCAACGGCTGGCAACCATTATGCCATTTAAATACTGATAGGCATTGCATATGGACGTTCGACATGCTACAAAAACAAGTTCACCATATAGTGGGGGTGTCACGACACTCTCAGTACACGAGACAAGACGATACACGAGATTGGGTCTACAAGACAAGATTTGAACATTACTTAAATGGATATGAAATATACTGCAATCAACTAATTTAATTTCTACTATACTTCTGCACTCTGTGTGTATGCTAGCGGCCTCATCTCCACCCACCGAGACAAAGTATGACTGACAAAATGGCTCACTCCGTTCATGCCGTTGTTCTATGGAGCAAACGCGCCAAGGTGCCGAAACCAATGCACAAAGTGAAACCTTTTAGAAGAGGAAAACAGACAGACGTGCACATGGCAACGTATCGAGGCTGGCAAAATTATCCGCTTCATTTTCATTTATTGTGTGATGAATTTATTTATTCATTATCATCCCAGGCCGAGTGACACTTGTCACGTTTTAATCTTGCGAGATCTTGTGACACGAGGTGTTGTGACACCGGGACTATATAGTGTTAGCTTTACAGGGAGCCATCCATCATTTGGAATGTGAAGGCCCGTTCCTTCATCATGTAAAGCAGCCACAAGACATGGGTGACTTTGTTTATCTTCACACGGCTTTGAGCCACAGGCAAATCCAGTGCTGTGAAGAATATATAGCATTGCATTATTATTTACTTGGTGAAATGTAATGTAAAGGCGGGTGTGGTTGTAAGCAGAGATTTTAAAATGTATATTTTTATTAAAATCTACATGGCAGGAAATACTAGATTTACTTTCCATCAGAGTGTAGGGTTGCAGTCTGTCTGAATGTTCTGAACTCCTGTTTCCGTGATGTATTCAGCAGATTATTCCCGCCCAGAGGAGTTGTATCATCGTGGATCGATCAATTCCCCAACTCATCTATGGCACCCAATAGTGTTGTGAAGGACAAACAGATGAGACCGGATATCCGGTTAGACAAGCGAGAGATGCGGCTGCACCGGTAGCAGCCTCCTGGATCGATAAGAATCAGCCATAAATTCTTCGATGAATGAATTACAGAGACATGCACCGGGTATCGCAAGACTAGCAACCTTCCATCTCTAAAACAATGCGAGACCATGAGCTGCCGGCGAAACGATTGTCGCACATGCGCCGTAGCTTACCGTGACTGAAGAACAGAATGGACGTAAGTAGCATTAGCAGCGCACTAGCTAATCACCGGGAAAATTTATCAACACATCAACAAAACGTACGTACATTCTAGCAATCTAATTGATCTTATTTATGATGTATTGTGTAAAAGTGAGACAGGAACATCATCAAATTAAAAGCACGAAATGATTACAGAACCACCATCCACCAGTACGAGCCTGCACTTTGTTTTTCATTGAGGTTGTGCAACAAACAAATACACACATTAGCACTCAATAAGGTAATCAATTATTACCTTTATGCATTCCCCCATAGTACCAGCGACTGGGACCAATTATGAGCTGAAAGAAAAAGGGTAAAAATATGGTATAGTAGTCTATCTGTGCAGTGCGGTAGGTGCGTTGGAGGTGCGATCAAGGGCCGTCAAACAAAGTGAAACAAAACGCTGCTCGTATTAAATATCCCTTGATATCCCTTTACATAAAATTGGATGTAGTTATCGTTGCAGATGCGTATCATATCACTTACCACAAAGAGATTTACATTGCTATTTATTGTAGATAAAACCGTATTTCTATCTGCGATTTCAGTGTGATTCATTATGAGTTAACGATGGACAAAATGTGATTAATCGCAATTAAATATTTGAATCGATTGACAACCCTAATAAAAAGGTTTATGTTTTTCAGTGTGCAGGAGTGGGGGTACATGGCTTCAGGTCAAATGTCTCAATGGGTACGCGACTGTAAAAAGTTTGGGAACCACTGGTCTACCACAAGGAGAATTACATCCCTAACACCCATCATTAAAATTCAAGTGCATCTGGAGATCCTTCCTGAAAGGACAATTAGCGTCATTACCGTTGAGTACTTGTTTGAGGCTGACTTAATATTGATTTTAGCGCAAGTCTCTCCAGCCGCTTGCTCACAACATTAATGAAGCATGTTACAGGTTAACAATGGCAGCGGAATAGCGGTGCATAAACATGTGGCACTGGATAAACGGACGGGTGGAACATTCTGGAGAGCCTGTTCAGTGCTCATGTTCCTCCTCATGCGTCCAATCTGGCCACATCTCATCTCATAGCACACGAGCACGCCGCATGTTACAAAAGAAGACAAAGGGATTGCATCACAGACAAATTATGCAACCTCCTGCGCGGGGATACTTTTGATTTATTGATGAAAAGCAGCGCAATGAACAAGCATGTATGGTCTCACATGTTTACATAGTGTTCTCAGTATGTTTCCTTGCTTTATTTGCAATCCCCGGTGGGGTTGGGATCCTCCTCGCCGGCTCGAATTGAATATTTGCTATTGACAAGTACCTCAAACACCTCGCAGTCTCCAGCTTGTTGTTTCACTCTTAATTTACATATTGATGAAACACTTCCACGGATGCTTTCCATTCCTCCTCTTTTAGGCGTTGAATGCTGACAATGTCGAGTTCCGTGGCGGGGCTACAAGGCATCCTCTCTGTGGAGAAGATATTTTAACTGAAGTGTTGCTGTTGCCGCGTTTAGTGTTGCCAGGGCTTTTTTTTCTCTTCCTTAAGCATTTTTAAAAACGCGTCTTCGCATTCCATTCTTGCGGCGGATTTGGAAAGTAATTGCCGGGCTGATAAACAGCGCGGCCTTGATAGCGTTTCAGTTGGAGATTTTTGGAAGAGCGTAATGTCAGTAATCACCGCCAAGTCCCACCGGCAAATTTGAAGACCAATTTGCAGTTTTGCTAACCGAATGGTGAGTTGACACCACTAAGTTAGAAGGAGACCCACTCAGAGCATCATCATTAAACACACGGACAGACTTACTCTCAATGGACACTTCAGTGGCTGCATGTGTACAATCTAGTCCAATGCAAGAGCTGCAGTCCCTCTGAAAAGTGACTACACCACTCACTTAAAATGTATTAACCAATTTGATTAAAACCTCTTCTCTCCGTTCGCTGACGAAGCTCTTCGGATGAGGAGCGAAACGTCTGACACCTTCTTCACAGAAGTACAGATGACGTCTCAAGAAGCCTTTCCCTCGATGGACAACTCCTGTACGACTGAGAGCCTACACAGACGCATAATATAGAAATGAAACTTGGATTTAATTTAGAGTAGCGAGTGTACAGAAGGTATAGCAGTATAGATTTACTATCCACTGAAAATGAGTCACGAGATGAGACGATGCGCGAGATTGGGCCCACGAGACGGGGCGAGATTTTGACATTAATTTTAAGAAAATTACGATGGAAAAATGATAGAGACATTGTTGTAATGTTCGGCGTGTCCCTGAATGTACCTCACGGTCGTCTAGTGACAATGACGAAGTGTCGTTCAGAGGCTGAACGGACTGGAGACGTTTTCACTGCTGTTGGTGTGTTCAGGTCAGAATAAAGTTATAAGAGAGCATCAGCGTCATTTTCGACAGCCCTAATGTTTATTATGATGGTTGTACTGTAGTTAGCCTTGTGGTAGTACTGCAGTAGCACTGGTGTTGTACTATATGATACTGAGAGCTGTTTGACACATCAGAGAATTATAGCGTCTCTGCTCCAACGCTGGTATTGGATAAATTCGACAATTGAGGTCGGTGAGTTAAGATCTGGTGTCAATAAGTTCTTACACTTCCTTTTTTTCCCAAGTTGAATGTGAATATTATAATATTGAAACATGGAGTAGACGAAGATGAGTGGCACCACCCATCCCCGCTGTTGTGGCTGATGAGATGGATGTGTGATTCGCCCGCAGCCAGATGAATATTAAAACACACAGAGGTTATGCTTTCCTCATTAAAGATGCTATGATGTGCTTTTATGAGATGCTTTGTCCTGAGGCAAAAGATGTAAATGGGTGATTATGCAACTGATGTGAATTATGTTTCAAAAGATTAATCTCTGCCGCGCTGCCAAGTCACATTTCCTCTGGAGACGCGTTGTGTTAAAACACTGCGCAGTGACTTATGTATAATTGAAACCTGGGAGAATACGCTCGTATGGACAGAGAGAGAGAGAAGTCGCAGAAGATGGCCAAGGTTGTGATGAGCTATCTGGGTCAGAATATTGTCAGCTTCGAGTCGCTGCTGGAGTCGGAATGGAATAAATGATAGTTGGGGGAACACGGCAAGGCTAAGCGTGTATTAGGAGGGGCCCAAGGACGGCGGGCCACTGCTTAGGCCTGTGAGAGCAGATGATGATGGGGGCCCTCATTGTTAAGATGTCATGCAGCGGAATGGAGAGTGTAACGGTACACGTTGTCATGGATGTGTTCTTTTATGCTCTTTTCCCAGGGAGTGGATGGATGTGCTCAGCCCCCCAATTATGCCTCCAAGCCGGCAGAGAAGGTCAGGCAACACAGGTAGCCGTCGTGAGGATCTAATCAGAGGTACAGTAAACCTTAAGGTTGGTCCTTCTGCCCCCCACCCTCCCTCTTTTATGTCCTTGGAGGTCAGGGAGAGGAGGCACAACCTAGCGCCCCTCACCTTAGTGAGCACACACAATGAGCTAATGGAAACACTCAGACACCAAACAGTGCAGCAAAGCATGATGGGAATGCACACACAAGTGTAATTAGGAATTTTAAAAAAAAACACGTGAGTGAAGCTCTCTGTCCTCTGTAGGTCAAAACAGACGGGACTCATTACAGGTCTTTCCCCACCCCACCCCCCCTCCCCAGACACACCGACAAGGTTAATTGATGAAACCTTTCCAGTTTACAACATCGTTTTTGTTTTTTTTTTCCCCAAACCTCTTACACAATGTGTCTCATAATTAGTTTTCATTATCGTCGCCCAAGTTCTGATAAGATAAAATGTTCCACCCGGAGCATTCCATAACCTTTTTAGCATTTAACTGCCTGTCAATTTAACAGCCAAATTGGTGTGCTTTAAAGTAGTGGGGATTACAGGGAGAAGCTCTTTACGGCTTCATAAGGCGCTCGTCACCCGACGACATCTTAGCTCTTGATTGATGAGGGAAGTAAAAAAAAAAATTTTTTTAAATGGCAGAAAACTTTTAAAATCCACCTGAGTGTGAAGGTCACCGCACATGACTCTCGCTATATTCCACCTGGGAGAGTCTGCCTGCCTTCTTATCGTCTCAACGTGCCTGGAAAATATAGCTTACATTTATCCAGATGCTTTATTAGGTCCACCTGGACAATCTAATTCCATCCAAAAGAAAAAAAAAACCTCATAGTCCCTCCTATAATGGCCGAGGCTGTTTATTTACTCAACTGCAGAGAGTAATAGGCTAGGTATGGTGATTTTTTGATTGATTTTTTTCCCCCCCACAAATAGATATAATTTTTAAATAATATATCCTACAATATGATCTCATTTTCTTTGGGTCAATGTTAAAGGAAAAGTAAACTTTTTTTTTTTTTTTTTTAAATTTTGCCCATCATCCACATCCATCATCAATAAACACGCACGTCTTTCCCTTGTATGTGCGTTCTAAAGACAGAAAAACAGTTAGCATGAGGGACCTAACAATGCACATAATGGGACACAACTATTTCGACTGTAAAGCCCTCTGAAAAACCTCCAACAAGGTTTTATGGTTTTATATACATGCCGTGACCATGTAACAGGTATTCATAAAAACTTGTACTGCTTTTGCCGCATTTTGATCATTTTAAACATTACCAGAACGTCTTTCCTGGCCGCATTGATTTCACAGAGCTGTAGATAGGAACTAACGCTACTTCCTTCAACAACAGCAGCATAGAAAGCGCGTGTCTGTTGGCTACTACTAATCATGGCAGGCTCTGTGAGAGCCGCCGCCGCCGCCGACTACTTTTGTACAAATGAGGATCCAGAACCTTATCTTTTTGAGCCTGAATATACGGAGGATGAGCTACAGGTTTTAGAAGCTGAGCAGGCATAGAAGAGAGAGTGACGCGTCAGCAAGACTTGTTGTTGTAAATGTGGAGCTTGCCAAGCCATGCCGACAGAATTTGAGTGTTTCTGCTGCACTGAGTGGCATACAGTGGGAAATAGATGGAAATGCTTTGTGTGTATGGCGAGGAGGACACATGCACAACGAATAACGACTTGTTAGCACTAACAAACCCTGCAGTGGTAGAAACCAACTGGAAAGGACACCCCACACCAGCTGCACCAGATGGACAACTGTCTATGGAGTAAGTCACCATGATGTTGATTATGACACATGGAGCACATAGCACATGATATCACAACACAGTCACACACACAAACAAAACAAAACACAATATAGTGATAATACTTTAAACATTAGCATAATACTTTACAGATCATTTCATATGCTTGTTCTTGTTTCCCAGTCAGTACAGATTGGTGTCCTATCGCATTGCTTTGGAGTGGGCCCGACATTAGGCGCTGCGTCACTACACCAGAAGAATAGCTCTTTGTGTTAGCTGCTTCAGTAACAATATCGCTGTAGCTTGGTTTATATACAGGTCAGCTATGAAAATGCAACATTGTTGGCGTTTTTCTGAGGGTTTTTTTAGGGCTTTATAGTGGAAATAGGTGTGTCCCGTTACGTGCTTGTTAGCTTCCACATGTTAACTGTTTTTCCTCTCTTTAGAACACACAGAAAGGGAAAGATGTGTGTACATGTTTCACATAAGGATTGTGGATGAATGACAAAATTCCAAAACAAAGTGCAGTTTTTGTTTAATATTAAATTGACAGTTTCAGTAATTGTATTATGGAGTGATGTTCTTGCTTCACCACAGGCGGGGATGAGTCGGAGAATGAAGAGGAGATGGAGGACGAGTATCTAAATCTGCTCTATGACCCTTGCCTCAACTGCTATTTTGATCCAGAGACGGGAAAGTACTACGAACTAGCTTGACTCAAAGCATGCGAGAATCGAAATCAATAAATCAGACGACATTGACAGCAGATGAATGGCTGCTGCGTTTTATTATTGATCAGCGATGAATGCTGGCAAAAGAAGCTTTTCATGTTGTGCCGCTCACCATCATGCGTCACCACTTGTCTTGTTAGCATGTAAAGGGAGTAGAAGTCAATAAATACAGCTTGCCGGCCGTGAATGAGTTGCAGCTCATTTATTAGCACATCTGCTTGTAAAATCTCTTTTAAGGGAAACCTTGGCGAGAAAAGAAATGCTAAGCTGTTTGAAAAGAACATCCTGACATGTCTTTATCCACATGCAAATTCTGCTTTGGATTCATACTACAAGATTTGTCGTTTTGCTCTTTCTAGTCTATATATTCTATATTTTATATTGTAAGATTTGTCTTTTTGCTCTTTTTTATTCATTCTTTTGTGTAAAATAGTCAAATAACTACGTGTAAATGTCTAACATAGCGTTTACTTTGAAAAAATTAGAGTGTTCAAAGCAGGCCCGCTTGCCTGAATACCGCAGCTAGGAATAATGGAATAGGACTCTGATTCTATTTTGTGGGTTATGGTACCGATAACCTATAACTTTTTTATATCTACTTTTTAAATTTAGATTGAAGTGTAGTTTGTGCACACCTGGAGATAAGAAGGACTGGAACAAATTAGGATTTGACTGTACTGATTTGTCGTAATCAAATACTGCCACATCACTACTATCAGGAGAACCAGAGTATAGAGCAGAGTGAACCACCTGCTGTGGCCCAGCAAAGTGCACTATATTCGGACACGCGCTCCAAGCAGCCAGTGTGCCGCTCCAGAGGTCTGGAGAACCAGAGTATAGAGCGGGAGGAGCCACTTGGCATGGGTGGCCCAGCAAGGTGCACTGTATTCGGGCACACACTCCGAGCAGCCGGTGTGACACGACGGAGGTCTCTGGCTTGCTCTTTTCAAACACCGCGGTGCTGGCATTTCAGGTGGCTGGTATTGTTTTTTGTGCACTCAAGTTTTCCTCTCATCACGGAACATTTGGTACAACTACCACGCAAGATGCATGGCAAACCTTTTGCAAACCTTTTTCAAACGTCGTGGCACGGGCATTAGGTGGTTGATTAGGTTTTTATGTGCTGAAAATACTGGAACTTGTTTGATGACGATGATGGGTGAGTACAGTATGTCTTCTGAATTAATTATATTTTAGCTGATTTAGCCCTTTTTATGCTAGATCATGCTTAATTCGGGGCAAAATTTGCTTAAATATGCTTATTTTTGACTAATATTAGGTCAATTAGTAATTATCGTGCACACTTAATTATTAGATTGCAAAATGCAAATTATGGAGTTTTGTGATGAATGATGGACAATTGGTCCAAACATAAGTGGAAGACCTGCAAAGATCAAACGTTCCAGCTCCTCGTATTTTGTCTCATTTTAATGAATTAAAGCTGTGACGTCCACATTCTCTTATTTGTGGATCTGAAGCAGTTGCATGTTTACTGTGTCTCTTCATAAGTTTGTCTTTGAAAGCAGCTGCCCGGTAAACGACATAATGAGGGCAGGCGAACCAAGAAATGGTTAATTTGTTTGTACAGTATAATAGTGATGTGTCGCTCGCCAACGAAACCACTCATGTAGCCGACTCAAGTGTATAATCAGAATCGGCTGCTTTGGGGTTTTTCCCGTTTATTTTATATTTCTTTCCAGTTCAAGCCGCACGTGATTGGTTAAGTGTCGTGGTGAGGGGCGGGGTTTACTGACACAGCGCAAAAAGAGAAGAGGGGGAACGAGACAACACGCTGGAGAGGTGCGAAAATAAATGACCACAGGAGTCCAATTTGGATGTATTTCATCTACAATTACGCTGATAACACAAAGGCAGAGAGTCGTGGATGATTAAAATTTCATATCTATCATGAGCTACAAATAACCTGCACAAGCACATTAGGACTGTACATCCATCAATGCAGTTGGAAAACTTCCACAGTGAGTATAATAAGCCAAAGAAATCATAAACGTGTGGTATAATGTACGTTTTGTACATTACTAATTACATTTGTGAAACGGAGAGGGTTCTCAGGGTGTTGAGATGTCTCCAAGGATGCACTGGTTTGGAGCGGTCAAAGGTATAGATGTGTGTTCAAGTCAAAGAACACGGCAGGTTGTCCTCTGTTTGGTGGATTTGGTCAATAAGTGGCAGCAAGCACTGGTAGGCTGTGGTCTTTATAAGGCTTTATGCTGTGGTACTGTAACAATATACAAAGAATACAAATTGTCACTGAATAAATAAACAGTAAATTAATGTAACCAATATTACACAAACATAATGATTAGCCAAAGGCACATCAAATACAGAACTCAATAAGGAAATGAAGTCAATATGATGCTTATTAATATAATAAATCGCTATACAGTTAGCTTGAATGCTAATGTTAGCATTAATGAACACAAGAGTCACACTGAACAAAAGTGTATAATAGAGCTCACACAGATCTAACAACTGAATTAAACCTCACCTTTATGCATTCACGCACAGCATTAACTTGGGAAAACAAGGATGAGGCGCAAGGAAGGAGAGGAAAGGTACATCTGCCTGTACAGCGTCGGAGAAGTCATAAAAAAGACATTTTTAACTGATGCAACATCACACTACTGCGGTGCGTTCACTGACGGCCGAACACAGTGGGACAAAACAACGCCCAAATCTAAACATTACCAGTGAAGCATAAACAACACAAAACATGGTAAATTATGGGCTTTTTAACAATTTGGTACACAACTTTATTTTTGGTAAATATGCAAAAAAAAAAAAAAAAGTGGGCGTGGCTACGCACAAAGCCACAACAGGCGCAAGCGTCGCCAAAACCGAAAGTTAACAAACATGGCGTTCTTGCAAACTCGGTTAATGGTGTGAAATATTGCCTTTTTTCACCCGAACCCGGATGTTCCTGCTTGTTATGGATGTAAGACCCAGGACGTGGACTGACTCGTCTTCTTTTGAAAATACTCAAACGGAACGGTAGAACACGTCTGTGAACGCATCACAGGGCGGTAACAAATCGTAATAGCCGTATTGGCGCGTCAGAATGGTGACGTCATTTAACGAGGTGGCGAAAGTACAGCTTTTTTGTTTTTACATATTTTACTGGTTTCAACCTCGTTTGTGGACGAAATAACCTCTACGGAAGACAGGTTGGAGTCACTTCCATAGAAGGTAACAAAACAACTACAGTCGTCCCTTGTTTATAGCAGTGAATTGGTTCCAGACCTGACCGTAACATAGTTGCAATGTTACAACTTTTTGAAATGTGTAAAATCAAGTTTGTGATTAATTGTGTCTGATAAAGCATGACTTGAACTTTAATTTGATGCCTCATTCACTTCTCTACTCCAAATATTAAAGAACTTAGAGCAGATAATATACCGGAAAATAGTGCCTTTGGTATCCATTGCTTTAACATTGAATCTGTGATGGCCCACGGACATCCGAACTACGGAATATACTGTATAATCACTTGGGCTGTAAAAACCTGTGAAGTGATGTGGTCCAACACTCAATATAAATCCAATACGAAATTGAAGACGAAGAAGTAATCTACCTAACAAACATGTATACGAATGAAAATACACCCGATATCAGATGAAAAATATGTAGTTTTAAGGACATCCGCACGGACTCTCCTATCGAGCACGTACGCTCACTGACAGATTTTTTCTTCGCTAAAATATGGGTTTTGTAACATTGCTAGATATAGGATTCAATGTGAATAAATTGAATATTTTCGTACTTAAGAGCACAGAAAACCAGCTAAATACGGTTTTAATATTATTACAGCCCCGTAGACAAGAAATAACACCCCTATTATTCATTGCTTACGCCACATTGCGACTCTTGTGCTGCAGGGACTCAAGCCGGCCAAGCTCACAAGCTTGCGAGCTAACCAAGTAGCCTTAAATTTATTTCTTCTAAATCTCCATCCATCCATTTTCTATGCCGCTTATCCTCATTAGGGTCGTGGGGGTATGCTGGAGCCTATCCCAGCTGACTTATGGGCGAGCGGCGGGGTACACCCTGGACTGGTCGCCAGTCATTCGCAGCAACAACAACCATTTCACGCTTACATTCATACCTGGAAAATTTAGTCACCAGTTAACCTAACATGCGTGTTTTTGGAATGTGGGAGGAAACCGGAGTACCCGGAGAAAACCCACGCACACACGGGGAGAACATGCAAGCTCCACACAGATATGCCCATAGGTATGAATGTGAGTGTGAATGGTTGTTTGTCTATATGTGCCCTGCCATTGGCTGACGACCAGTCCAGGGTGTACCCCGCCTGTCGCCCGAAGTCAGCTGGGATAGGCTCCAGCATGCCCCCGTGACCCTAATGAGGATGAAGCGGTATAGAAAATGGATGGATAGACCTTGGTAATGTTATCAACACAAACTTCAAACATTGCAAAACACACACACCCAACATACCTGAGCTCGAGACATCTTCCATTTCCAATAGCAAACCTCCGTAGTTCAATCTTTCTTAAATGTAAAGTACATAACTCGGTGTCCACTCGGTGATGTTCTTATTTTACTCTTTTATACACAAAAAAATCACTTTAGTTGCAGAGATTATTCCATGAATATGTACCATTGTAATCATCATGGGGTTTGTTTTTCCATGAAATTATGTTCTTCAAAATATTCATCGGCAGGCGGACACGAAGGTTATGTACTTTTCACTAATTATTACACAACATTTATTTTTTTTTACACTGAGAATATTTGAATAAAACACGTTAGAAACCAATTTCAGACACCATTCTTTAATTCTAAGTAGAAATCATGACAAAATTATCAGAGAAAATATTGGTAATTTCACAACAAACGTAGACATGCTTTACATGGAACATTTCAATGTCCAAATATAGACACTTTTTTACAACATAGCCGTGCTAGCGCAAAATAAAAACACAAACCGGCTTAACTTATGGTTTGGTAAGCTTCCTCACTCTCTAAACGTCAGAGTGATAGGGATAGTACACATTGTTAGAACAACAATTTCAAATACTACTCAAGTGAAGTTGATCTGAGCCATGCACATATGTTTTGACTAATAATAGACCATAGCCTGCCACGAAACAGCCATCCATTCATTCATTCATTTCTGGATATCCAAAGAATGTGAAATTATTCTGTCTGAATTACTTTCAATACACTTTGTAAATCTTCAATTGGAGTGAGTTCTCTTTCCTTCTCATAATTGGAGATTAACAAACACGTAAGGGGAGGTGAAATTTGTTTAATTAATTTACTGAAGTGGTCCTTGTGGCCTTATTAGGGTGCGGAGAATTTAATCTCAACAACTATTATTCATTGTTTACACTGGATTGCACAACTATTATGCTCCAAGCACGGCTGCTAGTTAGCGAGCTAACAAGCTAACCAGCTAGCCTTGAATGTATTTATTCCAAACTTAAGAAAGGGTTTCAAACAGAGTGGGGTAGAAGGACAAAGTGAGAAGCCACTGAATGGGAGGAGAACCTTTTTTCACTCAGCATCCATGGCTACATTTAGTGCAAGGTAGGGTAATGGAATAAGGATGGATGTCATATCTGTGTAACATTAACGGTGTCTAGTGAACAGAATGTGTTAATTGAGCCGCGATATTGCGAGGGACGACTGTATGTTGGAACACTAGGTAATGTCATGCTTAAATCACGAGTGTCCAAACTGCTGACTGGGGGCTGTATGGAGCCCCCCAGCCTTTTCTAACAGTAGAATGAGAATTCGGGCCACACAAAGGTTGCAAAACAAAGTTAAAATGTTGTGCAATGTGTCATACTAATAACTATTAGCATGCAATGCAACATAGCATAAGGTCTAAGTAAATAAATAAATCAACAGGCTTTTATCTAATTGCCCTCAACTAATGATATCCGTTATTTATTCAGGGCTGGTGGAAAAAGTAACACAGCCCTTGCAGTGAGCACCTCTTCTGCAGCGTACGCCTTTTAACTGAACTGCTTCAGTCATCAGCAACTGCAAACTGCTGGCAGGTAATTCTCCACTAAATGCAATTCTAAAACTTCAAAACCAATCATTGTAGGCAAATACCGAATATGCTAAGCTATCTGAAGAAAACATCTTTGCTTTGTGATAGATGAGATCTGTTTGTATAGCTTATTAATAATACATTTTATATTTTAAAACATGTGATTTTGTTTTTGGTAAAGTTTCTTCATGGCTGAAGTGCTGCATTAATAGTTCCAGCTTGTGGCCCCGTTCCCCATCTCTACTGAACAATGGCGGCACACTGCTTTCATCTTATCCACTTGTGTCAAGTAAAGGGACAAATTTGTACTTTACAGGAGACGGAAGAGGGCTTTCAAGGCGAGCCATGACACCTGCTAAGCAAAGGCTGGCCTGCACTGTACACTCCTGATTCAAAATTTATATTTTGCACTGTTGGATCTTAGGGAGGTTCTAAGTAGAACTTTGCAAAAAAATGCAAAAAGAAGAAATGGGAGTGAGACACAAAACATTTATTACATAAGCGATTTATTGCAAAGAAGCATTCAAGTGAAAATTGCTGTTCATCAGCTCATAAAAAGTTGAAGACCTAATGTGGCCTAATGTGGATTGAATGTGATTTAGTGTCAGGTATTCACACTGTCATGATCTCTTGATGGCAAAGGCAAAAAAGCTTTCTCTCTTTGAACGCGGAGGGATTGTTGAGCTGCATAAGCAAGGCCTCTCGCAGCGCGCCATTGCTGCAGAGGTTGGACGCAGTATGACAGTCATTAAGAACTTCCTCAAACATCCCGAGGCTCACTGAACAAAAAACTGAAGTGGTAGACCCAAAAAAAAAAAAAAATGAGCAGGAGGATCCCATTGGCTGTCCGTCAAGACACGGGACCATCCTCGGCCCAAATGAGGGTTGTTACTTGTGCCGAGTGCAGTGTAAAACCGTCCGACAGCATCTGCCAGGGAAGATGATCTGGTTTTAAGAAGAAAAAGTGTCTTCAGGGGCCTCATCTCCTTCAACGCCACAAAATTGGGGGTTTGGAGCACCAAACATGGGACGTTGAAAGGTGGAAGATAGTTATATTTTACCTTGACGGTCCTGATGGCTTCCAGCGTTACCGGCATGACAAGGAGATCCCACCTGAGTTGTTGTCCACACTCCACAGTGGAGGGGGCACCATCATGATCCTTCAATAGAACAATGGAGCTTCAGGTTGTGCGGGGCCGTCAAACGGTGAGGGTTAGGGTTTTTTTGAAGTATGGTCTTAAACTGTTGATCACCTGATGAACAGCCTTTTTCACTTTGATTGTTTGTTACTCAATTTATTTTTCTCACTCCAATTTCTTCTTTTTGCATTTTGAATCTCCACTTAGAACCTCCTCAAGATCCATCAGTGCAAAATGTACATTCTTGAATTTTTCCAACTGGTCTTTGATCAGGAGTGTATTTGTTTGCCAAGTAGACACGTAACGGTGACGCACACTTCCTGTCTATCATTTTTAATGTGCGTCGTGTGAGACGTCAGTTAGCCTCTGTCGCAAAAATGTGATCACTGATACGTGTACCGTTACACCCCTAGGCTGAAACCACACGTTTGTTCGGATTCTGGTCTCAACATCACCACTAAATATGACTCACGCAAACATCACTTCCATGGAGAGCGACACGACCGCAAGTAGCTTCAAAATTTGCTTCAAGGAAAGCCCAAAAACGTTCTTCAGGAATTTCGGAATCGGTCTGAAAGGCTGTGAAAGTCTGAGATGCAAAGCGCCTGAAGAAGAAAGTGCAGCCCTCTGTTGGCCTTTTCTGTGTGTGTGTGTGTGTGTGTGTGTGTGTGTGTGTGTGTGTGTGTGTGTGTGTGTGAGTGTGTGTGTGTGTGTGTGAATCAGTAACAGCGCTGTCATATCTCAAGCCCTAATTTCTTTTTATCTGAGTCACAAACCATGAAGCGAACTGTTGGTTTTATGGCCTGTTAAACTACCTCCATGGTTAAAACTTATTGGATTCATTTGTCTTGAGGTTGGGATGGGGCTTCACCCCGTAATCATCGCTTTGGTGGTCTCTGTCGCGGTGATAGCGTTGGCAGCTTCTGTCGTGATTGTGCGGATGTACTGCTTCCAGGTCAAGTAAGCACGTTGACCTCATGCACATTCAGCGTGTTACTCGCAATAACCTCACCCTGATGCGTCTTTTCTTGTCCTTGCAGGAAGAGCAACTATAGGTACTCTCTGCTGAGACATCTGGAGGAGGGCACTCCAATGTTGATGGAGGAGGTTGGCAGCAACGAGGGGACGTGCATGGATTCAGACGAGGTGTCTGGATTTGGTAGCCTAAAATGACTAAATTGTTTGATAAATTCATTTGGGCATTTGATTGGACGTTAAGGATGTTGGCGCAAGCCTGTCTTTTGCAGAGGTCAGGCGGACGGTTTCTCCAGCGTTTTTACTCGTAGGACCCTCTTATATTCAAGCCAATAAAAAAAAAATATAATTGTGCCGTTTGTACTAGATGCCATAGACATTAATTATTTTAAAAGGAGGGGTGCACGATAATTATCGGGCCAATGTGAGTGAATTGGACGTCATGCAGATGAATCCAATAACATTGAAAATAGCTCAGATAACCAATAATTTGAAAATAATGAGGCTGTCAATTTACCGGTCGATCTATGTTCCCACCCTCACCCATGGTCAGGAGTTTTGGGTGGTGACCGAAAGAACGAGATCGCGGATACAAGCGGAGATAGGGTGAGGAGCTCGGTCATCCAGGAGGAGCTCAGAGTAGAGCCGCTGCTCCTTCACATGGAGAGGAGCCAGTTGAGGTGGCTCGGGCATCTAGTCCGGACCCTCTCGGACGCCTCCGTGGTGAGGTGTTCCGGGCATGCCCAGCCGGGAGAAGGCCTCGGGGCAGACCTAGTACACGCTGGAGGGATTATGTCTCACAGCTGGCCTGGGAACGCCGTGGTGTCCTCCCGGTGGAGCTGGAGGAGGTGGCTGGGGACCGGGAAGTCTGGGCTTCCCTACTGAGACTGCTGCCCCCGCGACCCGGATAAGCGTAGGAAAATGGATTAATGATTACCTGTACTGTGCGGGTGAGCAAATCAAGTTCTCCTTTTTTCTCCTGCCTGTGACGTTAAGGGTCTGTTGTTACTTCTGTGTAAACACATTCATTGTTGCAGAGACATTTCGCGTGCTAGTTGTACCAAATGCTCCTCGATGAGGGGAAAAAAGAACTTATCAGCCACCTGAAACACCAGCGCCTCTGCGTCACCTCCGTGGCGTCACACCGGCTGCTCGGAGCGCGACTTTATTCACTTAATATTCCAAATCTAGTCTCATAAAATTACTGCTGTTTTTTTCTATTTATGCTGTTTTTTCATTTGCTTGATTAATTATATTTTTAGAGTGTGCCATAGCCCAATAAAAAAACAGCCACGGGCTGCAAATGTCCCCCGGGTCACACTGAAGTGCATGGACTTCCAATTGCAAGAAAAAGTATGAACCTTTTAGAATTAAATGCTTGTGAACTTTACACTTTTAGATTCAGTCTAATAGCTTCTCATAGTAGGCCTTCTTGACACACACACTCACATAGCACAATCAAAGTTGCACAACACGTACATATGGCTGATGGCAAAATACTGGAAGAGCCAGACAGACAAAAGCATAGTTCTCGCTGTTATACACAAGCTTAACTTTCTCTTTCACACAAACTTTCACTTCCTTAAGCGCACAATCAGTTGCACAACATGTACATATGACTGATGGCAAAATACTAGAAGAGGCAGACACACAAAAGCATTGGTTTCGCTCTTATACACAAGCTTAACTTTCTCTTTCACACAAACTTTGACTTTCGGCAGCTGCTTGATATGCTGTGTATGCCCATCATTCTGGAATCTTCCTTGTCAATGCTCGAGTCCAGCGATGTGACTAAATACATTGCTCTTTTTTTTCAATACAGTTTGAAAACCTTTTCAATTGTGTGATCATCGACTGCTTCTCCGAAAGGGAATACAGTCCCAAGGACCACGAAGAAAAGCTAAGGAAAAGAAATAGCTTTGACAAAACTCTTAGAATGAAT
This sequence comes from Dunckerocampus dactyliophorus, assembly GCF_027744805.1. NCBI lineage: Eukaryota > Metazoa > Chordata > Actinopteri > Syngnathiformes > Syngnathidae > Dunckerocampus > Dunckerocampus dactyliophorus. The sequence goes on from NC_072826.1 coordinate 3,833,275, forward strand.
AACTGGTTGACCACCCCCTTGGCAGCAATAACCTCGAGCAGGCGCTTCCTGTAGCTGTGGATCAGACACGCACATCGTTGGAGGAATTTTAGTCCGTTCTTCCTTGCGGAACTGCTTTAACGCTCTTGTTCTTTGGACGTCTTGTGTGGTATGGCCCTCTTCGGGTCAATCCAAAGCATCTCTATTGGCCTGAGGTCTGGGCTCTGTCTCGGCCACTCCTTGTTTTCCCTGAAGACGTTCTGTCGTGGACTTGCTTTGGTGTTTTGGGTTGTTGTCCTTAAACGCTCAGCTTCTACAGAGTTTCAGCCGACGCACACACATTCTCTCACATTATCCTGAAGAATTGTCTGGTGTACAGTCCGACCTCGGTGTTCGTGCGCACCAGTTTTGGACATTCTTGTTTTTTGTACAATATTGCTTATAACACAAGAGTCAGTATGTCCTATACTCTGGGCGGCATTAGCTCGGGAGGTAGAGCAGGTCGTCCAGAAATGGCGGGTCGATCCTCACTGTCGTTATGTCCCTGGGCAAGACAATTCATTCAATTGTCTTGGATTGGTGGCCATGTTTTCGTCAGACTAGCCCAGAGCAGATGTGTGACTAAGGAGTGCATGAATAATGGCTTCACTTCATTGTGAAGCGCTTTGGGTACCTTGAAATGGGCTATAAAATCGAATACGTTATTATTATCATTCCACGAAATGACGTGCCCAAACAAAGGACCCTACGTGTTGCTGACTCACATTTCTTATTGAGTTTGACTGCTAAAATAACCTGCCATGGAGGCAAAGAAAGTTGCATGTGCCAGCAAGTGAAACACTATTGAATTTGATCTCGACAGGATGGACGGAAAGCCTGCATTAACAATAAATTCCATCCACTCATCATTTCTAATTATGTCACATTGTTTTCTACATGTAAAACTTTTAGTTTTTTAAAATATTTATGGGTGCCGTAAGGGTCATATGTCATAAGGGTGTTTACATTATTTCCTGTGGGAAAAATATCCTCGTTTTTTTGTACGTTTTGGTTTTCGTCCAACCTTTTGGAACAAATTAATGCTGAAAAGCAAAGTTTGACTGTACTTGGGAATTGATCTCTCCCTCAGTAATTACAAGCTGGCCACGCCCAGATGCCTCATGTACATCGCGCCCTCACTCTGTTGGGGTTTTTCATGGTTGAACGTGGCCTGTTATGAGTAAAGATATATGCATATTCTAACTAATTGTACTTATTCTTGGCCTAAATTAAGCATTTCCAAGTATAAAAATGTCTAAATGGACTAAAATACAAATACAAGGCAGAAGAAGCATTGTAACTGCTAATGTAGTATTGTACATTGGCCACTAGGTGCCACTAATTGTTCAGATGTGATCGCCAAAAAAAGGCGTTTCTTGCAAGTTGAAATGATATCACAACAGGCACAATAATGATAATCATCATAATAACACGGACTACTGTTGGGGCCACAGCCCATGACAAGCTAAAACTCAACTCTCAACCTCTGACGTCACTTCCTGTCCTCCACACATCTGTCCACCCGCCATTAGGGTCCCCTACGGAACACATTTACTGTATTTACACACATGAGCAGGAGTTTTATTTACGTCTTACTCGTATTATGTCTACTGTATTAGGAAAATATGAGTGTAAAGCTGTTTAAAGCCGCCATTACAAAGGCCGAAGTACTGTCTAGAAAGCAAAAAAAACTGCTAACGTGTGAGTCTATGTTCCCATATTTATGTCTAATATGTCTTAATTTCGGGCCGCACGGTGGCCTAGTGGTTAGTGTGTTGGTCACACAGTCAGGAGATGGGGAAGGTCTGGGTTTGAATCTCTGTTGGGCATCTTTGTGTGGAGTTTGCATGTTCTCCCCGGGGTTTTCTATTGCGTGGGTTTTCTCCGGGTACTCCGGTTTCCTTCCGCATTCTAAAAGCATGCATGTTAGGTTAATTGGTGTCCATAGGTATGAATGTGAGTGTGAATGGTTGTTTGTCTATATGTGCCCTGCCATTGGCTGGCGACCAGTCCAGGGTGTACCCCATCTCTCGCCCGAAGTCAGCTGTGATCCGCGACCCTAGTGAGGATAAGTGGCATAGAAGATGGATGGATGTCTTAATTTCTCTGATTATATCTACTATACGTATTGGCTAGTGCAAATGTAAAGGTGACTGTAGGGGTGTTGTTTCATGTTTAGATGGCTCTAATGTTAAAAACTGTATTTAGAGGGTTTTCTATGTCACAACTGCAATTCCAGAAGTGCGGCGACAAACAAGGGATGACTGTATACGCACATTATCAGAATGCACACAATATCGGGAGGAGGATGTGCAGATGTCATTATTTTGGACCCACAATGTGATTTATCAAATGTGAAACCTGTTTTCGGTTGGTATTTTTGCATCTTTTTTAGCGCACTTGGAAGGCAGCTGCAAACTGGCGCGTCACGCACCGGCTGGTCGTTGTGGTGAGAAGGAGTCATACAGTATGACAATGACAGCAATGACAGACGACGGCGAGAGAGAATCTTCAGTGCGCTTGTCAACATATTCGGGCTGTCAGAAATAAGAATAGTAGACACATGCTGCCTAACCGGCAATGCCTTTTTTGAGCTGCTGGAAGGGCTGATGGAGAAGTAGTCACAAAAAGGAGCCATGTCATATCTCCTGTGGAAAATCTCCTTGCAACGCTGCTTTTTCTTGCATTTGGATCATTCCAGCGCACCATCGCAAGAGTGCCGATGTCGTAATAACCCGTGCGTCCCTGTCGCATCCCCTCAATGTGGATTTCACCTGCCTTGCCTTATTATTGTCAAAATACCTGCCACCACAGTCAGGTACCTGTCAAGCGCAGCGGTGGTAGCGTCACCGTCGGGGGCTGCATGAGTGCTGCCGGCACTGTAGAACTAACGCGTATGTAAATAACCTAATAGAAGTACATTTTCGACTTAAAACTGGTTTTTTTTCCACCGAGCGCCACATTGTGAAAAATGGAAGAATGCAACTTTGATATTTTGTAAAACAACGCACGTAGATTTGCTAAGAAGTTCGATATATATTTTTTAAAAACTGCATTTTAGCTTTGTCATAGGTGAATAAGGATATTAATATCGCCTTCGCTCTTTTTCCCCATTTTTTCTGTTTTTTTTTTATTTTCCAAATATTTCAATGTTCTCAAATAATCTTTATCATTTTCTTGTATTATTATGACCATTCCTATAATATTTTGACTTTATTCTCGTAATAGTATAACTTTTTCTACAACCTAATTTTCCAAGGATGACAACTTTGTTTGTTTCTCATAATATACGACTTTTTTTGGTTTTGTTACATATTTTGTCATTTTTCTCTTTTTTTTTTCTTGGAAGTATGACTTTGTTCCCATCATATTTTCACTTCACTTTTTGCGCAACCCGATTTTCCAAAAATGCTGTAGTTTTTTTTTTTTTCAACTTCCTTGTGCATTTTGTTCTTGTAATTATGACTTTATTCTAGGGATGCCCGATATTGGCATAAAAAGGTGATATCGGTAGATATCGGTATCGGGTTTTTAAAAAATGCTGCATAAATGGTCACTTTAATGTTCACGTGGCCAGGATGACACCACAGCTTGTTCACATGCAGCGCAAACCCACCTCCTTTGCGCTTTCCACGCGCTCTTTTGTTCCTGTCCGCTCCGACTGCCATGAAGTCGGCTAGCTCCACGTTAGCATGGGACGCTAATAAGTCCAGTCCTGTTAAACATATCTGTATCAGTTGATATCGGAATCGGAAATTGAGAGTTTGGGCAGCATCGGCATATCGGTTCTTGGCAACAAGAAAAAAAAGACAATATCGGACATCCCTACTTGATTCCCATAATATTTTGACTTTATTCTCATAACATAACTTTTTCCACAACCTAATTTTCCAAAAAATACTACTTTATTTATTTTGTTATTTTTTCATAATATTAAGAGTTTAAAAAAACATCTTTAATCTTTCAGTGTTGTGCTACTAAAACTGTTATTTGTCCCCATAATATTACGACTTTATTCTTGTAAAATTATAAACTTTTTCTCTTTAGATTACAACTTTTCTTCTTAATATTTTGACTTTGTTCTTGTAAACTTACTACTGATTTTCCCATTTTTGCTGGGGTTTTTTTCAAATATTTCAACTTTCTTGTCAAATAATCTTCATAGTTTTCTTCTTGAATTATGATGACTTCTTTATTCCCATAATATTTTTGACTTAATTCCTTTAATATTATAACTTTCCCCCAAACCAAATTTTCTAAAAATGACTCACTTTTATTTTGTTTTGTTTTTCTTTTTTTTTTTAATTGTCTATTTTTTTTTTACTTTCTTCTTTTAAAAAAACAGCAGAAATAATATAGTAATATAATATTATGGGAAATAAAGTCATCATATTCCGAAAAGAAAATTTGGATAAATTGAAATGAAAATTTAAAAAACAACAGCAAAAATAGGGGGAAAAGCCCAAAGTTGATATTAATGTTCGTCTTTTTCACCTCCGTGCTAAAGCTGAAACATATGTGACTTCTTGGCATATCTTTTCAAAATCTGAAAGTGGCAAACTTGCATCCTTTCATTTTTCACAATGTGGCCCCCGCTGGATAAACTTTGGACACCCCTGCTGTATCTCATTTGCCATTGGTCTGCTAAATAGATAAATGGATCGTATTTTGCACCAAGCTCAGACTAGAGCTGTCCTATCTAGTCTGACTGGTGAGTGTCTAAACTGATGAAGCCTGCTCGGATGAGAGGCCAAACATCTTCTATAAGACAACCTAAAAAGTCCAGTCGCGATCGATTCAGTGCCCTGAGAAGACAGTAGATGTCTGAATTCATCGGTCCCCTCATTGAACCGCGGCTCCTCAGTGCCGGCAGCACTCATGCAGCCCCCGACCGTGACGCTACCATCGCTGCGCTTGACAGGTACCTGACTGTGGTGGCAGCAATTTTGACAATAATAAGGCAAATCCTACAGCAGTATTTGAAGTCTTTTCTTTTTCCGTGACAGGGTCTGCTGGAATAAACGGACACGGCGGCCACGCGGCAGCACAACGACTGACGGAAGAATTGCTTGGGTTTAAAAAGAAAAAACACTGACAGGTTATTCGAGTCTCTGAAAAGTACTTTGGTATTGTCCTCTGTGGATGCCAAAGAGCTTGTCCAAGTCTGACAAAATAACCCACTGGGTGTGTGTGTGTGTGTGTGTGTGTGTGTGTGTGTTACGAGTTGTTTACAACACAGCTACCTTGAAACATACACACAGCATGCTGCTGCTTGACTGGATTCCATTAATGGACTAAAAAGTACATTGGAAGTGGCAAACGGAGAAAAGAAAAGAAATATAAATTCACTTTCAAGGCTGTAAAGGTCACTAATTGATGGTTATACATTTTCATTTTTCAGTGCCAAGTCGCGGCGCTTTTGTGATTTTAAAACATTATCCGGCTGTTATGAAATAAGTGCCGTCACGTGGCCATGTGACATTTGGGATGTCTCAAACGCGGTAATTGACTTCTAAAAATAGGCCCGCCGAGACCGCCACTATCTGCTGGAAGGCCAGCTCCCCTTTCAGACGTTATTATTTAGCCTTTTTTTTCATGCTAACAAGTCGAAGTGAACTTGATGTGGCGTTCCCAGCGCACTTTGATGGAGTGCAGCGCGTCGCATGACGACAAAGGAAGAAAATGACACTAGGATGGGAGTCAGAAGCGTATTGAAGTTTAAAAAACGAATCTCACTGCATGATGATGCAAACATGCAATAGCAGTTTGATGATGGTGGTAATTACTTGAACGGATGACTTGAATTATGTGGCTTTATTCTGGCCTGTAAGAACCTAAATATTTTTCTTCCAAACTGTAGAGTTAACATCGTCTGCTTGAACATACAGCATTTGCACACACAGAAGCATCACTGCCTAATTGAATGTTATGCTAGCAGTATGTAAAAAAACCCACAATACAGTAGTGATTTTTTTACTGCGTGAACAGCAGTGCACAAAGGCCCTCTGCTGGTCGTGCTTGGTATTACATCATCTGACCTTGTTTCTGGACTACTTCATTACAAATATATATTTATATACTCTATCTCCCCGCCTCACAAAACCACTGGATTTCTTGCTTTACTTTTTCACTTTTAATCATTTTGGCTGGAAAAAACAAACAAACAGTAAATAGTAGGACAGATTAAACTGATTTGGATTCCGTTCCATTTTGGTTTACATTGACATGCAACGTGTCATTTGTATGTTTGCCGTCATTGCATCTGGGCGTGTATTCTACTGTAGATAACAGTTCACTTATGTTGCTATGCAGGTTTGGATGTATGTTTTTATTATAGTCTCATGAGAAGTGAAAAAGTCAGCTGGGATAGGCTCCAAAGTCAGCTGGGATAGTACGTTATTACCGTACAGTAGCTTTTTATACAAAATCCAGGAGTAGGGGAGTTGCCAGGTGGATTGACAGTTACGCCATGTTGTTATTTCCTCATCCTATGTTATTCTAAAGGCTCTATGACTTTTCTTTGGCCTTCAGTCTCCTAACAAGGTCAAGGTCATTGTTTGCATCACGTTGCCGTTTGACTGTTGAACGGATGCTGTCTATTTGACAATGTGACTGAGAGAAACTTGATCATCCGGTTGAGCGTGTGTGGGCGTGTGCATGCATGCACAATATCACATCCTGCATCCACGCGGCACAAGGGCGAGGGCGCTGCCCTTCCCATACGTGTGCATTCAAGGATGACACGGACGAGCCGCTGTGACGACAAGTGAAAGCTGCCAAAGGATCTGACTTACTGGCTGCAGCCATGAGGCACCGGGGTGAGATTGTGGTCAACGATGAACATTTCACGGTCCTCGTGCTGCGTTTACAGACCTCCTCTTGCTCCTTGTGTGCGACAGTTGCTCCCTATGCTGCGGTCGTTGTTGTCCTTGTGCTGACGTGGGCCACGTCCGAGCACTCCGTGCACATACAGCAGAGAGCAAGACAACTTCTCGGTGAGCTTCTATCTCATTTCTTACCAACATCGCCTCCGAGCTGTGCTTGTGTTTTTTTTAGGGATGGAGAGTGCGGATCAAACAGGAGTAAAAGTGCAACCAAGTGAGCAGAATGAAGTTATTTTGTTGATTTGTTTGATCTCTTTCATCACCATTTCGCCTGCGTCTCTCACGCATCACGCAGAAGCATCTTCACCTCCGCCGAAGTGCGGCCTCTCCAGAGCGTGCCCGCCTCATCACTTTGCAGTGCACGTGCGCAGCGGAGCCGCTGACGTGGTCGGCCCAAAGATCTGTTTTGATGGTAAAATGTAAGTCCCTCAGCAAAGATGATTGTTTTTGCGCATGTGGGCTGCACAAAAAGTCAAAAAAACACACGTAAGCCCACATTCGGGAGAGTATTTGACATTCGTAAGCTTGGCTCCTTTTGTCCTTGGCGGCATGACGTAATGTGCCGGTGGTGGAGCTTGGCTCCTTTTTTCCTTGGCGGCATGGCGTGATGTGAATTGGCGATGTGTCAGTGGTGAGTGATGTTTGAGCTGACTTCTTGGGTTTCAGCACCTCTGCACTGTCCATGCCGGCGGCCACTGGTGGCGTTAACGTGGCTCCTTTTTTCCTTGGCGTATGAAGTGAATAACGTCACTATTACGCTTCATAGTGATGTGGCAGTTCTGTGGCAGCTGGCTGCGTTTAAAAAAAAAAAGTGATTAGAATGTTTGTTATGCTGTTGGAATACCGTAAGAATATTTGGAATAGAGTCAGAGTGTAGTTAGAATACCTTTCGAATGAAATCAGAGGATATTTACATTTTTAAATTAAAACATTATTATCAGTTAATGGATTATCCAGTTAATCATCAATTCATCGATTAGTTGTTGCAGCTCTGTCGTCGAGTGAGCAAGCATGCCATCTTTTTTGACTTGATGGAGTATTTTGTCTTTCTATTCATTTCTATTAAGAAAGTCCTGCCCCCGTCAACTGTCCTTCTGGGACCTTCCATGAAGCACGGCAGAAACACCATTGGAAGTTATTTCTGTTACTTGCAATCACATCTGTAACAGCACATCATCAGTAGGGTGAAACTAACTCAACCTTAATAATAACAATAATACAGTGTATGTGTTTGTTAAGTGTGTTTTTTTTGTGCACGAGCTTGTCAACTAAAATCATGCCAGAGAATCGCGACCTCAATTCAAAGCAAGAAAAATCCCGATTCACGTTTCTTATTTATTGATTTTATTTGCGGAATTGTGCAATGTGGTGCTAAAACTATGTTTCCATGTGTGCTGCAGCATCATGAGCCACATACTCAACAACGTGGGACCCGGCCTCAACGTCGTCGTCATCAACGGTGAGCGCAAGTTTGTTTCATTTATTTCCAGGTTCACAGTTCAGTCATCCTTGGGCTTACCACAGGGGGTGTTTCCAAAGTGCAGCCCGGGGGCCATTTGCAGTCCGCAGCTTGTGAGGTGTAGTGTCACGACAAAAAGATTTCAATAACACTCAGTTCACGAGACGAGACGATGCACGAGAGTGTGACTACGAGATGAGAGACTATTTGACTGACAAAAGGGCTCACTCCGTTCATACCCTCCTTCCTGCCTGTTTGGAGTCGAGAGACAAGGAAAACCGACGCGCATGCACGTGGCAATGTATTGCGGCCGGCAAAATTCTCAGGAGTCAAAGTCATCCCACGTTTTCCTCCACTACACACTTATTTTGCATTTTCATGGATTGAAAAAGCATCCTATTGATTTTTTAAATGACAAATTTACATTGCATTCTTTTCCTACAACAGTGGGTCTCAACATATAATACTTACATATTACTAATACTCTACATTCTTAATATTTATATTATAATATTTTGTAGTTAGAGCACAGAAAACCTATTTACAACCTTCTAAATACGGTTTTTAACATTATTAGAGCCCTCTAGACATGAAATAACACCCCTATAGGCACCTTTACACTCATAGTACACAATATAGTAGACAAAATATGAGTGACTAAGCCATTGAAGACATAAGACGTGTGTTAAGATAAATGTGTTTCCTAGGGCAGTGGTTTTCAACTGGTGGGCCGGCACCCAAAAGTGGGTCGCGGATCCATTCTGGCCAGGTCGCAGACAGCAAGTCAAAAATTACATTAAAAAATGTCATACACAACTGACATATTTTTAAGTACAAATGAGCAATATTTGAGTCGTCTTCCTCCCTCATATTTGTACACTGCAGAGTAATGAGAGACATTTCTGATTCTATGGTCTTTTTGATGTTTAATTTTACAGTCAGTTCGGGACTGTTGCACTTTCTTTTGAAGCTTCGCATGACTGAAGACCAGAATGGATGTAAATAGCATTAGCAGCGTGCTAGCTAGTCACTGGGAAAGATTTTCAACACACCAGCAAAACCGTCCAATCGATCTTATTTATAATGCATCGTGTAAAACTAAGACAGGAACAGCATCAAATTAAAAGCACGAAATGAATACAGAGCCACCGTCCACCAGTAGCAGCCTGGACTTTGTTTATCAGAGTAACATTTTTTTTGGCCGCAAATATGAGGTGAACGAAAAAGGGTAAAAATACAGTATAGTAGTCTATCTGTGCAGCGTGGGAGAAAGTTACATGGTGCGTTCAAGGACTGTCGAACAAAGTGGGACAAGTAACCGCTCGCAACTTAAACATGCAAAAGCTGTGGGATTTCCAAATGTGATATCCATTTAAATCAAATTTGATGTAGTTAGTTAGTTTTTTTGTTTTTTTTATCGTTGCACCCGAACGGCCCCTGCCTCACAGCACGCTTGGGGATACGATGTGCTCTTTTACACATTTGAAAATCCTGTAAGAATGCCACTTTTATACAACTGGCACCTTTATTTTGTAATCACCAAATGTTGAATGGTATTGTTTGTATCCAATCGTTCTGTTTTTAAAATATGTCGTTTTTGAATGGTATCGTAAGCCGTGTCTCAAGGTGCGGATTGACTCGTCCACCACAAAGAGATTTACATCCCTGCTGTCTCCTAACACGTAGAATTGAATTTCAAATGCTGACATACAAGGCGCTCCATGGCCACGCACCATTAAAGGGCGTTTGGTGCCGTATCAGCCCAGTAGAACGTTACACTCCCAGCGCTTACGCTTACTTTGTGGTTCCAAGAATTTTTTAAACGTAGCATGAGAGGTAGAGCCTTGGGCTATCAGGCTCCTCTCTTGTGGAAGCATCTTCCTGATTCAGTCCAGGGGGCAGACACCCACTCTTTATTCAAAAGCAAACTTAAAAGTCACCTTTTTGCTGAGGCTTTTCGTCAGGGCTGACTCAGGCATGACCCGGGTCATCTTTGAGCTGTGCTGCCATCGGCCTGCGCTGCCGGAGGATCTCTCTAGATGCACAGAGCTTCTCTTTCCCCTTTTCTGTCTCTCCGTCTTTCCTATCTCTACATCTCTATCTGCTGATAATAATATCCTGGCTATTGATAAGGATGCAGCTATTATTAGATGTGCTTCACATTTATCTGCTTGTTATGGGCGGTGGCGGCGAAGGCGGCGGCGGCGGCGGTGCTGGGAGTGGATCATTATCGTCATTGCGCTCGTTTTTCCCCCCTGGTCACTAACCCCCTCTGTCCTGTTTCCCCCTCTATCTGCAGTAATCCCTCTACCTGGGGTGCCTGGGTTCTGTTCAAGGTTTCTTCCCTTGAGTAGAGTTTTTCCTTGCCTGACTTGGTCGACATAGACCGGCTCCCTGTAGTCACTAGTCTGTGCCCTCTGTGCAGTTCTCTGTCTGCGGTTTTTCCAGAAAATAAAATTTTTCTTTAATTTTTCAACCTTATGCTGCTAAAATGACATTATTTTTATTTTGAAGAGTGTGAGTTACACTTCCCCTGTTACATAGAAGTTATTTGACTTTGATGTTTTGTTGTTCTGCAAATTTGGAGCAGCCGGACCGGAGCAGGAGGGGATAGAGAAGAAGAGAAAAGAAATCAGAGAGAGGGGGGTGCGGGGATAAAAAAGAGAGAGACAAGGACGACAGCAACAACAGCAATTGTGACGACAATAACAAAAGAACAGAAACTAACAGGACGACATCAGCACACGTCTGTGACGGCTATGAAGGCCCTGACGGAAAGGACAAAATGATATCAACACCCACAATGACAACACTGCATTGAAACAGTCACGCATAATAGCATTAAAGAAGTTATTAGCTATGATAGTGATCACAAAGACAATAACTGTCAATTCTTGTAAAATGTTAAATTTTTGCTGTTGGTGTTTTTTGTTCTTCTTCTTAAATTTGTATTTTTAGAATGCAAATGGCCCCCAAGCCGCACTTTGGGCACCTCTGGTCTACTATATTGGGTAATTGGAGTGTGAAGCTAACTATAGGGGTGTTATTTCATGTCTAGAGGGCTCTAATCATGTTAAAAAAACATATTTAGAAGGTCGTTAACAGGTTTTCTATGCTCTAATATTCCGTTTAGAAATAAGGAATCCTACTTTGTGGGGATTCTGGAACTAATTAATGTCGGTAAACAAAATTGGCACCAAAGTGACTTTTGACAGAAATAGCAGGAAAGTAAAATGTGAGCATTTGAATTGGGCCACCTCATGAGGAATATGCAAGCCAACCAGATGATGTTTGCTTGTTTCCTGTCAGGTGACACTGCAGCTGTGGAGAAAAGTGGCTATCTGAACATGAAAGCTGGAAGTAGGAAGTGTCTTCTACTTGTACATCTGATTTTTTACCAGCACATTGAAATCCTTGATTCATTACTTGTTTTGTTCTTTGGAAAAGTCCCAGAGGACATCTTGGCGTACCTGAAAGAGATTAAATCTGGACACATTGTCATCGTGGCCTCGTACGGCGACGTGACAACAAAGTAGGTCCAATTCCCGCACGCGCTAATGATTTACGGCGGCACAAAAATCGCTTCTTTCTTCTTCCTCTAGGATGACAGAAGAAATGAGGGAGATATTCACGGACATGGGCAGCGCTTTGATCAAGTCAGTAAGTTACCGTGACAACTGGGTGTTCGCAGGAAGAGGCGGGACAGGAAACGGCAGCAGCGCCTTTGAGAAGGTCAGTGATGCTGCGGCGTGACGCTTCCACCGCTTCTATTTCTGACACTGCGAAGACGAGTGATTGTCATCTCGGCTCTTCACCCGTCAGCGAGCTGCGAACGATGACAAAAGCAACGCTTATGAGGGATGGCCCGTGGCCGTGGAGGTGGGCGGATGTTTCCCCGGGAGATCTTAACTGACCCGCTGCAGTATTTTACAAAATGGTCTCCACCGTGACTGAGTAGGCATGGTACCGGTGTGGGATTCTGACGCTATGATAACCCCGCCTCTCACCCTAAGCCACCTGGGATAGGCTCCAGCATACCCCCCCGACCCTGGTGAGGTTAAGCGGCATAGAAGATGGGTGGATAAAAAAACATCATGTTTTCACTGTATTACAATTACAGCTTTAAAATGTGTTATTTTGAAATGTGTCTGCGTCGATGATGCGTCTACGCTGGCTAATCCTGCGTCTCACTCAACTATGTGCGTGCATGTGTGTGCACGCGTGTGTGTGTGCGTGAAAGATGCGTAACCTTCTGCACGCTACACTCCTCCACGCTCTCTCACTTCCTCCTTCCGGTCACGTGTGTTTTTTTCCGTCCACATGATCCCTGCCGAGCTCTTATCAAATGCACTTCTGCCACCTAGTGGCCGTTTTTATGGGGTGTGCATGATGCATTTGTGGGGTGTCGCGTCATCACCTCTGTTTGCCTCTCGTGCAACAAAAACATAAAAGGCATATAAATACGTTGTTGGGATCGGGCATTCGCGTTTATTAAAAACGTATCACTGCGTCTGTATCAGCGTATTTTGTTCTAAGATGCAACGTGTGGTGTCAGTACGTGTTTGTTTACACTACAAGCCGTCAAAGCAGGACATTTGCCACTTATTAGGTTATGATATTCACGTTAACATGTGGAAAATGTGCTTACATAGTGTTCTACGCTTACACGTGAGTTGGGTAGCATGTGAAATACACGCTGAATACACACGCTACGGGATGCAAAACTCCACAACCCACCGACGCCACTTGATGCTAACGAGGCAACTAACGTCGGTGCTAGCTATGCTAGTTGCCGGCTTTTGCCAACACGGCTCATGCCCGTGGCTTCAGCACATGGAAGCCCAGTTCCAACTGCGAGGAATGACGCGCGACGTGATGAAGTGTTTCCACAGTGTGGCCGCGCTGGGCCGCCACTTCCACAGCGTAGGACCGTATCACACGATACGGCTGTTGTAGCGCTTTGGAAACCATGACTTTTCCATACCGTGGTACACCTTGAAACCGGTTACGCCTGCCTACTGTCACGTCACACTTTTCACTGCCGCTTTTTGTTTTGCTCGCCTGTTTGACGTCGCCAACAGTTTTGTGTCGTTGTGTGAAATGCAGGATGATGTTCTTTTCCCACACCTTTAAATGAGAGCTCCTTTTCCCCCCACATGCTAATTGTTAGACTGGTGGCATTTCTCATTTCAACCGTGGAAATAAACGAAAAGGATTGGAAAACAGTTGCAAAAGAATTAATTTGCAGTGTGGTTTAGAAGTGTGTGGGGGGGAATAAGGTGTAACGGTGCAAATGATCGTGTGCGTGTCAGGCTGCCGCACACGTTACCTGTTTAACTTGACTGTATTAACGCCTTTTATCACCTTGAATGCATTGTGTATCAGTTTTAACGATGTTTGTTGCTGTGGTCGGAGTTTGCAGCACACATCACGTAGCAGGCTTTTTATCAGGCTCTCCCCCCCCCCAGTTACATGAATGAATCTCTATGACGGAGTCGTTCAAAACGGTACAAACGAGTGTTGGGGCCATGCAAAAAATAAAATCGAATTACAAGAAAAAAAGCCACTAAAGTAAAAGTGCGCTTTCTTTGGAATGTTGCCCATCATGCACAATCCTTACGTGAGACATGAACACACGTGTCCTTCTCTTTTCGGTGCGTTCCAAAGATATAAAAACAGGTACAAAGTTTTTTCAGAAGGCTTTCTAGGCGGAATAGGTGTGTCCCATTACGTGCATACTTAGCTGCCTCTTTGTACCTGTTTTTCTAGCTTTAGAGCGCACAGAAAAAAGAAAGACAGAAGTGTTTATGTATCACATAAGGATTGTGGATGATGGGCAAAATTCCAAAAAAGTGCACTTTTCCTTTAAAGGGAGTTTGGATTTTTTGCCATGAAGTTGTATGACATCCCCATCAGCAGTGACTTAACCCCACTTTGACCCGGAAGCCGAGTTCTGGTTGGATTTCCGTGAGTAGGAACATAGTTCGGGTTGGCTGGTGAGGCCACTTAAGTGAAGCGTTTGGCTTCTCAAAACAATATGCGTGCATTTGCATCACAAAAATGCCTCCTCGAAAAAAAATCAGACCTCACAATCGCTCTGCGTTACTTTCTCTCCCGCGGTATCACTGTGCTTTCATTGTTGTGTGTGTTGCACAGCGGATGAAGACCGCTGCGATGCGAGACTGTTTTTTGTTTCACTCTCATTTCTTCTTTTTGCATTTTGGGACAAATGTCGCTGGAACAAAAGTATGATGGCCGACTACTGCTGGAGTATTAAACGAGATGGCCCAGATGAAGTGTACAAACGCAAAAGTTACAAACGCAAACTCCTGCCTGACTAAAATACTGTACAGACAGAAAGTGATAAGCGTTATTAGCTGTGATTGACTCCTGAAGAACGTTCAGAATGACGCTTATCTCATGTTGCGGTAAAGACTGTTGTCTGAGAAACGCTTCCAGAAAAAACATATGGCACTTCTAACAATGGTGTACTTTCATCTAAAATCACATTTTATTGTTCTGTTTCTTTTGCCTTGTTAAATATACTGATTTGTGGCTGACATTGCAATATCCTATAATAATGCTCCATTTTTTTCTTTTTTAATAAAAATCAAAGATTGCATAAAACCTGTAGCTTGCAGATAAAAACTAATTTCAGATTTGAACTCAGCACACTTAAATTGACTAAAAACACGTCTTTCTTTAAATGCAACATGTCGAGTGTTCCCCAGTGTTATCTTTGTGACGGCAGAATGTAAAATCTCATTATTCAGTCACACGATATCCTAAATGAGTCGTGCCCGGCTGTTATTTACTTGTCATTATTTACAATTCATGAGGGTATAAAATGAGCTTGCATGTTAGGCGAATGCGCCGTTTGTGTTCACCTGCAAGGTGTCTCTCGCTGTGAGGCAGCAAGGAGTCGCCCATTAAGCCGCCACTGTCAGCCATAAAGTGTATCATTATTGTCATCATTACCATAACGAGGTGCATTAACTGTACTTCTGCTTGTCCTGGTGTGTTTGTGGGACTCGGGGAGGCGGTACACCGTAGGAATGCACACTTAACAAAAATAGAAATACAGTAATCCCTCGCAATATCGCGCTTCCATTATTGCTCCCTCGCTATATCGCTGCTTTTTTATCATTAACAAATGAACACAGTTTTTTTTTATGCATGTTCAAGCAAATTGTACTTATTCCTGTCCTAAATTCGCCTTTTCAAGCATAACTAAAATACAAATGGAAGGCAGGAGAAGCATTGTTATTGTGAATCTAGTTCTGTATTCTACATTGGCCACGAGGTGTCGGTGTTCGGATAACTAGATAAGATGTGAATTTCTCTTGGAGATGAATAAAGTATGGACGTATCGGGTCCTACATATCGTTTATTTCAGGCGGATGTTGGCATTCTTCTGTTTGAATATGTTGAACTCCAGCTTCACTTTTGTCCACTTACAATCGCTATGATTTAGATCTGCATATTAATTTGACACCAAATCGAAAGGAAAGGTTTACCAAACATGATAACGCATTATCCAAAGCACAAAAACACATACAAGCAGCAATAAAGCCTCATTTTCAGGGGAATGTCCGCTCTCTCATCCCGACACGCACATACACTGACAGGTTTTCACAGTGCGGGGATTGGAACACCAACATAAGTGAAACCTCCGATATTAAACGCTTAATATCTTAATACACGACATAATCATCAAGCTTACATACGGTTTTTAACATTATTAAAGCCCTCTATACATGAAATAACACTGCTATTGTGACCTTTACACTCATATTACCCAATGTAGTCGATATAATCAGAGAAAATAAGCAATTAAAGACATAAAAAAAGACTCGTGCTCTTGTGTGTTGCAATTAACGTCTTCCTGACGTATGGAAAGGAAGTGACATCTATGCTTCCGGGTTTTGATTTGTTGAGTGGGAATAGGGAAAAATACAGCATGTGGAATAATAGTAACCTTATGCAGGCATGAAAAACCGGCGTTATAAAGGAGTAAATAAACAAATAAAATAAAACAGTATAAAACAAATTTTGTACAGTATTTATATGAGTGTACATGTTGTTCTACAATTGGCCAACAGAGGGCAGTGCAGGCCCTCCTTTATAAACTGTTTTTCGTCCATACTTGTGTGGCAGCAATTACTGATAGCTTGTTGACTTCCGGTGTTTCACGGTTATCGTTCTGTAATGGGGAAAGAACGAATAAACAATGCGGAATAATATAATAGGTAGCAAATGCAGCTTGACGAAAAAAGGGAACAAATAAATTAAAAAGGGAAAAACATAAAATAATATTGTACCTATTATTCTGTATGTACTGTATTTATATGAGTGAACCTGTTGTATTGCATTTGGCCAACAGAGGGCAGTGCAGCCCCTCATAAACTTATTTTCTGTCAGTACCTAAAAATAACTGGTGTTTTTAATGACGTAGTCTATGACATCTTTTACGTCACAGCTATACCCGCTGGCCACAATATTAGGTACATCTGCACAACATGTCATCTTTCTTAAGGACAGTGGTGTATTATGCAAAATAATAGAAACCTCTCTGTGTGAAGCAGTGTAGTTGTACACCACTGCAAACTACAACCACAAGTAGTAGTATGTCTTCAGGCACATATTTTGGGGTACCTCCCTGGCGTTGTATTGTGAAAGCACGGTAGCCATTGTGTATCTGCAACATATGAGCGTGTAACCATTTCAAAGTGTGTTTTGCCGTGCAACACAAGCGACACGATGCGCACACACAATGCATAGACAAGGAAGATTTATTTCATTTCCTGCTTTCCGTGGGTACAAATCATTGTGTTTGTCTTACATCTTGCTCAATAGGCCGTGATGCATTGCATCCATACGTTTGTAGCTCAAAACAGCTTTACAAAAAAAGGATATACAATATATACTTAGATTTATATATACTGTATATATTTATATATATTTTATACAAGTGATTGAATTGTATGCATTTGGAGGTGAGGTGATGGATAAAATGAAGCTTGAGAAACACAGCAAGATGGCGCAGGTAAACGTCGAGTGTCATCATCATCATGGTCGTCATAGTGTATCAAAGTGATGGCTATTTGACATGACGATGAAGCCCTTCACACACAAGTTTGCATATTTTGCAGAAATACAGAGTGATTGCTTTCTTTGACTCTACTGTGTTGGCCGCTTGGGGAGTTTGGATTGTGTTTGAAAACAATGGAAGCGGCGTGACCAAAGTACCTGAAGCCTCTTTAACACAGAGTTCCCGCAAAATAAAGAGCCGTAGCAGAAGATCCGGCGCCTTTTACACAGAGACGAGAATGCTGGAGCAACTGTGTGCGCTTTCGCAAAGCATGACCGCATCCTACAAAGCCGGCTTTTGCATGCAGTGTGAAAGGGGCTTAGGAATGTTGCAAGTTCACACAGCGGTTGGATATTACTGCAACTGCACTACACACAGACGTCGTCCTGCCTCTGTTAAGACTCTGATACTTCCTCCAAAGGTGGAAAATCGCCTGGTCAGAACAAGAAAACTGGGCACAAGAGAAGCCGGCTTTAACAGGCAATGTGAAAGGGGCTTAGAAAGTTGCAAAGTTAGCCCTTTTTACACAGGAATCACACAAAATAGCAGAGCCGTAACAGAAGACAAGGCAATAAACCCACCTGTGCTTTTTACACAGAACCCAGAAACGGTGGGATATTGCCGCAACTGTGTGTGTAGACAGCTATATGCATGGCGACGCCAGCGTCTGTCATCAGGACAACAGGGTCGCCTTTTACACAGAAACAAACTGACATATAATTATGTGTGCTTTCACACAGCGACAGGGCATCCTGCAGATAAACTTCACTTGCACCTGCCGGCATTGCAGAACTCCCTTACACACAGGACTGTCCTGCCTCTGTTAGGACTCTGATACTACTTCCAAACATGGAAAATTTGGTTAAATTGGGCCAGGTAAACTTTCATTTAATGTCAGTGCAGTTTATACAGAACAAGGAAATGGGGCAGAAAAAAGCCGGCCTATACAGCCAGTGTGAAAGAGGCTTAGAAAGCTGCAAAGTTCGCCCTTTTTACACAGGAATCCCACAAAATAGTGGCATCAGAGCCGTAACAGAAAACACGGCAATAACCCCAGCTTTGCTTTTTACACAGAACCCAGCGACTGTGTGTGCAGACAGTTGTATGCATGGCGAAGCCAGGGCCGCCTTTTACACAGAAACAAACTGTCATATAACATATGCGGTGATGCAAAACATACATGTACTGTACTTGTCAGACAGCTGCAATTGCAGAATTTCCTTACACACAGAACTGTCCTGCCTCTGTTACAGCTCTGATACTATTACCAAAGCTGGAAAATGTGGTCACGTTGCATCAGGTCAACTTTGCGCCCCCATTTAATGTCAGTTCATTTTATGTAGAACAAGGGAATGGGGCCGAAAAAAGCCGGCTTTTACAGCCAGTGTGAAAGGGGCTTAGAATGCTGCAGTTTATTAGCCTTTATTAGTTTATTAGCTGCATACAGTAAATAAGCCTCCTTGGCCTTTAAGACAGACAAAGGCACAGTCCAGCCTCTGTTACGGCTCTGATACTACCGCCAAAGATGTTGCCAGGTCAACTTTGTCTCTTCATTCCATGCCAGTGTTGTTCTTACAGAACGACTTCAAGGAAAAAGGGCGAGAAGGCAGTGTGAAAGGGGCTTGGGGCGGATATTACAAGTGTATGGCTTTCGGATTGACTTCCAAGGTTAGCATGCACAATGAGAACACTTAAATGTTTCCCTTTTTTTCCTAATTTCTTTGTTGGTGGTGTACAGTCGTCCCTCGCTATATCGCGGTTCGAATATCGCGCCCTCATTATCTTGTTTTTTTTTTCAAAAAATAGTTACGAAATAATTGCTGTTTATGGTCTATTATTAGTCAAAAATTGTACGTATTCTTGGCCTAAATTAAGTACTTTCAAGCATAAAAATGGCAAAATGAACAAAAATACAAGGCAGAAGAAACGTTCTACTTGTGAATGTAGTATCCTACATCGGCCACTATGTGTCGCCAGAAAGTGAGACGTGATTGGCAGGTAGGTTTAAATGATCTCACACAATAATAATAACATAATAATCATCATCATCGTCATCATAATTACACGGGCTACTGTTGGGGCCATAACCCACGACAAGTCATCTCGGAACCTCCGACGTCACTTGGCGCTTGGGTCCCCCAGGGAGCACGAGCAGGAGTTTTATTTACGTCTCTAATGGCGTATTTACTCTTATTATGTCGACTATATTGGGCAGTATGAGTTTAAAGGTGCCACCACAATACATTGATGAGACAGCGGCCACCGCAGAAAATACACTTTCCAGAAACAAACAACAAAGAACTGCTAACGAGGGAGTTTGTTATCTTATTTATGTCTAATATGTCTTATTTTCTCTGATTTTATCGACTATATTGGGTAATATAAATGTAAACTTGACTGTAGGGCTGTTATTTCATGTCTAGAGGGCTCTAATAATGTTTAAAAAAAACATAATTAGAAGATCTTAAACACGTTTTCTATGCCACAGCTACGAAAAAACATTCCGTTTATTAATAGTGAGTCCTACTTTGCGGAAATTCACTCATCGTGGTCGGGTCTGGAACCATTTAACCGCGATAAACGAGGGAATACTGTATGTATTTTTATGCTTGGGTATTTAGATGAAAAACAAATGGACAAAATTATGGAGACACGCCTCAGGGGTCGGGCTAAGTTGCCGTCTCGCCCGTAAAACATCTTGTCATCCCAGAAGAGTGGAAGCTCTTACAGTTGCAAACTGCATTCTGTATTTTTTGCGTCCATTTTGCACGTGTAATGGCCCCGTGTCCCAATACTTTTGTCCGTGGAGTGCACAAAAACACACACACACAAAAAAGGAGTATTTTTGCGAGAAATGTCAAACAATACGTCCACTGTGCTGTTGTTTTTTTTTTTTTGGTGTTACTCACTTCACATTATATAGCTCAAAAATGACAGCAGTACATCATCGTCAATACAACAGAGTAGTCATAAGAAGAAGAACAATAATCATCATCTTCATGGCGCGTGTATACTAAAATGAGCATTATTCATGTAAACATATTTTTCACCAGGTCATGCAAACAGGAGACCGACTTCCACTATAGAGGTTGCACGGCACGGAGCAGGCCGAGCGCCCACGCTGAGATCCCGGGCCAAAGATTGTGTCGGATCTCAGTCTGGGCCTCGAATGTGAACAAAACAACCATAAAACAAACAAGGAAAAGTAGACTCTCCGTATGTTTTCACCTTCTTTCCCCAGCATGCAGAGACACTTGGCAGGTCAGAACCGCTCGGCGCCGACCCAGTCTGAGCCCGAGTACAGAGATAATAAGGTTTGCATGGATCTGAGCCATTCCGAGCCAGACTGGGTGGATGGGCTCTGGATGATCCGGAGGGACTCCTGATGTCGTCGTTTAGAAATGAATCATTCTGATGATACAAAAAGACAGTGAGGTTGTGCTCAGATGCGACTGGCTGGCCTGCAGCAGTAGGTGCAGCTCCTCAGGCTGTCCCGGTCCGTGCTGCCGTCAGCGCTTCCACGCCGCCCGTCGCTGTAGTGGGACACTGTGGACACGACACACTTGCCAGGTTAGTGCTCTCCACTTTCACTTGTCAGCGCGATGCTGACGTTGGGATGAAACGCACGTGATTGCTGACTCATGCTCACGTTTAGTGATGTCACATGAAAACATTTCTTTGTTTTTTTTTTTTGTTTTACTTTTAAAATCTACCTTTTTAATATTGAGAATTATGTAACTGTTCCAAAAACATGATCTGTGTTCTTTGACCTTATTTTATGTACAATATTATGTTAATGCTGTAGCAAAACATGACATGTATTTTAGTAAGTTCACCAAAAAGAACAAAAGGGACACCCACCCACGCACTGGTACGTATTCTTCCGCCACGCGCACGTAACTACTTCCCCTTTTTGCACAGTACAAACGGTTTATGGGAGTATCAGTATCAGTCATGTGCATGTGAGATTCTTGCAAGAAAAAACAAAACAGCAAACTCACAGCGCTCTTCCTCACCATTCCCCAACTCCTCATCCTCCTCCTCTTCAGGCAGCAGAAGTCCATGGCAGGGGCTGGTGGGAGTGATCTGACTGGGTCCCTCCACGCTGGTCCCCAGCTGCAACCTGCGCATGTGGCGCACCACCGCCGTGGCATTGAATGCTTGCTGCCATGGACAAACAAAGACACTTGCTGGGTGTACAATTGGAGCACCATTTTTCATCTATTTCTTCTTCTTCTTCTTATTCCCCCTCATTCCTCCTCCTTCATTTCAAACCACTCCAACATCAAAATGTTCAGCTCTTTGAAAACATTCCCACGTTTAGTGTAAATTCATATTTTCAATGAAAGTTTGCCCATTGAAAATAAATGGGCAATTTATTTGGCAGCCGCTCCCACTACGCCCGTTCCACTGACTCTACAGCGGTGACGTGGCTCTGGTGGCAGAGTGCTTGGCTCCCAGTGAAATGAAATGAAATGTCTGCTGGCATTGCATCACCTTGTTAATTATTAGAATTCATTTCACCGACCTTCCATTTGCTTTTGGCAAAGTTCTTCTTGATTTGAGCGCTGACGGATTCGTGGATGTTCTTGTCCAGAGCCGTGTCTCCACAGATCCTGAGAGAGTGAAACACATTGGGTGATTCTGCAGTACACTGCATGGACACGAGTATTGGGCTACAACCTCGTCGTTCTTCCAAAACCTTAATTCTTTGTCTTAGCAAGACTTGTAACTGTCGGTATGATGTGTGTCCCAATACTTGTTTCCGTGCAGTGTGCATCACCTCTTGGTGCTGCAAAAGAAAGCATTCCTACCATGGATGCTGCAGGGCCTGCTCACATGTATATCTTTTCAGAGGATCCTTCTCCATCATGTGGCAGATGAAGTCTTTGGCTAACAAATGAAAGTTGCATTCATGATAACAAATACTGCATTTTGTTTTGTCTGCTTATTTATTTTAGGCATACCTGAGTCAGAGATGTCGTCCCAGTAGGGAGAGTCGAATTCATACTCTGCCTTCAGGATCTGCTCAAACAACTTGGCGTCGTTCTCGTCATAAAACGGAGGATAGCCACACAATCTGACGGGGAATGAGAATGTCAAAAAAAATACCCAGGTACAGCCTGTAAATGACGGCTTGTGCTCAAAATGCTTTGGAAGACACGTAATACAGATATCATCAATGAAATTGCCAGTGACCTACGGGCAATTTGTTGCAAAGACGTTTTGCATGATAGTAGCCATGTTTTTCAACCAATCTTGCTCAAATTTTACACGTGTGTGCTTGTCAATCACCAAAAGGTGTGCGCCAAATTGCTGATTTGGCAAATTGCAGTGGATTGTTTTGTAGTGCACATTTGGCTTTGTGAAACATCAAACTTTGGGGTTTAATAACAGCGCCACCATGTGGTGTATTTGTCAGAAAAACAATAGCACAGGCAACACAGCAGGGATGCATGTTCTGACAAATTTTCACCCTTTTGTGTTGAGTGGTTCAGGAGTAGAAGAGTTACACAAACAAATACATTTTCATATTAACTGCATCTGATGGTGTTTGAAGCAGCTTTTGTATTGGATTTCCTTAGACTGCACAGGTGTACATCATGTCCAATGCACAATACAAATATTAAACTCACAGAATATACGAAATGACTCCTATGGACCAGCAATCCACGGCTTTGCTGTACGGTTTCTGGGCGAGGACCTCCGGAGCTGTGGAGTACACACAAACTAGTCATCTTGACCGGTGCTGATCTGCTAGGTCACGTTAAGCAAAGTCGAGAGTACTCGTGGAGCACTTGTACTTGACTCAGTAGTGGATGAGAGAGCCTCTCACAAGATAACGCGTACGAGAGGATGTCAACTGAGCTCGGCAAGTGCTGAGAGCGCAAACGAGAGGGCGGCTCACCCGGAAAATGAATGCCTCACCCACGTATCCAGGAGTGCCGCAGGCTGTGGACATAACGCTGCCGGCTCCTTCGATCTTGGACAAGCCGAAGTCACTGATCATGATCTTGGAGTCTTCGTCCATGCTGTAATACAGCAAATTCTCCGGCTACGGAAATACAGCTGTTATAGGAAGGTGTATGCAAAATGCCGACAGCGCAGCTTCTTCGTTCCGTGCTACCTTCAAGTCTCTGTGCACAATCCCCATATCGTGGAGGTATTTGACTGCGTCCAAGATCTGGCGGATGAGCTGGCTGGCGTCTCTCTCCGTGTAGAAGCCCTTCTCCACAATCCTGTCAAACAGCTCGCCGCCTGATACACTGCCCAATAAACGCAACAGAAAAACTGCTTCAGTATTATTCAATGTACTTTTCAAGATTCAAGATTCAAGATTCAAGAGAGTTTTATTGTCATGTGCATAGTACAACAGCAGTTATACCATGCAATGAAAATCTTATTCTGTTCATTCTCCCAAGAAAAGAAAGAAAACAAATGAAAGAATAAGAACATAAGAAACATAAACACATAAACATATATACCAATAAATTAAGCAACAACAACAGAAGAGACATTAATACAAGTAAATAATACAAATAAATAAATAAATAAAGTGCTATGAGTGTGTGCGTGTGTTGCGTGCGGCGTGTGCGAGTGCTTCGTTGAGGAGCCTGATGGCCTGTGGGTAAAAGCTGTTTGCCAGCCTTGTGGTCCTGGACTTCAAACTCCTGTAGCGTCTGCCTGACGGTAGGAGTGTGAATAATGAGTGTTGTGGATGTGTGCTGTCCTTGATGAGGTTGTGTGTTCTGCGTAGGACTCTAGATTTATAAATGTCTTGCAGGTTTTAACTACCTGGAGGGATCAAACGAGTCTTAACTGTAAAATACCACAAGACCAAATCGGAAGGTTGTCGGTGTTGATGGCAAAAGCAAAAGGACAAGCGGTGTTCCTCAAGGCTCTGCACTCAAGCCACTTGTACTCAACTTAAACTTGTGTTAAAGAAGTGTCTCACAGGCGGAACCTTGAGGAACTCTTCTCTTCAGCCTGATAGTGTGTTTGTGTTAGGCTTGTAAACAAACGGCTCAAGAGGTTGGCTTGAGAACAAACAGCCTTGATGGACTCCCATTGTCATTTTTGTACCTCAGGGCTCTCTTGACACCATTTTTCAAACACAGTTAGCTCGGAAATGAAGTTGGTGTTGATGTGTGAAGTGGAGTTCCTCAAGGTTCTGTCGTTGAGCCACTAAAAGTGTGTTTGAAGAAGTGGTTCTTGAACAGACCCTTGAGGAACTCCACTTCGCAGTGGCATGTGGAGGGGTTTATCTACAAACACTGTTTTGTTGGCATTAATGTTTGCGTTTAAATGGCTCAAAGACAGAACCTGGAAACGCCAGCTGGTCATTTTTGTTCCTCAAGGCTCTGTACACACATGGCTCGAGAACAGAACCATGAGGAACTCCACTTCACACTAGCATGTAGAGGGGTTAATTATCTAAAAACTCTGGCTTTTGTTGGCATTAATGTTAGTGTTTGTTAACACAAGTGGTTTGAAGGCAGAACCTATAAACGCCCTGCTTGCCATTTTTGTTCCTCAAGGCTCTGTACCACATGGCTCGAGAACAGAACCATGAGGAACTCCACTTCGCAGTAGCATGTATGGTAGGCTGGGTTAAAAGTCTACATACGTTGGCTTTAGTTTGTCTATTTTTCAATGCAAAAAACATGTGTTGAAGAAGTGGTCCCAGAACAGAACCAGGAGGAACTCCCTGCTTGTCATTTTTGTTCCTTAAGGCTGTGTTCTCTGGAGTTCCTTTAGGCTCCGTTCTGTGGCTCTTTTGTGTAAAACCAGTGAGGGACTCCACTTCATGAAGCATGCAGACTGGCTTAACGTCTGCTAACACAAAAACTGGCAAGCGAAGCTCCTCAGGGCTCTGCCCTTGAGCCACTACAGTTAAATTTGTGTGTAACCTGCCTGGTTCAGCCATCCCCGCGTTCTGCGCTGGCCTCGAACCAAAGTCCGCAGAATGACAATCGAGAGCGTGACACGACCTCCAGCGTACATCCTATCCACACGGCCACAGTAGCTGTGGTATCCGTGACATGTGTTAACGTAGTGGATGGAGAACAGAGCCTTGAGGAACCCCGCTTGTCATTTACGCCCTGAACATCAACACTAGCTCAGAACGTGAAGGGCAGCAGTGCTCGTAAACATGATGTATCAGTGGTTGACAACGCGAGTCAAGCATTCCGTTAGCTCAATCAAACTGCAAGTCTACCAATTAGGAATGTGTGTGCATGCATTTATCTCCACGAGGCTCAGCTATTCTTTCCATTTCTGCTGCTGATGAAAGGTTTGAATATTTCATTTGGACTATAAACAGTGCACTGCGTGTGTGAGGTAAGAGCGTAGCGTCACTTTACAACAATAGGCACACAGCTCTACCCAGTGAGGAACGTAAAGCACAACTCACAGCTGCATGACGAGGTACAGATGAGATGTGCTTTCAAAGATGTCCTCCAGAGAGACGATGTTAGGGTGCTTGATTCTGTGGAGGAATCACAAGATGGATTTTTTTTTTTTTGTGTCCCAGTGCTTGCTCTGGAGTGGTCACCAGATGGCATTACTGCTGCATATGTCCCCATTCGAATGCCTTGTAAGGGGAAGCAAGTGCTATGAACGTGCTTTTCCAGTGTAAAATATGCAGTGTGAAGCATCCATCAGAGCATCTCGTGTCACTTTAACACCGTGGCAGATGATGGAGGATTTTGCAGGATGAGCATCTTGTCCTACATTGTGTGGGCTTTTTTTTCCCTTTCTTGACTCATCCCATTTAATGCTCTTTTATTTGCTTAATAGTGACTTCAGATTTTAGTCCATAACCACCCCCCACTCCTCCTTTTCCCCTTACGTCTCCTTCTCTTCAATACACTGCTGCAGGGAACTCCACACCATCTCCGCCTCTGTGTGCTGTTGCCCTGGCAACAGGGACACTAAAAATAGGTCTATCTTCTTTACTCCTGACATTTCCGGTGCACAATCCGAGTGTTTCTACTGACACCGTGCATCGGGTGGCCCGTTCTGTTGACCCCTGAGTATAATCTGCCTCCGGACAAGCCGCGCACGCGCCACAATGCATCCGCCGGTCAACGACTTTGGCCCAGCTCACCTGTGTAGCACTGCGATCTCATTCTCTATGTTGTTCTCTTTGCCTTCCAGAGCTTTCTTGGGGATGCACTTGATGGCCACCAGCCTCTGGGTCCTCTTCTCCTCCGCGAGCAGCACCTCAGAGAAGGCTCCCCTGGGGAAGACAATCATTTAAACAATGACATTTGTGGTGCCCTCTATGGGTTGTGTTCAGAATGCTTCGGAATGCAGGCAAGCGTACATGTAATACAGATATCCCCCGAATTTCATAACCATGAGACCACGGCTGGCTAGAGTATTAGTATGAACGCTTTGTATGAAGTCTTTGCTCCTTTTTTCTCCATTTTTGCTCTTGCTTTTTTTTTAAATTTTCAAAATATTTCAACTTTCTTTTTCTAAATTTTCTTTTTGTAATATTATGACTTTATTCCCATAATCGTATGCCTTTATTCTCATAATAATTGAGCTTTTTCCCAACCAATTTTTTTAAAAATTACAACTTTATTTTCTTTTGTTTGTTTCTCACAATGTTGCGACTTTTAAAAATCAAATTTTCTTTAATAGTTCAACTCTATGACTTTATTGCCATAATATTTTGACTTTCTTCTCGTTACATTATTACTTTTTCCACAACCTAATTATCCAAAAATGTACTGCTTTGTTTTGATTCTCATAATTTGACAACTTTTAAGAAATAATGTTTTTTGTTTTATTTTTCATCTTTATGCTATTAAAATGACATCATTTTTCCTCATAACATTACGAGTTAATTCCTGTAAAACTGTCTCTGAATATTTTGACTCTATTCTTGTGAAATTACAGCTGTTTTTTCCATTGCTGCTGTTTTTTTTTTTTTACATTTTCCAAAGCATAGGATAACATAATAAGTATAACTTTTTAGGCAACCTAATTTTTCAAAAATGTACAACTTTATTTGTTGTTTTGTTGGTTTGTCATATTACTTTTTTTTTTTAAATAATGATTTTTAAATATTTCTCTTGTAACTCTATGAG
This sequence comes from Dunckerocampus dactyliophorus, assembly GCF_027744805.1. Lineage (NCBI taxonomy): Eukaryota > Metazoa > Chordata > Actinopteri > Syngnathiformes > Syngnathidae > Dunckerocampus > Dunckerocampus dactyliophorus. The sequence continues at coordinate 3,860,827 of NC_072826.1, forward strand.
GCTAAAATTACTTTATTTTTCCTCATAATGTTATGAGATACTTCTTGTAAAATTGAGCCTTTTTTCTCTTTAGAATATGACATTTTTCTTTAATATTTTGACTATTCTTGTAAAATTACTCTGTTGCTGTTATTTTTTTTCAATTCTCCAACTATTTCAACTTTCTTCTTGTAAATCTTGACTTTATTTCCATAATACTTTTACTTCATTCTCGAAATAGAACTTTTTCTGCGCTCTAATTTTCCAAAAATTACAACTTCAAATATAATATTGCGACTTTTTTTTTCATCTCTATGCTATTAACATGACATGATTTTTCCTCATAATACTACGAGTTTATTCTCTTAAAATTGCAACTTTTTTTCTCGTTAGAATACAACATTTGCCTTTTAATATTTTGGCTTTATTCTCGTAAAATTACCGCTGTTTTTTCCATTTCTTCTGTTGTTGTTTTTTTTTTTTATTTTCTTCTCGTAATTCTGACTTTATTCCCATAATATTTTGACTTTATTCTCGTAACGTTATTAACTTTTTCCACAACGTATTTTTCTAAAAATCACAACTTTATTGGTTGTTTTGTTTGTTTCTCATAACATTCAGACTTTCAGAAAAAACAAAAATTTTTTAAATTAATATTTCAACGTTATACTATCATATATTTTTAAATGACATTAAATTAAATGACATTTTCCTCATGCTAGTAAGACATTATCCTAAAGTTACAACTTTTTCTCATTGGATTACAACTTTTTTCTCTTCATATGTTGACTTTATTCTTGTAAAATTACTGCTGATTTTTCCACTTTTGCTGTTGTTGTTTTTTTTTTTAGTTGTCTAGTTCAATTATATTTTCACAATGTGCCACCAAACCATAAATGTCTAGGTCAGGGGTCACCAACACTGTGCCCACGGGCACCAGGTAGCCCCCCACGACCACACGAGGTGCCGGCAGGCCTGCTTTTCATTCAGGTTTCCAGTTAATAATGTGAGAACACTAGAAAGAAAAGTATTCTGAAACATAAAATGTGAGTTGTGGATACCAGCATTTTGTGAATGGTTTGGTAAAACACGCATATTTGATTTGTTTGGGTTGAAATAAGGTATGAAAATCATTTCTACAAAAATTAGTAGCTCGTGGACATTTTCATTTTCTAAAAGTAGCTCTCGCAAGAAAAAACGTTGGTGACCCCTGGTCTAGGTCAAAGTTCAATGTCAAACACATTAGACACTAAAAAACCTTCATTATACTACAATTTTTATCCAACCCTGTCCAAACTTGGTGCAAATATAGCAGGTAGATTGCCGATCAGTTGGATAGTTTTTGGAGACGATTGACATCAACCTGTGGGTCAAACATGGAATTGCAGCAAACCACACTGAGTTGTAGCTCAAATGAAAGGTCTTGATGAGGGCTTTTTGGGCTAAAAAGGCTAAGAAAAATGTTAATGACAGTCACAAAATTGTCTCAAAAGTCCGATCTCAAGGTCGAATCGATACGTGGACTCATTCTAAGCTCCTGAGCTGTAATCACTGAGTCCGTATGAAGACAGACATGACGTATCGAGTGACAAGACACCCTGCAGGGAATTAGATTGAAGCCCATTTGGAGGCCATTGACTGTTTACTGATAAGCACCTGCATGTACCTTTTGCATGCATGGTGGTGACTGGATGAATAATTCAAAGCGGTTACATTACTGAGATGTTTCGGGAGGTGGTCGAGAAAAGACCTCGCACGCGCAGAAAAGCATTTCCAGGAGCAGCATCTTTACGCCTTTTAATAATACATCAAGCAGATGTAGCCAAAAGAATGCATGATGGATTGTGGAGCACCGGAGGAGGCCGTGAACATTGTCAGCAACCGCAGGGATGCTGAAAGACATGCAGAGGGGCCCGCTGGGGGTACCTGAACGCCTCACGGCGGTGGTTCGCTCACTTTGCAGTAACAGCGTTTGTCCGTTCATCCGGAAGAACACGTGTGAGGTCAGAGGTTCACCGTCTCTGTTTTACTTCATCCCAGAGGTGTTCAATGGAGTTCTTCCACACCACTGTCATTGTCATGCCAGGAGTTGACAAAGAAATGTGTCCGTAAATTGTGCTAGTGCACCATCTTCCTCGGAATAATTGTTTTTCCATCCCAGTTTTCCATAGCCAGTTTGGATCTGCCAAATATACACGTCAATGGACAAAGTGGACAAAATTGCCAATTGATATATTTTTGTTTGTTGTTGCTGTTTGTTTGTTAGCATGTGAGCTAGCAGGCTCTTAACGGTTAATATTACACTATAACGATTGTATGAGGACTCTGGGGGGGCGCTTCCATCGCAGCTTAAACAGCAAAAGAAGAAAATGTATTCCTCTAACAAAAGTGGGAAAAAATCGCAATGTTTTTGTTTGTTTGCATGTTAGCTAGCAGTCTACTTCCTGGTTCCTGGAGAATGACCATCAGATTATGCAATCTGAACTCAACCATTCTGGGGTCAATGGGGGAACGTCTCCATTGTGACTTAAACAACAAAAGAAAAATGTACCTGTAATAAGAGAAACTTGTATTTTCGTTTGATCGCATGTTAGCTAGCAGGCCACTTCCTGGGACAAGGGAAAGGCTTTTGTTGTGATGAGAGAAAAAAGAAAATTCTATCAACAAAAGTTGACAAAAAAAATCATGGAAATCTATGTTTTTGTTTGATTGGTCGCATGTTAGCTCGCAGGCTACTTTCTGGTTCATGGCGGATAATGTAAGACGGATAATGTAATGTACCGTTTATATTCTGGGACAAGGTAAAGGCTTTTGTTGTGACTCAGACGGCAAAAAAAGAAAATAATTATTTGAATGAAAGTTGAAATAAATTACAGAAAACTATATTTTTGTTTGTTCATTTGCATATTAGCTAACAGGCTACTTCCTGGCTCATGGAGGATAACGTAAGACATACAGTACTTTACCATTTACATTACTGGATGAGGTAAAGACTTTTGTTGTGACTCAAATGGAAAAATAAGAAAATAATTCTTCGACTAAAAGTTGAAAAAAATGGTGGCAAACTACTTTTGTTTGTTAGTTTGCATGATAGCTAGCAGGCTACTTCCTGGTTCATGGCAGATAATGTACGACGTACAGGACTCTGCCATTTACATTCTTAGACAAGGGAAAGGCTTTTGTGGTGACTCAAACTGCAAAAAATAAAATAATTGCTCAAATAAAAGTTTTTTTGAAATTGCAGAAAATTATATTTTTCTTTGTTCACAGGATAGCTACAAGACTACTTCCTTGTTCATGGCAGATAATGTAACAGTATTTCCTTTGTTTGCATGCTAGCTAACAGGCTATTTTCTGCTTCATGGAAGACGTAAAGTAAGGACGGTTCAATTCATCCTTGTTTTTTTGCGCTTGGTAAAGCAAAAAAAAAAAAAAGAAATGACAGCAAGTGACGGTGATTATTAGCAAGTGTACCATCAATTAGGCTAATATTTGTAAAGTGACACTTGCCGCTGGGAGCCGGCGGAGGACGTGTACAGTCGCACGCGTGTACTGTTGCTGTGAGACACGTGTAATTAAACATCCACTAGCTCATTCCTCCTTGGAGACGTCGCATGGGGGGGGGGGGGGCTCTGTGGGGGTTTGCTTCACAACAGACAGAGATGGAGAGAGTCACCTGTTATCTTGCATGGATGAGGTTTACTTAAGGCGATCCAGTGGTAAATACTTGAACATCGTCTGTCTGCAGGAAGCATCCATCGGTGTATTGATCTGTGCTCCAAACTGGCTTGTGCTTTATATATGCTGGATAACTTAACTTCTCCGCAAAGGCTGGAACGAGGCAACTGGACTTTTCTTGTTTGTCGAAGACCTTTGACACAAAAGGTAGTTCTCCATTTTGAAGTGTGGAGTCTGCCTATATATGTCTCTGGTGGGGGGGGGTGTCGCAATAGGGTTGTTGTTGTGGTGTGGCTGGTCCACGATCGTCCTGGTGGGAAAACAGCACGGTAACCGCCCCTCTTCCAACGGAGGAGAGATGTCAGGAAGTTATTGTAAGCAGACGATTGGTCAGGAGCACACAACTGCAATTCAAATACCGGTAGATCCAGATGCAGAAAATTTCCCCAAGCCAAAGTCCAGCCCGGTAATCTCGCTGCCCACTTTATCCGTATCTATCACTCGTTTGTCTTCTTTCCCTGGATGTCTCAGTCACTTTTGTGTCCTCGCTTTGCTTCTCTCCACTTTTATGTGTCTCTGTTGTATTTAGAGTCGCAATGTTTAGCGGAAATGCGCAGATTTGATTGGCTGAGTAGCGTCATGTGTGATGGCTTAACTCACAAGCAGTTGGCCAGTGGATTTCGTGAACTCTCCTCCGTGAATCACCACCGTATCGTGGTGGAGGGACTTCAGTGCCCACGTGATCCTAGGAACCATATTGTCCGGGTCTATATGCTCCTAGTAGGGTCTCCCAAGGCAAACAAAGACTGATTCAGAAGACCTTATGGAAAAATCTAATGGAGAGACCACACCTCGCCTGGATGTGGGACACTAAGGCCTTACCCTGGAGCCAGGCCTGGGGGAGAGCCTAGTGGTTAGGCCGTCACTCGTGGGGCCCGGCCAGGCCAAGCCCAAAAAAGCCACATGAGATCTTCCCCCCATAGACCCACCACTTCCGGGGGAAAACATAAGGGTCTGGTGCATTGTGTGTTGGGCGGTGGTCGAGGGCGGGCGCCTGGGTGACCTGGTCTTCGGAGGCCAAATCCGGTTTGGGTTAGGAGCTCGGTCATTCCGAAGGAGCTCAGAGTAGAGCCGCTGCTCCTTCACATAGAGAGGAGCCAGTAGAGGTAGCTCAGGCATCTTGTCCGGACGCCTCCTGGACACCTCCCCGGTGAAGTGTGTCCCCGGTGTTCTAGGCATGCCCAGCCGGGAAGAGGCTCCAGAGTAGACCTAGGACACGCTGGAGGGATTATGTCTCACAGCTGGTCTGGGAGAGCCTCAGTGTCCTACCGGTGGAGCTAGAGGAGGTAGCCGAAGACCGGGAAGTCTGGGCTTCCCTACTGAGTCTCCCGGACCGGTATAAGCAGAAAAAAATGGATGAATGGATGGATTTCTTGAACTGATCACCCAGTATTGTAAATTCTAAAAAAAGATGCGCAGGTCAAAATAGAAGTGCTGTGTTAAAACTTAAATTACTTAAAAAACGAATTGACTATAGGTCCAGGTCCGTATTGGATGGCATCTGGGTCTGGACTCGGACCACGGCCCTCCAGTTAGTGATCCCTGCGATAGGTGACGGCGCAAACCTCCTTCTCTGTTTCGAGAGGGTCAGCGGCCATCTCTAACCAAAATTTGGACATCGTTATCCCCAAAGGAACGTCCTTTCTTTTAGAAATGCAAATGAACTGCTGACTCTGGGCCAAAGAAACTGCTCTCCTATGTTGTGCCATGCGTTTGTATAAGGGTTGCTTGGTCTCTCCAAGGTAGAGGTCATGGCACTCCTCAAGTGATTTTGTCTTTGGGGTAAAGCAGCTTTTGTCTGTGGGCGTCGGTAGCTATTGTTGGAGGAAATCCACCACATTTCTTCTCCTGTTTCTATCCTCCTGCATGTTTGAAATGAACTAAGTGACACTGAAGCATTGGACAATAGCTGTGGAAAAGCCGGCTTTTGCAGGCAGAGTTAAATAACTACATTGGGAATACACCTATAAAAACTTCTTCTGGACCTAAGTGCACTTGTATCATCTCCTCATGGAATGGCACAATGGTTATTAGCATGCTAAAATAAGGAAAAGAACAACACTGTGTCATATTGTGGAAAACAGTAAGACAAGAGCACAAGCGAGGCATTCTGAGCTGGTGTGAATACGGAATGTGCTGCGTCCACACTAACAATATGTCTTCCTGTCCCATCTGCTCCATCTGCCTGACACAGCAATACAACTGTGAGGATTAGCTGGAATGCAATATAATATTTCAGCATAAATCAATTAACTTCACGCTGTAGAAGCTCCTCTCTAAGCTTGCATGTGTGTCAGCCAGTAAGGAGCTTTTCATCCACACATTCACTCTGACCTCTGCCACTCTGACAGAGTGAGGACAATATGACTTTTACATAACCCATAATAACATCGCTGGGATGCAAGGATGCATCCTGGATCTGATATCATGATTTGATTAAGTATACTTTTATAGTACTTTTAGGAGAAAGTCAACATCAAGTCATCATCCATACATTCATTCATCCATCCATCCTCTTCCGCTTATCTCAGGTTGGGTTGTGGGGGCAGCAGCCTAAGCAGTGAAGCCCAGACTTCCCTCTTCCGCCACTTTGTCTAGCTCCTCCTGGCGGACCCCGAGGCGTTCCCAGGCCAGTTGAGAGACATAGTCTTTCCAACGTGTCCTGGGTCTTTCCCGCGGCCTCCTACGGGTCGGACGTGCCCTGAACACCTCACCAGGGAGGCATCCTAATCAGACACCCGAGCCACCTCATCTGGCGTTTCTACTCCGAGCTTCTCCCGGATGACAGTGCTTCTCACCTTATCTTGAAGGGAGAGCCCAGCCACTCATTTCGGCCGCTTACACCCGCCATCTTGTCCTTTCGGTCACTACCCAAAGCTCATGACCACAGGTGAGGGTAGGAACGTAGCTCCACCGGTAAACGTTCATTGACTTATTTATTTTCGAGAATTCTTATCCTCTTCAGGGTCATCTTAGCTGATTCAGACTTCAAGCTGGACTGGTCACCAGACCAGGAAGTCAGCTATGTGAATAACTATACTACAGTCAAGTCCAGCAAGGATAATTGGGACATGCAGACACGACTCATGTCATCCAGCTTGTGTAGCACAGAAAGACTAGCAGATGGAGCACACACACACATACACGTACATGTCAATCTATCCAGCGTTCATAATAATCGACCTGTTTTTTTTTGTTTGACGTTCGATAAATCCATATATCCATTATCGTGACAGGCCTAACGTCAGCTATGACACTATTATAACTCCTCCTGGCATTTTGTTGCACAATACAACACCGGCATGGAAACAAGAGTTCAGAACAATCAGTGAGAGATTCTCCCACTATTTATAGGAATAAATAACAGCCAATTTATCACGCAGTTTCTTCTTGATGAAAGGTGCAGGTCACATCATCCTGACTCGAATGGGGACTGCACCGTTATCCCTTCTTGGCCCGTGCGCCACCGCTCCACAAAGCAGTAGTTTTTGCATCAAACCAAGCGATCCATGTCATGATTAGGACGATTGCTGCTGGAATGTGCGCCGCTCCAAATACATTGAAAGAAAGTTTATCGGTGAAAAACAACCGAGGCACATTGTGTCTCATACCATCACTCTGTTACTGACAAGACAACTTCCAACTTACGTCCCCAGCACTTCTTTGAAGTCATAATGTTCCTTAATGTCGGACGTCTTCTTTTTCCATCCGTTGCCATCCTCTCCGAGAGGCATCCTACTGTGCTGACTGGATTCGCCACACTACGGCTGCCAGGTGACAAGAAAACAAACACTAGTCACCATTCTCTTCATTCTTTAACCCCAAAATGAGCATTTCTACTGGCTTTGTGTTACAGTGTATCTTCTCAAGGGACAGTACTGTAGAAATTAAGCTGTAGAGTAGTCAGTGTACAGCTTGTATAACGGTATAGATTTACTATCCACTGAAAATGAGTCAACACGCAGCCATTATCGTCTAAATAGCTGGCAACGCAACCAAGGGAAAACATACATTTCAACAAGTACTGTGACATTGTGAAGCAGAAACTAGGCCAACACAATGAGCCCAACACGCCTCCAAGATGATGAGTGCCTTGCTCCAATATCCATCTATCCAAAAATGTCATATCTATAGTATTGTCCCTTGAGAAGATACGATATTGTGATTGCCGAAATGTCCGGAATTCTATTTGTACTGCAGAGAATATTTGCTGCTTGTGCGGTCCATAAAAATAGATCCATTACGCGTTGCCTGATGTGATTAATGCTTGATTAGTGCAGCTCATGTTTGACAGACAAGACAACGCCAACACAAACGTCTCTATCGGCTTTCACACTATACCGTCAAATAAAGAAAACTTAAAATCAAGCACAGGCTCACAGATACATTTAGGTCCATGTGGAAGTATTTTGACAGTGACATTTGCCTTTATTTATACACCACCGCAAGGGATTCAAAACTAAAACAATACGGACGTAATTGAAGTGACTTTTAGCTTTAATTTTAAGAGGTTTCAGTAAAACATTTAGGAATTACACCCTCTGTATGCAGAATACTTCACCTTTCAGGTCCTCAGAAGTGTTTGGATGTTTGACGTAATTGTAAACAAAATCATCATTTTAAATAATATGTAATATATTTTGCATTTAACGACTGCCTGAAATGTGGAGCTCATGGACATGAGCACATTTCAAGTATCCACCCTGGAGCTGCTTTGCCAGGCCTTCATTTGCTACTTCTTGCTGCCTTCACTTTTGTCTTCACTGTAAGTAAAAAAGCAAGCTTGACGTGGGCATTGGAAATTGTTGCAATTTATTTGTTGTCAAAAACTCTATCACATCATTCTAAATCCGTTGTGACTAAATTATTATTATTTTTCAACTATTCTGGTCCCAAAAACTATGCCTTCAATGTAGCACCAGGGTCTTTTTTTCTGCTGACAAGCAGCCTGGTGATAACAAAAGGGGACTGAAATAACAGCTTGGAAGTAGGGCAAACAGTGCAGCAGGGCCAGTCACAGAAAAAGGAAGGCAAAAAAAACATGCATGTTCAGTAGAGGGGATGATGGTAGCTTGGAGACCTCGATTGTGTTTCACATTTTGAAGCTTATTACTGGCAAGATGCATAAATATTGTTGCATGTGAAACTTAATTCCACTGATTTGAAAAAAAAAATGGCTACTAATGCATGTGCAAAATACAGTTCAATTAAAAAGAAATAGTGCTTGTGAGCTTGCAGGAAAAAAAGCAAATGCACTGTGGGTGTACTGCACCACTCAAGGATGTGGCACGCAAAGCAAGACTGCATCTTTGGCTTTAAAATCCTCATGCATGGACACTTTACAGCTTTCAGGGTTCTCGGTGTATTGACACCAAAGACATAGAGGTGAAAAGAAACGTACCTGATTGGCGATCTGTGCCCGGAATGTGCGCTCCTTGCCTCCGGGGGTGATGTGCTGCTGCTGCTGGCCGGGCTTGTGCGCAGCGCCGCTCGGCTCGTGCTCCTCCTGACGTCAAGACGAGCGCACGTCTCCCCCTTGGACGTATAGTGCAGCATGAAATCACTTTCTGTGCTTCTGACACATAATTGTGATAATATCGTGAGTATTTTTGCGCAATGTGGCTAAAACAGGATGGCGAGTGCACTGAAACTGAGCATGTAGACATGAATAAAACGCATAACTTGACATGATGACTGATCGGATTAAGGGGCGAAAGCTGTAAATATGTAGAAGCAGGATTTTAACTACAAAAAATGTAGTTTGCATCCATTTATAGTGCATCCATTCCGTGTATTTTGCTTACTGTGTGGAGGCTCACGGAGTATTTTTAGGTAAAATATTTTTACAATTTACAATCCAAATAATAAACATCAAGATAACAGACGTCATGTGATAAAGTAGTTATTTTGACTATAAGAAAATGTTTGTTTCTCCAAGGTTTCTGCCAATTTTAGAACGTGTTAAGTCTTGCACTGTCACTCCCAAACTCAAGGGGGCAGCATTGCCCATTGATGGCGCTTCCACAGAGAAACAAAACGAGCTCAACTAACTTCCGGTTTGGAGTTTTCAAACACTAGCTAGCCGCTAATCTTCTCTCAGGGAATTACTGATATCTTTGCTGATTTTGTGGTAATATTATGTTTTCATAAATACATTTGCTCAATGTAACTTATTTTAAGTAACAATATGTTTCCGTGGCTTCGTGTTTTTTAGTAAGGCGGCAGACTAGCGGTGGGGAAACATGCTAACAGTGCTTTGTTTCATACATCCAAGTGATGCTAACGCTATGTTGGCCATCCTCATAGCCTTCTTTACATCCTTTTTTTTTACATGAACATAAATGAGCATGTATTTAATTAAATAAGCATATTCCTCCAAAATAAAGTCGACATATTTGCTTTGTCATTTGTAGCCTGTCATAGAAGCAGTGAGTTATGTTAGCGAAAAGGAGAAGAACCACGTCCCCTTCCAGCAGTGTCAGCGGTGGAGGGGACCTCGACGACGCCTCTACTGGAAGTGGTCGAAAAAGAAAAAGGGTCTCCAGTGTTCCCCCTGTAGATACGGTATGTTTGGAGTATCACATTTATTTCGCCCTTACCCTCAAATCTAACAAACGAATGTCGTATAGATTGCTGTATGTCACGAGCTGTTCAACGCAGTCAGGGACCACAAGGACGACCAAGGGAGAAACATCAGTGAACTCTTTCTAAGGGTACCGAAAAGAAGGTATTGTGCAACTCAGATATTCATTTTCTATCCAGAATGTCCTTATTAGGGTCTTTGATATTGTTGGAGGTGGTCATTTTGAACAATTCCAGGTGTTTGTAGCCATCTACAACCACAAAACAGCGTTGTTGGTTTTTGTTAAAGATGTTTCTTCTACACAACTAATTGTCTGTTCGGTACATCATTGATTTATTATATCATTTAATGAACTGTATGTACTTTGTATGTAATATTTTACTCATTCCTCCTCCAGAAACCTCCCTGATTACTATGAGGTGGTGTCCCAGCCCATAGACATGACAAAAATCCAGCATAGGCTGAAGTCAGAAGATTATCAAGAAGTGGAGCAGATCACAGCAGACTTCCAGCTCATGTTCAATAATGCCAAATCCTTTTACAAGGTAATAAATATCATTTTTTGCATTATTTTTTGACCCTTTGGTGAGCTTCCTAAAATCAGGTAGCGAGCTAGGAGACTCCACAGAATTCCCCTTACGATTTTTTGAAAGCTGTGGTTGTGGGCTGCATGGGAGGGAGGACTGCCGCCGCCGTGTCATTCCGCTGTTGCTGCATCTGCATTTTTTTTTTTAAATGACTATCAATTTTTTATTATTTGAATTTTTTTTTTGTCACTTGAATTTTTATTGACATTTTTTGATACAAAACAAAAGAAACAAAGTGCCAACATGGGAGATTGATTGCAAGTTTGTCATTCCATTTCCGTTGCTCAGTTCGTGTTCATTATATGTTTTGTAGCTGTTTGGATGTAAACATTGTCCATTTAGTCCATTTGTCGTCAAACTGGGTCTCCTGTAGCCGTAGGCGGTGCATCAGCCTTTCCATCACGTAAATTTCCTCTACTATCGCAATCCACTGTTCCTGTGTAGGGGCATCCTCCCTTCCCCATTTCCTTGTATTATTTATTATTTATTTCAGTTTTTTTTCAACAACTAGCCGAACATGAATCGAGAATATTGCAAAACTGTTAATTTAATGGCAGAGTTGCTGAGAGCACTGGCAACATTTCAGTGGCACTTTATATACAAAGCACATCTCCACTCAGTGTGCTCATTTGTCATTAAATTCAGGTGTCATGTTTGAATAGAACTCTTGTAAAAATACTAAGAGTTGAAGCAAATATTCTTTGGTGAACTACTCAACATCAGCTGGTGAGCTACCAGTAGCTTACGTGCTACCTGTTGGTGACCCCGCTGATAGCATCACTGTCTAAAGCTGTACACACTACGTGTTACAGGTGCACAACTTTGACACACAACTACTGTTTTGAAGACAAGCCATAAGTATTATAATTATGATGATTGATGTATCCCGTGAACGTAAAAGCCACTTGTAGCTCTGAGCTAGCTAGATGCCGCCAGCCAGGCATGTAAACAAAAATGCCAGAAAGTGGACTGAGATTGAAACTTGAGCGATCACACACGCTGGCATAGATAGGCTTAGTATGTGACAAGCTGTCATCAATTGACTACACATTTTACGGGCTATTGTGTATTCTCCTGCTAATAAGAAACAAAGTGAAAGTCAACATGTCACATATCTGGTCACCTGTCAAGCAGATTCCGAGCAATGCTTATCAAAATAAAGCAGTGAAGCATTTTTATGATATTTTAAATTGTTTTCAAACTAATTGTGGTCAATATGTGCGTAAATAATAATCTATATATGGATCTATATGGTCTTGTGATCGGCTTTGAGAGGCATTTATCGATAAATGTTTTACGGAACTCGGCCGATACCCATCGGCGGGCGATTGATCGGCACATACCTAAAATCAATGAATAATTAGTGAATAAATAACACTCTGCAGTCTTCTTCTTGTGTTTTGTTCCATTGTCTACAATCTAGAGAGACAGCGAGGAGTATCAAGCTGCCTGCAAGTTGTGGGACGTCTATTTGCAGACGAGGAATGACTTTTTGCAGGCTGGAGATGGAGACGACGATGACGAAGATGTGGACGACATGGATAATCCAGGGATGTCCACAGAAGATGAGGTCAGTTTAGTGATGTAGATCCTTTTTCATAATGTGCATGTATGTGGTTCAAATTTAAACCAAGTTTGCATTCCTCTTTGGAGTTGTGCATGTCACGTAATGACAAGCTTATGCAATACATATTTATTTTTATGGTGTTCTTTCAGAATTCCACCAGCAGCGTAAAGGAAGTGTTGGAGCAGATCCTTGAGGCCGTGGTGATGTACACTGATCCCTCAGGTCACGTGGTCAGTGAACTCTTTCAGAAACTGCCTTCCAAAGTGGTACGTATTTCCCGAAACCCTAAATAATGCCTCTCTGACTCGAATTAATTTTCTCTGAAAGTAGTTGTACTCTCACGTTTGTATGTTTGTTTGCTAGCATTACCCAGACTACTATGCTGTTATAAAGGAGCCCATTGATCTGAGAATGATTGCTCAAAGAATACAGGTATGTCATTGACAGTATTTCCTCCAATAGTGGCCTCTGGTGTAATTAATTATAAAGTCCGTCATCCACTTGAAAAAGTAAATGCCCCAACTCAACAAGAAAGCAGTGGAAAATGATGAAGAGGTAAATTCTCCATCTAATATACCTTAAAAGAGAGAAACTGAACATATATTTGGTATGGAGACAAAATGAACCCATTCACGCTATGAAGAAATATTATTACTTCAATGCATTTTTATAATTTCACGCCACACTCCCAATAAATACTCGGTCTCGTTTGTGACATTTTAAAAAAATGACAAAAAGAATAGACAGAAGAACGTTGTTGTATTTCTTTTTCTTTTTTTTTTTTATCACTTTTTGTCAGCAATGTTATTCCTCTTTCCTACAGCGTCCATTACAACTACATGCACCTGCGTCAGGGAAATTAGATGACCCACCCCCAAACCCCAATTTATCCCTGTAGTAAATTGCGGTCTTGTGTGAAAAGCTGATTTTGAAATGCAGTTAATTCATAAGTACAGTAATTTTGTTCCCCTTAATTTCGTAGATGGGATACTACAAAAGTGTCAACGCAATGGCCAAGGACATCGACCTAATGGCCAAAAATGCCAAAACATACAATGAACCCGGATCTCAGGTTTTTAAGGTATGCCCTCTTTTAGGAATTTAATCCATTTACATCTACAACATTCAATAATGAATACATGTCATATTATTGTAGGATGCAAACACAATAAAGAAAGTTTTCATCCAGAAGAAAACTGAAATCGAGCATGCCGAACCCACAAAATCAAGTCTTCGTATCAGGTATTTACATAACATAAAGCAAAATTAAAACAATGCTTGTGCATCAATGTTGAGATGTCCAACTGCTGCTATCCAGAAATCGCAGGTCTGGTCAGGGAGATCGACTTTCTGGTGTCAGCATAGCCCTTCAGTATGGCTCGGAGAGCGAGGACGACCCTGTGCTGTCCGGTAAGCAAAAAGATGCGCCACCTTTAGTTTCAGAATAATAGCGGTGAACTGTTTGAATGTTTGCCAGGCTCGGTGTGCTATGATGAAGGAGAGTCAGAGGCTGAGAGTCAGAGTTCTTGCATTGAGATGAGCAACCCCATCTTCCAACTGTATGAAGCCGTGAGAGGCGCGAGGAACAGCCAAGGCCAGCTGTTCTCCGAACCCTTCCAGAACCTCCCTTCTCGCAGGGAATATCCCGACTATTACCAGCAGATCAAACAGGCCATCTCCCTGCAGCAAATCAGGTAAAGATTACATTTAGAGGCCGATGCAAGTGCTTTTGGAGTATAACATTGTGTTGCTTAGTGTCATTGTTTTCATCATTCTAGGGCAAAGATGAAGAATGGTGAATATGAAAATATGGAACAAATGGACGCAGACCTCACTTTGATGTTTGAGAATGCAAAGCGGTACAACATGCCAAACTCAAGCATTTATAAACGGGCCTTGAGGCTTCAGCAGATTTTGCAGGTAATTAATTTTGCATCCTTGTACTACTTTTTCTTTTGTTGTTGTTGCTGCTGAAGATCATCATCATTTACTGAATGCTGCTTTTTTTCAGGCAAGAAAGAGGGAACTTTCAAGAAGAGATGATGAGGATGGAGACAGTGTTTTGTCATCTGATGCAGGGAGTGCCAAGAGAAAAAGGTATTAACTAGAGATGCACAATATCGTTTTGGGGGGGGAGGTTTCAAACCGATACCGATCTTTCTGCTTTTCAAGACCAAAATGACACTGATAACTGATAACTTCAAATCAAATTTTTTAAAATTATTTTACTGTAGTTTATGCACACCTGGAGGTAAGAAGGATTGGACCAAATTAGGATTTGACCAACTGTACCTGTTGATTTTTCCTAAACAAATATCATGACATTACTACTACCACATCACTACTATCAGGAGAACCAGAGTGTAGAGCAGAGGGACCCATCTGCTGTGGTCCAGCAAAGTGCACTATATTCGGACACATGCGCTGAGCAGCCGGTGTGCTACTGCGGAGGTCAGGAGAAACGGAGTATAGAGCGGGAGGAGCCACCTGGCACGGCCCAGCAAGGTGCACTGTATTCAGGCAGGTGCTCCGAGCAGCCGGTGTGTTACGGAGGTCTCTGGCAAACCTTTTGCACTTTTCAAATGCCGTAGCACAGCAAGCCCCAGGTGTGGTAGCAATGCTAGTGTTTGAGGTGGCTGATAAGGTTTTTTGTGGGCTCTATGTTTTGTTTTGTTTTTTCCACATATTGCGGCGCATTTTGTAGAACTGGCATGCAAAATGTATTTCTCTAAAAGTGAATGTTTGTTTACAAGTGAGCTCAGGGAAAGTTACGACTGGCTGTTAATGTCACAGGCAGGAGAAAAAAAGAGCACTTCATTTGCCCACCGTCACAGTACGGGTAATCTCGTCTCATTGGAACGCTTTATAAAATGATCGATTATCGGCGCTATTTACAGTAATGTTATCGGATTTAGCGATATAACGTCATAATTCCCTCACATGGGCCCGATAATTATCGTGCACCCATAGTATTACCAATTAACCTGTCCTTAATCTTCGTTTCTTGCTGTTTTCTCATTTGATTTCCCTTTCTTTTTGAAGCTTCAAGAAAAATATCAAAAAGAACCGAATGAAAGCCCTGTACGCTGCAGTGACGGACGCGAGGGAGGTGGCCACGAGTCGACGCCTTTGTGATCTCTTTATGGTCAAGCCCTCCAAAAAGGACTACCCTGACTACTATAAGGTCATCCTGGAGCCAATGGACCTGAAGACCATTGAGCAGAACATTCGCAACGAGCGCTACACCACAGAGGAGGCGCTGATGGATGACATGAAGTTGATGTTCCGCAACGCTCGGCATTATAATGAGGAAGGGTCTCAGGTAGGACGTATGAAAGGTACACGATAACTAAACTGTCATTTTTGCTAATATTGAAGTTATATCATGTCCTGTAGGTATATAATGATGCTGACATCCTGGAGAAGATTCTAATGGATAAGCGCAAAGACTTGGGACAGCCCCCTGAAGAGGAGGACGTAGGATCTCCCAAGCTGAAACTGAGTATGTTTTATTAAGAAATTACCCAGCAAAAATATATATTTTTTTCCGTTTAAGCTGGCTTTTGTTTAGCCTTTTCGAATGGGGGTCACAAAGTTGACCTGGCAGTTTTCTGTATAAAAGGCACAGGCATACAGTATAAATGCCAGATTTACTGTGCTGCAGGGTCTCTGTGTATTGTATTGTATTGTATTGTATGTACTTTATTTATCCCACAGCGGGGAAATTTACTTGTTACAGCAGCAAGACAAGTAAAGAGAACAGTGTAAAGAAAGCATAGTGTCTACAACATGGTTCAGGTGGTGCAGGTGTTGTAGAGCCTGACAGCGGTCGGTATGAAGGACCTGCGGAACCTCTCCTTCTTACACCGTGGGTGTAACAGTCTGGTGCTGAAGGAGCTGCTCAGGGAAACAGTGTCATGTAGCGGGTGAGAGGTGTTGTTCATGATGGATGTCAGCTTAGCCAACATCCTTCTCTCCCCCACTTCCTCCACGGAGTCCAGAGGACCGTCCAGGACAGAGCTAGCTCGCCTGATCAGTCTATTTATCCTGCTCCTGTCCCTGTCCGTGCTGCCCCCTCTCCAGCAGCCCACAGCATAGAAGATGGCTGAGGCCACCACAGAGTCATAAAAGGTCCGTAAAAGAGTCCTGCACACACCAAAGGACCTCAGTCTCCTCAGCAGGTGAAGGCGACTCTGGCCCTTCTTGTAGAGGGCGTGGTACAGAAAGCTTATTGATCCTGTGTCCTGGATTTGTCATAGTGTTAAATAAATTGACCTCTTGACTGTAAATGTGTTAATTTCGTAATCCAGGAAAGAGTGGTGTCTCTCCAAAGAAGACCAAATACCTCACCCCTCTGCAGCAGAGGTTAAATGAGCTCTACGACGCGGTGCGGAATTTCACTGACCGTCGAGGCCGTCGCTTGAGCACCATCTTCCTTCGCCTGCCATCCCGCGCTGAGCTGCCCGATTACTACGCCACCATCAAGCGGCCCATCGACATGGAGCGCCTGCGCAGCCACATGGCGGCAGGCCGTTACCAGGACGTGGAAGCCCTGGTGGAGGACTTTGCTCTCATGTTTAACAACGCTTGCATGTACAACGAGCCCGAGTCGCTCATCTACCGGGACGCCCTGGTGCTGCACCGGGTGCTGCTGGAGACACGCAAGCAGCAGGAGGGAGGCGAGGACTCTGGGCCTCCTGCTGTGGGAGCTCTGGTGCGAGAGATGATCAGGAACCTGTACGTGTCGGTGCTGAGTCATCAGGACGAAGAAGGGAGATGCTACAGCGACTCGCTGGCTGAAATTCCCGCTGTCGATCCAGACGACCCAGAGAAGCATCCACTAAACTTTGACGTCATCAGAGTGAATGTGGAGCGTGGCCGCTACAGAAGACTGGATGTCTTTCAGGAGCACATGTTTGAAGTGCTGCAGAAGGCCAGGAGACTACACCGGTAATAAAAGTACTATTCTTGATGCTACGTTTATGTCGATATGGAAGATGTGTCACCTCCATCCCTGTTGACCTGAGAAATAGTAGAAATTAAGAGTAAAAACATAATAAAACAAAAAATTAAATGATCACTTGGTGATCTGTAATATAAACTGCATCTTAAATAAGGTGTCATTTTCTAACAACTGCAAACTATGCTAGCATTCACTGTTTGCATTTGCAGGACTGACTCGGAGGTCTTTGATGATGCAGTAGAACTGCAACAATTTTTCATCAAGATCCGGGATGAGCTGTGCAAGAACGGAGAGATTCTTCAAACCACCGCGCTTAGCTACTCCTTGAAACACCTGCACAATGACGTGGAGCAAGAAAAGAGAGAGAAGATCCCCAAAGAAATTGAGGAGGATAAGGAAAAGGAGGCCAATGCGGAAGAGGACAACAAAAGTATGCCTGCTTAGACGTCAGTGAGTGACATAATGTTGCTTTTGATCGTTGTTTCAAATGGTTGGTTTTTCACCCAAACAAAGGTACAAAGGAGCAGGACCTGCCAGCAGAAATATGGAGTCCCGAGTCTGAGACTGGAATCGCGTACCAGCAGGAATGCACTTTTGAAAACGCCACCTATCGTGTTGGGGAGTTTGTGTACGTGCAGCCATCCGAGCCCAACCTCAAACCTCACATTGTCTGTGTTGAACGTCTCTGGGAGGACGACGCAGGTTTAGTCCACTCACTTTTTAACACTGAAGCATGTCAGTCTTTTGTCATGTCAAGTAGCTAATCTGACCTTTGTTTGTGTATGAAGGTGAGAAGTGGCTCTACGGCTGCTGGTTTTACAGGCCGAGTGAGACCTTCCACCTGGCCACTCGCAAGTTCCTGGAAAAGGAGGCCTTCAAGAGCGACTACTACAACAGAGTGTCCCTCAGCAAAGTCCTCGGCAAATGTGTGGTCATGTGTGTGAAGGTAGGCCTGAAAGACACAAAAATAACAGTTTTAACATCAGTAGAAGCCACGCTACATGCGTTTCCCAATATATTGTACAGGATTATTTCAAACTCCAACCGGAAGGCTTCAAAGCCGAGGACGTCTACATCTGCGAATCTCGATACACCGCGAGGTCCAAGCTGTTCAAGAAGATCAAGATATGGGCCATGCCTCCCAGCCCTGTCAGATGTGTCCCTCGAGACGTGCCCCTGCCTGTCGTCCGTGTGGCTTCCATGTTTGCCAAGCCTGACTTGGAGAAGCTTGCAGTCTTGTATGTAGACGGCAGCAGTTTTGTGGAGAAGGTGAGGTTTTGACATTAGACATGTGAGTTAAAGAGAGAACCTCAAGTGTATTTCTTAATGCTGCAGTGTCTCTACTACTGCTTATGATCTACCTTACTGTAAGACTTATTACATAGAAAACATATTAAATACAACAGCTTGGCTTCAAGAAAGCAGTGAGATGATGAAGCTGCTATATAAAATTGGCAAGTCCTTATTGTGTGCATATTTCATCCATCAGGAGAGGGAGGATGTCACCATGGAGATGAGCGCTGCTGAGCCTGGCTGTCAGTACTACGAACAGTTGCACTACAACAACATGTGGTTCAAAGTGGGAGACTGCGTTTACATTCAGTCACATGGGCTGTCCAAGCCTCGGGTCGCCAGGTCAAACAATGTTTTATTGATTATTTTGTGCTATTGACTATTAATGTTGCCAATTGGTTTTCTATATCTGGGTTCCAGGTTGGAGAAGCTTTGGGTGCAGAATGGAACCACTTTCTTCTTTGGGCCTATCTTCATTCATCCGGAGGAGACAGAGCACGAGCCCACCAAGATGTTCTACAAGAGAGAGGTGTTCCTCAGCCATCTGGAGGAGACCTTGCCCATGACCTGTGTCATAGGTACTGTACACATTCTTTTTTATCAGAAATATTTTTATTGAATTTTGACAAAGTAAAAAACAAATGTACACAATGTTTGCTGGTAATTTAGACAGAGAATGAGAGAGAAAAGGAAAACAAAAAAACAACAAAATAAACAAAAAACCCCAACACATAAAACACCCACAAAGTAAGCCACACACAGCCCAAAGAGACAGAGGTCCAAGTTGGGTAGGACAACCAAATGCAAAACAACCTAAGCAAATGCATAAGTGAATTAAGCAATAGATGACAGTAAATAGGCCACAGAGAGGGAAAGTTATTAGGGAGCTCAGGTAAATTTAAAGTTGTGGAAATATACTAAAAAAGGTCCCCATACATTTTGGAATTTTTCTCCAAATTTAGACAAGACATGACATCTCTCAGCCACTGAGCGTGGGTGGGCGGAGCGGCATCCTTCCGCCTTAACAAAATTGCCCGTCTGGCCAAGAGGGAGGCAAAGGACAAACTTTGTTGTCGAGTGGGGGTCAAACGCAAGTCGGGTTCACCTGTGGTGCCAAACAGTGCTATTAAAGGATTGGGTTGCAAAGGTAAATTGACAATTACAGAACGTGTCTGAAAGACTTCCCTCCAATATTTTGCCAGACTAGGACAAGACCAGAACATGTGAATAAGTGTGGCATCCTCCCTCTTACATTTATCACAACAGGGATCCACCTCTGGATATATACAGGCTAGTTTGGATTTTGACATATGAGTCCTGTGTACAACTTTAAATTGTAGCAAGCTATGGCGGGCACAGATAGAGGTTGAATTGATCATTTTAAAGATTGTATGCCACATGTCACTTGTCAAAGACATATTCAAGTCTTGCTCCCATGCTGTTTTGATGTTAGTTAGAGATGTCTGTCTTATGTCCAGCAGTTTCACATAAACAGTAGAAATTAACCCCTTACGTGATGGTTGCAAATCAAGAAGTGCATCAACAATGTTCGTACCAGGAGTCTCAGGGAAATTTGGTAATTGACTGTGAACAAAGTGCCTAACCTGGAAATACCAAAAAAAGATGGTGCTTTGGAAGATTATATTGTTCCGTTAATTGCTGAAATGACATGAACGTATTATCGATAAACAGGTCCCGAAAACACAATATGCCTCGTCTGTGCCACTCCCGGAACCCCAGATCTAGCAAGGAAGGTTGGAAAAGGTGATTGTCTGAAATGGGGCTAAAAAGGCAGAAATCCACAAAACCAAAATGTCTCCTAAACTGGGCCCACACCCTCAACGTATGCCAGACCACTGGATTATCAATACGTTTGCTTGACGGAAAAGGGACTGTACACATTCTTTACACAGCTAATATTTAGGGATGTTCCTATCAATCGGCCACCGATTTAGCATTTTCATAGCTGATCACAAAAAACGATCAGGGTGCGGCGGCAAACCCTACACGTGAGCTGACAAGGGACGCACTTTTTCCCATATTGCCTTGAGAATCAACACTAGTCTGTAAAACATCAATGGTTTCAGCTTGACACAGACTACACCAATCCATGCCAGCATGTTTGATCACTCCCTGATCAGACCTATTGCTGTTCAACTTTTTTTGCATCTTTATTTACACAATGTGTCTAGCTGTCACTGGCGGCAGCTAGCTAGCTAGCTAGCTAGAGTTATCCGCCTAGCTCCTGGTCTTCAGACTCCTAATATGACTTTTTACCACAGTGATATTCTGTTTTTAAAACAAAGAAGCAATGTGGTTAGTTTGGAGCTTGTTTTTGTCCCACAGGGAAGTGGATGGAGTGCATACTAACTTTTTCAAGTGTCACCGAACAATTTTGCTCTTGTTACATACTAATGATGTCTTGTCCTCCAAACACTATTTGCGTGTGGGTGTTTAATGAACATAAAGCCTTATGATGGTAATACTATCACAAGGGTCTCCGAGCTCGCCAGCTGATTTTGAGTAGGCGTGTATCAAAGGGTCACAGAATATTTGCTTCAACTCTTAGTAGTTTATTATTGTAAGTGCTGAATTCAGACTTTATGCCTTTTATATAATGACAAATGAGCACAACATAGCATAACGACGATGGCCACACTGTTTAAGTGGAGCTTGGTATTATTTTTTAATTATGACCTTTTTGCTGTTTGGAATTGTCAAACGGCATCCCTGGCCAATATCATTCATCATAAATACATTGAAAAATGTACAGTTAATCCATGTGATCGGAATCGTCCGATCTCCTGGATGATCAGAATTGGCAGCATAAAACCCTAATCGGAGCATCCCTACTAATATTTCATTGACTTCAATAGTTTTTGCTTTGAATCTTAACGTCATTTGTGCTCTCAGGCAAATGCATGGTGTCCTCGTTCAAGGACTACTTGTCATGCAGACCTACTGAGGTTGCAGAAGAGGATAATCTACTTTGCGAGAGCCGCTACATTGACGCTGAGAAACAAGCCAAAAAGTTCAAGGGTTTGAAACGCTTCTCGTACTCTTCCAAAGTGGTGGAAGATGAGGTCTTCTATTTCAGGTTAGCTCTTTCCATTCAAAACAGAATCAGTCCAAGCTTGGGGCTGAATGTCTTGTTTTTTGCTGCCTCCAGAAAAGTCATTGTTCCACAGAAGGAAGCTTCTCCCTTTTTGGACAAGAAGATAGATGAACTTGAGGTTAAACTAGCAGATATAGAGGATGGAGATGATGACATGGATGACATGGACGATGATGACGACGCCATGGAAACGCCGTCCATGCCTCAGATGCAAACCCCTCTCACTAGCGATATGGACATCATGCCGTACACGCCTTCCCAGGTAAACTAATGCCCCTCTCAAAAAAACCCAAATCAGTTGCTTCTCATCTTGAAATGAACACACTTTCATCCTCTCAATATTTTCTAGTCCACACCAAAGATTAAAGGCTTGTCAAAGAAGGAAGGGGCCAAGAGGAAGATCAACATGAGCGGCTACATCCTATTCAGCAGTGAAATGCGAGCCGTCATCAAGGCCCGACACCCGGACTTCTCCTTCGGGGAGCTCAGTCGTCTGGTGGGCACTGAGTGGAGGAACCTCGAGGCCTCTAAAAAAGCAGACTACGAAGGTGACAAGCTGCAGAAGATGTCACAAGCGCTTATTGAGGAATTGTCGTCAAGACACACCAATGTCTGTTTTGCAGAACGGGCAGCCAAAATTGTGGAGCAGCAAGAACGGGAGAGGCCAGCCCAGAAGCAAGCATCCCCAAGATCAGGTACCCCCGTAGGGTCACTGATGGGGATCGTGCCTTCACCTAGCACGATGGGCATGATAAACCAGACCATGACACCTGTGTCAGGTAACCCCTCTCAGAGACAGCACCAGTGTTTGACTACATGGCTGCAGGGAAATGAGGCAGGACTATTTAAAACAATATCATTACAAAGCAACCATCCTTTTTTATGTTTTATGCTTATGGTCTTTATTACCACTTTCTCCATGTAAAAAAAAAAATGCATGAACATTGCATGAATAACCTTTTTAATAGTAAAACTTCCATGCTTGTTTTGCCTGCTAACACTCATGTATTTCTTCAGCTCCTTTCACACATAAAGCCTAGTTGAAGGCCTTTGCAATCGAAGCTGATGAGACAGTTATTAATAAAATTCTACCAGACACTTTAGTTTCCTAATTTAGTCAGAATGTTTCTTTGGATCTTGACACCATTGTGCCACCGTTCCTCACATGATGATAAAGATTTGATCAAACTGTTGCCTGTGATACCAAATGCAACGATGCACTATACTTACCCATAGCGCTGTTTAAAAGATTGCAAATACAGTTGTCCCTCGTTTATCGCATTCAATTGGTTCCAGACTCGACTGCAATAAGTGAATTTCCATGAAGTAGGATTCAGTATTAATAAACTGAATATTTTTGTAGTTGGAGCATAAAATACGTGTTTAGGACTTTCTAAATACAGGGCTGAACAGTATTAAAGCCTGCAGACACGAAATAACATGCCAATAGTCAATTTTACACTCCTGTTATTCTTTGTTTACATCACATTGTGAAGGCTACGGGATCGCTGCAGCAACATGACGTCCGCCGCTACCATTGCAAGCTACCGAGCTAACTAGTCAGTAACCTCTCCAATGTACTTATTCTAAACTTAAGAAAGCCAAAAAAATTACCACTTCCAAACGTAATGAGAGGAGAAACCCCCCCCCACTCGATCTCAGCCATGGCATGTTTGCTCGGCTCTGCTGGCTCAATAGCCAGTCTCCATGCAGTGTGCAAGGTAATGTAATCTAACGTCATGTCTCATAACATTACTGATAGTGACCACAATACTACATATAACTTGTCTTTTAATATTTTTGGACTAATAATATGCCATAGTCAACCACGAAACAGCGATCAGTTAATTATTTTTTGAAAAACTGGATATTCCAACCGCGATATAGCAAGGGACGACGTATGTCTCGTTTGGAATCATTAGGCCAGAAAGGATGTTGACATGGTAGTCTCTCATAATCATGAGTAAAGAGAGCATGATTCAAGGCATTTGTGTGAAAGGGGTCAAGTGTGTGCAACAATAGTGCATGTCATGTCATAGTTGCATGTCACTTATGCATGGATATGTTGTCATCCTCTCCTCGCCCTCTCCCCCCTCCAAGGCATGATGGGAGCTTACGGGCCACCTTACATGCCCATGCAGGGCCCCCATGAGGGTTTGTTGAGTGTGGTCACAATGCCACCTTACCCCGCAGGGGGGCCCCACCTGCCTCCTCACCATCTCCATCAAGGTGGTATGCCTGGGTACCCAGGCATGCTTCATCAGGGTAAGGGCTACTAGTGGAAATCACACCCGCTCACTCACCTCCAGTCGTGCCTCTCCTGCTGGAGGGGGTTTACCTGCTCCATAAGCAGCACAGCCAGCCTCTGGCCTCCACTAGCCTCTCAAGTTTCTCTTCACATACAGGAAACACATTCACACATGTGACGCATGCGATAACACTCAGCTACTAACACTCACATTTTAACTATAAATACACACTACTATTTGCTTTGGATTCATTATTAGACACAAATGATTATTCTTTAACAGGCATGATGGCCGGTACTGTGAATGGCATGTCAGGGAGTCCCGCCTCTGGAAACTTAATGCAGCAGGTGAGCTACATTGCATACAGTCGATTTTAGTCACACTGTTGACGCTTTCAAGTAAAGTTACTTCTTTTCATTTCAGCCTGGGATGTTCAGCCCAGGACAACACGCTCCACCTCCATACCCAGGACAGGGCCAGCCTTCTCACCTGCAACCCACTGCTCCCATGTTTGTGGCTCCACCACCCAAGACACAGAGGGTGCTGCACTCTGAGGCCTACCTGAAGTATATCGAGGGCTTGAATTCAGACTCTAGCACTGTCAGCAAGTGGGACCAGACGCTGAAAGGTTTGATCTTTTAATCGTGTGTCATCTCATGATCTCTCCTTAATCACACTCAAAGTGTTCATTCCATATCTTCTTTCCGTAACAGCACAAAGGCGAGACGCTCACTTCACCAAAGAGCAAGAGAGCCGGCTTCCAGTTCATTGGCTGAAAAGCAAAGGAGCCCACACCACAATGGCGGATGCACTGTGGCGCCTGCGTGATCTGATGCTGCGGGACTCGCTAAACATATGTCAGGCGTACAATCTGTGACCTGCAGAACGCACACCACTCACTCCTTACCTAAACTGTCCTCCTACCTGGAAACAAATTGTACACCCTAGAAGCAATATTTTATAGTAATTCACTATGATTTTTATATTTATTAGCAAGTACAGTCCAAGGAGCTTAATAATTGTGTGCTTTTTTTTTTTTTACTCTGGCGAATTAATTTTGCAGAAGAAATGTTTTTGGTTTGTTGGTACTATTAAAATAAACTGAAGAATATTTAAACTTACAACAGCCCCGTATTGTGACGACTTGAACACTAAAACGCATTTAATCCGTTATAGAAGCTTTTTTATTGATTGATATCATGTTGTTATCCATCCATCCATTTTCTATGGCAGTTGTCCTCATTTGGGGTTGCGGGTGAGTTGGACTCTATCCCAGATGATTTGTTAGAGAGAGACTAGGGCTGCTTTCCAATTGCAGTTTGAGTTGACCTCACTGACTTCCCTTAGGCATCACGTCATTGCTGACATCATATGGAGGCCACTTGCAGAGCCAGGGGAAAGTGGATGTGGGAGGAGTGGAAGTGATAAATGGAACACATCTTCTCTTGTTCAATTTCTGCCCAGGCAATCATGGTTCCACCATTAGTTATAATGCTATGATGTCTTGAAATACCTGCAGATTGTTTAATTTTTTTTCTTATCTAATAGCCCCCCCACTTTTTTTTTCTTTTTTTTTTTACAGTAGCTGTCATAGGTTTGTTTGTTTATAAATCGCTTGCTCTGATATGTTGCAACTACAAAAGAAATAGAATGATTGCCTTGCTCATTTTGTGCATTTTCTTCAAATGGATTTATTTTTTTTGCACCTCTACACTCTTTGCACCCTCCAAGCTTCAGCTTTTTGGAGAAACTGAACCACACTTATGATGGCCTGGGCCTTCACCTGAGGGCAAGTCAAACTGCTATTGGAATGCAGCAGGAGATGATTAGCACCTTCGTCTCCTGTGAGGCAGGTGGATTACATCATATCATTTTAATTATTTGTCGGGGAGAAATATTATACATATTTAGTGTTGTAAAAAATTGTTTAAATATCACCACCCCAATAGATGCCTTACCTCAAACAGACACCCGTTTCTTCGCACAACGCTTCATTCATAATAGGAGGACGCATGCTTTATTCTGGAGGTTTTTCCGGTTGTCGTGACGTTGCTTCCGGAAGACTGAATGAAGATAGGGCCATTCTCTTTAGTGTTTGCCCTGTCTCCACCGTGTCTACCTCTCCACCGGCTGCTTTTTGATTTTAAACCAACATAAATGAACCCTTGAAAGTGACCATCCATACACTCAGACGACACAAAACCGATGTGTCCTATGGAGTAGCTACAAAAGGTGACAGGAGGACGAAAAGGTGAGGATTTTTATTTTTTTCCGGAGACTTTTGGAGGCTAGCGTAGCAAAGCTAGCAGTTTCCTGGGCTGTCTGGGTCCTCCTAGGAAAAACGGGAAATAGATTATCTTCCATGCGTGAAAAAACAATGTCAGCTGCTGTAGGCTTTAGTTTGACAACTGACATTTTCATAAACGCAAGTGTACTGCAATATTTTTGTGGTAAATGATGAAGCTGTGAAGTGGTTACTTGCCACGGTCGTAGTAAGCTAGTAGGTGGGCTGTTAGGAGAGCAGTAAGCCGGCGGCCTCATTTTACCACATTTTGCATGCAATAATAATTGATACAAAATGCGTGCAGTTACATAAATAGAATGATCAGAAAGCGCAGTTGGGTTGCGTCTAGACCCCACAAGGCGTCAATGAAAAACAAAGCAGTAGTTTGGACTCCTATGTTGTAATGTAAGCAGCACAGTGTATATATCGTTGGGGTACATTTCTATATAATACATAGCAGTGATGAACCCCTCCCATTTATGCACCAGCTGAGGAAAGAAAGAATAATGTCTTTGTTTGAATGCAAAGCATCATTGACAGCCAGCAGCACCGTGTTGACTCTCAACCACAGTCTGACATGACTGTTTAAAAAGGAATGTAATCCTAATCCTAGAGGGAGTTTGTCCTTGCCTCCATCCTCAGAGTGCTTGCTCATTTGGGGTTCATTTCTTAAATACGAACAGATTTAAAGACATGTGCTGTTTGGATTTTGATCCTTTGTGTTTGGAGTGTGCTTCTAGGCTTAATAAAATGGGCTTGACTTTATTGGGAACTAATGCATACAGTATTTCCCAGTTAGTTATCTTATTTATTCTGATATCCTCTTTTCCAGCAATCAAGACTTCCCCTGCCATTGCTACAAACACGATACAAAGTTTTGTTTTTTTTTTTAAATCAAAGTCATCAGTGACAAGGCCAGAGCAGCGAGGATGTCCCAGCTCCAGTTCCAGTGTCCGGCCAGTCCCATGCCCGCCGCCCCTGCCCCATTGCAGATGGGCCAGCCTCAGCCGGGCTACAGCATCCCCTGTACCACGAGCATGCTGGCGTCAGAGAGCGCCAGCCAGCCCGTTAGGAGCTCTGCTCTCCCCGCGGGCTCAGTCACACCCTACAATACCATCACAGGTTTGTTTGTTCAGAAAGCTACCATTTTAACATGTACAGTGGGTCTTCTGAGGTGTTACCCATTCGGTCCTGGATGCAGGTTTTGAAACAACCCAATGGGAAATAACAAAGTGAAGTGATGTGTTCCATTAAATGTGCAGGCCATCTTTGAACATATAAAACATTCTCTACTGTCAAGCATAAATAGAAGTGAAGCACTGTTCTCTACGGTAAAATATCAGTAGCTAAACTGCCTTAAAGGAAAAGTGCACTTAAAAAAAAATCATGCCCATCATCCACAATCCTTACGTGAGAAATGAACACTCATGTCTTTCTGTTTTTTTGTGCGTTCTAAAGATATAAAAACAGCTTAAAAAGAAGCAGCTAAGAATGCACGTGATGGGACGCACCTATCCTAGAAAGTCTTCTGGAAAAAAACTCCACAAAGCTCCAACAACGCTGCATTTACGTCATGTGACCTGCATATTAACAACGCTACAGCAACATTATTATTATTATTATTGTTATTAACTTTGTTACGGCCAAGAACTACGTTACTGGTGTAGTGACACCTCGCCCCACCACACAGGCTAGCTACTAGCCGGATAGCGATTAGCTTCACCACACACTCGCTCACAATGCCTCAGGCCACTAGCGAAAGGTAACGCTACATATTGGAGCTGCCGCCACTGCTGCTGTGTTTTTGTTTTTGAGTTAGGAAAAGTTAATGCTAGGTGTAGCGTTCCTTTCTATGTTGCTATGTGAAATCAATGCACCCAGGAAGGAAGTTCCGCTAATGCTTCAAATGACCAAAATACATGTTATCATAACGGTGCCTGTTACTACATGCTCACGGCATGGATAGAAAACCATAAAACTCTGTTGGAGCTTTTTGGAGGTGTTTTAATAGCGGGCTTAAGTGGATGATGGATTATGTGAGACATGAAAACAAATGTCTCTTTTCTGTGTGTTCTAAATAGAGAAAAACTGCTAGGAGCCAGCTTTTTTTTTTTAACCGTTGCCCCGCGGCAAGTGGCTCCCTTTCAAGCAGCTTTGTGTGATCTTGTACTTTTTCCCCTCTTTTAACTCTCTTGGAGATGAATTGGGTATCTATTGATCTAGCACGAGGCAGCTAACAATGCACGCAATGGGCTTCACGTAGTCCGCCTATAAAGCCTTGGTTTTATATACTTTCTGTGAGCATGTAGTAGCAGGTCCGTTTATGCTAACACGTAATACTTGGAGTATTTTGCTCATTTTAGGCATTACCGGAGCTTCCTTCTTGGGCGCATTGATTTCACATAGCAACATAGAAACGAATGCTGCTTCCGCCAACAGCAACATAGAGAGAGCGTTTGCTATCACAAATCATGGCAGACTTGGTGTGAGCCGCCGGCTACTACTTTTTATTTTAACTCCCCCCATGCAGAGGATAACGTTGCCGGGTGCTCGGCAGATCCAGCTGTAATGTTGCTCCTAGCGTTAGCATGTAGCACTATTACTAAAAGTTAAGTGCAGCCAACAAAAAGTTAGCCCCTCGATCCTCGTTGAGGTGAGGTCTTGCATTGCCTCGTCAAACAGGGTGGTCCATCTTGGACCAACACTTGGTGGTCCAAGATGGACCAACACTTGGTGGTTCAAGTGTTGCAAAAAGAAAAAACGCATACCCAGGATGATGTCTTGGATGCTCGCTGTACTGAGGTCTTGTGGTTTTATGCAGCCGTGGGTGGATTTATGACGGCTGTGTTTCTGTCTTGCAGTATCTAACATGGCAAACCCTAAAGAGAAGACCCCCATGTGTTTGGTGAATGAGTTAGCCCGTTTCAACAAGCTCCAACCTGAGTATAAGCTACTGAGCGAGCAAGGACCAGCTCACTCCAAAGTACGTTTGGGAGAAGAATGAAGCTTGTGGGGGGTTCTGCTTCATTTGCAAGCACAGCTTCTGTGGGATGATGTGTTCATCTGTTGATTGTGTGTTAGATTTTCTCAGTGAGGCTCACACTGGGGGATCAGCACTGGGATGCAGAGGGGACCAGCATCAAGAAAGCCCAGCATTCCGCTGCTGGATCTGCCCTGGCTGAGACTGTGCTTCTCAAGCCCACCATCAGGACACCGCGTCACCCAGGCAAAACGCCAGGTAGGCGCCTCACACTGCTCTCCTGACAAATTTAGAGCCCTATGATTTCCGCGTTAACAGAATCGGGGGAATTGCTTCCCCAAATGTTCGCGTTGGGGAGCTCAATCGTGGCGGAATGTCATCACAAACACTAACCTGCCCTCTCCCAAACTAAACATGTTGAAACTGCGACTTAAGACACCAGAAAAAGTTGGCGAAAACTGAATGGAAGCCAGCGAGGTTAGCTTAGTTTAGCAGCGCATGCTAGTGCGGCCGTGTGTGTGCAACGCAGGCCGGATGAGTACATCTTCACCTTGTTAGGCTTTACCACTTTTAATGTAAGGAGCCTTTTACGATGCCCACTGATGACGTGCAAGTTCTGAGTGGGGAAAAAAGACGAGAGACACGTTTTTATTTTTGCACTCAGTAGGGATGTGCAGATCGATGCTGAAATATCGATACTTCCGATGCCAGCTCTTCATGCTCTAAAATCTATTTGCAAATCAAAATATTGATACTTTCATTCTTATACCACTTAATCATTTATTTACTTATTTTCTTTTTTATTGTTTAAAATGCAATTTTTGCATATTTTATGATTTTTGTCCTGTTTTTTCAGTTTTTTTTTTATATTAGCTTGGCTATGTTGTAAATCACCCCACTACCTTAATACTGTATACTAAAATAAATAAGTAAATAAATGACTTAAATTAATAATTTATTTAAATTAAAAAGCATTTAATTAATACATTAATTAAATGTTTTGTATTATTTATGCAATGATATGACAGGGTCATATTGGGGAAAAGAAATCTGAGATTTTGAGAATAAAGTCCTAAATTTACGAGGAAAAAAAGTCGTGAATTTACGAGAATAAAGCCGTAATTTTTGAAGTCGTAAATTTACGAGAAAAAAAAGGCATAATATTACGACTTTATTCTCGATTTTTTTCCTTTTCTATGTGGTCCTAACGCTCTGCTGTAGTATGAAATGAAATACACAACGTTTTAAAATTGATCAGACTCATCAGGTGAATTTGCGCAAAGTATCGTATCGGTATCGCCAGACTGAATTTTACTCTGTATCGGATTGGGAACGAAATCGGCGGTATTGCACATCACTAGTAAACAGACATTCTCAACACACAACAGAACCCACTTCCCAGCCTCCAAAACAAGAGCACGGTTTGCCACATCTCGTCTAATTGTGTAAACATAATAAGGGTGTCATAAAAAATATCTTACATTAGTAACACAATCAGAATTGCATCGGTGACGACATCTTCCTGAACCACAAGCACGGGCGTTAGGGTTTGTTGAAGATAGCAGCACGTGCAGAGGCTGGCATCCCATTAGAAAAGTTAGCCAAGCCGCATCTGTAAAGTGGCCAATGATGTATTGCTTCAGTAAATGTAAGGATTTTTGCATTTAATTAAAGGACATTTTATTCACTTACCCAAAAAGCACACACTCTATGCTGGTAAAATAAGTGTAAAATGTAAAAAAAGAGAATTCTAAAAAAAATAAAACGGAAACATCGGAATTTGGAAACAAGTGGATTTCATCGGGCCCTACATGTTGCACTCTGAATCTTCCTCCAGTGTGTGCTGATGCGTGCATTGCTGTGCTGTGTTCTAGTTGATGGCTTGATGCAGATCATGGAGTTGAACGCATTGTGTTCAAAACTTAGTAAAAAGCCAATATATAAACCCATGGACCCATACCCGGGAATGAGACCACCAAACATCAATTACAACGTCCGCGTCCCGGGGCCGTATCAGCGCTCTATGCAACAGTAAGTTTGTCCCACCTGCACCTGTGCACTCTTCAATTTAAGAGTCTTTTTTTTTTAATCAGTAAAAGAAAGAAATGTTGATTGTCTGTCCAGATACTACTACCCATTTGCCCCCATGGGACCAATGATATACCACATGGAGCTATCTATCGGAGGCCAGCAGTTTATAGGGAAGGGACGCACGCGGCAGCTAGCCAAGCACGACGCCGCCGTGAAAGCCCTGAAAGTGCTGCAGAAGGAGCCAATATTGCAGCAATTGCCAGTGGTGAGAAGAGCGCAGTCAGCACTCTGGTCGAGTAATTAAATCTCTATTTATTGGCTTTTCCCTCTGACAGATGAATGGAGACACGGAAGAGGAGAACCTCAACAAGTCAGAAATCAGCCAAGTGTTTGAAATTGCACTGAAGCGCAACTTGCCTGTGAATTTTGAGGTATTACACCGTCAGGTTTTTGCGGAGGACAGTGGTTGCAAAGATTTGATTCCTAACTGGGCGACGTCTCTGTCCGACCCAGGTGCTGAAAGAAGAAGGTCCCCCGCACATGAAGAGCTTTGTAGTGCGCGTCACCGTGGGCGAGTTCTCCGGAGAGGGAGAAGGAAAGAGTAAAAAGATAGCCAAAAAGTTGGCAGCTGCCGCCGTGCTGGGGGACTTGAAGAGGCTACCTCACATACCCAGCGTGGAGAAGACGTTGCCACGCATCAAGAAGAAAACGAAATCCATCATCAAGGTACTTCCAGCTGCTTTTCATAAGTGTATAGGACAATACTACCAATAATACGGAAGATAACACAACGATACAATCTTGCTGTTTGTTTCACAATAAAACATGAGCTGCCCTGTTCAAACAAAGCAAGTGGCAGTATGGAGCTCAAGACTCCAGGCTAAATGTCTTCACATTCAAATGCACAAGCCAAGTGTCACAGAATAAAGTATGTAGAGCCTACCGATTCTTGATGAGAAATATGAACTTGTCGGCATGTGAAATAACGCAGTCGAGCGACACTCAACCCGGCGGCTAGAAGCACCCGCTTCGGAATGCGGACGTATTGCTATGTGGGTCACATGACACCCAACTCACGAGACGAAGCGATGAGATTTTAACATTAATCTTAAGAAAAGTACAATGAAAAAATATGACTGGGCAAACACACTTTTATTTAACTAAATCTAGAGCAAATATACCACTAATATTAAGATCATTCATACAATATTTCCTTTAACGTGTCATCTTTCACTCTGTAAGGTGGCACTGGCGTTTGTGATGTGTGTTTTCTCACAGGCAGTTCGTACTGTCTGTCAAATGTTTGCAGCATTTCTTGAAACGCTTTTTCAATTGTATTAAAGAGCAACATTTCTTTTGCTATAAAAGACTATACAAACTGTATTTCTAGGAATTTATTGGTGATACTAAATTGGGTCGTAACTATATTGCTGTATGCTCTGTACATAAAGTTATTGTGTTCAACAGCATCCAAGGATTGCCAAGAGAGTTATTAGTAGGGATGACTATCTAGATCTGTTCACCCATCTAAATGATCTGTACCCGTATCCGTACTCGGAGTGGGTGGGGAATAAATTGGAAGTGGGTGTGGTTTAACCTGAAATGGGTGGGGGCTTTATATAAGTACATTATTTAAGTCTGAAATTGACGTGGATTGATCAGAAGTAGCAATATTTACTGTTTATTTGAAAACTATTTACAGAACACCCCCCAAATTGAGATTTAAATGACATTTTTGATCACAAAAGTAAAAGAACCACTTACAGAACATATTTTTTATGACGTTAGTTGTGATTCATGTGAACATCCACTGACGGCAAACAGGGAAACAACCTGTCAGCCTTGTTCACTGTATTTTTCTCAAAAGCACTGCACTCAGTACGCAGGGGCAGCAAATTCAGTCATCGTGAGCGCGAGGAGGGTGGTCTTTATGCGCGCTGAGTATGTTTTTACACGCGCCAATTTTGGCATAATGTGATGCCAAGCGAGTCTGTCTCGGGAGGGACTGTCGCTGTGTGCAACTGGCAAATCACAATGTGAACAGTGAATACATAAGTAGTTACCCAATGAGAATTTTCCTTCATCACAATTACGGATAACGATGAGCTGTACTCGTTTCATGCTTGTACTCTGCAAAAATGCATTATCTGTAACGGCTACTCGGCCAAAAAGAGTACCCGACTCATCCCTAGTTATTAGCTTTGGTGTCCCAGCTGCTGCAGTTATTTCGGCCTGAATTACTGGCTCCCTCTACTGGTTGCAGCCAAGTACCAACCAACATCCTTCATGATGTGTGGGTTTGCTCTTGCCCACAGTTGCAGACCAGTCCAGAATATGGCCAGGGAATGAATCCCATCAGCCGCCTGGCTCAGATCCAGCAAGCCAAGAAGGAGAAGGAGCCAGAATACAGCATGGTGACAGAAAGAGGGCTGCCACGGCGTCGGGAGTTTGTCATGCAGGTAAGTCTGTGTCTCTGCCTCTGTCGTTTAACCTCCTCACCTGTATTAAGGTGTGCCTGCTGCATGTTACAGGTGGCAGTGTGCGGCCAGTCTGCAGAGGGGATGGGGCCGAGCAAGAAGGTGGCCAAAAGGAATGCGGCGGAGAAAATATTGGAGCTTCTGGGATATAAAGTGCCTCAGCCCCAACCCCCTAAACCAGCACTTAAAACCGAAGAGAGGGTATGTTTTTTACGGTCTCTAGTTTGCACGTATGCAATAACCTGTCTATGTTTTATATTTGATATTTATTGTTTACACCCTTCAGACCCCAGTAAAAAAGCCAGGTGATGGACGCAAAGTGACCTTCTTTGAACCAGGTTCTGTAGAGGAAGGTGAGAAGCAGTTAGAATGCACAGATTGGAGCTGTTCTAATGAAACGTCTTCTAATAAAACCCTCAAGGTCCCAAGGAGGAGGAGTTCCGCCTGCCTTACTTGAGCCACCAGCAGCTGCCTGCAGGCATCCTGCCCATGGTGCCCGAGGTGGCTCAAGCGGTCGGGGCCTGCCAGGGCAGCCAGGCTAAGGACTACAGTCAAGCAGCGGCCAACCCAGGCAAGGCCACCGTCACTGCCGTAATTGCCAATGAGCTGCTGTACGCAGGCATGTCCCAGACTGCTGAAACCATCCTAAAGAACAAAAATATTCTGACCCAGCCTCCCCACGGGCCTCTCGCCAGGCCCTCGGAACAACTGGGCTACCTTGCGTCAGTGCAGGGCCTGCAGGTAACCATCTGCTTTGATCACGGACTTGTGTGGGCTCAACAATGCCAACTTTATTAATCGCTTGCAGGTGGAATACAAAGATTTCCCCAAAAACAACAAGAACGAGTTTGTGTCGCTGATTAACTGTTCCTCCCAGCCGCCGCTCATCAGCCATGGAATAGGAAAAGATGTGGAATCCTGTCATGATATGGTAGGACAGTCAATACACAGCCTCATTGCTATTTCCTCACAAATCTACCTGAAACGGTTCACAAGCATGTTGTTTTGAGTGAAATCAAGGCTGTTCTTTACTTCCACAGGCTGCACTCAATATACTGAAATTGCTCTCCGAGTTCGACCAGCAGTCAAATGAGCGAACAGGAAACGGACCAGCTTCTGGGTAAACCTCAACACTCGGCATTTCACTTATCATACTGACCCAAACATAAGACGGTTATTTTCAGAAAGAGTCTTAATAAGACGTTTTTTCTTCTATTCGGATTCTAGACATTAGTTTGGTCAGTCGGGGGAAAGGACTAAAAAAACTGACACCAATATGGTTTTATAGAGTGGCTCTGATGTGAAGTGTAAGTGCATCCTGTAAAATGATTTGCAGTGGAAGTCATTATCGCTGTGCAGTTTGCAAAATACGCACACAATTTCTGCTCTACAGTACAGATATAATATTGGCGAAGCACAGGACCTTTGGAAATCCAATAACAGTCGTTACCTTTCATGTCCACCGCCGTCACCAGCGCTAATTAGTGTGGGAAGCGCTTTGAACGCCTTCTGTTTTGCTTCTAACACACACCAGCCGCTAGCTATGGGGCCAAATTACTCTATGTGAATATGTTATTAAGCTATACAGTCATCCCTCGCACTATCGCACTTCAATTATCGCTCCCTCACTATATCGCGTTTTTTCCGAAATTCATTAAAGGAAAAGTTGGGATTTTTTGACATGAAGTTGTATGACATCCTCATCAGCAGTGTAGTCCATCAACGGTGACTTGACCCCCACTTGGTCCCGTGAGCTCAGTTCTGGTTGGATTTGGGTGTAAGTGAAGAGTTCGGCTTCTCAAAACGATATGCGTTTGAAAGAGTAATACATTTGCATGACAAAAATGCCACCTCCAAAAAATCAGACCTCACAAATCGCTCGGCTGTACTTTCTCTGACGTCGTATTAATGCGCGCTATCGTCTGTCCGTTGTCGTTTATGAGATGAAAATGGCTGCGACCCTTGCGTCTTCATCCGCTGTGGAACACATACGTAAGCAAGATGGCTGCGACGCTTGCGGCGTATGCGTCTTCATCACATGGACAGCCAATAGCGTGCAATAATACAACGTCAGAGAGGCATGTTTGTCATGTAAATGTATTACTCTTTCGAACGCATATTGTTTTGAGAAGCCAAACTCTTTACTTAAGCAGCCCCAGCAACTAACTGGAACTATGTTTCTCATCACCAAAGTCCGACCAGAACCGGGCTGACGGGACCAAGTGGGGGGTAAGTCACCGCTGATGGGGATGTCATACAACTTCATGTCAAAAAATCCAAACTATCCCTTTAATGAATGATTGCTGTTTGGTGGTAGACTATGGTCTATTATTAGTCAAAACATATTGAAATGCAAGTGATATGTAGTATTCTGACCACTCGGCAGCAGTAATGTTATATGGATGAGACATCCATCCTTATTGCATGACCCTACCTTGCACTCCATGTAGCCTGCCATGCATACAGAGGGAAAATTACGTATGAAAGTGGTAAGTTTGTGGCTTCGTACTTTGTCCTTATTCCCCACTCCATTTGAAACACTTTCTTAAATTTAGAAGAAATAAACTTGAGGCTAACTGGTCAGCTTGCTAGCTATCAGCTGCC
Organism: Dunckerocampus dactyliophorus; assembly: GCF_027744805.1. Taxonomy (NCBI): domain Eukaryota; kingdom Metazoa; phylum Chordata; class Actinopteri; order Syngnathiformes; family Syngnathidae; genus Dunckerocampus; species Dunckerocampus dactyliophorus. The sequence continues at coordinate 3,897,277 of NC_072826.1, forward strand.
TAGAGTCCCTGTAGCATCACAATAATAGAAGTGCAATGGTGACCACAGGGGTGTTTATTATAATGTTAAAAACATATTTAGAAAGTCAAACAGGTTTTCTATGCTCTAACTGCAAAAATATTCCATGTATTAACATTGATTCCTATATTATTGAAATTCATGAATCGCGTCAGGGTCTGGAACCAATTAACTGCAATAAACGAGGGATGACTGTTATGTGTCGATTTGCAAAAATCACGTGGTGTCCAATCGTCATGGTTATCACTGACATGAATGCTCTGTGAGTGCTAGGTTTTATTTTCCATGAAGTTACCAGTTATCTTTTTACGTGTAGGCCAGTTTTGAAGTGCACCTCAACTTAAAATTTGACTCCCTTGTCAGGTTTGCAGTCAGCACTTTCACGTTGTATGCGAAACATCAGGTGGCGCTAAACGAGTCAGAGCTTTTCTTCCTGCCACTCACGCAGTGACCGAGAGGGACGAAGCTGTGACACCACAAAGTGTCTCAGAGATTGCTGGCAAACAAAACGGAGATGGTGCTCTTATATTTGGGTCAATACTGTATACGGTATTCATAGCAGGGTTATCCAAACTGAGGCTCAGGACCTAAAATGGGCCGCTGGGCAGTTTTCCTTGACTCTCAGAGTGAAATGTTGTAAATATTTAGTGAGTCTTGAGCTGAGGAGGTTTGATTTAAGGCATTACATCAGAGAACATGAACATTATCATTAACCAGACTCACTTTCAACAGGAGTGTCAAGCAGGCGATGGAGGGCGACCTGCACCTCAAACAGGCTAACTCAAGCACACTGGCCCCGCCCCCGGACAGACCCGTGTAGACCGTCGGCTTGGCTCGACTGGAAAAAGCACTAAAGAGAAATTGAAGACACTGTGTCCTTAGTTGCTGTTTAAATGGCCGCCGCATGCGTGCTGCCGTCACTCATGTTCATTGTTGCACAGTGTTGACAGTTAAACAAGATTGATGCTTTCCTCTCCTTGATGTTGTTTAATTGTACGCCTGATTCTTTTGTGGAGAGAGTAGCTGCATCCTAGCCAGAGTTTGAGGCCTTTACTTGGCAGGGAGGGAGGGGGAAGTGAAGCGATAAACTGTGAATTACGTTTGCTCTCTGAGTCGTCTTGTTTTAAAGTATTTTATGTGTTTTCACCCATGAGGTGGTTCCTTAATAAACCAAGTCTCGGTTTTAGACCTCATTGCTGTCTAGGATGCAGCTGGTCAACTTCTGTTTCACTTTTTCTTTGTTGTTGTTTTTTTTTCCCCCTGCGGTGCTTTCATTTAACAACCACAAGTGGCGTGTTACCGACATCAGCATGTAGGGCTGGGAGGAGTGTGTTACTTTCAATGTGGCGTGTGTCGTAACGTGATGTTGTCTCCCACTGTGCGTGGCTGGGACGGGGGGGTGGGCGGTCACCTGATGCGCCCTTTGCCTCCTTTATGTCGGCCTCTCGTCTCTTACTGATCTTCATGGTAATTAAACCGGCGTGCTGTTATGCACAAAATAAACCGGTGGTATCTCGTCTTTTTGTCATTTTCATCAATCTATGTCAAAATGTCCATATTTGAAGCAACTGAGGTTAAAAAGTCTTGTATTTAGGAACACGTTTCGTTCAGTACCTTTCAGTACTCTGTTGGGCACACAGGACTACAAATGGCCGTTTCAGCTACCAGAATTTTACTATTGATTAGAGATGCACCTTATCTTTTTTCAAACTGATTTCTGCATGCAGTTGAAAGATTAAAAAAAATGTAAATATGGAAAACAAAATAAAGTAGTATTAGAAAATTAGTTTGTGGAAAAAGTTCTAAGGCTATGACAATAAAGTCAAAATATGGGAATAAATTACGAGAAAATTCACAAGAACAAAGGTGAAATATTTGGAAAATTTGAGGAAAAAGTTGCAGTTTTATGAGAATAAACTCATTTGAAGTAAAAATAACCATTTTAGCAGCATACAAATGTTATTTAATAGTCTTAATATGAGTGGAAAAAAGTACATTTTTGGAAAAAGGCAAAAATGATAGGGGAATAAAAAGTCATAATATGAGAATAACATTTATGAAGATTATTTAAGAAGAAAGTTTGGTCACACTTTACGATAAGGTGCACAAAAATACAGTAGTTACTAAGGCACATAAATTTAGAGTACTTACTGAGGAACTAAAGAGTAGTGGCTTGGGTTGGGGACGTTCGTTCCTCATAACTACTGTAATTTTTGTACCTTATTGTAAAGTGTTACCGGAGGTATCGGGTCTGTGTCACTGATACCAGCCTGAATTTTACTCGATATCGGATCGGAAATCAGCGGTGTCGCACATCACGAGTATCACGAGTGGTCAGCATCCAGCAGCTTTATCTACCTCTGCATGCGCTTGGACGTGTCGGCTGCGCTATTAATGCTGACCAAGCAGCTTGCGCCTTACAACATTGGTTCTGTCGCTACTGTGTTATATATCCCAGGCTTTATTTAGCGCGTCCACAGTAATCTCACATGACAGGAAGACTTTTTGAATGAAATGTCATCTATTTTGTTGAGGCAGGTCGACTTATGCGGCAGACGTGACACCGTTTGGCATGTGTTTCTTCTTTGCTTCAATGAAGGGATACATGCACTTGTCCGACCCCATGAAACGATACGTAACCACGTTGGATTCCCACGGCAACAACCTGAAACACAGAAAAAAGGTCAGTTTAAAAAAATGTGCTTGCGTGACTGTGAGCAGGTTGGGAGACTTACGCTCTGCAGAGGAAGGGCAGGTAGGTGAGGCGAGGTATGCACACGAGTGGTTGGTCGATCAGGATGGCGTTCATTGCCTGCTCCACGCAGTACTGAGGCTCCAGCGGGGGCAAAATGAGCTCCACCTCCTCCCTGGTAGCCGCAATCGTACACTGTTAGCTTCAAATGGATTCCATCCACAATTTTGTTGCCAATTGTCGTTGACGTGCCTTATCTTGCAGCCTTCAAACATGCCCGTGTTGACGATGTAAGGACACACCAGCGTCGTCTTCACGCCCTCCACCTCCTCAGCCAGCAGCTCGTGAGCCAGAGACTCGTGGAACCCCACGGCGGCAAACTTACTGGCGCAGTAGTCCTGTCTCAGGTGGAATGGACAAACACGCACGCATGCTGGGTGGCTTTTAATAGTAATAACGGCAATGATAAGCATTTTTAAACTGTTGCAGTTATGCGGCACCTCGACACAAGCTGTGCTGAAGAGGCCGAGCACGCTGGCGATGGTCACAATGTGGCCGTGATTCTGGGCCTTCATCTGGGGCAGGAAGGCCTTCACTGTCTGGTATGCACACGCACGCACACACACACACACACACACCGAGTGAGGTTCACCCTTCGCGGATTCACTGTTTCTTTGAATTTTTTAGTGCTCCTTTTTTTTTGTTAAATTACAGCTATGAATGCTGTTACAGGACGAGGCTGTCCCTTTAAGACATTGAATTGTGGGAACTTAAGTAAGTAACTTAAGAACTTAAATGTACCGGTTCGAAGGAGACCAGCAGACCCCCCCCATAGAATTTGCTTCTGTGCTGAAACTACCCTATGTTCTACCGCCAACGTCTAAAGACACAAAAAGGCTAGAAACAAACCTTTTTCACCTGATGAAAGAAGAGAGTCTAAAGTTTCAAGGTTGATGTAGTCCCAAAACTCACATTCTGTGGGTCTTGAAAGTTCAGCAAAAATGCCCAAAAACTCTCTGCTCTGAACATGGCTGGCAGTGGCAAGTCAATGACTTTTTTCTATTTTAACAATAGTTGAATTATAAATATTCATTCAAAATATAGTGTAATCATATTTATAATATATACAATTTTATTTACATTAATTGTATTTTTAATATACGTTTAAGTTCAAATATAAAATATAGCAAGTTTTCTAATTTTAAAAAGTATAAACTGTATTTATAATAATATGTATATGATTATATTTATACTTAAAATGAATATCATTTTTTATTATCCATTTAAATTCAATTATATTATATGGCAAGTTTTATAATTGAATTTTATATACAGTATTTTATTTATGAGACCAGAGTTGGATTCTTTTGCTTCATATGCTGTATTTGTACATATCCAATATGTATTATCATTTTTAATAAGTAGGCTTTAATATAGACAGTAAAAATTAAGCTAGCTTTTTTCTATTTTAACAATAGCTTAAAAATGTGTTTATTAAAAATACTTACAAATATTCATTCAATATATCATGCAATAATATTTATAGTATATACAGTTTTATTTGTATTAATTCAGTTGTATTTTAAAATGCATTTAAATTCAAATCTAACAGGTTTTGTAATTAAAAAAATATATAAACTATTAATAATATGTGATTTTATTTATATTTTAATTTAATTGTATTTTTTTAATTATCCGTTTCAGTTCAAATATATGCCAAATATATCTGATTCTAATTTAATTTGATATATTTTATTTATTATTTTTAGACCAGAGGTGGATTTAAACACATCCAATATATATTATTCTTTATAATAAGCAGGAAAGAATATAGACAGTAAAAATGAACTTTTCATGAACTTTCACCTTAAAAAAAGTATCATATGAAAGGTAGTGTGCCCCACCCAAAAGAGAGCGTGACAGTTGACCCTCATGGTGGTCTCGATGAGCTCATCGGGACAGTCCAGCATGCGTTCGCCAGCCACCACTCCAGCGTTGTTCACCAGCATGGTGACGTCTCGCCCCACGTCCTTCCTCACCAAGTTTGCATTGCGATACACGTCCTCCCTTTTGGTCACGTCCACCGTGTAGGCGTGCGCCTTGCCCCCCGTGTCGCGCACCAGCTTGGCCGTGCGCTCGTTGGAAGCGGCGTCGATGTCCCACAGCACCACCTCGGCACCTTGCTTGCTGAACTCCTGGGCGAAGAGGCTACCCAGGCCGCCGCCGGATCCGGTGATCAGCACCAGCTCGCCGTCGATAGACTTGATGCGCGGACGCAGGACGGCCCGTACGCCGTTGCGCAGGATGAAGTAGATCATGTCCAGCAGCATCATCTGGAGGTCCATGAAGAATATCATGATGGTTGTCCTGATAAATCACGAGGACGGCCGAGCTGCGCTGTTTGAGGCGTGTGTGGCTCTCCGCTTCCGTGCCGCTCTTTTTAAACGCTCCTCACAGATTAGAGGAAATACTTTGAGCTGCTCATTACGGCTGCTCTAAGCTGTCAATGCACGCATTTACACCAGCAGCTAAATATCCTGCACAAGTACTTGGAATGTTTCCATGTACACGTGAAACATTACGCTGTATGACACCATGTGCTTCTTACTCGGGGCGCCACCACACCCTCGCTTTCATGACACGAGACGATACACGGGATTGGATCTACGAGAACCGGACGAGATTTTAACATGACTTTTAAGAGGACTGCAATGGAGAAAAAAAAGACAATCTACTACTTTAATTTCTGTTACGTTCCACTCTTCTGCACTGTGTGTGTATGCTAGCGGCCCCGTCTCCACCCACCGAGACAAAGGGCTCACAGAGTGAATCCTCTTCCTGCCTCTTTGGAGGCGGGAGAAGAGGAAAACAGACACGCGTGCACGTGGCAATATATTGATTATCCTCTTCATTTTCATTTATCGTGTGATTAATTCATTCATTTCTTATCGTCCCAGGCCTAGTGACCACCACACATGTTTTTCCTGAATGACAAATCTCGCGAGATCTTGTGACACCCCTGGTACATAGACTTCTTATCGGGCCAATATGAGGTAATTATTACGTCATACTGATAAATCTAATTTTAAAAAACCCCAGTGAGGCGAGATGACCTTTTTTGATCCTGCCTGTGACTTCAACTGCCTGTCGTAACTTCCCCCGAGCCACCTGAAATGCCAGCGCCGCGGTGTTCGAAAAGTGCAAAAGGTTTGCCAGAGACCTCCGTGGCGTCACACCGGCTGCTCAGAGAGTGTACCCGAATACAGTGCACCTTTCTGGGCCACGCCAGGTGGCTCCCTCAGCTCTATACTCTGGTTCTCCTGATAGTAGTGATGTGGTAGTAGTGATGTCATGATATTTGATTAGGACAAATCAACAGGTGCAGTTGGTCAAATCCTAATTTGTTCGAGTCCTTCTTACCTCCAGGTGTGCACAAACTACACTTTAATCTAAATTTTAAAAAGTAGATATAAATCTCATACACAATCTTCTCAACAGATTGATATTAAACTTGCATAGACGTGTTGGAATTCATCTTTCCCTTAATGAACCGCAGCTCAGCACTCATGCAGCCCCGGAACATGACGCTACCGAGACAGGATTATCTTGCTCACCGGTGTTGCTTAGCTATTATTTATTTCGGCAATAATGGCTGCGTGCTGACTCTTTGTCAGTGGATAGCAAATGACTACTCAAAGTATATCCCAAGTTTCATTTCAAGTTATAATAAACTGCAGGCTGTTGAAATACAAGCTGCAGCATCTCAGTAGTTTAGTATTTGATGTACTATTTGTTTATTGGCAGCTGCAGAGTGGGCAGCTTATGTATTTGAACTTTAAACCTCCAAGAAGGTTGCTTATTGTTGGATCAAGTGCTTGTTTTCACTCCCAAACACTGGTGGCCTTGTTTACTAGCAGCACTTTGGCACGTGAGCTCTGTGTGTAGTCTTACCAGTGAGACTGCTAAATATATACACACACACACACACACACACACACACACACACACACAATATTAGTAGCAGTACTGTTTAATTCCCCCCTTATTAATGCATACTGTATGCACAAAAGTATATTTTACAGTATGTCTTTATATTTATCTCATTGATTTATTTCCATCCATCCACTTTCTATGCCGCTTATCCTCTGTATGGTCGCGGGGGCATGCTGGAGCCTATCCCAGCTGACTTTGGGCGAGAGGCGGGGTACACCCTGGAGCGGTCGCCAGCCAATCGCAGTCGATTTAATAAATTTTTTATAATGATTATATTCGATGTTGATTTATATGCTCAACATTTGAAGTATTAAAAAATATTACAAAATATATTTTTTTATTATAATAATGTTATATTTGTGGAATTATTTGTTTAACTGTACCATATTATAATATATGAATATATTATAAAATTTGAATAATATATGAAAATATTATAATATATGAAAATATGAAATTATAATAATTGTGTAATATTCCTGGAATTATTTGTGTAATTATATCATATATTATATAGTAATAAATGAAACTTATACTACTTATTTATACTACCTTATTTTTCTCATTATTATATTTTTTATTATTTTTATATTGTCAACATTTTATTAAGTATAAAGAAAATATAATTGAAAATATAATTAATAAAATGACTACATTATGATCTCATTTGGTTATATTTTTGTAATTATTATTAATATTTATATGATCAACATTTGTTTTCTTACTTATTAAAAATATGATTAATATTAGTAAGCTAAAAAAATAATAATTGTATTACAGTATATTCCCAGAATGATTTGTCTAATTATCTCATATATTACATCATAATAAATAAAAGCGTATTAATGTTTTACAACGAACTGTAAAAAATGTGAACATTTAAGGCCCTGTTGACCCAACATGAATGAAAATGGCAATATTTGACATCATTTGCAATGTAAAAATGAAAGAAATGCTTTGTAAAAAGACACTTCATCACATTTGAAACCCACAGACGACATACTTTTATTTTTGAGGGCTTCGGTTTTGAATTGATGAAGTGCAACTGATGATGTTTTCCCATTAGAAGCACTTTATGGGAGCAGTATGATGATAAGAATAATAATAATAATAATAAATGATGTGATGAGTGTTTGGGGGTGGAATCTACCCTCCGTACGCGCACGTGAGTGAGTCTGTTGGTGTTTTTGCATGAATAAACCCGAGCCTTCACTAAGCCGCCCTATTGACGCTCACACACACATCAGCAGAGGCCACATCATTTTAAGCAAACACAATGTGCAGTTGCCATGGAGACTGTGACCCGGTAAACCCCCGGCACTCTTTGTCCTTACAGGACTTGTGGAAACCTTCATTTAATGTGAACTTTTATCTTTACTGCATCACTCCTCCTGCTTGCACGATCCTGTTCAAGTTTATTACACTCAATCCAGTGCATAAATTACCTTTACTTTTTTGTTTTTTGGGCATTATCGTCTTAGCAAAGGCATATTTTTATTTTCTGATGGCGATACGTTCTATCTGCAGATGAGTTTGGGCACTTTTTTCCCCTCAGAGCACTTTTGAGTCGGCCATTTAGTGCGCTGTCCCTTTAAGAGAAGACGAGGTCACAGCGCGCTGACCTCCCACCAGCACAGTTTAAAAAACGCTCATGCTAAACCTCCAGGAATATTCCATCCGAGTCTCCACGATGAGGCGCACGACTTACTTCACGTTCCTCGGCGCCACGCTGGTTTCACTCCTTGTCTGCTCGGTCGTGTCGGACTGCCGGGACGCGGCGCACACGTGTTGCGCTGGCCGGAACGCGTCGTGTGTCAGCAAGGGATGGAGGTCAGATCGCTCCTTTGGTACCTGCTATTGTGACCAAGCCTGCGTGGGCACCGTGGACTGCTGCCATGACTACCACACCGCATGTCCGGGTAAGAGCCTCCGCAAAGATGCCTCCACTTTTACACCTCACCACACCAAACTATCCTCATCAATTACAACACAAGTAACACGATGCTTGTCAAAGATCCTTTATATGACACACATGCTCTGCTGTGTCTAAACACCCCACTGATGACACAAACACAATCAAAGATCCTCTATGTGACAGAAGCTCTTTAAGGACAGGAATGCTCTGCCGGTTTTAGGAATCTGCTGCAAAAATGTATTAAACTGAGCTTGCGGGGGGCGGTTTGCTGTCATCCGTGGTCCGTGTTTAGCCTACGGCCCGCCAGTTGGATACCCAAGCACTGCTTTCATGCACGAAAAGTTGACCAATGAAACTTTGGGTTGGTTTTGTCTGGAGTAGCGTTAAAAATGCATATCAGTATGAATAAAAATGTACATTAATTCTGAATAAAGATGCATATAAATAGAAATAAAAATGTACATTAATTATAAATAAAAATACATATTAATACAAATAAAAATGCATGTTAATATTAATAAAAATGCACATTAATATTAATAAAAACTACATTCATTAGAAATAAAAATGCACATTAATATTAATAAAAACGTACATTCATTAGAAATAAAAATGCATGTTAATATTAATAAAAATGTGCATTAATTATAAATAAAAATACATTATATATATATAAAAATGTGCGTTAATATTAATACAATTTTACATTAATTATTAATAAAAATGCAAGTTATTAAAATTTGATGTTAATTATAAATAAAAATACATAATATAAATAAAAATGCACATTAATATAAATACAAATATACATTAATATCAATAACAATGCACATTAATGTAAATAAAAGCATTAATGCAAATAAAAAATACACAATGTGAATAAAAAAGCATTAGTATAAATAAAATGATTTTTATTTTAAAAATATGCATGAACAAAAATACATTCATTAAAATAAAAATACACATTGATATGAATAAAAATGTACATGAATATAAATAAAATTATACCAATAGTGTGAATACAAATATACATTAGTGTAAATGAAAAATATACATTCATAAAACTAAAAATACAAAAAGAAAAATGTACATAAGAAAAATGACATGACTATAACTACAAAACAATCATTCATATGAGCAAAATGCACTTTCAAATAATGTCTAACATGCTTTCATAGAACTACCATACGCATTCGCTACACACACATTAATACCAACAGAAATGAACATGCATGATGAAATGCACAATGCTAATAAAAATAGACAATGTAAACAATGTAATAAAACTATACATTAACATAAGTAAAATAATGGTCTCCCTCCCCCCCAGCTGTGTCCTGCGTGGTGAGTGAGTGGAGCGAGTGGTCCGGCTGTTTGGAGCCCTGCAGGGCCACCGTCCGCAGACGGACCAGGACCGTCCTGCAGGATCGAGTCAATGCTGGCAAACCCTGCCCCCATCTGGAGGAGCACGCCGGCTGTGCACGCTACTGGACCCAGCAGGGACACTGTCTCAGCGCGCTGGGTGAGAAACAGTGCTCATGTTTTCCAGTGTGAAGATCACTTTCAGCCAATGAGACACAACGCGTGGTCATTTTAACGTCCATCACGAGGCCCGGAAGTAAATGATTTGGTGATCATGGATTCTCTGTGGGCAGTGCCGGCTCTGATTACCACGGGTGGCTATGGCAACGCCAGGAAGAAGCGACACATCCCGGACAGCAACGACACTATTGGGTAACACGTCTGCACTGGTCGGTGGGTGACCTTTAAGTGTGCGCTTTCATTTTTTTCTCAACATTTCAGGTATTGTGTCCAGTTTGAGCTGAGCTCCATGACCAAAGGATGCCAGCACAACGGGGGCCCGCACACCCGCTGGATGCGACACCTGAGGGGGGGTCTCCACGTGTGCGTGGAGTGCCAGCCGCCTGCTCTGGCTGCCGGACACCGGTACTGTGCGGGCGACGGCAGGACCGACAGTGAGGAGGACGGGTGAGGGTGCACACTACAACATCATGACCAAATATGAGCACTGAACAGTCATCATGATCATATGCCTTCATAAGATGGTATTCATTATTATTATTATTATTATTATTGATTTGAATTCCTACAATAATAATAAACAAGGGAGGCGATTTACTGGCTATGCACGTTGTTTTGGTATGCAGCCCACTTCAACTTACTTTGGATACACAATTTGAATCCTGTGAAACAGCATGAAGGCCAGGCTCAAAAGGGGAATAAAAAGAGAGAAAAAATGTGCAAAATGAAAAAAATAATGTGATATTAATTATTACACAAAGAAATATCTAGTATGAATAGGTTTTAAAAAAGTTGTAATACAACAAGAACTAATGTTTATATACTTTTTTAAGAAATAATGCTTCAAGAATAAAACTATTGTTTTTTTTAAGTTGTAAGACTGAGAATAAAACTATTTTTTTTAAGTTATAATATTTCAAGAATAAAACTTATTTTTTAAAGTTGTAATATTGGAAGAATAAAACTTAAAAATTGCAATATTGCAAAAATAAAACCAAATTTTTGGGGGAATGACTCTATTTCAAGAATACAAGTCCAGTATTCTCACTGTTAGGGTTGTCATGTTGTGAAAATAAAGCAGTTCATTTTAAAAAAGTTGTAATATTGTGGACGGCACAGTGGCTGAGTGTTGGCCACACGGTCTGGAGATCGGGAAGACCTGGGTTTGAATCTCTGTTGGGCATTTCTGTGTGGAGTTTGCATGTTCTCCTCGTGCGTGTGTGGGTTTTCTCCGGGTACTCCGGTTTCCTCCCACATTCCAAAAACATGCATGTTAGGCTAATTGGAGACTCTAAATTGTCCATAGGTGTGAATGTGAGTGTGAATGGTTGCTTGTCTATATGTGCCCTGCCTTTGGCTGGCCACCAGTCCAGGGTGGACCCCGCCTCCCGCGACCCTAATTAGGATAAGTGGCACAGAAAATGGATGGGTGTAGTATTGTGAGAATAAAACTTGTTTTCAAAGTTGCAATATTGCAAAAACAGAACTATTGAGTATTATTATTTTTAAAGTTGCAATACTGCGAGAATAAACCCATTTTTTGAACATGTAATACTGTGAGAATGAAACAACTTTTAAAAGTGATAATATTGTGAAAGTAACACTATAACTTTTCTTAAATTATAAAATTGCAAAGATTAAAACTGTATTATTTTCTTAAGGTGTAATATCGTGAGAAAAAAACAGTATTTTTTTAAAGTTGCAATATCTGCAAAAATAAAATATTATTTTAAAAAGTTGCAATATTTCAAGAATAGAAGTTGATTTTTTTTAAATTGTAGTATTGCGAGCAAAAAACATTTTTTTTAAGTTGCAATATGTTGAGAATAAAAAACTTAATTTTTAAGTTGTAATATTGGGGGAATAAAACAGTATTTAAGTTGCAGTATTGCAAAAATAAAATGATATTATTTCTAAAAGTTGCAATATTTCAAGAATAGAACTAGAGTATCATTCTTTTTTAAAGTTGTAGTTTTACAAGAATGAAACATTGTAAATTATAAGATTAAAACGGTATTATTATTATTGTACAGATGTCATTTTGTGAGAATAAATGAGTGGAATGTCCAGCCAGCCAAGAAAGGAGGTGATCTTGTTTTTCGTAGTTCTTCTCTCAGGAATAATCACAAACGTTTGCACGTGACTGCCAGTAGAAGGCGACATTGTTCCGCATGAGAATGTTGAAGTACCGGTACTCGCCAGCAGGAGGCAGCCTCTCCACTGGCAGGCAGTGGGGAACCCCCAATGCAGAGGCGCATGGAGGCCTGTCAGGAGGCTGGAGGCCTGCTCCTGCCCCACTGACCTTACCTTCCTCTTCATATGACCTCCTCCTCATCATCCTCACTCTGCAAGTATTCATCTACTCAAGACGGCAATGAAAGTCAGACATTCTTCATGAAAATGTAAAGTGATCTGCTTTATTTGATTCGGAGTCATCCGAGGGAGGGGAACGCTCGCTTTTCCTGAAAGAAATAGAAACATCTCGGGACATTGACATTGTTGTTTTTCTTTTTTCTTTTTTTTCTTTTTTCTTCCTCACAAGACAAGAAGGACATGGCTGCGTGTGCGCCACAAGCAGCCACGGCGGCAAAGTTACGACATGCACCGAACAATAGAACATGAATACACAAACGACAGCATAGAAAGTCAACAGGTAGAAATGTGTTGCTTTTTTTTGTTATGTTGTTTTTTTCGTACAAAACAGAAAAGCTCGGGACCTACAAACAACGTTGTATAAGAGATTTTGTCAATCTTTTTGTTCTTTTCCCTGGAAAGAGTGTGTACTTTACAAAGACCGATGGCTTAGGCAAGGTCGGGGTCAATTCCACTGAGAGCTTTCAATTGTAGAAAAATAGAGATTATATGTTTGGAGTATTTCTTCTCCTTTCTCCAGTCAACGCGTGCTTTTTTTTCCTTGTCGCTTCTCCTGCACACCGACGCCCCCGAATGGACCCCAGCCCTGTAACACAGCGCTAGAGGGGCTGGAATCCTTTCTAATGACAGCAAGGCTGCGGTCACACTTGTGGTCCGGGTGAAATTGTGAAAATGTGAAAATGTGCGCTTGGCTTAGCGTTCATGCTGGCATTTTAATCATGTGACCAAAAGCTGCACAGTAAAAAAAAACATGTTCATAAAGAAAGGACTTGATAGGACAGCTTTCTTCTGGTACAATTATAACTTTTTGTTACTTTTTAAAACTACTTTTCAACTACTTTTAAACTACTAAAACTAAAAAGTAAAACTAACTTTTGCCTTTATTCTTGTCAAATTGAAATAAAAAAAAAAGTCAGCCTGACTTTTGCTGTTATTTTAAAGCCCGTGTCCGTGTTCACGTTTGACCTCAAAATTATGGCTTTATTTTTGTACAATTATGACTTTGTTACTTTTTTAAATTATTTTTTAAAACTTTTCTTGTGAAATTAAGAACTTTTATCAGAAAAAAAATCAACTTTTTTGTAATAAAACACTTTCAGTCATGTAACATTTTGCCTTTATTGTGAAATTTAAAAAATGTCAAAATTTTGACTTTGTTGCTTTTCAAAAGTACTTTTAAAAACTTTTCTTTTGACATTAAAACTTTTTTTTAATCAGAAAAAAAATCTACTTTTTGTTTGTAATGAAGCACTTAAAGTCATCTAACATTTTGGCTTTATTCATGTCAAATAAAACAAAAACATCTGCATACTTTTTGCTCTAATTTTCAAGTCCGTGCTCACGTTTGACCTCAAAATTATGGTTTTATTCTCGTAAAATTCTGACTTTTTGTTACTTATTAAAATGACTTTTCAAAACTTTTCTTGTGAAATTAAACTTTTTTTTTAACAGGAAAAAAAAGGCAACTTTTTTTTGTGAAATAGCATTTTTAGTCGTGTAACGTTTTTGCCTTTAGTCTTGTAAAATTAAAAAAATCAAATAAAAATCAATAAAAATCAAATGTTTGCGTGCTTTTTCTGTCATTTTAACACTAGTCCGTGTCTGTATTGACCTTAAAATTATGAATTTATTCTTATGTACAGTTATGCCTTTATTTTTACTTTTTTAAATGACTTTAAAAAACTTTTCTTGTGAAATTAAAACTTTTTTTTTAATCAGAAAAAATCGCAAATTTTTTTTGTTCAACATTTTTAGTCACGTAACCTTTTGCCTTCAATTTGACATAAAAAAATAATTCCTGCATGCTTTTGAATCGCACCAGAGGTCACTGGTTTGGTGCACATCGGCGTTCGGATGATGGCGTTCTTGCTTGACCACATGAACCGTCCTAGCGGAGCAAAAGTGTGAACGCAGCCTCAAACTTTCCGGATTTTAGACATAAACACACGTCTGTACAGCTGGGAGTGCCTTGTTATGGGGAAAAGTACTCTATTGTGTTATCATGTGACCAAACTGAACAGCTGTGCTTTAAGTAATAGTAAAAAAAAAAAAAAAATCATGTCACAGTATCACAGTCTAGGTATTAAAACTTGTTTTTGTACCACGAATCACTAGAATCTCAGGACAATTCCACAAGATTGTGTACCAAAAAGCACTGCTGTTAGTAGAAAACAGACATTTTTGGGGTGACTTGAAAAAAAACTCGCTTTCCAGTTTAAAATACAATTTCATAAACGGTGTTACAGTCGTCCTCACGCTATCACGGTTTTTCAAAAATGTATTCATGAATGACTGCTGTTTAAGTGGATGAACATGGGCTATTATTAGTAAAAGGTAAAAAATATTTAAGCAAATTGTACATATTCTTCGATAGAAATGGCTAAATGAACTACCGAAATGAACTAAAATACAAATACAAGGCAGAAGAAGCAATCTAATTGTGACTGTAGTATTCTACATTGGCCACTAGGTGTCAGTAATTGTTCGGTGAGACAGGCACTGGGTTGTCACTGAAGCTTCCCTAGGGAACACATTTACTGTGACACTGCTCAGCAGGTGGTTTATTTATGTCTTACTTTACTCTTATTTTGTCTACCGTGTTGGGTAAGAGTGTAAAGCCATTTAAAGTCGCCATTAATGGCAGAAGTACATCAATACATTATTACAATAATGTATAACAAAGTATGACAGTACAGCAATGTACTGTAATGGCGCCTTTAAATGGCAAGACATGAAATAACACCCATATAGTCACTTTTACATTTGTATTACCCAATATTGTAGGTATAATCTGCGAAAATAAGACATATTATGCATCAATAAGATAACAGACTCACACGTTCGCAGTTCCTTGTTTTCCTTTGGACTTCCAGCGATCCTCCGCCACTATGGTTCTCTAGGGAACACATTTACTGTGACACTGCTACAGCAGGAGTTTGATTTACGACTTTTAAATGGCTTATTTACTCTTATTTTGTTCCATTCCTTTACAATAAATCGATGTATTGTAATACATTATAATAATAATTTATGGCGGCTTTAAATGGCTTTACACTCGTATAAAGTAGTATATAGTAGACAAAATAGGAGCAAATAAGCCATTTAAGACGTAAATAAAACTACTGCTCAAGCAGTGTCACAGTAAATGTGTTCCCTGTGGAACCTTAGTGACGAGTCAAGTGATGAGTTCGCGGTAATGGTGGAAGTATGCGGTCCAGAAGGAGTCAAGGAACTGCTAACGTGAGTCAGGTATCTTATTTATGCCTAAATGTAAAGATGACTATATAGGTGTTATTTCATGTCTTACGGGCTGTAATAATGTTAAAAACCTTATCTAGAACATTGTAAACAGGTTTTCAATGCCATAATTACAAAAATAGTCCATGTATTAATGTCGCGGAAAAGTTCAATGATCCAACCAGCCGATTAACGAGGGACGAGTGTATTGTTGCTTTTTGTTGGATGTCCTACTAAATTGATGCGAGAAAGCACCGCCCATAACTTTAGTGTGCTGTTTGTTTGACTTCCATCTACAAGCCTCTCCTGTGGTGTTTGCTGTCTACTCGTGAAATATTGATTGTCGTCATAGGTTTCAGCCAAAAATCATCCCTGACTGCGTTTATGTTGAAAAGCGCCGTGATTGGACAGATGGTGATGCGTGCAGACAGCGTGGAAGTGCGCTCCAAACGTCCTGTAGAGTGACGCGTGTCAATTGATGGTGATGATTGGCAATCAGCAGTCATCGATCAGGGCTGATTGTTGTCGACGGGGTGCTGAAATGTTGGGCATGCATTGGCCTTGGCTTTTCCTAATCTTGTTCCATGAGTGAAATCCAATTAGAGAGCCGTTCATCAGTGTGAGCTGAATGAGAGAAGAACAGGAGCACACGTCCATTGTGTTTATGGTCTCCTTTTCCCCGCGCAACGGCCTCCTTATATGACATTTAAAGGCTCGAAGTAAAATGCAATTTTTTTTACATCCTTTTCTTGAAATAATTCAGCTTTTTTTTTTCCCCCCAAGAAAATGAAACTTCCAATTCATTGTCTTGTAGCAGGAAAATAGCACAAGAAAGTGGCAGAACAACAAGAAAGACTGGAATAAGATATTAGAGATATAAATTTTAGAATATAATCACTATTATATCTTCATTTTATCATTTTTTTTACACAATTGTTATCTCACATCTATTTTTTGTCATATCTTTTCAAAATGATACCGATAACTTCCTGCTTCTCAAGGCCGATATGATTAGGCCTGTCACGATTAATGGAACGATTAAAAAAAGCAGGTATTTCTAATTATAATTATGACGCCCTCGATGAATTGGCATGTGCATGTATGCATGTGCGTCTCATCTGCTCGTCTCTCTGTGCCACAGGAGGGTTCACTCTTCATCTGTCTGTGCGCATTGCTTCCATAGTGGAATGAACTGAGAGAGCGAGCTCTCCTCTCTTTCAGTCTCCTTGTGGAGGCGGGGCTACTAGTGAGTGGCTACACAGGGTTTGCAGTTAGTTAGTTCGTGAGGCGGCCCACGCCAACATGAATGAAGGCACAGACGCGATGGTTACTGAGGAATGTATGTGGGAATATTTCAGGGGAAGTACCAATGGAGGTGCTCGGGCAGCAGAGCCTTCGTCCCGGCAGTCAACGCTTACTGAGGTGTTTGGTCTGCAAATATAAGCAAAATGGTGCACGCTCACAGACAGTGTCGCTCGCTACATTGCAAAAGAAATGCAACCATTCAATACGGTTATGTGGCATCATTTTTAAACAACACTGCGATTCGATTGGCTGGCGACCAGTCCAGGGTGTATCCCGCCTCTCGCCCAATGTCAGCTGGGATAGGCTCCCGTAGGCCTGTCACGATAACACATTTTGCTGGTCGATAATTGTGCTATAAATTATTGACGATAATTGATAATTTTGGCTTTTTTTTTTTAGACTATATAATCATTAAGTTGATCATTCAATGGTCACTGTCATGTCACATTTGAGCCACTAGATGGTACTGAAGTGTAGTGTATCTAAAATTGGCAAAGTTGAAACTAATAATATGCTTTTTTCCTATATCACAAGGCTGAGATGCATTTTATTTTTTGTGTAATGTCAAAATGGCCCTTACGTCCTTTCATTTTTCAGTATGTGGCCCTCGGTGGAAAAAGTTTGGACATCCCTGCTTTAGAACGATGCAAATGATTGACTTTCCTCAGAATTCCAAAAAAAGTGCAGTTTTCCTTTAACACAACTTTCTTGTGTCATTTCCAGCTAAAAGATTGCTATTCAAGGCATTAAAACAATTTAACTCGAAATTTGACTGAAGTTTGACTGATTTTGGGCTTAATATCATACTTAATAGGGCGTACAGTACACGTATGCTTTGGTTGCACTTCGGCGGGATGCTGTCAGCGTGGAGGCTTTCCCTTGTCATGCGTACATTCATTTGGGAATTCTTTTTCCATTAAGCGTCACACTATCTCACACATACACACACACACACACTCCCACTCTTCCACCCTCATTGCTATTCCTTGCACACTGTGGTTTCCCTCGCTGTACTTCAAAACACAATATGAAATTGGGATTTGTGGGAAAAAAAAAAGTCTCACTACTATTAAATATGACCTTGACTATTGACGCTTTTTTTCCCTGCAAGTAAAATTTTTTCAAGGATCTGCCCCCTTTCATGGACCATGTTTCTCTTAAAGGGCCAGACATCTCTTTAAAGGCATTTTTTTTCTAAGTGTGCTGCATGTCAACTGCATTGAACAATTTTCTGTGCATGAATAGGCCGTTAAAGTGCATGGTTCTCCTCCTAATGAAAACACCTAGACATGGACGGGACATAAACACGACGTCATCAGATCATCATAGTGAGTCATGGGTGCAGGCGTGTGTGTGTGTTGTCGTACGTGTAGTCAGACCTCGCCACCCCAATTAAAACACTGAACAATGGTTGCTGTCACCATGGCAACCAAGCATGTCTCTATATACTGTATATATCTATATTTTGAAGTTTAGCTGTGTGCATCTTCCCTGGGTGTGCTGTGCTCTTCATGTCTTCAGTTTCAGCATTTACAGCTTATGTGCAGTTCAGTGTATGTATACTGTAGTATCCTTAAATTAGATTTATACATCATGTTCATTATATACAACCTCCCGCGCCCCCTATACGTGAAAATAAGGCCAATGCATGCTGAACATTTGTGACTGTTTAAAATGAATCATGTTTTTGTATGGTTAACCATCTGGTGCATGTTGACAGTAGGCATGAGGCATGCACACACGCTGGCCACAACATTAGGTACACCTACACAAGCCGATCACGTCACATTTATGCCTTTCCAAAGTCAATAAATGCTCACTTTTAAGAGCTGCAGTTATCCCTCGCCACGTCGCACGTTGAATTTGGCGGCTTCACTCTATCCCGGTTTTTCAAAAATATGTTTAATAAATTATGCTGTTTTTTGGTTGAATATGTCCTACTATTAGTAAAAATATATGCATATTTAAGCCAATGTTACATATTTTTTGACTAAGCATTTTCAAGCATAAAAATTTTTGAACAAAAATCCAAATTCACCTAATTCACCTGATATGTAGTATTCTACAGTGGTCACTAGGTGTCAGTAATGTTACTGTAACGTTTGGTGAGACACCAGACTTGATCACCGGAACAACAGGCTTTTATTGCAGTTTTGAGTGATCTCACAGCAGGCACAATAATCCCTAATTTAAAAAAAAATCCCTAATAAAACCACGGGCTACTGTTGCATCCGCGAGCTAAAACTCCGACATCACTTCCTGTCTGCCCACCACTCAGCTTCCCTCCCAACCGAACACATTTACAGAAAAACACACAAGCACGAGTCTTATTTATGTCTTATTTTCTCTTATGTCTCCTATACTGGGTAATACCAGTGTAAAGGCATAGGGGTATTTTTTATGTGTAGAGAGCTCTAATCATGTTAAAAACATATTTAGAAGGTCGTAAACAGGTTTTCTCTGGTCTAACTATGAAAATATTAGAATTATAAATAAGGAATCCTACTTTGCGGAAATTCACCTATCAGCGGTTACGGATAGTTTGTTCACTTCCTGTCTACAAGATGCATGGCGAACAAAATGCACGCAACAGTAATAAACACATTGTTAAATCAAAACTGAGCATTGTTATTTTTGTATTTGTGTTAAATCATGTTCGATGGTGCAAGTGTACCTAATGAAGTGGCCTCTGTCACCCATAAATTAAAAAAAAAAACAAACAAAAAAACTCTTACTTCTTTCATCCATTCCGAAAAGATAATGTTCGCTGGCAGCGTTGTGACTATGTTGTGATGTCATGTGACAAAATACTGCGTTTCAAACAGATGACGGGAGCCTCCCGTATCCCAAGCCTCCGTTCCTTGAAGCCGATCCTTAACGTGGGATTACGTGTCACGTGCGATTATGACAAAGCAGACCATCAAATAGCGTGTATCTATAAGGTATTTTCCTCTTATCTATATAAAAATAAATCAGCTTGGACAATCTTAGAAGTGTGTATACATGAATTAGCATCGCATCATCCATCAGCAATCATCCTCACATGCACACACACACATAAATACAGACATGCACGCCCCGCTCCACCCCCGACAAATGCAAATGACTAAGGCCAGGTTTGGGAATGGAGGGCACGAAGAAGTAGCTTATAGGCTTTTTAGGTCCTCTCCTGTATCTCCAAGACTACAAAAACTAGCGGGACTAGCTAACGGGACAGTGGACGGCGGGGACTGTTCCTCCTGGAGAATGTCGGGAGAACCCTCAGACGCACATGCCATGGCATCTCTGAGCAGACCTGCTGGCTACATTTTTGGGGTGCTTGATTTGTCTTGTGGAATATCCGATTGGAATGAGTTGAAAGAAGGGGGCAGTGAAATTTGTGTATTTCCAAATGTTTTACTCCCCGAGTCGGCCTTTGTGTTCTGTCTGAGCGTGTGGCCCAATGGCATGCTCAGGTGCTTTTTGAAGTGAGACTCTGTGTTTCTATCACAAGCACTCATGTCCTGCTTTAGAGTTTGAACCTCTGCACTCAGTGACTTTTGTCCAAAGTGTTTTGACGCCCCTTTTGCCTGCGCCCTATCTCGGGTCCCACGTGGTTCTCGTGAGGAACCCCGCATATTCCCTCCCGTGGGAATAGACAGTTTTGCCCTAGCATCTTGTGGGCGGCTTCTAAATGGTTGGTGCCTCTCTGGTAGTTGATGTTGATGCTGCGTTTGGGGCTGGAGTCGCTCAGCAGGCGATCTGTGGGACTGGCGTCAGAGATGTCGCGTAGGTGCTCATCGTCATCCGTGTCAGCGTCGATGTATTTGCTGATGGAAGAGTCATGGAAGGTGAAGACGGTCGGGGCCAGGGCGGCCCTCTCCGGGGACTTGGGCGGGGTCCTGCTGCTGGCCGTGGTGTAGACGGAAACCTCGGGGCTTAGCAGAGAGTGGTCGGACAAGACGGAGCTGTCCGAGAGTGGCGACGGCCTGGGCTCCTTGTCATTGCGGCAGCCTCCCTTGGAGAAAAGGCTTCTTGACGCATTACGGGAAAATAAGAATTTCCTTGCATTTTCTGAGCAGGAGGGTTTTGAGACTGTTACGGGAGTCAGCACGGGTGCACCGCTGGTTTCCTGGCCTGTTTTGGCCACGGAGTGCTGGGACAAGGCTATAGCTGCACTGTTGCTATGGCAGAGGTCCACTTGAGTGCTATGAGGATATCGTGGATTCTCCTGGAAGTCCGTAGCACAACTGATGTAGCTGTCAATGCTGGACAGACTCTTCATGTCGCCCACCCCTTCTCTGGTTCCCAGCGTTGATGGATGGTGATCCTGTATCGCTCCCAGCTCTATCTCGTCCCTCTGCTTCCCAACCCTGGAACCTCGGTCTTTAGCGTTGAGGTTGGGTTGTGACTGAGTCTTGGCCATCTGGGTGTACATTTCCTCCAGCTTTTGAACGTTTAGCTTTTGAGGACTGCTGTTTCGACCCTTGTTAGGCGATCCTAAGTGCTGGGTGTTGAAGGAACGGTTGGAACTCGTTTCTGACGTCGCTCTCTTGGGAGTCCACTTCCAACGGCTGGGTGAGAGGTGGTTATCCTGAGGCCTCTCGTTCTTCTCTACCACCACGTCCATCAGTTCTGCACTACGGGCGAATGCTTCCTTCAAGTTCATGGAAACAATGCTACCATTTCTCTTTGCCCTCTCCAGGGCCTCTCTGCGTTTAAGTGCTTTTTCTTGTCTCTTTTGCTCCTTGTAGAATTCTGAGAAGTTGTTAACAATAATAGGAATAGGTAGGGCTATCACCAGTACTCCAGCAATGCAGCATAAACCCCCGACTATTTTGCCAAGGAGCGTTTTGGGGTAGATGTCTCCGTAGCCTACTGTGGTCATGGTGATAGTTGCCCACCAGAAAGAAGCTGGAATGCTTTTAAACTTTGTGTCCTCCTCATCCTTCTCTGCAAAAAACACCAGACTAGAGAAGATCATGATGCCCATGGCGAGAAACAGAATGAGCAGGCCCAGCTCGTTGTAGCTTCTCCTTAAGGTGAACCCCAGTGACTGAAGTCCTGTGGAGTGCCGAGCAAGTTTCAGAATACGCAGGATTCGCATTATCCGGAAAATCTGAACCACGCGCCGCACGTTCTGAAACTGCAACACACTCTTGTTAGATTCCGTCAGGAAGATGGTGACGTAGTAGGGCAAGATGGCCAGCAGGTCGATGACGTTCAGGGGACCTTTGAAGAACTTCCACTTGTTGGGAGATGAGAGGAAGCGCAGCAGGTACTCCATGGTGAACCAGGCGATGCACACCGCTTCCACGTGGGCCAACTGGGGGTTGTCCGTGTACTGGCCGAACTCGTCTGTGCCCTGCAGCTCTGGTAGGGTGTTGAGAGACAAGGCGATGGTGGACAGCACGATGAAGAGGATGGAGATGATGGCCAGGATCTGAAAGACAGGTAACAGATAGAGATGAGCTACCTTGCCTTGTGGTCTGTCTTTAGTGGGTTTAAATACAACATGCATAAAGAATATACAGTACATATCAGGAGTTTGTCCTCCTGTGTTGGTGCCTTCCCTGTTTCCACCTGCTCCTCCTGTGTCAGCCAATTGGCTCATTCCATTTCCTGGTGTCTTCCCCAGCTGTCATTACTCAGCGTCTATTTAGTGGCCAGTATTTGTGCACTTCTTGTCAGTTTCTCGTTGTTCATTGTCTCGTTAGTTGTCATATTGCCTGGACTAAATTTATTGATGTCTGGGGTGTCCACACCTTTTACAGCAAGGGCAGCATACTGTAATTTAGGATTTGGATACGTATGTTTTTTTGAAAATTAATCAATAAAATGTTAATTAATAAATGATCGTTGTTTCGTGGTTGACTATGGCCTATTATTAGTCAAAAAAAAGACAAGGTACAGTATATGTACTATTCCGGTCACTAGGTGTCAGTGATGTTACATTGATGAGACATGACATTATATTACGTTACCTTCACACTAGTACATGAAGTCAGCCATGGCATGTCCGACATGACACAATGGAAAAAAAGTTGTTCTCCCACTCCCTGTGGAAGTGGTAAGTTTTGGACTTCTTAGTTTGTCCTTCTTCCCCACTCTGTTTGAAACCATCTCTTAAGTTTAGAATAAATGAATTGTTGGCTAACTAGTTAGCTCAGTAGCTTGCTATGTTTTAAAGCAGCGCCTGTCGCTTGTGTCCCTGCAGTGATCCTGTAGCCTGCGTATTACAGTTGAGCAATGAGAATGATGAACAGAGAATAATAAGAATGTAAAGGTGACAATAGGGGTGTTATTTCATGTCTAGGCGGCTCTAATAATGATGAAAATGCTATTTAGAAAATCAAACAGGTTTTCTATGCTCTAACTACAAAAATATTCCAGTCATTATTATTGAATCCTACTTATTCACTTATCTCGGTTGGATCTGGAACCAATTAAATGCTATAACTGTTTTTTTTTGTTTTTTTTAAAAAGCTAAAACAAACAATTACCAACAATGGATATTAATTAATCCTAAATAATAATGACTTCAAATAATGTAATTAAAAAAATAACAGTTATTATCCAGTCTGTTTTTTCTCTTTTCATGATGCCATCCATCCATTCATCCACGTTTAATTATCTCACAACAGGCACAATAACAGTAACATAATAATCATGATAATAATTATAATAATAACATGGGTTACTATTTTGCGGCCAGAGCCCACAACAAGCTTAAACTCAACTGTGAACCCCCGACGTCACTTCCTGTCAGCCATCAAACTGTCTTAAATGAGTTATTTCTTTCCTCTAAAGACCACATGATATGTAGTATTCTACAGTGATCACTAGGTGTCAGTAATATTACTGAAACGTTCGGTGAGACACCAGACTTGATGGCTGGAACAATAACCTTTTATTGTAAGTTCGAATGACCTCACAATAGACACAATAATCCCTACCTCACTGCCTAGCTCATCTCCCTCCACTTTCCAGGCACTACTTTACTCATGATTGGGCATGGGAGACGGGCTCAGGCTTGATCACCCTGTAGTTGGCCGCCTTTTGATGAGGACGTTTAGTGTTGAAAGGCCGAAACACCCACTGATTCCAAGGTAAACTACTGATGGATGATGTGTCCCAAAATGTACATCCTTCCCATGGCTGAGATAAAGTTTGCAGGTAGTAAATCTAAATATCTAATCCAGTGTTCCCGTGTTTGGGCTCCACACTGAAATAGCAGACATGTGAAGTAAACAAAAAGAAGACATTTTGACTCCATGGAGTCATGAGTTTAAATTGACTTATTTCTGTTTGATTACGTTGCAAAGGCATCAAATCTTCTTTTCCTCCCGAGATGATTTGCGACCTATCAACAGGCTGCAAAAACAAGCCAACACATGAAGAGCACGGCTTCCTTACACTGTAACTTGTCTAGAGGAAATGAAGGCAGGCCTTGCAAAGACGGTGATTGACGGCTCGGGCGTTGACGACACAACCTAATCATTTGTCCACTCCCGCCCCGTGAAAGTGGCTGCGGCCAAATGGCTCAAGAGGCAACCTTATCTACCGCCAATCAGAGCAGGAGGACACTGTTGCCATAGCATCGTGGCAGACGTGAATAATGATCCTATCTGTTTATTTCCTGCTCCCTGAGCGCCTCTCCTCCTGCCTTGGAGGAAAGTGTTTGCGAGGACTGAAGCTGTGAATGATGCTTTCCAGAACATTAGGTACAGCTGCACAATCCAGTCAGAGGCAATTCTTATTATCCTTATTTATACACAGAGCCAATCCTTAAAAACATACTCCACGTGTGCTTTGTTGTGCTCGGCTTTGCGTTCACACTGGTACTTTTGTCATGTGACCAAAGTCGGTGCAGCAACGAACATAAAATAGAGGACTTGATTGGACAGCTTTGTGATCATTTACGTGACGTAGCTGAAATATTCCACACCAAAATGTCATCTGCTGGGTTGAATACGTAGCTTGATTTTATATTCGGCTTGGAGTTCATGAAAAGCTTGTCAAATATACTCGCACACCGAGAGAAGAGCACAGCAGAGACACAACACATTTTCTCTTGCTAGCTGTCATTTCTGAAAATAAAAATCACTTTATCGTAAAATTACGTCTTTCGATGCCAATATGGTTTTTGCCATTCTTATAAAATTATGACTTTATTCTTGTAAAAATGAAGACTTTTTGTTTACTTTTTATTAATTTTATTAAAAAAGAGCTGGAGATGTTTCAAAATTCAAACTTTTTTTGTTACTTTTATATTACAACTTTTCTTTTGAAATTAAAACTTTTTTATCAGGAAAAAATAAAATGAAACACTTTTTTCTTGTATTAAAAAAAGCTTTAGTCTTCTAACCGTTAGCTTTTATTCATGTACATTTTTAAAAAAATTGTATTTAATTTTTTAAAATCTGTGCATGCTTTTTGCTTCTATTTTAACACTGGTGAACGACCGATCCGTGTATCCTTCATATTTGAGGTCAAATCAACTGAACCTGGTTCACTTGCAAGCGGACCGGGACCCGACTCTCAAGCAGCTTGGCTCCATTTTGCATCCCTCTCTGGCTTGTTTTGAAAGTAGCAAGAAGTGACAGTTAACCTCTCCAGCTGAGGCGATAATCACATTCACCATTTGTAATGAGTCAGGGCAAGAATAGATTTATGCTTCTAACAAACCCCTCATTTGAAACTGCGGGAGATTATGGCTACAGCAGGGCAGGACAAAAAAGAAGCGGCGGTAATAGGACTGTGATGCTATAAAAAGGTCACTAATGAAGGCACACTGTGTAAGATTATGGTTATGAAGTTCCACTCGGAAAACCCTGCACATTTCCCAACGGCTTGGGTCCCTGCTGCCACTGCACACTCCTCATCTCCTTCCTTCCTTTCCCTCGTCTTTCCTTCCTTCCTTCCTTCCCTTGTAATTTCATCAAAGCACCGTGTTGCATGTCAAGCCGCTAAAAAGGAGGCAAAGGCAAACAACTGCACGTCTCGGCAGATAATAATTGCAACGACATCAAGCAAATTACGTTGGCTATTTTTAGCATCTCCCCGTGGACCCTCGCTGCTAATAGTTGCCGTGCATGCGCCTCATGCACACAAAGCGCTCTCCAATGTATTTTGGTGACTTTGAAATAGGCAAGATATTTATATCCGGCGTGAGCAGAATGACAGGAAATGCCACTGTGACTGACTGGAGATGCGCACATCACACCACCAAGGTTTGTTTCTACCATGTGGATGCAATATTAATACTAATATTAATATTAACGCACTACCACAGTCCTACCACGCTCGGGCATGTCACGTGCAACATTTTTATTTGTATTTTTTGGCCTTCGGCGTGTCTAATAATCAAATTCATTACTAATGAGCCCTGTTATTAGAGATGACACTAATTTGCTTTTGTAAGCCATAATACAAAGCTGGAACAAATACTCATAAATCTCAGGGTTGAGTACAGTTGTCTCTCGCTCCGTTGCGTTTTTTCAAGAATTAGTTCATAAATGTCTATGTCTATGCATTGCATGCATTGTCTATGACTATGCATTCTTTACTTGTGTACATACTTGTGTATCTTGCTTGCTGCTGTAACAGATGAATTTCCCTGCTGTGGGATTAATAAAGTACTACTACTACTAAATGTTTCATGGTTGACTGCAGCCTGTTAGTAGTCCAAAAATGCGAACATGTTAGGTATTCTTGGCCTACATTAAGCATTTTCAAGCATTAAAAAATGTTAAATGAGCTAAAATACCAGTTTAAGGCAATACAGGACTTTAATGAACTGTAGTCTACACTGGCCACTAGGTGTCACTAGTAACACGCACCAGGCTTGATTGCCAACAACAGGCTTTTAGTATTTTATAATTATTAGTCTCTTAACAGTCACAATAATAACATAAAAATGACAGTCATCATCATCGTCGTCGTCGTAAAATACTCCAGCTACAACTCAACTCTGGATCCCCGACGGCACTTCCTGTCCACACGTCCAGAAGATATTTATTGAAACACGTCCTATTTATGTCTTCAAATTTTCTCGGATTATGTCAACTATATTGGGTGATATGAGTGTAAAGGTGACTGTAGGGTTGGTATTTTGCGTCTACGGGGCTCCAATGATGGTAAAAATTAGAGCCCGCTGATGAATCGGGCCAATGATGACGTATCACCGATTGATCGACTGTGAATATTCACCTTCACTTCACTTCATACTTCCATGCAGGATTTCCACGGGCTCATACATTCACAAGTTAATGTCTTCATTCAAATCATTTTGAAAATGTAATGTGTTTAGTTGTCATTTTATGTTTTGAAAGCAGCTACTTTGTCACATTAAATGTAGTTTAGTCCCTTGTGTTTGTCTACTAACATGATGCATGTTTTGACTCTTTATTTTGTTTGTCGTCAGCTTTTTTCTCGTTTGCTTCAGCATTTTTTTTCTTTTCTTTGTGGTGAATCGTATTTTGGGTTTTATGAGAATTTATGTTGGTGCACAGTATGTATGCTGCGTATATTAGTGCTCTTATTTCAACAATATTCTGTTTAGTAATATTGAATCCTACTTCACGGAAATTGATTTATTGCGGTTGGATCTGGAATCAATTAACCGTGATAAACGAGGGATTACTGTAAACAGCTAATCTGCATTCTGCATTAACATTTTTAAAAAAGTACAATGAAAAAAATAAAATATATGACAATGTATTGCAGTCTACTAATACTGTATAATTTCTACTGCATTACACTCTTCTGCACTCTGTGTGTATGCAAGCAGCCCCGCCTCCACCCACACAGACAAAGAGACTGTATGACAAAAGGGCTCACTCCATTCATGCCATTGTTCTATGGAACAAACGTGCCAAGGTGCTAAAATCAATGCACATAGTGAACTTGTTTGGTGGCGAGGGATGAGGAAAGCAGTCATGCATGCACATGGCAATATATTGATTATCCACTGTATTCTCATTTATTATGTGATGAATTCATGAATTTATTATCGTCCCAGGCTTAGTGCCCACGAGACAGTTTTTTTTTCCGAATGAGAAATCTTGTGATGTTTTAGTTTTGCGAGATCTTGTGGCAGCCCTACTAAATACAAATACAGTGCAGTCTGGCTTCTCCTTATGAGAGCCACTGACACAATTCTAGCAGCCTCCCTTGAGGAAGTCCCGGTGCTGCGACTTTTCCTTATTAGCGAGCATCAGGAGCAACACGTGGAGGCTCCTGTTCCCGTGAGTCCCACAGGAAGGCAGCCGTCATCCAGCCAGGAAGGAACAAGTCCGTCAGTAATTGCTGAGACACGGAGAAAGGCTCGGATTCAATAAGCTCTGCTTCTTCCGACTCCTTTCTCGGTCGTGTTGAATTGTGTCAACATGTGCTGTACTTTGTTTCGCAAGAAACTACGTAAACCGTAAGGATTATCATTAGCTCAGGCAAACACCCCGACTCCACACCTGAGCCCCGTCCACGGCCAAAGAGATGCCAGCCAGCATCGGGCTGCCAGCCGCTATCACCATGACAACCCCATTGAAGCTCAACAGGAGGTGGCGACGTGGACCTGCTTGCGCAAGGCGTGTCTGACACAGTCCTCCCGACTCTCTCAGGTGCGCCTGAGTCGACCCTCTCACGTGCATCAATATCCCCGCATTGTTGTATATGCTGCACTTTACCGCGTGCAAACATCATCAGCGCTGCCTTCTGTTGCCATTTGCACGCTGGCACGCTCGCTCGGGGACGGGGGGGGGGGGGCAGATGTTTGCCCCGCGCGCCGCAACAGTCGTTCACGGTGATCAACAGCAATAAAGTCATAATGTGAGCACTGAATAACGTGGAATAATTCACAGCCCTGATTCAGAATGTAGACGGGCTCTGTGCCTCTCAGCCTGTGAAAGACTGAGATGGCGTTTCCATGGAGACGGGAGGAGGAGACCTTTGAACAGCAGAAGCCTGTTTATCTTCGTCTCGCACATCTCGTACTAAATAAATATGTAGTATGTTGCGAGGCGCAGAGCTGTAGATTGAAGCCGGTCACCTCTGAGGCACGGCTCTCCTTAATTGGCTTTTATTCACTCTGCATCTTAACATAGAACTTTTTTTTGTTTTTATCTTGCGGGTTTTCCAGATTGGGGTCACCACAGCGAGCCAATCACGTGATTTGATTTAGGGTTTTTTTTCCATTTATCTGGGCTCAGCAATAAAATATATAAACATCCACAAATGACCAAGATCTAAACGGCAAATGAAGACCGAGATCAAGAAGGCGGCCAGTCAGATGGATGAAGTTGAAATTATGCCGTAAAGACAGGCTAGGCTGCAAGTGTATGACATTGAAATCAGGGGTGTCCATAGTGCAGCTTGGGGGCCATTTGCGGCCCATGGCTGCTATTTGATGGCGCGTGGCACATTCTAAAAAATCTAATCTATCAAAAAAACGTTTTAAAAAAGGAAAATATTATGAGAAACAAAACAAAAGTTGTGATTTTTTTTTATTTGGTTGTGGAAAGTATGAAATGACAATAAAGTCATACAGAACGTTTTTATTTCTTATCTTTGGGTTTCACTGCAGCAAGTGAATCACATAATTTGATTTGTTTTTTTCCGTTTACGCGGACTTTGGATTGATTTAGCAATAAAATATGTAAATATTCACACACAGACCAAATGAAGTTGCAAATCAAGAAGGCAATGAGTCAGATGGATGAAGATTAAGTGATGCAGCTAAAGAAAAGGCTCCAAGGGTACGAACGTTTAAATCAGGGGTGTCCAAAGTGCGGCTCGGGGGCTATTTGCGGTCCGTGGCTGCTTTTGTATTGGCCTGTGGCGCTTTCACTTCCTCTTCCCAATAAGCCTGTCTCTCCCTCCCTTGCAACGCCCTTTCCAGTGTGCAAGACAACCACAGGATAAAAATAAGATTATAAATAAGACACAATTTTATTCTTTCATTAAATTCTTGGATTTAATGTTTGGTTATTGTACTTTTACATGTTCTTCATGTGTTCTGGAGTGACTTAGGTGTTCATTTAAGTAGAATTTCAGCCCGAGGACCTCCTGTAAATTGCAGTCGAGTACTTTCCTGTGGTGGGTCAGTGCACAAAAAGGCCACGAATTGAAAATAGTGTAATAATAATAAAGTGTAGTAATAGTGTAATAATAAAATCAAGAATGAAAATCTGAGATGAATACAAATAAAAAGACCATGGGGCCGCCATGTTCTGCGTTGCATTTAAATGTTTTCCTCCTTCCTCTCACTCGGTCGCTGCCATGCATTTTGAGGTCAGAGGAAAAACCTTGCAATGATCCTCCGTGTGCTATTTCTGGGGAACCAACTTTCCCCGAACTCAAATACCGTAGGGTTTGCAGCTCAAAGTCCACAGCAACACCCCCTCTTCCCCTCCCCTCCTCAAGTAAAGCACTACTGTAAGTAAGAAATCTATGCCTGGATCATCCATCTCCTCAATGAACGCCACCTCATCTCCTCTCCTCCTCAATTATTCATGAATTTCAGATGAAGAAGAAAACCCAGACTCAGCATCTAAATTTAAAACCTGGCTGCTCCACGGTGGCCATATAAATAGAAACACTATAGGATAGGAGGCGGGTCTGGCACACACTGGGAATTTTATACGTCTGACTGTGCTGGAATGAGGCGGACTGGCTGGGGAAGCTTTGGCGGTGATGTGGAAATGTTTCGGGAAAGACCTGATTCTGCTACCTCATGTGGAGAAAACTCCCAAAGCACTTAATATTAATAATAATAATTATTAGAGATGCATGATATCTTTTTTTCCACCTGATAACACTAACTTTCTGCTTCTCAAGGCCGATATGGGACCGACTTTTTTTTTTATTGCTACTTTTTCAATTTAGATTTGAGGGTAGTTTGTGCACACCTGGAGGTAAGAAGGACTGGAACAAATTAGGACGTGACCAACTGTACGTGTTTTGTCCTAATCAAATATCATGACATTACTACTACCACATCACTACTATCAGGAGAACCAGAGTATTGAGCGAAGGGAGCCACCTGCTGTGGCCCAGCAAGGTGCACTGTATTCGGGCACACGCTCCAAGCAGCCGGTGTGACGCCACGGAGGTCTCTGGCAAACCTTTTGCACTTTTCAGGTGGCCGATAAGGTTTTTTGTGTGCTCGATGGGTTTTTTTCGTCCTTCCTCTTAAAGTGAATGTTTGTTTGTGTGCAATTAAACCCAGGAAGTTGCGGCAGGCCGCCGTTAACGTCACAGGCAAGTAGTAGTTTGTGGGAGCACACGTGCGACTACCTTTTTTTAACCCTTTCATTCGCATTTTGCTCCTGAAATAAGTCCATACAAAGTCAATCAAAGTCGAGTAACGTTTTGGCGCCTCTGTATATGAATGTACAAGTCTCGTACACTTGCGTTGCCGTGCGATGACATCTCAAGCGGCACTCGCTGACGTAGCGAACTAGCGATGTTATCAGTTGGATACAGTAACGCTGCGGGAAAGATGCCTGCTCTCTGTGACGTGCGATACTGCTTTCCCACTCGTGTGCTAAAAACACTTCTTGTTTGTATGCATCGTAACGCTGCTCCAAATGATACTAATAACTAATAACACAAATACTTGACTTTAAATGTATGGATTTTTAAAATGTACATTATGCAAAATTGACAATTCACCAATAAAGAATGTGTAAATAAAAACATTCTAAAAGCGTCTCTATGGGAAACCATGATTGGTTTGCTGTCGGTAGAAGTTTTTTAGGATTCCATGCTTTTATTTGATGTCACAAATAGATGGTCACATGGCTACAAGAACATGTGAAATTCGCTTTTCCTTGTGTAAATGATCATTTTGGTGATGGTTGTCTATCCAGTCTCTGAAGCCAACATGGCGCACACACGTAGACAAATAACATGACAGTGGAATGTCTGGAATTGAATAGAACTGTTAGAAAAAGTCACTATATTTCTAAATGGTATTATTATTATTGGAATATATTACCCGACATGGTTGTGGAAGGTTGGGTTGATCAACACCGTTCTTCTTGCAGTGTGATAAGTGGCCGTCAGTAATGTAATTGCATGAGACGTGATGTCAGTGTGTTGTGTAGCGTAGTACACGTGTGTACAGGATGTAGCATGCCAGGGCGTGTACCATACATTCATATTTGTGGACCGCAGTCCCAGGGAGATTTATTTTGGGTTGCACAAAGATGGTGTTGAGCAAAAGAACACGAAATGCAAAGCGAGTATGAAAACTGTCATTGTTGGCTTTTTGGAGGGTTTTCTCAGAAGGCTTTATAGGCGGAATAGGTGCGTCCCGTTACGTGCATTCTATTTCATTCTATTTCCTGCAATTATTTTCCTACGGCAAAGATATACAGTGGTCGGGGATTTATCGTTATGGAGGTAACACTGCCCAATTTATGGTGATATTGATTTGAGGTCATATCGCTCAGCCCCAGTGTCTCGTTTACTCGGGTAAACATGACCCCCCCGAACGGTAGGGCTCTACTGTAATGCAAGAAAAGGGGGCAGCATGAACGCAACAGAAGCGTCTCGGAAGAAAGGCGGAGGGACAAAAACCCGCAGCAGTCGACAATGACGCCTCAGTAAGCAGCTGCGAGTTGCGGCATCACACGCATGACAGTTGCCATGGCGATGGCGGCATTGAACTTTTCAGCGCGCTACAGCGAAGGCAAAGCCCAATAAAAGGCAGAACAAAGGCGATCAAATGAAGACGAGCGTGTCATCCGGCCTCTTTCCTGCGCGCAGTCGGAGAATATTCCAGAACGCATGCTTGCTGCACACGCACCGTCACGCCGAGGGCATGTTTGGAGAGCTCAAAGGTCGCTGGCTGTGGTGAACACCGCCGAGACTGACGCTGTGACTCACGGAAATGTAATATTGTATGTGCACAGCTGCACACACCTACCGCATGTACTTCTCTCCGCCGCTCTTCTTCTTATTCAAACAATGAATAATTCATCGGCAAGACACGCAGGCTTTCTGCATTTTAAAACGGCAAAAATTGATTCATTTGTTAGCCAACAAAGCTTGAAGTAAACACAGCATCCTCACCAGAGCCTCGCCCTACAGACGTAGAGCAAGCTATCCGGTACTTAATGTATGACGGGAGCTTCAAAGATATATGTTGACTGCGCACCAGTTCCAGAAAATAATAATCAAAACACGACCGGCACCCTTTGAGAGGTTAGAGGCGGAGCTTCAAGTGCTGTTTTAGCAAGCTAGTCAACAAAGATGTGGCAGTTTTATCACTCTGAAAGATACTGAAAGCAATCCTCTGTAGGTCAGTATAAGCCAGAGGTGGGATAAAGTCGGTGTTTTGCGAGTCTCGAGTCTCGAGTCTAGCCTCAAATCGAGTCAAGACGGATCGAGTCAAGTCCAAAGTCATAGGCTTGAGATTTGAGTCCTTACAAGTCACAAGCACAGTTTAGTGTCTCCCAAATAAAATGAACCGACTTGTTATTCTCGTGCTGCAGGTTTTGCACACCTCAGTTTGTTTTTTGTTGATATGACATTTTATTTGTGATGATGATTATCCTCGGTAGCGTGTTGACACATCCTGGTGTTAATCACTGCCACTCTCCCACGGAAATGTGATCCACACCCTCGTTGTTTGTTCTTAAAGCTGATTGGATGTTAATAGGTGCATCCAACGAGGCAGCTTCTGCGGGAAAATATGTTGTCTTGCTGGAAATGACATCACGACGATCACGTTAGCTGAATACTGCCGATGAGGACACATTTTACTCAACACGCTCACTGAAAAACCCAAGTGTTTTCAAGTCATCAGAGTCCGAGTCATCATTAGTTTGCATTGCAAGTCTTTGATGGTATTGTCAAGTCGAGTCCGAAGTCATCAAAATCGTGACCCGAGTCCACACTTCTGATATATGCTAAGTAGAGATGCACGATATCCTTTTTTTTTTTTTCCACATCGATACCATGAACACTCTGCTTCTCAAGACTAGTATGGTACCGATAACCGATAACTTTTTTATATCTACCTTTTTAAATGCAGATTTAAGTGTAGTTTGTGCACACCTGGAGGTAAGAAGGACTGGAACAAATGAGGATGTGACCAACTGTACCTGTTGATGTGTCCTAATCAAATACCATGATATCACTACTACCACATCACTACTATCAGGAGAACCAGAGTGTAGAGGGGAGGGAGCCACCTGCTGTGGCCCAGGAAAGGGCACTATATTCGGACACACGCTCCGAGCAGCCGGTGTGCCGCCACGGAGATCTCCGGCAAACATTTTTGCACTTTTCAAACGCCATGGCGCTTGCGTTTTAGGTGGCTGATGTTTTTCGTATGTTCAATGTTTGTTTGTTTTCTTTCCCTCGTCGCGGGGCGTTTGGTACGGCTGGCACGCGGAAAAAAAGGAGCCCTCGATTTGCTCACCCGCGCAGTACGGCTAATCTCTCCTCATTGGAGCGTGACGAGATTTCTCGTTTGGGAAAAAAGTCTCGACTCATTCATAATCGATTCATTTTAGTTTTACAATACAAAACAATCTGCAGGCTAAAAATGGCACACGCCCCGCACTTTGCTCACCGCCCTCGTGCTTTATAGAAGGACCTTTTTTCATTGATTTCCCTGCAACGGCAAAGAAACAATGTGATGTGTGTTTTATAGATCAAGGTAGGTAGGAGTATTACTGCTGTTTTTGAGCGTTTTGTGCAGCCTGACTCGTTTCATGAGTTTGCCACAGGAATGTACACACAGTCTCGTGTGTTGTACGTTGCCAGGTCATGTGAGCGTCAAGGTGAGAGGCTTCCCAGGCCGCCAGTCAAGAGCTCTCCGCCCGCTCTCACAATCAGGCTTTGGCTTGATGAATGTTTCTGCTTGGCCCGAGTGGATTCTGTTTCTGCCGGTGGCCTTGAGATCTCCTCAAAGTCGTTTATTCACCTTTGCACCACCAAACTGCCGAGTGGGGAGAAATCCGGCCTCGGGCGCCCCTGAGTTGTGATTTATAAAGCCTGTTGTGTTCCACTGTGCTGTGGAGGGGCTTGCTTTTCAAAGTGATGCCGACATGGCCTTTTTTTAGACATTTGGACTGCAGCTTCACGACTGTGTGTGTGTGTGTGTGTGTGTGTGTGTGTGTGTGTGTGTGTGTGTGTGTGTGTCGGGCACAAAGAACTCCATATTTAGATGGTTGGTTGTTCCATTAGTATAGAATGGCAGTGCTGTGTAGTTGCCTAAATTAACCATCTTTCACACTTAAAAATGGCTAAATGAAGTAAAATAGAAATATAAGGCATTCAGAAGACGCATTCAAAGACGCTGTGGATGATAAGTATTTTTAACATTCATATTTTAACATTCATTTTAAGGAAAGTACAATGAAAAAATATGACCGGACAAACAGACTTTTTTTTTTAACCGAGCCGACGAACAATGCAAGTACGTTTTGAAATGTTTATTGAAAATAGAAAGATAAACACAAAAGTGCGTCAAAGTGCTACTTCCTAGTCTGGCCTCCAAGGGGTTTGTGTAACTTGTCAAGCGTGACCCGAACAACAGCGGCAGCGACAAAAAAAGCGTGACCATTTCTTGTGATGAGAAAGTGCTGCATGGAGTCAC
The DNA here is from genome assembly GCF_027744805.1 of Dunckerocampus dactyliophorus. NCBI lineage: Eukaryota > Metazoa > Chordata > Actinopteri > Syngnathiformes > Syngnathidae > Dunckerocampus > Dunckerocampus dactyliophorus. The sequence continues at coordinate 3,932,944 of NC_072826.1, forward strand.
CACTAAGTTTCTCTACTCCAACTGAGCGTGGCTGAGAGCGTCTGAACATCAGCCCGCTTGTGGGTGGACGTGACTCCACCGGCAAAGATGACAAATATCAGCTTTAATGTGCATTCTTTGCACCGCGTCCTCCTGGATCCTTTCCAAATGAGTTAACTGACTTATTTCCTACCTCATCACCAGCAGGATTGTTTTTCTTGCTTTTGCTTCTCTATCATCACTCTTACATTATTCTTGGCATTATGAGACAAGGGCTTGGATGATAATCCCTCTGTTATGAAGGAGCATTATTGCATTGGCGAAGAATTAAATGCCAGGATAATAAAGATGTTGTGAAGTCACAATCTCCAGAAAAACTTCAATAATGAGATGAGACATTTTATTTCAAACTCATACTAAAGTCTAACTTGACAACAGTTCCCATTTTAATGCTAGTATATGTTCATATGTTCACAATTTTACAATTTTATTCCTGTAACATTTTTTTTCTCCAAATATTTTGCCTTTATTATTGTAAAATACATGACAAACACTGCTAGCATGCTAACATTAACCTAGTAGCATTTTTAGCCATTTCCATAGCTAGACACATATATAAACACTATTATGCTACGTGTTAGCATGCTAACGTTAGCATAGCAGCATTTTTAGCCATTTTCATACCTAGACACATATATAAACACTTAGCACTATTATGTTACATGTGAGCATGCTAACGTTAGCATTGCTATCTTGCTAACAATAGCATAGTACCTTTTGTAGCCATTTTCATTTTCATGCTAACGTCAGCAATCTATGTAGATAAAATAAGTGTAGGACTAATATTTATGGTGTAAACCACAATATGGGGGGAACTATGGTGCTTGGCGGAGGTCTGCGCTCTACGTGTGCTTTTTCTAGTTTTTCTAATGTTACAACTTTATTCTTGAAAAGTGACAAAGTTTTTTCTTGAAATGTAATTTATGTTCAAATGATGTTTTTCTTGTATTATTATGTCACTGCTCATAAAATAACTTTTTCTAATATTACAATTTTTTGTTCCTTGTGAAATGTACTTTTTTCATTGTTGTCATACTCTAACATCATTCTGGCAAAATTAGAACTTCTTTTTTTTCACTCTTGTGACATTTCAAACTTTTATTGAAAATAATGCTTTTCTTGTACTAGTACCACTTGAAACTCATAAAATACTTTTTTATTGTAAAACAACAACTTATTTTGTACTATTATGACTCAATTGTGTTTTCTTTGTCATTGTAATATATTTAAACTTTGTTATTGTAATATTCCAGTTTAAGTATTGCAATATTTTGCCTTTATTCTTGTAAAATCACGATTTTTTTTCTTGTCTTAATATTACGACATTCTTGTAACGTTACAGTAATACATTGTTGATTTTTTTCACGTATTATAACTAGTTATTTTCATGTTTTTGTTTTTGTAGCAGCCGTGTTGCTTTGGTACGGCGGCCGACGGTGGCAAACGTGCAGCAACGTGCAAGCCTCGTAAAATGGCTTGCTTTGTAAGACTGTAAAATATCACGTCTTTAAAGACGGCCTGGATTCTGGAATGGAGCAAGAACAGAATGATTTCCATCGTGCTTTTCTTGCACTGGACAGCGGCAGCATCACCAATGTGCAATGTGAGCCCGGCTCCGTAGTCACGATTCTTAACAGCAGCAATGATTTCTTTACTTTGTTCCAAGGCCACATGCTGCTGCACTATAAAGCCACCAGGGTGGCGCAGTGGACAAACATCAGCTGGATGCAACCTGAGGACCGCAGTGGCAAAGCGTCTTCATGTGGTGGAAGAGATGCAAGCCCACGTGTCTGACATTCATTTTTCATGTTTACAGTTCCTATCTCGCTCTCTCGTCTTCTTCTTGTCTGCGTCCACATCCCGTCAGGCTCCTCACGGGCCACGCTGACGTCTTCCTGCCTGTGGCTCGCAGCTGCACTCCAAATTCAATCAGCAGCCGAGCTCTGTGGTGACAATTCATGGCCACGTCCCTTATGCTCAACCTTTCTTTTTCTTGGTTGCTGTGCACAATCTACAAGCAAAAAAAAAAAAAATCTAAAGTGCAGCAGAGAAAAGGCTGCAAAGGCCTGACAAGCTCAGCTGACAAAAGCCTGAGCGATCCACTCCAAAATGCATGACTCGGCTTGTATGAAAACTCACAAAACACCGCTCGCCGGATGCCGCTGCCGCCGCACAGGCGCATTAACAGTGAATGAGAACGTGAACGCTGTCGGACATTCTCTCAGCCTCCAGCCAAACACAGCAAGAGCACTTTGCAGCAACCTCACGTAGACATCCTGGAGTGGTTGGTTTTTCTTTTACGTATTAGCCAATCCAAATGAGGACGAAAGTCATTTGGAGTCACGTGGAGGAGGCGCTTGAATGCACCACATCATCGCGTAGCACACGGAGCTTATTTAGGCCGTAGCGTGTTTTTTCAGTACGAAACCTTTGGACGCGGCAGCTCGTATCCTGCATGTTTTTATACATGACGCAGTGTCTGTTTCTGTCGCATTATTTAAATCCTGTTATTTTTATAAATTTTACACATTTTTTATAAATTGATTTGGATTAAAATGTTGCATTATTTTTTAAATATTTTACCTTATTTTTATGATCATTTAGCAGTTATTTGATATGCAGAGTCATTCATTCATTGTGTTTTTAGAATGATTTATTACATGTAGTGTATAATATACACTTATTATATTATTTAAATATTAAATACATAAAACATGTATTTCATTTTCCATTTATATTGATTATTATTTCTTTAATATAATATTTATTTTGGTGGCCGCACGGTGGCCTAGTGGTTAGCATGTTGGCCACACAGTCGGGAGATCAGGAAGATCAGTGTGGCGTTTGCATGGGTTTTCTCCGGGTACTCCGGCTTCCTCCCACATTCCAAAAACATGCATGTTAGGTTAACTGGAGACTCTAAATGGTCCATAGGTATGAATGTGAGCGTGAATGCTTGTTTGTCTACATGTGCCCTGCCATTGGCTGGCCACCAGTCCAGGGTGTACCCCACCTCTCGCCCGAAGTCAGCTGGGATAGGCTCCAGCATACCCGATAAGCGACATAGAAGATGGATGGATGGATATATTTTGGCAGGGTCAAAGGTGGTTCAATGCTGTGAATGCTAATATGATGTCATTGCCTGCTGACAGCGAATGCATGCGAGCGCATCCGCCCACTGGACAAAACATTAGGTACACCTGGGATGTCTCCTGACATCCCATACACGACTTGCGCCTTTTGCAAAGATAAAAATAACAATGCTCCGTGCTGATTGACGTGTTTAATGTTTAGTGTCGTGGCTGTAGGGTGTTTTTTTCACTTCTATCGGGTCACATTTCTGTCAAAAAGAGAGAAAGTACGGAGGATATTATTAGGCAGGAAGACATCAAATATACCCTAAAATAAAACACTAATGTTTTCTGATGTGATGACATGAACGCATGCCGACTGAGGTGAGGACGTCACTTTGAGGTCCCAGATAAGGAAGACTGTATACACTTCTGTTCACAATGTTAAGACCAAGTGCAAAATGTCAAGAATGGACATTTTGCACTGTTGGATCTTAAGGAGGTTCTAAGTAGAGCTTCAAAATGCAAAAAGAAGAAATGGGAGTGAGTGAGTAAGCAATTTATTGCAAACAAGCATTAAAAACAAGCTTAAACAAAAGTATGAGAACATAGCTAAAAAAAACACCCAAAGCCCCCCCCCCAAAATAGAAATAAAATGTATAAAAAGGAGTGAGTAATGAGTAGCTGTGCCATTCTTATTAATGAGGTGAAAAATGGGTTTGGGCATGCTTGATGTCGGTGTTTCCAGGAGGCTAGTGGGAATGTTGCTCCAGGTGGTGAAGATGGCTTCACGGAGGGCATCCACTGTCTGGAACTGATGTCCACTTTTGAAACTTCCCTTGCCATCCATCCCCAAATGTTCTCCATTGGATTTATATGAGGGGAACACGCAGGATGGTCCAAAAGAGTGAGCTTATTCCTCTGGAAGAAGTCCTTTGGGAAGTGCAGCGTTGTCCTGTTGAAAAAGCCAGTCATTACCACACAGACGAGGGCCTTCAGTCATGAGGGATGCCCCCTGCAACATCTCCACATAGCCGTCTGCCGTTTGACACCCCTGCGCAACCTGAAGCTCCATTGTTCCATTGAAGGATCATGATGGCGCCCCCTCCACTGTGCCGTGTGGAAAACATCTCAGGTGGGATCTCCTTGTCATGCCAGTAACATTGGAAGCCATCAGGACCGTCAAGGGAGAATAAAACTTTCTTCCACCTTTCAATGTCCCATGTTTGCTCTCCTGTAAATTCCAAATGGGCAACTTTGTGGCCTTGAAGAAGTCTTTGAAGACATGTTTTTGTTCTTAAAAGCCTTCTCTGGCAGATGGTGTCTGATGGTTATTGGACTGCACTCGGCACCAGTAGCAACCTTCATTTGGGCCGAGGATGGTCCCGTGTCTTGTCGGACAGCCAATGGGATCCTCCGGTTCAGGGTCGGTGACATGTTTTTGTGTCCACCACTAGACTTTTTGTTCCGTGAGCCTCAGGATGTTTGAAGAAGTTAGAAATGGCCGTCCTACTGCGTCACCCTTGCACAGAGTGATCTCTCTTCCTGTCTGTTTGGAGGCGAGAGATGAGGAAAACGGACCCGAATATCAGGTTTGTTTTCATTTATCGTGTGATGAATTTATTGATTTATTATCGTGAGACATTTTTCTTCTGAACGAGAACTCCACTACCAAAACACCGATGACCCGATGTAAGTCTTTGTTCTTCCTGCATGGTCATTGTCAGCCTTTAGGTGTGTGCAATGTAAATATACAGTAGGCGTGTTGGAGTGACGGCAACAATGGCAGAGGTCAAAGGTTGAAGCCACTACTCAATAGCACGGCCACGCCCCGTCTAGCTATCTAAAACGCGAGCACACTTGGACAGTACGCTTCTTTATTTGAAGCTTAGGCGGCTTCATTAGAGTTTCTATGTCTGCTATTAACTCTGCAGGTGAGGTTAGAGGAGCCATTGTTCTTAATGAGTTTTGCCTCTTTACACACACACACACACACGCACACACGCACACACACACACACACACGCACGCACACACATACACACACGCACACACACACACGCACACACGCACACACATACACACACTACTCCACAAAAAAACGCTAGAAAACACGGCTACGTTAGGAAATTCCCCTTATTGCATCTTGTATGTCAGCCTGACGTGACCCTCCTGTAGTAAAAACAACAACAAAAGATCTGCTTGCGTAGCTGCAGCATCTCCTAGCTTGAACAAAAAACATTTGGCAACGAGGCTTGAATTATTCATAAGGAAGGCGCTGAAGTACGGAATGACAGCGTTGTTTGGAGATCAACAGTGTTGTCATCCTCTCAATAAAAGACTTCAGTCTAAATCAAGCTGCATTTTATTCTGGTCGTGTCGGTAAACACAATTAGTCACAGGGCGCGTGAATCAAACCGCTGCAAAAAGATCACCTTGTTTGTTCGTCAGCAGGCCACGCATTTTAAAGCCGCAATAGGCAACAATCGAAAATCAACAGAGCACCTTTTTAAAAACAACACGATCACAGTACGTTTCGTTTTCCCAGTATTACGACTTCATGCTCAACTTTAATCGTTTGTAAACTTACTACTCAAACGACTCTTTTTGCTTAAGTGTATTTTTAAAATGTGTCCAGGGCCGATTAAAACAGATCAACCGCGGGCCGCACCTCGGACGCCCCTGCTCTACTGTGAGCTTGCCTCTGGCAAAAAGAAATCAGTTGGCCCAGGACTGCTTTCGTCTTTGTCGGTTTATGTATTTCACCGTGAATGTCCGAGGGAATTTGTCTCTAAATAGAAGACTTGAACAAAAGAAGAGAGTTTTCAAGCTCTGGCTTCTCCTTGGCAGTATCGCTAACCATGATTCGCTGAAGACTGGGCTGCACTGTGTTGGTTTATGAGTAGACATGTGGCGGGACGCCTGTATACCATACCGAACGATACTGAACCGAATGATACCGAACCGAATGATACTGAACCGACCACACCACAAGTAACTGAGCTAAATATATGTCATTGATGTGCGTGTGGGCTTGCTGAGCACCAACCACAACATGTCCCAGTCATGCCTCATCAGCTCCACTCCGGTACCACAGGTTATCCCATAAACACAAAACAAACGGTTGCCTAGCGACAAAAGAGACCATCAGTGTTTAATAGCAAGCAAGAGATGCTGAAATGTTCCTAAGAGGAGATATTTTCGGGCGGGGGGGAGCTTTGTTCCTTCTTCCTCATAGCTAGCCGCTTCCTCCTGTATACCTCGCGACTAAATGTCAGGGAAATGTCACATTAATTATTCTCCAGGAGGACCCGCGCTCCGTTTGCATTCTTTGTCATCTGCTCAAATCACAAAAAATAAGATTGGGTCTCAGTCACGCCGGCAACAAAATACTTTTGTGTCTCCATCATAACAGATCGTAGCATTTTAGCTAACGTCTTGCTTTGATTGGAATTTGTTAGTTAGCAAGAAAGCACAAAAAACTACACAGCTGATTTCCATTACAGTCGCCCCTTTGCTATATCACGGCTGGAATATCGCTCCCTTACTATTATGCGTTTTTCACAAAAGAATTCATTCATAAATGACTGACTATGGATATTATTAGTCCAAAAATATTAAAAGACAAGTTATGTGTAGTGTTGTGGTCACGAGGCATCAGTAATGTGATGAGACGTGACGTTAGATGACATTACCTTGCACACTGCATGGAGACTGGCTACTGAGCCAGCAGAGCCCAGCCGACATGCCATGGCTGAGGTCAAGTGGAAAAAAAGGTTCTCCTCTCATTCCGTGTGGAAGTGGTAAGTTTTTAGCTTCTTTGTCCTTCTCCCCCACCCCGTTTGAAATACTTAAATTTAGAATAAGTAAATTGCAGAGGTGAAGTAGTTAGCTCAGTAGCTTGCTATGCTAGTGGTAGGCATCTCTTATCCCCTGCAGCGATCCCGTAGCCTGAGGAACGTGGTCTCGAAAAAGAATAATAGGAGTGTAAAGGTGACTATAGGGGTGTTATTGCATGTCTACAGTGCTCTAATAATGTTAAAATAATGTTTAGAAAGCCATAAGCAGCTTTTCTAACCAAAATATTCAATCCTACTTTGCAGACATTCCCTTACCGCGTTCGAGTCTGGAACCAATTAACTGCGATACACCAGGGTACGATCAAGGAACGACGATAAAAACCCACTTCATTTCAGTACGTGGAATCAAATTATGGAACGGATTGAGTAAGGAACTCAAACAAAGCACCGAGATGAGCGATTTCAAGAACAATACAAGCAGTTGATGTTTGCAAAATACAAGGAAGAAGAGTCTTGAACTTGTTTGGTTATGTCTTTTTGTATTTATTATTATCTATTCATTATTACACTGATTATTATATGTGATTATTATTTATTATGATTGTGGAAAAACCCTGACATTTGTATTACCGCACTGATACATTACTTACTTCTTTTTTATGTATTAAAAAGATCACATGAAATACAGGAAGTGAGTAAAGTGTACTGCAACAGATGTAAAACGGATGGGAGGGCTGGATTGAATTGAACTGAAGCTTTGCTTCCTCCTACTCCTTTTGGACATGTGGAGCTACGAATTGTACTACGTGATGTAACTTGGATGCACGTTCAAATAAAACTAAACCATTACCATCATTACGAGACTAAAAAAGTGGAAATTATGAGACACATGTCATAATTAGGAGATAAAAAGTCCAAAATATGAAATAGAAAGTCTAAATTATGAGATAACAAAGTCACAATTACTATGAGATAAGAAGGGCGAAATTGAGATAAAAAGTCATAATTATGAGATTAAAAAAGTCATAATTATGAAATAAAAAGTCAAAATTGTGAGATAAAGTTATAATTATGAGATAAAATGTCATAATTATGAGATTTTAAAAAATCCAAATTATGAGATAAAAATAATTGACTTTCCTATCTCATGATTGTGACTCTTTATCTCATAATGAGAACTTTCTTATCTCACAAATTCGACTTTTTATCTCATAATTTCAATTTGGGAGATATTTTTCTTTCATTCTTTTGCGTAATCGGGCCTCCATACAACGCAAGCCCAAGAATGAAAAATGGTAGAATCCCGTGTTTTCATGTTGTTATCTTGGAGCAAGTGGCGTGCTCATACCAAATAGACAAACATGATTCTCACTTCTCTGCGTTTGTCCTTTGAGACCTGATGTTCACATCCGCTCCATAGTTCATATTTCATGATTCATAGTTCACGTAGTCATGCAAAACTACCCCCCCATGTTTCAAGTAGTCCTGAAAAAAGGGGCCCAAGCACATGAAGCGGATCGTATGACACTTTTACAGCTAAAATAAGACAAATGTCCTGGTCTAAAATGTCCCGGTGCAGATCCGGGCATTTTCCAGTGATTTCCTCTATTGTCAGCGGAGAAGTGCAGCGCTGAACGTCGCTGTCAGCTGGCATTGTGCATCAGATGGGAGGCGACAAATTCCAATTACGCTGCGCTCAAGTCACACTTAAGATGACACAGAAACATGGCTGGGCTATATTCCCGCTCATAAATCAGTCCGCCGCCCGATCGGAGACACGAGCCGAGCAGGATCCATCAAGCGCTCCTGACAGCTGGGGAGGCGCAGCCAGTCGGATGGATGATGATGTGTAAGAGGACATATGAACACAAAACGCTGCGTCCTCGTTCAGGGGCTTGGCTCATCAATTTCCAGACAGAAGGGGAAATAGAGCAGAAGCTGAAGTGTTGGCTTCGATTTGGGGAGGCAGGGAGGGGGTTCTGATCTGCTGATGTGTGTGGGAGGCTGAGATGTCTTCACTTGAAGAGAGGGAAGCTTTAGTTTATTTTTTTTTATATATTGTGGTCATCACTAATAATCAACTGGCTCACTTTGGTCCGAAAACTAATAATACTCAAAAAGAGGTTCGTGTTGTTGTACAAAATTGCTTTGTTTTATTATTTATTTTTCATTCAAATATGTTTTGTATTTTCATTTACACAATGTATCATTTTATTTATTCATGCACATTATTTTTATTTTATAGATTTCATTTATTAGCATTCTATTTTTTATTTGTAATTATATGTATTATATTTATTCATGCAACTTATTTTTTTATTTAGGTTTTATTATTTTTTGTATTATTTTTATTATTATTATTTATTTTTTCCCATTCATGATTGTATTTATTTCATGCAAGGTATTCATTTTATTTTAGAGATTTTATTTCCATTCAAGCAATTTTTGTATATTTAATTATATGTATTATATTTATGAATGCAAGTTATTTGTTTTTTTATTTATTTTCCATTGATACATTTTTGTATATTTAACTATATGTATTAACTATATTTATTCATGCAATTTATTTTTCATTTATATTTTTTGGTATTTTAATTATATTTGTTATTATATTTTTGTGCAATGTATTGGTCTTTTCAATTTAACTTTATAGATTTTATGATTATTTTCCATTCATTTGTTATGCATTTTGATTAATTATATTTTTTGTATTTAGTTTTCAGTTATTATTATTTTTATTCATGGAAATGCTATTTTATTTAAACATGTATTCATGTATTTTATTGTTTGATTATTTTTTTATTTCATTAGGGGCGTCACAGCGAATCCAATAAAAGTGAATTAAAGTCTTTATTGAGGAATTTTGAACATAAGTAGGAATTGATCCGCACAGGGAAGAAGATGCCGGTAAAACGTTTGAAGGCGACATACACGGGCAGGTGGTGTTCTTTGCATTTCTCTTGTCATTGGCGGAAGGAGAAGATTATGTCAACTGTTGAATGATTTGCCCGCAATCAGCATGAGCACAATGTGGGCGAAGAGTTTGCAGACGTTGTTCAGGAGTGACGTGCCCCTGTGGTCCTTGCAGCCACTTCGGTGCCCTTTGGTGATACAGGGTGACAACCTTGGCATCTTCCATGTCTTCAGGAACTATTGGTCTTTCCGGTGTTTTCTATCACTAACGTTTGTCCACAGAAACCAAGTTGTCCTTTTGTCTGTTTTATTTCTAAAGCTTTGAATTGGCACTAATCAAGCAGAGAGGACATTCAATGTTGCTGTTGACTGGAGAGTGCCTCGAGAAAAAGAAACACACGGGCTTATATTATCAGGACGTGAAAGCACGTATGTGGGGGGCTTTCATGCAAGCAGACGCTCTACTCTCAAGAGAAGGGACAATAAATCGGAGAAGCACCGCAGGCGCCACTGGGATACTTCTGGCTGGCCGAGGTCCCTGCGTGACCCTGTCAGTCTCATAGCAGAGACACTGAAAGAAATACGTCAGTCATGTGAGAACTACAGTATTAGTTTAGACTAAACTTGATAAAAGAAAAGAGTACTAGAATAAGAACTTTGCCATCACACCAGCATTGGCAAATGACATCATGAAGAGGCTGCAGAAGGGTGTTTTTGCCGTGCTTGATCAAATGGGGATGTTCCTGTCACCAGGTGCCTTGCCAAAGGATATGTCAGTGGCCTTTCTGCGTTGGTTGTGTGTCAAGCTCCTCTGCTTTGAGCAGGGATTTGATTGATTCAAGGATAGAAGAGACAATGATATTTTCTCTGGAGTACAGCTCTGAATAGTGCTCAACCCACCTCTCCATCTGCCTGCCTGAGTCAACGATCGCATCCCCACTGCATGACTTGAGAGGGGTTGCCTTGGTCTGCGTTGGGATGAGCGCACATTTGATTCCTTTGTACACCCATTTGATGGTTCCTGTCACAGCTGCACTCTGGATAATGTTGCAGAGCTGCTGCCAGAATTTGTTGGCACACTTTCTAGCTGTCTGTTGGACTTTGCTCCTGGCAGCTCTCAGCGCTTGGAGAGATTTCTCATTTGGTGAGCGCTTGTATTCTATAAGGGCAGCACGTTTTGCATCAATGACAGGATTCATCTCACTTGACTTGGCTTCAAACCAGTACCAGTTTTTAGAGGTCTTCCTCCCAAAGGTAGCAAAGGCTGTTTTACGAATGGTCTCCCGGAGTTGGTCCCATTTCTCAGAGGCAAGGTTTGGTGGTTGAGAAAGCATCCTCAAAAGAATTGGCAAAATGTTCAACTTTACCAGGATCCTGCACGTTTGGGATGTTCTTTGTACGATAAAACTTCTTCAGGTTTGGTCTGGTTTTGCTGCAGCCTGCACTGTGGTATGAGCAGATGAGAAGCCCAGTCTTGAGGTTTGTTTGTCTAACAATGACCATGTCAGGCTGGTGCTGGTGCTTCGAGCATAGGTGTCTCCATGACACTCAGTTTTGGGTTTTGTCCGGAAATAGGTGTTGGTAACACAGGGGCCATGGTAGGTAGAGTTGTAACGCACAGGTGCACAGGCACTGACAAGGGTGATGGAGCCATCAGAGATTTGGAGGCAGTGAGTCAGACACTTTTTCATCAGGTTCAACCATACTCGGTAGGGACTGCAAAACCCACTCCAAGTTATCTGCGCTGCTCTGTGCTTTTCCTTGCCAGAAGAAGGTGTGGTCCTTCTCCTTCAATCAAGAGCCGAGTCGAATCAGCTCGTCATCAATGATGGCAGTCTTTCTTGTGTCTCTGATGTGTTGGAAGTTAAGCAAAGAAGAGTCATTGGAGTCATTGTATGAACATTCTAGGATCCATGTTTGAGAACTGGTCTCATGGTGTTTCATTTGGCTCTTTCTGTTCTTGCCTAGCAGGCAGTTTTTGGCGTGACAGCATCTAATTGGCAGGGGGATGCCCAGCTTAATGTGGGCAGTAGCTAGCCCAATGGGATGCAACGATCCCTCCCACCTTCGAAAGCGAAGCGTTTTGGCAACAAAAACTACAGGAGTTGCCCTAACGACACGCCAGCTCCGGAATGACCCCCCAGCCTTTCTCGTAGTCATGTATCCTGCAAGGCAGCAGAGGTTTGGAATCGAGGTGTTCCTTCTCGTTTCTCTTTGGTGAGCTGCCTTCCCAGGCCGAAGAGCCCCACCTGCCCCAGGCAACTGGTTTTAACTGCACTTTTTCAAAAAACCTGCCCATCGTCCACCACCCATAGGTAACAGCCCCATACCAAAACAATGCAATAGGACAACATTCTGTACTGACTAAAAACCAGAACAAGCATATGAACAACTACAAACAGACAACCAAATTATCTGTAAAGTATTAGCCTACATTCCATGTTTTGTTTGTACACGGCTAGATGGACTGTGTTGTGATATCATGTGCTCTGTGCTCCATGTACCGCAATCAATAACATGGTGACTTGCTCCATGGATAGTTGTCCGTCTGGTGCAGCTGGTCTGGGGCCTCTTTTCCAGTTGATTTTGGGTAGGTGAGAAAAACGTTTGTACCGCTGCAGCATTGCTAACAATTTGTTGTTGTGAAGCAAACTCTGGGAGCAATGTCCTCCTTGTCATATAGACAAAGCCTTTCCATCGATGGGAACACGATATGTCACTCTGTGACAAGCTCCACACCAACAAGTCATGCCGGCCCCTCGCCATTACCCCCAACCCCGTCTGCTCCGATGCTTCACGATCTCTTCTTGCCCACTAACCTTCTAAAACCTGTAGCTCATCTTCGGTATATTCAGACTCAAAAAGATAAGGTTCTGCATCCTCATTTGTCCAAAAGTAGTCAGCGGCGGCGGCTCTCACAAAGTCTGCCATGATTAGTAGTAGCAAACAGACACGCACTTTCTATGTTGCTGTTGTTGACGGAAATTGCGTTAGTTCCTAACTACAGCTCTGTGAAATCAATGTCCCCAGGAAAGAAGTTCCAGTAATGTTAAAAATGATCAGAATACGGTAAAATACTGTAAGTATTCCATGTTATCATCAATGTAGCTGTTGCTACATGCTCACAGCATGGATATCAAACCATAAAACCTTGCTGGAGGTTTTTTAGAGGGTTTTATCATCAAAGTAGGTGTGTCCCATGATGTGCTTTATTTGCTCTCTCATACTAACTCGTTTTCTCTCTTTAGAACGCATTAAGTGCAGTTTTCCTTTAAGGTCAAGCCACAGCATCTCAATAGGATTCAGGTCAGGACTTTGACTCCACTCCAAAGTCTTCATTTTGTTTTTCTTCAGCCATTCAGAGGTGGACTTGCTGGTGTGTTTTGGATCATTGTCCTGCTGCAGAACCCAAGTTGGTTTCAGTTTGAGGTCACCAACACATGGCCGGACATTCTCCTTCAGGGTTTTTTGGTAGACAGCAGAATTCATGGTTCCATTTATCACAGCAAGTCTTCCAGATCTTGACAGCAAAACAGCCCCAGACCATCACACTACCACCACCATATTTTACTGTTGGTATGATGTTCTTTTTCTGAAATGTGCCGTTACTTTTACGCCAGATGTAATGGGACACACACCTTCCTAAACTATTTTTGAGTATTTTCCCAAAGAGATCATCAAGATGTTTTCTGGCAAAACAAAATTAAGACAAGTCTTAATGTTCTTTTTGTTCAGCAATGCATTGTTAGTTCTCTCATGTTCATGTTTTTCTCTTTTTAGAATGCACAGAAAAGAGAAAGATATGTGTGTTCATGTTTCACATGAGGATTGTGTTTGATGGGCAAAGTCCCCCAAAAAGCGCAGTCTCCCTTTAAGGCGCCCCTTCAGTACTAGCAGTTCTGCCGGACTTGGAAAGTGAGCCCCACGAGTACATCAGGAGTTGGAGAATTACCTGCTAGGAGTTAGCGTCTTTTCATGCTTTATTTTAATAGTACTTAAAACAGTTTTATGTTTTGCCTTTTCTTCCCTTACTGTACCCATAACGGACCAAACCATGATCTTAAAACCAAGCTAAGCACCGAACCGTGATGATGGCATGTCGTTACACTCTAGCGTGAGCTAATTAGACATTGATTCAGCAACCTGGTTCTTTATTTCTGATTATGCCAGCTTGCAGCCTTTCTTTCTCAATGCATCAACTTATCAGCGGGTGGCTTATTGAGCCAAGCAGTGGGTTCACTGACAACAACGTGCACACGCTGACGTTGTCATCCACTGACAATCACCACGCCATAATGGAGCGAGTCACATCCAAGCTCCTTTTTTGGAGACCGGGCACTTTCTTGGCTGTAACTCAATCAACATTGATCTTTTACATCTGTTTGATTCACATGAAGACGGGGGAAGAAAGCTGCCCGCTGACGGGCTCACGTCTCCTCGCAATCGAGAGCCTCATCACCGTGCCTTCTTCAATAAGATTGCGAGTGAAAGCACAACCAGGCAGCATTTGAAATGTTTGATCATAAAATGAGCCAGTAGAAGAGTGTTATCATAGACTGTAAGGTTAAAGTATTAGGACAAACATCTACAGAAAGAGGAAAAGGCTCACAATCTCTGTTGTCGTTCATCTCAAAGGTGTTCGATGAGCTTCTTCCACTCGTCTCATCCAAGCATGCCTTGTTTTGTGCACTGGGAACAGTAAAGGGCCTTCTCCGAACTGGAAGTGTTTTTATTCCATAGCAGAGGTGTCACGAGATTGGGTCCTCGAGAACGAGGAGAGGTGGGATTTTAACGTAATTTTAAGAAAAGTGTAATGAAAAAACATGACTGGATAAATGAACTTTTTATTTAACCGAGTCACAAAACAACACAGGTGCGCTACAGAGGTCAGGAGAACCGGAGTACAGAGCGAGAGGAACCACCTGGCGTGGCCTGGAAAGGTGGACTGTATTTGGGCACACGCTCCGAGCGGCCGGTGTGACGGCACGGAGGTGTCTGGCAAACCTTTTGCACTTTTCAAACGCCGCGGCGCCGGCTGATGAGGTTTTTTTGTGCTCAATGTTTTTTTTTTCCCCTCATCGCAGAGCATTTGGTGCACCTAGAACGGACGTTACGACAGGCCGTTAACGCCGCAGGTAGGAGGAAAAAGGAGCGCTTGATTTGCTCATCCGCACAGTACGGGTATTCTCGCCTCATTGGAGTGTTTTTTTTTAATTATCCGTTATTGGAGCTATTTTTAGCGTTGTTGGACTTACTGATATGATGTCACAATTTCCACATATTGGCCCCATAATTATCCCCCCCATATTTATTGTGCACCCCTAATAATAATAATAATAATAATAATAATAATAATAATAATAATAATAATAAATAACTAGATTCCTGAGGTCGGAGCGCATAATAATGCAATATTTCTTTTAATATGTCCCATAATTTCCAGTTTATAAGACACACCGGTGTTTAAGCCACACCCACTAAATGTAGCGAGAAAAACAGATTTGTACATATATAAGCCACGCCGGACTGTAAGCAGCACACGTCCACGTCGTCACAACACAAAGCCATTCCCAACACAACATGCTGATATTTTGCCAGGGATAGCGATACTGTAGCGACTGCCTGATGTCAGTATTGATGACGATATTTATGTGACCCTTGGGTGTCCAAAATGCGGCTTGGGGGCCATTTTCAGCCCGCAGATCAATAAAATAACATATAAAATGAAACATGCTTTGTAATATTTATGAAAGATTAGGACCACATTGAAAAGAGAAAAAAATGAAATGATGATTAAGATGATAATAATGATACAGTAATATTAATAATAAATATACCATAATAATTATTGAAATGTATTTAACAGCTTAGCATATGTTGGCCAACACAGGGGTGGTTTTTGAAACCGATATTGTGAATAATATCAAAATGCTAGGGGTGTCGCAAGCCCCTGCGAGATTAAAAAGCGCCAAAATTTGTCCGCTATTGTACTTCTCTTAAAGGTAACGTTCAAATGTCGCCTCGTTCTCGTAGACCCAATCTTGTGTGTCATCTCGTCTTGTGAGCTGAGTGAGTCGTGACAGCCCTGCTAAATGGCTAAAAGAAAGTTTGGACACCCCTGATGTAATCCAAAAAAAGTTGATTCTAATAGAATAAAAAAGTAATAAATTACTTAAATTTGAGGAGCCGATTCCAATAAGAAGGATTACCTTTGCAGCAACAGATGAGCTGGGCTTTTCCAGAAGGTCCCACAGTTTCTTCCGTTTCTCTGCGCAGAACGTGTTGTCAAATTCCTCCCCCTCTCGATCCTTTAAATTATCCGCTTCCCTTTTGAGCTCCTCGTTCATCTGCTCCTTCTTCTGGTGGTATCTGGCCTGGCAGCAGGACTCCAGGTAGATCTCGTCGATGCCCCAGTAGTCCAGCTCTTGGCTGAAGGACAGAGCGCACATCTCCTCCATCATGTGCAGCTTGCCCGTGCGGTAAAAGTTCAGGATGGACGTGAAAGCGCCGGGGTGTCGGTCGAAAAAATACTCATTCTCCTCCAGGTTGTAGTCGTCGCACACCTCCATCAGAGACTCGTGGCTGTTGCAGTCTTGTAACTTGCCCAGCCGCGTCCGAGGGAGCCGGTCCAGGGTTCTCCACAGGACCTCGTGCGGGAGGCCGCCCACGTTGAGGCGGACCCTTCGGAAACATGACTTGCTGCGGACGATGTCCACCGGCTCAGGCGGGAGTGAGGACGTCGACTGGGAGCCGGTTTTGGTGAACTCGGCCAAGGACTTCTCCATGATGCCCTTTCACGCAGGAAGCAGGTGAATGTCCACAGCTATGGAGTCCTCTTGGTCCTGTTTTCTGTCATTATTGTGCCTACAAGAGGCCAGAAGGTGGTTAGTATGTTCATTTGGACTGAAGAGTAGGTTCAAGTATGAAAATAATTCATGACTTGTGGACAATGAGCTGGAAAGTCCCTGTCTTTTGCTTGATGGCGGCCATGTTTTTCCACCAATCTTCATCAAATTTTCAGCCATTCCCCTAAAGGCGTGTAGCAAATTTGGTGGCGATTCGGCTAAACACAATACAGTTACAGTTGGGGTGTGACGAGACACTCAGGTCATGTGATGAGACGAGATTTTAACATTAATTAACTTGTCACTTTTAAGAAAAGTACAATGAAAAAGTCGTTTTATTATGGACATGCAAAGTTTGCAAGTTGCATTCTGATTGAATTTCAAAAACCAAAACGCAACCAGCTGCCGCTGAAATGTCACTATGAAGCGTCTCATGATTCACATCACTTCATACGCCAAGGAAAAAAGGAGCCAAGCTAACTGCACCAGTGGCCACCGGCATGGACAGTGCAGAGGTGCTGAAACACAAGAAGCCCGCTGAAACGTCACTCGCCGGTGACGCGTCACCAATTCACGTCACGTCATGCCGCCAAGGAAATAAAGAGCCAAGTTCCACCACCGGCCTCCGGCACATCACATCATGCTGACAAGGGAAAAAGGAGCCAAGCTTAAGAATTTCAAATCCTCTCCTGAATGTGGCGCGAATTTTGAAACTTTTTTATTCCGGGTTTAGAAAAAAGAAGCTCAACTCAACCTACCAGTCTAGTAGGAACAGAACTTGCTCGTATTTATGATGGTGAGAAAACGCATCATCTACACCAGTGATTCTCAACTAGTGGGTTGTTTTCAGTGGGTCGCTTGGTCTTTGCCCAAAAAAAAAAAAAAGAGGTCGGTGAACGCACCTAGTGTCTGTGCTATTCGTTTGCTATGCCACCACGGGGTGTGGGCCATGTTTCTGGCCGCCTTTGGAGAGCCTGAGCGGAAGAGGAAGGACATCGAGCGCGGACTTAAGGCGACGTCCATGTGACACACAATTGCAGATATCTGCTATTTTGCTGTAGAAGTTGTTGCATCTTACGATGTGTTGCGTGAGCGAATCCTGCCCTCAATGAAGACTACCAGGTACAGTATAACGGGTTGGGAGGCGTTTAATCCCCTATTCTATCTAGTGACCCAGGCAGAGGGGTGTTCTACAGAAGAAATGGTCCTCCTGTTATTATTAGCTATTATTCTACTTACCTACTCAACTGCAATATAATGCTTGCAGTACCTTGAGTTTGTTTTTTTTTACATAAATTCAATTTGTTAAATAATATATTTTAGAAGTTTGCATTGAAAAATCTCAGCAATTTGGGTCTCCACTTGTCAGTTGTAAGTTTACTCTCCCCTCAAAATAACTCGCTTTTGTTAAGACA
Organism: Dunckerocampus dactyliophorus; assembly: GCF_027744805.1. Taxonomy (NCBI): domain Eukaryota; kingdom Metazoa; phylum Chordata; class Actinopteri; order Syngnathiformes; family Syngnathidae; genus Dunckerocampus; species Dunckerocampus dactyliophorus. The sequence continues at coordinate 3,951,029 of NC_072826.1, forward strand.
CATTATTTGCAGCACTATTCTTCCTACCTTAAAGGAAAAGTGCACTTTTTTAAAAATGTATCCATCATCCACAATCCTTACAGTATGTGAGACATGAACACACGTCTGGCTCTTTTCTGTGTGTTACAGAAATAAAAACAGATAAAAAGAGACAGCTAAGAAAGCACGTATTGGGATGCATCTATTCCGCCTCTAAAGCCTTCCGAAAAACCTCCAGCTAGCGACTAGCTTCACCACACACTCGCTCACAACGCCTCAGGCCACTAGCGAAAGGTAACGCTACATATTGGAGCTGCCGCCACTGCTGCTGTGTTTTTGTTTTTGAGTTAGGAAAAGTTAACACTAGGTGTAGCGTTCCTTTCTATGTTGCTATGTGAAATCAATGCACCCAGGAAGGAAGTTCCGCTAATGCTTAAAAATGAGCAAAATACTGTAAGTATTCCATGTTATCATGAATGTAGCTGTTACTACATGCTCACAGCATGGATATAAAACCATAAAACCTTGTTGGAGCTTTTTGGAGCCTTTCTAGGCGGAATAGGTGTGTCCCATTACGTGCATTAATGACCTGCTGTTTTTATATCTTTAGAACACACAGAAGAGTGTTCACGTCTCACATAAGGATTGTGGATGATGGGCACTTTTTTTAAGTGCAGTTTTCCTTTAAAATCCTAGAATCGAAGAGGATAAATCAGCTTGATCTCCTGCGTGTCAGTGGAGACACGTTTTTTTTGTGTGTTCCTGCTATTTCCTCTTTAGTTGTTGTGTGTGAGGCACTGTGTGTGTCATTGGAGTGGATCTTTGTCACGCAGCGTGGGTGGGGACGCACGGAGCTGTCCAGTGCTGAAACTCAATCAAACCGTGAATACACACACGTACACACACTTTGTAATGCATCCAGTGCGCTGTTTTTGACATTTTAAAGGGATTTTTGTGTGTTTTTAGTCCTTCGGGTTGACAAATGAGATCATCCGTCACTGTCACACAAACTTTCACACACAATCAGGCCTGTGAGAGCCTCCTTCTCTAACATACATCAACACTGTAACACTCACAATGAGGCTTTCACGAAGTGAAATGCGCACATTATGTGGAAGAGATTTTTTTTTACAAAAAAGAAGCGTTCTCCCTCCTAGTGACGGCCAGAACAACAATTATACGACGCGCACAAGCAGGGAATAAAGCAGATCTTCAAGACAATACCAACTCTGTGATGTTTAATGCTGTAAAATGGTTGCAAATGCGTGTTTTGCTCCACATTGGCGCCGCAGAAGCCGAGCGTAGATGTACACAAGCTAGAGAATGTGATGATACAAGCTTATATAAGACAAATCGTTCATTACCGTGGTGACTTGGTTGATCTCCGGCTGAGAAGGAGGTAAATCCAAATCATAAAAGAAGACGCCGTCACTGGTCTACTAGAGCCGGGCTCTGATGCCATCCATACCCGCCCTCCTCCGACATGTCACACATATCTACAGCGACCACCACATGCGTCACTTGGCCGCATTTATCGCTCCGCACCTCGGCCCGTGGGGATCAACAAGTACCGACAGATTGTCATCTGGAACCGGACCGGTGCTGCCCAGTCCACCGCAGCTGGAAGAGGAGGAGGAGGAGATGGAGGTCTTCCACAGTGGGATCCAGGCGGCGCGCCGGTCTCCTCCAGCACATCACAGTTAACTCTTTCTGAGCCTCATCCAGCTGACACCTGAACGCACCACAGGTCTGCGATCGTCAACACAACAAAATATGATGTAAACGTTCAAATACTTGACGAACGCTTGTTGAAGCAAACATGTATTTATGTCCTGCCAAGAGTATGCATGTTTTGCTTTAAGAATGATAGAAAATCCTGCTATTAGTATTTATTTGTCATTATTTTTTTACTTTATTCCTGCTGGCTGATGATTGTTGTTGGTATTTTGTTTTAGTTTATAAATATATATTTGTTTACTGTTTTTATAATTGTGATGTAATGTTATTTCCACATGGACGTTGGATGTCCTGATGGCCTCATCAAGCTGTGAACTTTTGTGTGAGATCAACGTGAGATCGACGGGCAGATCGGCGCAGCGTCTGCAGTAATGCGGTCGCTGTAGACCGCATTACTGACCCGGTCTGTAGACCAGACCGTCGTGGTGAAGAAGGAGCTGAACCAGAAGACAAAGCTCTTGATTTACCGGTCGATCTACGGTCATGGAGAAAATGATGAGACCAACCTTGTTTCTTCAGTTTCTTGTTCATTTTAATGCCTGATACAACTAAAGGTACTTTTGTTTGGACAAATAGAACAATGACAACAAAAATAGCTAATAAGAGTTACGTTTTTTGGCAGTGCAATGCTATAGCTATTCATGTCAGAACGTAAGTGATTTTGGTTATTATCAAGAAAACCAAGGAAGTTGCTACATATCAGCTCTTACATTAAACTCTTATGAGCTATATTTGTTATCATCGTTATATTTGTCCAAACAAATGCACCTTTAGTTGTAGCAGGCATTAAAATGGATCAATAAACTGAAGAAACGAGGCTAGTTTAATCATTTTTTCCATGACTGTACGTTCCTACCCTCACAAACTTTGAGTATTGGCAGAAAGAGCAAGATTGCGGAAATAAGCGCCTGAAATGAACTGGAGCCGTGGAACTGTAAGAGGTGGCCAGAGACCAGGAAGTCTGGGCTACCCTACTGAGACACTGCACCTGTGATCCGGACCCGGATAAGCAGAAGAAAATGGATGGATGGATGGATGAATATGAAAAATAAAATGATCCATTCATCTATCTTTTTTCTTCCACTTACCCAGATCCGGGTCGCAAGGAGGGAAGCCGAGGACTAGTGAGCGTCACAGGCACTATCCAGGAGGTAACAACAGGCCTCCAAAAATAAATCAAGAAGATGGCCCCCAGGGATGACCTGCTAAGTGAATGCCTCAGGCAACAGAAGCCTTTTTAGGAGGAGTCCAGATGGGCTGTCATGGAAAGACAAAACCCGGCATGGCATGTACCACCCGCAAATTGAAGAAGAATTGGCTGGCGTTGTGAAAACGTAACAGTGGCTGGAAAAGGCTGGACTGGAAGGGAGCACGGAGGCAAGAACAGGCTCTCAACGCAAGATCAACAGAGGTCTAGAGTTCTACCACATCAGGCAGGACCATTGGTGCAGTCTGTGCAGAGAAGCCCCAGAGACGGTGCAGCACATCACAGCAGGGTGTAAGATGCTGGCAGGGAAGGGCATAAATGGAGCAGCATAACCAGGTAGCAGGAACAGTGTACTGGAACATCTGTACCAAACACAGTCAAGATGGCAGACACCACTGAAGGTGGTTAAGACCAACCAGGCTAACATCTTATAGGACTCCTCTTTCAAACCACATCCTGCCTATCCAGAATTTGTACATCGATGTCCTCAAAGCAATGTCCCTTCTTTTTGAGATGCAAATAAACTGCTGGCTTCGGGCCTGAAGAAACTGCTCTCCTATGTTGTTGGTGCAAGGGTTGCTTGGTCTCTACAATGTAGAGGCCATTGCATAAACAGCATTGCTGAGTTTGCTTCTCAGGATTTAGATTTTGGGGTGAACCAGCTTTGGTTTGAGGGAGTTGGTGGGTTTGACATGCGGGAGGGGAGTGAAGGAAGTGCGTGGCGGCCTTCTGGATCCTGCCATAACTCTTCAGTGGTGGCGCCTCTTATTTATAGACAGTGGAGGTGTACCTGATGAAGTGTCCTGTGAGAATACATTTCCAATACACACACAATTGTTTTGTTTTCCTCATTTATTTTTAATAATGTCGTAGTTCTTGAATTTGGCAAGCACGTCTTGAAATGAAACCACATGACATTGAAACAGAACATTTGCATACATGAATAATAATGAATAAATAAATGTACACGATATATACACACTGTATATACTAGCATACCCTGTATGTATGTATATAAATTACATATCTATTGGTGAATTAAATACTTGTAATTGTCCTCTTCAGTTTGTAACGGACCAGTAGATCCCCCTCCGGCTGGAGCATCCCGAAACCGTAGCGGCTGGAATCGACCGGAGGCATTTGCGCTTTCGGGTCGCACACTTGCAGGTCCACATGAGCGAGCATCAGGAGCACAAATCTGCACGGAAACGAGGGTAAGAGTCAAATGTTGCTTCATGAAAATCAGGGCAGTCGCAAGATCTCGTGAGATTAAAACGAGACAAGATTTCTCGTTCGGAAAAAAAATGTCTCGTGGGCACGAGGCCCGGGACAATAATAACTCGTTAAATCACACAATAAATGAAAATGAACTGGATACTTTTGCCGGCCTCGATATATTGCCATGTGCACGCGGGTCTGTTTTCCTCGTCTCCCGCCTCCAAACAGGCAGGGAGAGAGTTCACTCTGTGCATTGCTTTCAGCAGTTTGGCACGTTTCTTCCATAGATCAACAGCATGAACGGAGTGAGCCCTTTTCTCAGTCATGCAATCTCTTTTTCGCGGTGGGTAGAGGCGGGGCCGCTAGCATACGCACAGTGCAGAAGAGTGTAAATGAAATTAGTAGATTGCAATATTGTCATATATTTTTTCACTGTATTGTCTCATCTCGTGAACTGAGTGTCTCCTGACGCCCCTCATGAAAATCGATGACATGTTAGGACGTAACATCAATACGTCTGCTGCATGGAATGATATTTAACCGCTCTATTACGGAACATAAGCCTTTACTGGATCATAGTCGGCATGGATTCAGCTCATCATTAGAGCTCATTAGACTCTCGTTACTTGTGTGTTGGATGCATTCAGTTGCATCTCTGTTTGTTGTTTTCCTCTTTTCCAGTCTTTTCCACCTCCCATGGTGAGTTTTATGTTATGTTTATGTCCTAGCGGTGCCTCTTAAGCTTCTTTGTTATTGTGTGTCGCGTCACATTGTGTGAGTTGACCTTTTTCGTTCATTTCAGGCTTTATTGAAAGCAACCTGCCGCCGTGTCTCCACATCCGCTTAATCGAATCGTACCAGACCGTGACAACAGTCAGCCTACACCGTGGCTTCAATCCGTTCAGAACTAGGCTGAAACTGGAGCCAGTGCAGCTTTGATGCTGAATACATCATTTTAAAAACACATGATGTGACATGAGAGATACGGATCTTAAGACACTGACTTTTTAATCGCTGTGACGGCAAAGTCTTTCCCCACGCACGCGTTGCTGCCTGCGCCCCAAGGCATGGTGACGTACTTCAACCTTCTCCCGTCCTTGTAGAAATGATCCTTGGCTGTCATATCTTCGTTTAGGAAGCGGTCATACTTGAACATCTGTCACAAAGAAGACAAAAAAAGATGTCTCTCCCAGCGCTATGTGCATCATACGTGGTAACCTACAGTAATTGGTGTCCAAAATGGACCTTGCATGCATGCGTCACTGTGAGTCGGGAGAACAATGAGCCACTCAGTGAATAGATGTCATCTGAATAATGAGAACATACTCATCACCACGAAGTACAATGATGTTGCATTGATATACCCGATTATTATTATTATTATCATCGTTATTACTCAAAGTATTAGTTGTACTGGCAGTGTTTAGTTTCAGCATAATTTTCCAATTAAGCGAACTTTTCAGTTCATATCAGTATACTATTATTGTCATAATATATTTGTAAAAAAATCTATACAGTATATCATTCATATTTCCCTTTATTTCTATGAGCTTTGTTTACTTTTTTATTGTCTTTATTTACAATTATATATAAAATGTTGATTTTATTATATTACTTGACACATTAAAAATGTCATCATTAGAAAAAATTACAATCATTAGAATGTTTATCATTTTCAGTAGTATAATACTGTATTGACACAGTATAATAATAATAATTATTATTATTATTTAGTGTTAGTGTAAATGATTATATATATATGATTATATATATTTTTCTATGTGTTATTTTTTTGGATTTATAATGACGATGGCATTTTAATTATATTTATTTCCAGGTTTTTACCAAAAAAAAGTCATCATTGTATTTTTTATGATTCCATTTGATTTTTATTACTATTATTCTATTTTTATTTATCATAGAAATGAAATGTGATTATGCTGCATGGGGTCTGAATTGAAGGCCCACTGAAGTTATGAAAATGATTAGTCAATTAGCTGTTGGCACATCATGCTAATAATTAGGGGTGCAAAATAATTATCGTCCTGTCGTAAGCTCACTTGTAAACAAACATTCACTTTAAGAGGAAGAACGTTGTTCCAAATGCTCCAGGATGAGGGGAAAAAAAACATTGAGCACACATATGCGTGTTCGAAATTAATTAAACCAACCAACCAAAAAATCTTAACCACCTTAAACGCCAGTGCTGCAGCGTTTGAAAGTGCAAAAGGTTGCCAGAGACCTCCGCCGCATCACACCGGCTGCTCGGGGTGTGCGCCCGCCCGATTACAGTGCACCTTGCTGGGCCACGGCAGGTGGCTCCCTCCACTCTCTACTCTGGTTCTCCTGATAGCAGTGATGTGGTAGTACTGTAGTAATGTCATGATATTTGATTAGGACAAATCAACAAATCCTAATTTGTTCCAGTCTTTCTTACCTCCAGGTGTGCACAAACTACACTTCAATCTAAATTTAAAAAGTAGATCTAAAAAAGTTGTAAGTTATTAGTATCATATCGATCTTGAGAAGCAGAAAGTTATCAGTATCGGTTTGAAAAAAAAAAGAACGATACGGTGCATCCCTAGTAATAATGTTAATGTACGAGTAAGTAAGTGTACCTGTGGTTCTTGGTGTATCTCTGGGTCCATTTGTGGGCTCAGGAAGGGGAAGAGACACACTTTGTCCCCCCGTCTAAGGTGGTAGTCCTGCCCGTTGGACATGTGCAGGATTTTGTCGTGCACCACCTCTCTGGTGATCATTGCGGCGGCGGTGAGGCGCAGGGTTTCCTTCAGAACGCTGTCTGTGGGACGGATGGAGCGTTAGCTTGACTGCGTGTAACGTCTTTGCTTTTTTTATTGTGAAGGTGCTTTCTCCATCCAGGTGGATGGATGATGCGTACCGAACACGGGGGTGCTGTGCGTCTCCATTATGGAGGGATGCTGGGGGGAGCCGTCCTCCTGGGTAAGACCTCTCATCTCTGATTGAAGCGTCTCCATGGCCTGAGGGTGGGTGAGCAGGAAGCCAAGGAGCCAAAAGGCAGCTGGTCCAATATTACACTGCATAGGAGGGACAAAGACACATGCCATTTAGCACAACTGAGTCATTTCCAATTCATACATACATACATATATACATACATACATACATACATACATACATACATACATACAGTACATACATACATACATACATACAGTACATACATACATACAGTACATATATACTGTACATACATACATACATACATACATACATACATACATACCTACAGTACATACATACAGTACATACATACATACAGTACATACATACATACATACATACATACATACATGCATACATACATGCATACATACATACATACATACATACAGTACATATATACTGTACATACATACATACATACATACAGTACATACATACATACATGCATGCATGCATGCATACCATACATACATACAGTACATACATGCATGCATGCATACATACCATACATACATACATACAGTACATACATACATGCATACATACATACAGTACATACATACATGCATGCATGCATACATACCATACATACACACAGTACATATATACTGTACATACATACACACATACGTACATATATACTGTACATACATACATGCATACATACATACACACATACATACATACATACATACATATATACTGTACATACATACATGCATACATACATACATACATACATACACACATGCTTACATACATACAAAACACAGCAGCATCTGCTAGACACTTCATTAGGTACACATGCACTGTTGTTCTGTGTCTTTAAAGGCAGAATTTCCTGAATTGGACACGGTGTGCCTAATGAAGGGTCTGTGATTGCTTTCTCTGTGAGGACAATCCAGAGAATGATGCTACACGGCTGTAAAGCCTCTCGGGCAGAGACACCTGATCCTGTCAGACAGTAATAGCTCAGGGTTAAGAGAGCTGTTCTTTTCTACTCAGGCACATCTCTGCACTGACAGCCAGGCCAAATGGCCACCGCACTCCCAAGCTACATCACACACTGTCCCTCTGTCCTTAATGACCATGCCAGCAGATACGCTACTGGAATTTTGGGTGGAATATGCACTGCTGAGGAAATTACAATACACGCGTGCACGAAACACTAAGAGCAGACAACAATTAAGTCACTGTGTGCAAATACAACTTCACAGTTTTAGCAAGAGGCAGAATTGGCCGGGCAGAAATCCAATGGAGTTTTTTTTCTTCCCACTCTGCTGTTTTCTTGGACGCTCTACTGCCCCATATAGCAGGGGAAGGACAGGGAGAGTCGGCAGGGATTCAGGGAACGATTAGAATTTGGAGTTTATTTATACCCAATACTTTTACAACAGTATCGCAGTATGAAGTGGTGAAAAGGCGTCTCAAGCCACACACGGAGATACAACTTTCATTTTTATTATTCTGATTACGGATAAACTAGCTCAGCGTTGAGGTGTCTACAGTACATCCATAACAAAAGCTATCTGTTGACTTGTAGCGGCTGATTATGTAGAAAAAAAGTCAATTGTTTGATGGCTTGGCTTCGCGTCCTGAACTCCACTATGGAAATGTGTGTTTTCTACACTTTTGTTTGTTAAACTATTATTTCCTGATCATTTGAAAAATGTGCTCATTGCTGAAACCTTTTTAATATGTTGCCTTGACCTTGGCTGCATAATCATTTTCATGTCATGTGTATGTGTAATGTTTGATAGCAAATGCTAACTGGGCATAAAACAAAACTGTGTGTAGAATGAACGCTACGTACTGTAGCTATTTTGACTGACATATTACCTCCACTCAGGTTATGTACACAACTATTGAGGAATTATGTGTAATTATCTATTGCCATATTGAATTGAATTGTGAATTATTTGTGAACGACATCGACTACTTTCATTACCTGTGAACTTTGAAACTGTGGATGTGAAATACTAATCATTATTAGTATTTTGTATAGTAGTTTCATGTGCATTTTTATGTGCATTGATTTTAAAATGCAATGCCTACTCTGTCTTTCATTTCAAATACATGTTGTGAACAACAGTGCCGTCTTCTGGTGCACTGCCCCACTTTCTGAATGTTTCCCAGACTATTGAGTTTGGACCTAAAATGGGGTCACACAAAGCCTAAATTTAGGTTTGTCCTGGACTAATGTTTCTCAAAGTGGGGTCCTCAGACCTCTGTTGGTCCACCAAGAAACCCCAAGTGGTCCAGGAGGTTATTTTTTTCTGGACTCTTGTCCTACTTTTGGGCCTTATTTTCCATGGACTTTTAGGTCAGCTTCCAAATGGTGTGATGGTGGAGTGGTTGCAGTTATTTCTGGAGGATGTTTGGAAGAGAAGGTGAGTATAGTGGTCCTGCTTCTCACAAAGTTAGGAGAAGCCTTGTCATGTTTTCTGCAATGTGAATTATTAATGATGACGATGAAAACTCGTGTTCCTAAATCATTTATTCCTTTAATAATAAAGGATGCCAGTGATTTTTGAGTGTGTGTGTGTGCATGGTTGCTTGCCCTCAAAAGGGAGAAAGCAAGCAATAAATCATGAGCATTGATTGTATATACACACACACACACACATATATATATACAGTATATAAACACATACAACCTCTGCATCAGGCTGCAGGTGCCACCTTTCCAACACCTTTCCAGCTAATCCCTCTTCTCTCTGCAGGGATGCTCCACTTTCCAGCACACACAAACCAGCCTGAGCGAGGACTGACTGACTCACTCATGGATGGTCTTTTCTTAATCTGCGGAGCATCCGAGAGCTCCCGCATCAGGTGACCCACTGTGGAGGCTTTCCTCACGTTGCGCACTGCTGCTGCATGCTGAACAGCATCTTTGTTCCAGCGAGGGGTGGAGATGTTTTGCACTACAGCTGCGTGTATAGATTACCATCGCCCCCTGCTGGTAAGAGACTGCACTAAGGGCTCGAGAAAGTAGAATACTGTAATTAGGGCTGTCCAAAATAGAGCGTTGGCGGTAAGTAATTGATTTCTTTAATTGCGTTATCAATTTTTAGCATAATTAAGGCATAAGCATCATGGCAAGCCACGCCCCTCTGTTATGACGACAGACGGAGGCACAGTGTAGCGTCCCCACAGAGTCAAACAGAGTCTGACGTTCTTTCATAACTTTTTTCTCACCTGAACACATCAGTGCCATTCCAACACAATACAGTATATGTATCTCCAACTCACAAACTCGTCTCTAGTCCCTTCTGGTGATGTGCTGATCGATACTGAAATATCGATACTTTAGTCATTTGTGGCAATGTTTGTCTGAAACATTTGTCTGTTGAAAGGATGACCGATTGTAAACGGAGCCATGTGTGAATTGTAAATAAACTTTTTGTAACTTTTGTTCTTAATAATCATTTAGCCATGTACCCTCTACTCCTGCACTCTTAAAAAAACAGAAACCTTTTTAAATCCTCATTACCTTGAAATATTGAACATGATTAATCAACATTCATTCATATTCGAGGGAATCGACACTCTCTCGCTCATACATTTGACAGGTTTTCACGGTTCGGGAAAAGGAACACCACCGATATAATTGAAATCTTCAAGATTAAACACTCTTAATGTACAACATAATCATCAAACTTGCTTACTTATTCATATAACTCACACAGAGGAATGAACAACGTCATGATCTGTCTCTTTCCTTCTTTCTGCTGCGCTCTGCACAGTGAGGCGTTCAGTTACACTCGTAATTGTGAGTGTTAGACGCTAATTGTTTTTCATTTTTATTCTCGTACCCCCTATGACAGTTGGTGTACACCACTTTGGGAAGCTAGGTGTTAGGTAAATAGATTTTCAGACATGTGTGCTGTCTTTTAGCTTGATTTAAATTTTCAATTCATTAGGAGCTGTTGCTACATACAAATGTATATAATCCTGTCCTGTCTTTTGGCCTTCTTTCAATAAAATACAGTAAAAATGGGCATATTTCAGACATAGCTGCAAATGGTGATTAGTCATGAATAATGATTTTGAAAACCATGATTAAATTTGATTAAAAATTGTAATCATTTGGCAGCCCAAACTATAACACAACCAGGCTTTGTTTCACGGTTGTACCAAAATCTGTGGCCCATTGCATGTCTTTTAGGCTCCTGACTGTCAAGTAGTCCCATTTAAAAGAAAAATAAAAAGGCAATATTTTCCATTGCATGAACAATCCACTTGTGAGGTGTCAAATGTTCCGAACTACATGAGTAGAAGAGTGCTGCACATGTCCGGGCATGTTCTTCTTACATTAACCGCCATCGAGGAACCTGCTTGCCTATTGTTTGTTAAAACAGCGTGTAATTCAATGTTTGGGTGTGGAGTGTTTGGATGTTCTACGATATGATTTATGTTAATATGGAAGAAGAAGAATCTCCTCTCCAAGACTAGCAGCTACATACTTCACCAAAAATACACCGTAGCTTCCATGCTCTCACATACTGTGAATCGTTTTTGGCAACAATAGAAATGGTATGTTTAAAAGTCATTATCTGGATGGAATAGTTCACACTTGTCATGTTTGGGTCAGTTAAACGGAACAACTTGAGCTCAAATGGGACCACGAACCAGTGTTAAAATGATAAATATGTAAAAGAAAATGTGTTGGAAGTAGAGATGCCCACTTTCTCGTCCAGCACTTCATTACGGATATCAACTGATACGGTAATCCCTTGTTTATTGTCTTTAATTTATTTCAGACCTGACCGTGATGAGTGAATTTCCACAAAGTAGGAATTATTGTGGAATATTTTTGTATTTAGAGCATAGAAAACCTGCTTACAACCTTCTAAATACAGTTTTTTATTATTCGAGCCCTCTGACATGAAATAACACCCCTATAGTCACCTTTACACTCCTAGTACCCAATGCAGTAGATACAATAGCAGAAAATAAGACATAAATAAGACTCAAGGTTGTGTGTGTTGCTGTAAATGTGTTCCAGGGGAACTGAGTGGGGGGCGGACAGGAAGTGACGTTTTAGCTTGGCGTGCGTTACGACTGCAACAGTAGCTCAAGTTAGGGATTATTGTGCCTGTTGTGAGATTCAAAACTGCAATAAAAGCCTGTTGTTGCGGCAATCAAGTCTGGTGCTTGTGCATCTCACTGAACATTACAGTAACATTACTGACACCTAGTGACCAGTGTGGAATACTACATGTCATCAACAATGTTGATGATACTTCATTCTGCCATTTTTATGCTTGAAAATGTTTAATTTAGGCAAAAAAGATGTAAAATGTGCTAAAATATGCATCTTATATGCACTAATAATAAGCCGTATTCAAACACAAAACAGCATGATTTGTTAGTTAATATATTTTTGAAAAACCGTGACATTTGACACTCGAAGTGGTGAGAGATTATTGTACTGCAGAAAGACGCCTTACTCCCCCACTCGCATAACCAGTGCTTTACAGTATGTCAGCTTGGACTTGATTCATTTTTAATATATATATATTTACATGTTATTACTATTATTTAATTTTTTTTTATTAAAAATATGTATTTGTATTATATTAAGTAAAAAATAACTATAAAAACAATTTCAACTTTTTTCTCATAATTAGGACTTTATTGCCATAATACTTTGACTTTATTCTTGTAGCATTATAACTTTTTCTTGCAACCAAATTTTTCATAACATACTAATTATTCATTGTTTTGTTTGTTTTTCATATAAAAATATTTTTAAAGAGTTTTTTTCTTCAATATTTTATACATCCTTATGCTACTAAAATTACATTATTTTTCCTCACAATATTATGATGTTATTCTTTTTTCTCCTAATATTTTCACTTCATTCTTGTAAAATTACAGCTCATTTTTCCATTTTTGCTGCTGTTTTTTTTTTTGTTTCATTGTTAAATGATATTTTTAGAATGTTGGGCTGCACTTTGGACACCCCTGATATAGGTGATCGGGAGAATACATGCACGCTTATCGGGACCTACAGAATTGAAAATATGGAGTTTACTCCTCTGGGATGATTTTCTAAGACGGTTATTGATGTTGTTTCACCGTCTCTGCTCAAGTTCTTCCATTGTGAAATCATGCCTTTATGAACTTTGCTTTGTCCACTGGGACCCTAGAAAAAGGGCTTTCCTACAAATTGTTCCCAGAGTTGGGAGCACACAATTGTCCATCATGTCTTGCTAGATGAAGAGTAAAGAGTGTAAATAGCAAAGCACTGACCTGTGTGGTCCACAGCTGCATCAGCAGAGCTCTCCTCCGCATCTCAGCATCCACTCCCTCCTCCCGGAGGAAGCTCTGATAGCTGCCCTGCCAGGAGCTCCACTCGTCCTGCCCGCCGTGCTCGCTCCGAGACAGCAGGTGCCACAGTTGCCGCCGTGACGAGAGCGCCGTCTCGCTCTCCCCTGTCGCACGTTCAGCATTAAATCGTGCAAAATCAAACTGGATCGCACTTTTAGTGAAGCAGCTCACCTCTTTTGAGTGAGCAGCGAGCCATCTTGGCGAGAAGATGGTCAAACTTGCGGAACTCTGTGTAGACGTCATCGATGTCGTCTCCGCTCTCAAACAGTGTGAGGTAGCCAGCTCTGTGCACAGCAACACAACCGGTCAGCATCTCAAGCAGCCAAGAGACTCAACACCCTCTTCATTCAAGTTAACGGTGAGTAGAAAATGTGTTTTATGTGCAGTGGTTAAGCAAGGCGCAAAAGCGCAAAAGCAATAAGCATTTTGCCCATCATCCACAATCCTTATGTGAGACTAAAGACAAAAGTTCCGCTATTAGGTTAGTTATTGGTTCAGGGGGAAAGCACTTTCACACAGAGCCATATAGGTTTGGATTTTTTTTCTCTCTTAATAATAAAAGGTTTCATTTAAAAACTGCATTTTGTGTTCAGCTGTGTTGTCATTGACTAATATTTACATTAGTTTGATGACCTGAAACATTGAAGTGTGAATAACATGCAAAAAAATAAGAAATCAGGACTGGGGCAAACACTTTTGAACACCACTGTACATTTAGCGAGAAAAATCTTCCAAAAGAAACGAAAATTATTTTAGTTTATTTAAAATGATTTATTAATGTAATATAAAATAATATTTAAAAAAAGCATAATTTGAAAATGAATTTGAAAAGGTTTCTAAGGTTCTTTTTGACATGCATTATTTCCAGGCTTTCGCGGGCCACAAAACGATACGGCGGGCCAAATCTGGCCCTCGGGCCTTGAGTTTGACAAACAACTTCTTATTACAATTGTATGGCAGTTTTAAATATTATAAAACATGACGCCAAAAGTTTAATATTCAGTGCGTGGCTTCTTTTTACACCTGTATGGCTTGTTAAATTGTAGAAGTTGTGAAACATGAGCTGTCAAATGTGATTTTCAGTGGTTGTTTTACATCAAAATAACAATTTATTTACAAATATAACACCATGAACTATTTACATTGTTCACATTTGCGTATGCGTGTGCACGTGTTGAAATTTCCCTACAATGCGTAACCTTCTGCACGCTACACTCCTGCACACTATCTCACTTCCTCCTTCCTGTCATGTGTGTTTTTTCTGTCCACATGATCTCTGCCTGGGTCTTATCAAATGCACTTCTGCCACCTTGTGGCCGTTTTCATGGCTTAAATTTGCTCTGAAGTGAAATCCAACAGTGGAGAGTAGCGTCATCACCTCTTTTTGCCTCTCGTGCAAAAAAACGTAAAAGACGTATAAATACGTTGTTGGGATCGGGCGTTCGGGGTTATAGACACGTATAACTATGTTGTTGGTACTGAATGAGTGAATGTTATAAATGTGCCACATAAAGTGAAATATTCCGTGGTTAACTTCTTTTTACACTTGCATGACTGTTTTGAATGTTAAAATGTGACTAAAAATGTTGCCTGTGCAATTCAATAAAGGTTTTATGATGGTTTGAACCTGGAACAGATTATTTCTGTGTCCATTTCTTATCACGACAAACGTATTTATAACACAAACAAGTGTCTTGAAGCAGATTCTGGTGTTGCTGAATTTGTTTGCATGTGCTTTTAGAGGCGTGGTTACCTGAACAGGAGGCTGTAACAAAGGTTGAAGAGTCCCTCTTGCCTCCACTCTGATTGGCTGCACTGATGATGCAAGATCAGCTCCAGAAGGTGAGCGCTCATGGAACGACCCAGCTCGGACAAGCAGACACCTTGAAAGTGTCTACAAGCAAACACAAACAATGGAGTCATGGTGACATTCGTACAACATGTTACAAATCCTGGCTCACCGTTTCATGAAGGTCCTCTGTGCGGTGGACTCCATACTGGGCAGCTGCAGACCAAACACCCTCATCATCAGCTGCTGCCTGTGGCGGCTGAAGTCCAGGTGGACGTTGTCATTCAGTACCGCATCGAAAGAGTTTGGATCCAACAGGACTGTCACGTAATGGCCCGCAACACACACCTGGCAAACAACAGCGCATTATTTTGCATGGTTATTAGAGGAAAGAAGAATGAATGAATGAATATTCTCAACTACAGATCAAACATTTGATTTAATCATTTAACTGCTGATGCACTCTTCTTTATTGCCAAACACTATATCAACACAAAAAGATAGATGATAAAAAAACAAAACAAACAGTTAAAAAATAAAAAATAGTGAATATTACATTCCATAAAAAAGGTTAAAATAAAAAAAAAATCATGTCTATAAACAACATAAAATATAATATGTAAATTATAGATGTGCATGATCATTATCAGGCTGATATGAGGGAATTATGACGTCATACTAATGAATCTGATCACATTAAAAATAGCTCCGATAACCGATAATTGAACAAAATGCTCCAATGAGGCGAGATTACCCATACTGTGCAGGTGAGCAAATCAAGTGCGCCTTTTTTCTGTTTGTTGAACTTTTCCATGGTCAGTTATCTGAGGAACTGTGGAACGACTCAGAGTCGGTCACTTTAATGACATCATTTATTTGAAAGACCTTGTTTTACACTGGTATGTTTGTGTAACAGGAACAAAAAAGAATGTTGACATCTACTGCAACTACATCTAAAAATCTATCAAGTATAACAATAGTAATAATATATAACATAAATCTGTCTGTTTTCCCCTTATATTTCCATGATTTCTCATAAATTCCTGTGAATTACTACACGTCTCCACCTTTTTCAAGCCTTTTTAGTCCCCTATGAGGGTTAAAAGTAGCTTCACCTATTGCTGACATTATTATTGGACTGTGATGACACGTCCAACTTACTGTAAAGACATCGCCGTGTTTCGCTTTCATTTTGGACAAAAACGTTGCTGCGTCTTCACAGAACGCCAACGCGTGGCCCAACCATGGAACGACTCCTTTGTCCAAAGGCGGCTCATTTTTCCTTCTGTGTCATGCAAGGAAAGAAAAAAAATGATATTGTGGTGAGAGAGTTTGTTTTAGTTTCAACAAGCATTTGCAACAGGTCACATGGAGATATTGGAACGTCATTGCTCCTTGTCCTTGTTGGGACTGTGGGGACGTTTGTTCCTGATGGATTTTCAATGACATCTGACACAAGGTGGCTTAGGTGGCTGAGGTTAAAGGTCAGGGGCTATCCACACGGAAGGTTTTTCAGGTCAAAAAGGGCAAAGTATTGTATGGTTTACAAATACAAATTAGTTCATTCATCATTAATTTAAAAAATAAGATAATACATAAATAATCATTTGAAAATATGTATATTAATAATTATTCATATTATATATAACATATTGATGATTAAAATAATATAATATAATATTTAAAATAATTCATATTAATCAATATAATATACCATATATATAATTTATATTAATAAATTACTATAAATAAATAATGAAAATATAATATAAATAATAATAAATGTAAATAATTTAATACATTAATTCAATGTATTATATTCTTTATGCTACTACTTTATAAAATGTACCACACACATTAGGTGAATTTGCAGCGTATCGGATCGGTATCGCCGATACAAGCAGGAATTTTACTCAGTACTGGATCGGAAAGAAAATCAGTGGTGTGCACATATCACGACCGAAAACGCTGACGTCACCGATCCGTCGCCGTCACATGACCAAAAGTGAGCTTTGACAACAAGCCAACATAATATCTAAATATTTGAACTATTGATATTTTATCGACTTATTTTCTAAAATGACTCGCAGAAGTAATTCCACTTCGTCTTTACTCCAGATCAGCCTTGGAAAGTGGTGTGTCATATGGTTCTGTCCGCGTGTGTGTTTACAGCGCCACACGTAGGTGTGCCTTGTGTATTACATAAAATAATTCATATTAATCAATATAATGTAAATAATTGAATACATTAATTCCACGTATTATATTCCAAAAACATATTTCTAGACAGTTCAATAATAAATAATCATAAATAAACAATAAATCCACACTTATGACTGAAGACTTACCTTGTGCGACGGCAGGAGAGGAGAATAAGCACAAGTACAGTTATGAGCAGCGAACACAGCATCCATGGCATGTCTGTGAAGTGATACCCGCTGCTGATTATTTACTCTTCCCATCGCCACAGGTAACTGACTTTTATGTGTTCTGTTCGGCCCCTTCTTGTCACGAGGCGTGGAAAGGTGCGGCCACTGACAGCGACACCTTCTTACACACTTCCTGAACAGGTCCTTCCAATAACAACAGCATACCCTGATACCTTCCAAGTGGTTGCTGCCAGCGTGTGCGTTGCACAGCAGTGACATCATCAAGGTGAGCACACTCATGTTAGGACATGCATGTCTCATGAAACGCGTCACTTGTCCTGATTGCCGTCAAATGAGTATTTGTAGGCATCAGCGTGACTATTACAATTATTAAGACGTGATGACACACTACTGAAACTTCAGGAAATCTTCATTGTATCCATGCAAACTTGTTTTGTTTATTTCCATGTGATACTGTGCGTAAGCTCCACAGGTATGTGTAGCAGTAGGTTTGTACCAATAGAGTACATTGGGGGGTGAAAAAAGGATGCTACTACTGTACTTTGAAGAGACCAGGTTGCTTTGTGTGCGCCTTACCAGCAAAGGGCAGTAATGCACTTTGAGATTGAAGGCCTGGGAAGAGTCAACACGTAATAATCCTTGTATTTATTTATTTGTGCAGTAGGTTGAGTTAATTGTTTGGCATAAACTCACTCGGTCAACCTCACTAAGGCTCTGGCATACAAAAAATATATATTTTAAAAAAGTGAACAGTGAATCACAATGTTTGTCACAGTTCCTCAATGTTGAAAGAGGCAACCTGCTGTTTTTAAGGACATACTGCAAAAAAAAAAAGATTTTACAAAGATTCAAAGATTCTCAATGTGGCAGCAGCCCTCTATAGAACAAAACCATGTGGCAGTTTTTAAAGGCCTACTGCAGAGATGCTAGTCCAAGATCCTCTATCTGACAGAAGCAACCTGCTGTTTTTAAGGATCTACTGCAGAAACGCTAGTCAAAGACTGTTTATATATATGACAGGAGGGCTCTGCTATTTTTAAGGAGCTACTGTAAAAATGTCACTGGCAGATCTTCTACATGACAGGAGCACTGTGCTTGTTTTAAGGACATACTGCACAAAAAAAAATCAATATGACAGAAGCGACCTGCTGTTTGCAAGGATTTACTGCAAAAATGTCTGTCACAGATCCTCAATATGACAGGAGCGCTGTGCTGCTTTTAAGGACTTACTGGAAATGCACCACTCCAAATTCTTCTACATAACAAAACCATGTGGCAGTTTTTAAAGGCCTACTGCAAAAATGCTAGTCAAAGATCCACAATGTGACAGAAGCAACCTGCTGTTTTTAAGGATCTACTGCAATAACGCTAGTCAAAGATTGTACATACGGTATATATGACAGGACGGCTCTGCTGTTTTTAAGGACCTACTGCAAAAATGTCAGTCACAGATCCTCGATGTGACAGAAGTGCTGCGCTGCTTTTACTTACTTGACTTACTCCAAAAGCGCTGGTCCAAATTCTTCAACATAACAAAACCTTGTGGCAGTTTTTCAAGTCCTCTATACGACAGAAAGGACTGGTTGTTTTTAAGGATGTACTGTAAAACCAGGAATTAAAGATCCTCTATATGACAAGAGTGCTCTGCTTTTAAGTACGTACTGCAAAAACAACAACAAAAAACGCTCGTCAATGATCTGTAACAGGAGCGCTCTGCTGTTAGGTTCGGTTTGAACCAAACTCCCTCTGGAATATTTCTGACATAAAGCAACAATATGTGATAGTTTGCCTCAAACTTTACCACACAAAATAAAACAACGTATATTCCAAGTTGCTGTTTTTATTACAGATTTACTTCACTGTCTGTTAGCATCTAGCATCATTCTTAGTTGGGTTAGCGCTAGCATGACTTTGCACTTTGCATTTTTCTCACCTTTTCAACACACAACGGCAGCAAGGATGAGTAAAATAATGTTTCTTGCTGCTACTTTTAAAGAACCAACCCAAAGAAGGAAGACTTAGGTTTAAAAACGTAAGCAAAACAGAGTAGAGAGACTTATTGAAATATGGTGGTTAGCAAACATACTGCTCATGGCTAAAAGATGCAATGACAAAAATATCCTCATCCTCAATATCTGGACAGATCTGAGAGATAACATTTATATGAGTACAGCGATATCGTCCGGTAAACAAGGTTTTATTTGATTCTGTAGATATTAAGCAGCCCTTGGTGCTGTAATGAAGATGGAGGATATGAAGAGGATGCAGACTTTATGAGCTTGGAGCTTTAATAAATGTCAACATTGAGCTTGGCTTGGAGCGGCCCTAGTGGTGTAATGGTACACACTTATGCCTTTCATGGCAGGGAGCCTGGCTTCAATCAGGGGCGTATTTAGTCATTGGGACCCTCCACATCCTTGTACTGCGCTGACAAAAGTTTTATTCTCACCTCAACATCTCACAACAGGTTCAGCCTGGAGATTGTTGTGTTGTCTCTTTTCTCAGTAGAGATGTGTTTGGTAAATAAAATTGAAATGTTGCCAGTCATAAATAAAAGACAAATAGTTGGCAGCTCTAATAGTAATGAAAGTTGGACACGCTTGCAACCTGGACACTATTTATTCTCTTTTAACTTAAGCACCACGCATTTCTACTTCATAAACATCCATCATCTATGCATCTATGCCACTTATCCTCCCTAGGGTCGTGAGTATGCTGGAGCCTATCCCAGCTGACTTTGGGCTCGCCAGCCAATCGCAGGGCACATATAGACAAACAATCATTCACACCCTGTGGACAACTTGGAGTCTAACATTTTGGAATGTGGGAGGAAAGCGCAGATGCCTAAGCGGCGATTCGAACCCACGTCTTCCCGATCTCCTGACTGTGTGGCCAACATGCTAACCACTCAGCCACCGTCCGGCCCATCTCATAAACATATTTATTTCTATTATTTGATTCTGTTCATTTTGATATCTTGAACTACAAAATAAATTATTGAACAATCTATGCCCCATATTCCAAAACATGCATCAAATTAAATTCAGGTTTATGTCTAACAGCACAAACATTGTTTCACACAAATAAAGGCAAAAAAACAACACAAAAAAAGACAATTCGCCAAAAAAGTTTTTATAAAAATAATTACCTATTTGGTGGTCTAACGGCAGCCCTGACCAATACCACTCACCATAAATAAATGGAAAAAAACCCCAGTTAATCCATGTGATCGATATCAGTATCGACCAATTCCAGTCATGTATGGGCAGCATAAAACCCTGATTAGCTCATCCTTACTTTTACACTTTACTCTACAGTATTTGTAATAATTGTATTACTTTTTACTTACTACTTCAGCTGTTGACTTCTTTTTACACTAGCATGACAGTTAGGGAGGCTAAAAGTGGTACTTTATACATTTATGCTAGTTTTCATCATAGCAACTTGCTAAACGTAATGGAGGTCGACAGCCATGTTTTTTGTTTACTTTGCACTGGAACGCAGTTGATAAGAATTAGAATGGGCACAGTTCGACCCTGTAACGGATGATTTCCATTTCTATTATCTCCAAGGGGATTTTTGGGATGGATAGATGCATGGATGGATGGATGGATGGATGTAAATGAGTTGAGAGGTGAAATATGAATCATGCATGCACAAAAAGGTGGTGTGGTGAGGAAAAAGGGGAGGAGTCTTCCATTCAGCCTTTTTTTCTGCAGCTGCATGAACAACTAGCAGAGAGAGAGCGAGATAGAGAGAGAGAGAAAGCGAGGGCTGTGTCATGTGTATCGTCTTTTGCTTCAGGTTTTTTTCCCACTGCAATGCGAGTCAAACGTGAGTCCTTGCGGTGGAGGACAGCTTGCACAGAGGACTGTCCTTCCGGAACGACGTCGTCTTGAACGCAGCAAAGAATAGGACACCGCTGAACAAAACCAAAACAGAACATTGGGACCGCCTTCTCCTCCCCCCACCCCCACCACCCCTCTCGCCTATCCGGACTTGTGTGGCTTTCTCGGGCGATGCGGGGCCTCTGATCACCGCTCAGCCGCCAGTCAAGCCGAGAAGGAGTGAGTGCAAGACGGACTGAAGGCGCAGTCTCTTCCCGCCTCGAAGATTGCCCCATCCAGCCTGCCTCCAACATGTCCACGCAGGCCAGAGTGAAGAAGGACAAAGAGATCATAGCCGAATATGAGAGCCAAGTGAAAGGTTAGTAGTGTGCAGGCCTGCTGGTGCAATTGTGCAACTTTTACAACAAGTGTGTGTGTGTAATGAGGAGGGTGGGTCTGGCTGCATATGGCTGTCCTGTCAATGCATCAATGCAAACGATCCTGCAGTGTATATACTGTATGCACGCAGTGAAAGAACTATGAACTTATTAACTTGACTGCTGCACAACCCTTCCAAAACCCTCCAGACTACACAGTATGCGTCATAATGTGTATTACCCATGAAGCTGCAGGACATGATCATGTTGCAGCAGCCATAGAGAGGAAGGTCACACAGCAAACAGTTGAGAAAGTCCATCAATAATGGATGCTGTCTACATCAATTATAAACCATGAAAGGATTTTCCTCTTTGCGGCTAAATGTATGTGGCCGGATGATGAAGACAGTGCCGGATGGACATGCAGCAGACATGGCTGGTGTGCATTCTTACCTGTCCTTTACACCTACTAAAAGGTCCTAGCAGTCAGTTTGCTCCACAAAACAAACAATTAGGGGAAACTAGTCCCCATTTACAAGTAGCAATTATTAGTACACATTAAGTTTATTTACAGTATTATAAGAGTAGAATCAAAAAGTGGAGCAAAACACAAGTGCAAAATAACTGCCTCCATACAAACGTCTTTCTCTTTACTGTGCGTTCTAAAGATATAAAAACAGCTAAAAAGAGGCAGCTAATTAATGGGGTGCACCTATTCCGCCTAGAAAGCCCACTATTAAAACACCTCCAAAAAGCTCCAACAAGGTTTTCTGGTTTTATATCCATGCTGTGAGCATGTAGTAACAGCTACATTTATGATAACATGGAATACTTACAGTATTTGGGGAACTTCCTTCCTGGGTGCATTGATTTCACATAGCAACATAGAAAGGAACGCTACACCTAGCGTTAACTTTTCCAAACTTAAAAACAAAAACACAGCAGCAGTGGCGGCAGCTCCAATATGTAGCGTTACCTTTCGCTAGTGGCCTGAGGCATTGTGAGAGAGTGTGTGGTGAAGCTAGTCGCTAGCCGGCTAGCAGCTAGCTGGTGTGGTGTGGTGAGGGGTCACTATGCCAGTAATGTAGTTCGTGGCCGTAACTGTTAATAACAGTAATAATAAAAATGCCGCTGCAACTTGGTTAATATGCAGGTCACATTATGTAAATAGGGTGTTGTTGGCGCTTTTAGGAGTTTTTTTCAGAGGGCTTTATAGGTGAAATAGGTGCATCCCATTAAGCACATTAATGAGCTGCTTGTTTTTAGCTGTTTTTAGATCTTTAGAACGCACAGAAAAGAGAAAGACATTTGTGTTCATGTCTCGCATAAGGATTATGGATGATGGGCAAAATTCCAAGAAAAGTGCAGTTTTACTTTCAATGTTCATTTATCCTTTTCATCAATCATTTCTATGTATATACTCTATAAGCATTTCAAATTGTTTTTTACGTGTCAAACTATAATTGCTGAGCTATAAAAACATGTTTTATGTTAACATTTATGGCTTTCTGGAACAGATTAATTGGATTTAAATTAGGGGTGTCATGAGACACTCCGTTCATGAGACGAGACGATACATGAGACGGTCCATGAGAGCAAGATGAGACAAGATTTTAACATTACTTTTAATAAAAGTACAATGAAAAAATATTTAAAAATACATGACAATATATTGCAGTCTACTAATTCAACCCTGCATTGCTCCTCACAAGGCTACACTCTTCTGCACTCTGTATGTATGCTAGCGGCCCCGCCTCCACCCACCGAGACAAAGAGACTGTATGATTGACAAAAGGGCTCACTCTGTTCATGCTGTTGTTCTGCACATGGACATGCACATGGCAATGAACTGAGGCTGGCAAAATTATCCAGTTCATTTATTATGTGAATCATTAATTTACTCATTATTGTCCCAGGCCTAGTGCCCACCAAACTATTATTTTTCTGAACGAGAAACCTTGTCGTGTTGTAATCTTGCGAGATCTTGTGGCACCCCTAATTTACATTATTTCTTAGGGGAAAAATGGACTCTGTTTGCGTCCGTTTGGGTTAGAGTCAGACCTTCTGGAACGAATGAATCATGCCAACCAAGGTTCCGCTGTACTTGGAATGTCATTTGAACATATTTGTAGTGCTAGTAGAAAGACATCGTACATGTGCAAGGAAATGTGAACTAGATGTTTAATGGTCGATGTATTCATCATAATCAAAGAATGTCCTCAGATGTCTGTATTACAACAGCG
This sequence comes from Dunckerocampus dactyliophorus, assembly GCF_027744805.1. Taxonomy (NCBI): domain Eukaryota; kingdom Metazoa; phylum Chordata; class Actinopteri; order Syngnathiformes; family Syngnathidae; genus Dunckerocampus; species Dunckerocampus dactyliophorus. Next base: position 3,975,117 of record NC_072826.1, read on the forward strand.
GTGACACGATGTCTTTGTGGCTGGAAGATGATGTGTTGGGTGTTTAAAGTGAAACCTGCTTGGAATGTCATTCCGTCACAATGTAGATTTTCCTGTCCTGTGATTTTTCAAACAGCTTTCTTCTGAAAGCGCCACGTGAAGCCATGCACAGAGGCCCCAAGAGCGTAGCGCCGTCGTGACTGCATTGTGGGGGGGCTCACAGCCTTGATTTTGGGCCAAATGATGTCAACGTGTCAGTCTGGGTTAGGACACATGTGACTAGCCACGCATGGCTAACTGCAGACACAGCGCTCGGGGACGCCTCCTGGCCGTGGCACTAGCTATAGCGGCGGTCTGCTTCCACGACAATGACTCCTCAATATGTGATTTCTGTACAGGCAGCCCGGCCTTTGAGGCGACGTGGCCCACTTGCTTTCACGTAGGGCAGAAGTCCATGCATGTAGTTTGCACGTTTGAGTGCTTCAGAGCATGGCGGCACTACACAAACTGTGTTTTTAGGCATGGGAGCGCCGCTGAATCAACTGCAGCCTGCTTGTGTTTCAAATATGATCTGCAGGGTTTTTCCAAACTGAGGTTCAAGAGTCCATTTTTATTGGGTTTGCCAAAATGTAAGCAGGCATCTTGGTTTGGGGCTTTTTGATTCACAGTTGTTGTAGTAGAGCACAGCAATAATTTCTGTACAGCATATGTCCATTTTTATAGCAATACATGATTTCTCATTTGGGTCTTGAGCCAAGAACTGGTAACCTGCACAGGAAGTGAACCAACTATTAGTGACTGCCGAAACACACCTACCTACTCCTTTTCAGAGTATTGTGCTTGTAGTTTTTTTCTCCAGCCTCCAAGTTACACTGAAATTCCTAAAATCCCCAGAGAACACCAGGTTGTTGATCATTAGGGTTGGGCGAATAAGCAACATGATAAATAGGTCCTATTAGTGTGCACAGTGCTGTGGGTGTGCACCATTACAGTCATTCGAGTTGTGTTTGGCGTTAGAGGCAAATATTTGCTGTTGTGAAATGTTGTGGAACAATGCAGCTGAAAATGTAAATTTGTGTTTGGTTGATTATTTCTCTGTTCAAACAGTACATCTTGCTAATCAATTGGAGTGTCGGAAAGCCTGTTTATTTCCCTTTTAAAAGATGCCCCTTGTGCATTTGTTGCACCTTGTTTGGACCTTCCGGATAGCTCCAAGTGTTACCGGTCAAGAGTCTGATTGTAGTGGCATACTGTGGGGCGGCATCGCCATCACTGGAAAACTAAGCATCATCATTGAAGACAACATCAGTGCGGAGATATTCGGTTGAGTGTCAATACCGTAGATCCATAATCTGACGCTAACTCCATCCTCATATATGACACCCCGCATCTTGGTGTTTACCAAAGAATACAAGAGAAAGAATGCAGTCCTGACCCCTACCCAACACTTGTTGAAACAGTTTAGGCATGATGTTCATGCACAACCACTTTGGCTGCATTGCATTGCTTCTGGTACTCCTGAATGCTGGCAAACAGGTGGAGGACTGTGGTATGATGCTGTGGGGCGGCATCCCCATCACTGGAAAACTATGTCATCATTGAAGGGAACACTAAACCCAAGATATTAAGTTGAGTGGCAATACCATACAGCCGCATTCTGAAGCTAACTCCATCCTCATATATGACACCCCACAGCTTGGTGTTTACCAAAGAATACAAGAGAAAGAATGGAGTCCTGACCCTTAACCAACACTTGTTGAATCAGTTTAAGCATGATGTTCATGCACAACCGCTTTGGCTGCATTGCATTGCTTCTGGTACCCCCGAATGTTGGCAAACAGGTGCAGGACTGTGGTATGATGCTGCGGGGCGGCATCTCCATCACTGGACAAACTATGCTTGTCACCATTGAAGGCAATATCATTGCAGAGATATTGAGTTGAGTGGCAATACCATACAGCCACAGTCTGAAGCTAACTCCATCCTCAAATATGACACCCCACAGCTTAGTGTTTACCTAAGAATACCAGCGAAGAATAGAGTCCTGACCTCAACCCAACAATTGTTGAATTAGTTTGGGCATGATGTTCATGCTTCAACAATGAACACAACCAGTTTGTCTGCGTTGCATCTTGTTTCGAGCTTCTGGTACACCAAAATGCTGGCAATCAGGTGCTGGACTATCGTTAATGCTGCGGGGCGGCATCTCCATCACTGGACAAACTATGCTTGTCATCATTGAAGGCAATATCAATGCAGATATATTGAGTTGAGTGGCAATGCCATATATTCAGACCATATCCATAGTCTGAAGCTAACTCTATCTTCAAAGATGGCACTCCACAGCATGGTGTTTATCAAAGAATACTAGATCAAGAATGTACTTCTGACTTCAAGCCAACAGTTGGATCAGTGTAGGCGTGTTGTTCATGCTTGAGTGACCAACGCAACCACTTTGGCTGACTTGGGTTAAGGATTGGAAGGCCATCCCACAGCAGTGTGTGACCTGTGTGAGATGGAGGCTAACTGTGTAGGCCTCTTTCACATGCTATTGAGGCTATTTTAAAAGAATAAATTCTAAAATTGCCAGTAAGTCTTGTTCCTTCCTTGTTACTGATGTCCCTTTGAAATGGGACATCATTAAAAAACGGAATAAACAGCCCTCAAAATACTCCAACCATTTTGGTTCATGTTGGAGACAGGAGAGCGCATTTAGCTTTTGAAGCGGACGTTTTATGTGTTTTAAATGAAATTGTGAAGTGCTTGCCGGTGTCCTGACGTGATTATGCACACTCTGCGAAAGCCTGAATCATTCATCACATGTAGTGCAATACTGCACAGTCCCTAGTAACACTTTAGCTTCTAAAAATAACACGCCTGCAAGGGGCGAGCATGCAAATAGTCACTATTTGATGTCTAGATGTTGAAATTGCACAGTTACATCAATCCAGATTGGCTCATTTTGTCATCTCATACACTCCCTGTTTGTTTTAAAAGCTGTCACCCCTCCCGCGGTGACATTTTGTTCTATTTTGGAGCCGATTGCTGCCTCGCTGCTCATCAGCTGTGGTTGGTTTTTGAGCATTTCCAAGCAGAGAAAGTCACTCTTGTCCTTGACCAAATGCCAAATGAAGCGGCTGGTGCAAGTGTCAGAAGAGAGAGAAGGAGAGAGCGAGGACAGAGATGCCTCCAGAGGCATGTAACCAGGCAACTGCTCCACCAAGGAGACCATGACGATAACATCTCCTCCCAGCTAGGGACCGCATACTCTTTCATTTTGGCTTTGTTTATCTACCTCTACTTCCATTCACATTTTCAGCCTTGGGATTGCAGAGCATTTCCTAAAATTGTTGCCATTTTCAGCAGAAGAAAAAGTCTTTTCTTCATTGATGCTCTTCTACAGGGTTCCTTTCTCTGCACACAAATGACATGCATGCTTGAGAACGTCTGTTAGGCCTACTTAAAGCTCCTCAACTGTTTCTTAATGTCTCATAGAGAGAGAGCAGAGCTTTGTTCATTCCCTCTCTGCATGTGTGTGTGTGTCACGAAGTGTCTCATGTTTGCTGCAAAAAAAAAAGATTGGTTTAAATGGAATTTTTAATGTTTAAAGCACATAAGCAAATCCAACTTTATTTACAAAGTGCTGTAAAACAACCACAGTGCATCTGTAAATTAAGTAGAAATAGAAAAATCACAATTGACTGCCACAGTAGACAGTAAAATGCATAAAATAAACGCCAAGGACACGAGATGAAAAATCAGGAAAAAGGGTGTCATGTCGAAGAGATTCACAAGAAGTGAACAAACCATCAGTAACTGCTGGAGAAAGGGTAAGATTAAAGAAGCTCTGCTTCTTCCTACTCCCTTTCAGACGAGTGTGAACTGTGCAAGTGTAAACGTGATATTCCTTCATGTAACTTGTTGGAAACAAAGAAAACCATTAGCATAATGCTAATGCTAAACCATTAGCATTAGTTACTGTCACTCCCACAGTCATGTAGTCATAACTGACAATAGCATATTGCTTCTTCAGGAGATAAACGGTCCTATTTGTCCACAATATAGAGAAAAACTATTTATTTTAATCCGTTGTTTTGCGCTCTCAGTGTCTAGCTAGGAAGGAAGGAAGCAGCACTGCAGCAGGTTTCCAGACCTCTTAAATGTGAAAACCACAGCAACCTTGTAATTAAAAGAATCCCTGATATTTGCTCTTTTTTGAGACAAATCATTGTGAAGGCTCTCTCAGCACAATGCAAGCTGACCTAGTTTGTGTTTTCCGTGCTGTCTGCAGCAATAAACACACATGCATGTCATAATGCACGTGTGCACACACAGACACTGGCAGCAGACAAATGCAGTCAGACATCCGCTTTTATCCAATTATGATGAATTTGTTCTTAAACAAGTGCTTCTGCTAGCGTGATTGCATCCTCACATTGATGAATCCGTACTCTCGGGTGGAGTAATGGTGGTCAAACACAGCACCGCTCCACCAGTGTCTCTTTTCCCACTCAAAGTGACTCAACCCTTGTTGATCTGCAGAGATCCGTAACCAGCTGGTGGAGCAGTTCCGTTGTTTGGAGCAGCAGTCGGAGTCCCGCCTGCAGCTGCTGCAGGACCTGCAGGACTTCTTCCGTCGAAAGGCCGAGCTCCAGCTAGAGTTCTCCAGAGGCCTGGACAAACTGGCGGAGCGCTACTCGGCCAAGATCCGCACTTCAAGAGAGCATCAGCATTTCAAGTGAGTTGCAGCACATGCATTAGTTGGCCTGTTTAAGCGGGGGGGTGTCCAAAGTGCGACTCTGTGTTTGTGCGACTCACTCTGTATGAGTGTCTTTGCACCGTGTTTTACCGTTTGTGAATGTAAGCCAGCCTTTTACGATGCCCGCTGACGTTGCGTAAGTTCTTCGGACAAGAGGCGCGTTTGTTCTTGCTCACAGCTCCTCTTAACTGTCAACTGACATTCTCAACACACAACACACTTCCGGCCTTCAAAATAAGAGCACTGTTCACCACATACTGTCTAATTGTGTACACAAAATAAGGCTGTTTGGAGCTGGAATTAACCACAAGCCACAGGCAGTACAATTTGTTGAGGATTTTGGAGCAATGTGTGCAGAGGCTGAAAAAATACAACGGAAGCTGGGAAAAAACAAAACTGATTTCATCGGGCCTTAGATTACCTTTCTGAGTTTTTGCAGAGTATTTCAGTTTTTATTTGGATGGTGCAATTTCCAGCCAATTGTCCTAACCGAGGTTCTAACTCATGAACCGGATCTGGTCCCTGCGACCTGTCTCGTTTTCCTTTGGGGTGGCTTCAGTGCAGACACAAATAAAAGCACGGGTAATTTTCTGTAATAATGTAATAATCAGACTGCAGTGTATCTAGCCCTTTAGGTACTTATTATTTATGATGTATTATTGCACTACAAATTTTCTATCTACCTACCTACCTACCTACCTACCTACCTAACGGATACAGTATCAGCAATTAGCTTCTCAACGTGGCCGCAAACAACACTGCACAACTCACGTACGCAAACACCTGAGAAATAGCTGTGACTGGGCATGGCAAAGAACTCCACAAGCCCGGTGAATCCGGCAGCCGCGCACCCTCTGCCGAGGAGTCCAGCCCCCCGTCCGCCTGCCGCCACATCCGCGCCCCTCCACATTACCGCCATCTCACCCCGCACCATCAGAGGTGCCCCGACAACCCACCACGCCCAGCCATCCCGAACACGGCCAAGCAAAGCATCAGCTCAAGCATGTGGCACGTGCAGACTGCCACCGCGAGCGGACTCCTCGCCGCACGCACACGGGGCCACAAAGTCCACAAAACCCCAAACTCTGCATAGAAACACGCCCACAAATGCCGCTCAGATTGAAGTTAGAGTTGTCCGCCATTTCCTGGTGTAAAGTATTGACTACACGAGGCATATTAGTAGCGTGTTCAGCAATCTTGCAACTTTGCCGCTTCATGGGTTATATCGGCTTTCCTTATAGGGAAAAAACCCGATACCGATATTGACCGATATTACATTTGTATGCCAATATTGGACCGATAATATCGGTGGGCCGATGTTAACGGACATCCCTAGAAAAAAGCCAAGTCAAAACAGTCATTTTTAAACCATATAATATAAGACAATGAAAGTGAAACATAAGTATTTAAAATAAATAAAAAATATAATATATTTATATAAAATATATATAATATATATATATATAATATATATATATATAAAATATATATATAATAAATAAATAAACTGCAGCTCTCAATGCAGTCTACTGTGGCTAACACTGCAACTCAAGTATTTACTATGTTATTATTTCATAGTGGCAGATCGCACTTTCCCCCTAATTAGGATAAGAAGCATAGAAAATGAATAGATGGATGGAGGTCGCACTTTTCCACAAACTTGTGTTTCCGGGTTATGTGACCCGTATATGAACCAAGCTACAGCGATATTGTTATTGTAGCAGCTAACATGAAAAACTCTATTTATCTGGCGTAACACAACGCCTCGCTAGTCTCACCATCACTCACAACGCCTCAAGCCAAGAGTGGATACTACTAGCTTTCATTTTCGCTACGAAGACTCAACAATTTGCTTGTTTGCTGTCAGTATTTTTTACCTGAGGACCGGAGCACAAGTCTTCTCCCAAAAAAGTGCAGTTTTCCTTTAAGTGGTTGTTGCTTGTTGTTCAGTGCAGAATAAACGCTTTATTCCACTTATCTTCCACTCCTGTCTTGCTCTGAATCATATCTCCACATTTGGTGACCCTCGACGTGAGGTTGACCCACAACAGCGACAGCAGCGCGGCCGTACCGCCGCTCAATGATAACGAGGCAGCCCAGTTCCGACTGCAAGGAATAACAGAGAACAGAAAAAAAGGAATAACAGAATGTAATAACAAAGTACTTCTGCGTAGTGGACCTCCATGTTCTCTCACACCGTAGAAATGGTATTACGCACAGCTTTTTCACACCGTGGTATACCTTGAAAGCGGCCCATGCCTAGTGGTGAGATCTAACCCAAACCCTAACCCCAATCAAAACCTGAACACTAACCTTAATCCAAACCCACCAATAATGGTATCACAACATTTTACAATGGAACTTCACAAAAGCTGTACACCCAGGGGACCATACTGCTTGGTAGACTACACTGGCATGGAAACAAAGGGGTGAACAGTAAAAATGGAATAGGATGTATAAATGCAGAAGAATTGACCTGAAATGAATCCAGGACCAAGGAAGCCTGTGGCCTCCGGCTGCAGTGTTCCTCCCAACTAGGTCAGACTCTTTACCCACTCGTACCAACCCCCGCCAACCCCGTCTTCTTCTGTACGCGCTTGTCATTTCATTTCCGTTCTCAAACAGCTTCACACTAGACCAGGACTCTCCAATCCTCACCGGTCACAGAAAATTAGAGCGGTAAGGAAGTCAAAGGAATGAAACGGTTGCAGCTCTTTTACTGGAAAACAAAGATAACGCACCCTGCAGTTTTGCTGAGAGAGTGACCAGTCCACTGCTCTTTAGATGTTGAGATCTTGTCCATGGTTGTTATCCTACATGACATTTACAGTGGTGGGGAAAAGTCTCTGCCCGCTTCCTGATTTCTCATTTGTTTGCGTATTTGTCACACATAAATGTTTGAGATCATCAAACAAATTTAAATATTAGTCAGTGACAACACAACTGAACACAAAATGCAGTTTTTCAATGAAACTTTTTATTATTAAGGGAGAAAAACAATCCAAAGCTACATGGCCCTGTGTGAAAAAGTGATTGCCCCCTAAACCTAATAACTGGTTGGGCCACCCTTAGAAGCAACAACTGCAATCAAGCATTTGTGATAACTTGTAATGAGTCTCTTACAGCACTGTGGAGGAATTTTGGCCCACTCATCTTTGCAGAATTGCTGTAATTCAGCCACATTGGAGGGTTTCCCAGCATGAAGCGCCTTTTGAAGGTCAAGCCACAGCATCTCAATAGGATTCAGGTCAGGACTTTGACTAGGCCACTCCAAAGTCTTCATTTTGTTTTTCTTCAGCCATTCATAGGTGGACTTGCTGGTGTGTTTTGGATCATTGTCCTGCTGCAGAAACTGAGTTGGTTTCAGCTTGAGGTCACAAATAGATGGCCGAACATTCTCCTTCAGGGTTTTTTGGTAGACAGTTGAATTCATGGTTCCACTTATCACAGCAAGTCTTCCAGGTCCTGAAGCAGCAAAACCGCCCCAGATCATCACACTACCACCACCATATTTTACTGTTGGTATGATGTTCTTTTTCTGAAATTCAGCGTTACTTTTATGCCAGATGTAATGGGACACACACCTTAAAAAAAAACATTTTCCAGAAGACTGGCTCAGACTGGATCAGACTGAATCAGACTGTGAAGTATGGCATGGCTGCTATGAATGATAATACAGTAATATGGAAGTGGCAGTGTGTAAGTAAGCATTTAGGCACACGTTGCAGTCCAGCCTGCCTTGGTGTTCACAGCATCAGCGAGTGACGTGCGGCTGTTTTTTCCGTCGGAGTGAAATAGCTGCTTGCTACTTGTTGATGTCCAAGCAGAAGCTGTAGTAATTCTACATTTAATCAATTTTACTCAAGGATTTGTCAGATCAACCCACGTAGATGTTCGCACTTCTCTGCACCGTTAATCACCAAAGGCTAATCACCGCCGAGCAGGCGCGCGGGAGTGAGCTCCACCTCTGTAGCGTCGTGCAATGCACATCTGAAAGCTGTAAAAAACCCCCCCAAAAAACAGCATAATGGAACCCAGCTCTTGACCAACAGTGCCAAGAAGGCAGAGCTTGGACACACTCGCATTGGTGGCTCATTGCAGAAATAAAATAAACAAAAACCCAGCAAAAGTGGAAAAATAGAGCAAAAAGTCATAATGTAACTAGAAAAAGCTAAAATGTTAATACTAATAACTATTACAAATATCAAAGATTTTCCTTTAAATATGTATATATTTTTTTGTAGAAATAGTTTTCTTTTAAATTATAAATATCAATCGACAGCTGGACAGCCTTGACGTAAATAGACAAAGACAAGTAGACAAGAGGGAAAGAGTGAGCTGTATTATTATTATTAGTAGTAGTAAACATTTCAACGCATCTGCATCAGTTAAATGAACAAGGTTGTTTGTCCAGTCATATTTTTTCATTGTCCTTTTCTTAAAATTAATGTTAAACTCTCGTCTCCTTTCGTTCTTGTGGACCCAATCTCGTCCATCTTCTCGTCTTTTGAGTCGGGTGTCTCGTGGCACCCCTACTGGCTACCTACCGATCTGTCCATCTCTAGTTCGCGCTCTTTGGCAGTCAAGGCACGTAGAGCTGCCGTCTCCGTGAGGCTGATTAATGGAGCGTTCTGTCCAAGGAACACCCTGTAAGATATTCATGTCACTTGACTTCCCTTGTCAACCGTTGTCCCAGATCCCCCTCATCAAACCCCCCTTCCGTCACTTAAAATGGTCTTCATTATAAATGGCTGTCTGCTCACCGACTACAATGACTACAAAGCCTCAAGCCTTAGTCCCAATTCTGTTTTCAGAGCTGCCTTTATTACATATCCCAGTGTTCCTCATTATTATTATCAGCTATACTTTTATTTCTAGTGTCACTCAGGAGTAACAGTCTCTCACTGAAAAGAAAATGTATAATGATGAGACAAAGGGTGGAAAGTTACAGGGACTCGAGCTTGCAAAATGAATTGGATTGTACTGGGGCACTAGAGCAAGTTTATTTGAATACAATACTCAATAAATCTCCAGGTGTGGACAGGGTAAATCGGCATTCTTCTCCTGTTGGCCTAAACTCTTGAATTCGGCGGCCTCCTCCCCCAGCCACGCCTACTCGGATGCGATTGGTCAGAGACAGTAGCCGTCTGTGAAGTGTCGCGAGCAGAAGAGCAGTGACTGGTTGTTAGCTCCCCCGAAAACCAAAAAAAAACAATCTCTGAAGTGCAGCATTAACAGTTGTACATTGGAGCCCCGTTCTCCATCCAATGATGGCTGTTTGGTGGTAGACTATGGTCTATATTAGTCAAAACATATGGAAATATAAGTGATATTTAGTATTCTGGTCACTAGGTGGCAGTAATGCCACAAAACATTGATGAGACATTAACTTACATTCCATTCATTGCCTTAAAACATTGCATGAAGTCAGCCATGGCATGTCCCACATGATAGACTGAAAAAAAAGTTCTCCTCCCATTCTGTGTGGAAGTGGTAACTTTTTGGCTTTTATGTTTAAAAGAAATAAATTCAAGGCTAACTGGTTAACTTGCTAGCTTGCTAGCTAGCAAGTTGCTAGCTTGCTAGCTAGCAAGTTAACATTGCATAAGAGTTATGCAATGTGGGTATAAACAACAAATAATAGGAGTGTAAAAGTGACTGTAGGCGTGTTATTTCATGTCTGCAGGGCTCTAATAATGTTAAAAAGCATACTGAGAAAGTCCTAAACAGGTTTTCTATGCTCTAACTGTGAAAATATTCAATTTATTAACATTGAATCCTTTATCGTGGAAATTCATTTATCGCGGTTGGGTCTGGAACCAATTAACCGCTCTCAATGAGGGATGACTGTACACCCTTACACATCAAGATCAAGGTCAAGACCAAGGTTGTTCACAAACAACAACAAAGTAGTCTCAAGGTGTCATGGAAAAAAATTATTTATATGTAGTCTTTTTGCATCCTGGTTGTACCCAATCAATGTTATTACAGTAATTTCTTGTTTATCACAGTTAATTGGTTCCAGACTCGACTGTGATAAGTGAATTTCCGCCAAGTAGAATCCCTTATTTATCAATGAATATTTTCGTAGTTAGAGCATAGAAAACCTATTTATGACCTTCTAAATACAGTTTTTAACATTATTAGAGCCCTCTAGACATGAAATAACACCCCTATAGCCACCATTACGCTCATATTACCCAACATAGTACACATGAGAGAAAATAAGACATAATATAGACTCACACATGTTTGGGAGAATCACATTATCAGAGAGTAACTATTGTATAATTTAGGCCAAAAATATGTAAAATTTGCATTTTTTTTTTACTAATAATAGGCTGTAGTCAACCATGAAACAGCATGATTTATTTATTAATATATTTTAGAAAAACAAAGTGAAGCTGCGAAATTGGAAGCGCGAAGTAGTAAGGGATCACTTTATATTCACGTAAATCCGTATAGCCTGACCTGAACTACTGCATTTACAGTATGATTCTACATTTGATTTGATACCAATACATTTATGACTCGAGATTTATGACTTTGTTCTCTCATTATGAACATTTTTGGTCTTGTCTGTGGGTGCTTACTAGCCTTTTGCAGGAGGACATTTTGTTCTGCTATAAGAGAGCATGCAGCAACCTTATAAAATAGTGAACAGTTGCAATATGTTCACTGAGAGTTGTGTTCTCTTCTTTGTGACCCGCCAAACCTTGGCCGTGCATATTTCTACTACTTTTTTTTTTTTTTCCTCCTCGTCTCCTCGCCTTATTGAAGAGCAGCCAAAGGTTTGACAGTTAATCTCCTGGCATCCTGTGTCAAGGATCCAAGCGTGTGCTCGGCTTTGAAAGGAAGGCCTGCAGGGAGGGCGGCTTCACCTTTTTACCCAAGTGCAATAAAAAGCAAATAAACGAAGATGCTGATGCTCAGCACTCTGGATGCTTTCTTTTACACCAATATGCTTTTAATTCACTCTTCTGTGTAGACTTTTGAAGGCCGACGGTCTTCCTGGAGTTGAGAATGAATCAACAGCGCCTCTGCTGGTTGAAGCCAAGAAATTCACTCCATTTTATAAACCCCTGAATAAGTGTGTCACTTTTTTATGTTGCCCATCATCCACGATCCTTATGTCAGACATGAACACACATCTTTCACTAAAAAGAGGCAGCTAAGAATTAATGTAATGGGACGCACCTATTCCGCCTATAAAGACGTCTGAGAAAAACTCAGAAAAACACCAACAACGCTACATTTACATAAAGTGGCCTTCATATTAACCAAGCTACAGCGACATTGTTATTATTATTGTTATTAATATTGTTACGCCCAAGAACTACATTACTGGTGTAGTGACACCTCGCCACACCACACCGGCTAGCTACTAGCGGGCTAGCGACTAGCTTCACCACACACTCGCTCACAATGCCTCAGGCCACTAGCAAAAGGTAACGCTACATATTGGAGCTGCCGCCACTGCTGCTGTGTTTTTGTTTTTGTGTTTGGAAAAGTTCACGCTAGGTGTAGCGTTCCTTTCCATGTTGCTGTGAGGAATCAATGCACCCAAGAAGGAAGTATATACACGTTAATCATGGATGTACCTGTTACTACATGCTAACAGCATGGATAATAAAACCATAAAACCTTGTTGGAGGTTTTTGGAGGTGTTTTAATAGCGGCCTTTCTACTGTAAGCGGAGTAGGTGTGTCCCGTTACCTGCATTAATTAGCTCTTTTTTTATCTGTTTTTATGTCTTTAGAACGCACAGAAAAGAGAAAGACGTGTGTTCATGTCTCACATAAGGATTGTGGATGATGGGCAAAATTTGTCAAAAAGTACAGTTTTGCTTTAAGAAGGAAGGAAAAGCAAACCTCTTGAAGGATAAGGACACTTTTAAACTGAAGACAAGATCTAAAAATAAACACTGTTTGTTATTCGTCTTTGATTTTAGAGAGTCAAGGCACTAAATCCAAACATAGCATAATAATACTTTTACCTTTTGTATATAGAATATGGCTGCGATTGGCTGGCGACCAGTCCAGGGTGTACCCCACCTGTCGCCCGGAGTCTGGGATAGCCTCCAGCATGCCCCCGTGACCCTAAAGAGGAGAAGCGGTATAGAATATGGATGGATGGATGGAATATAGAATATGGCTCATATTCTCAGTTGTAGTTACAGAATGTGAACCAAACATATAACATGGAGGAAATAATAGCTGCTATTTCACAAAAGGATATTTTAAAGGAAAAATGCACTTTTTGGGGAATTTTGCCCATCATCCGCAATCCTTACGTGAGACATGAACACACGTCTTTCTCTTTTCTGTGCGTTTTAAAGGTATAGAAACAGGTAAAAAGGGCAGCTAAGTAATGCACGTAATGAGGCGCACCTATTCCGCCTAGAAAGCCCGCTATTAAAACATCTCCAAAAAGCTCCAACAAGGTTTTATGGTTTGATATCCATGCTGTGAGCATGTAGTAACAGCTACATTCATGATAACATGGAATACTTACAGTATTTTGCTCATTGGAAGCATTAGCGGAACTTCCTTCCTGGGTGCATTGATTTCACATAGCAACATGGAAAGGAACGCTACACCTAGCGTTAACTTTTCCTAACTCAAAAACAAAAACACAGCAGCAGTGGCGGCAGCTCCAATATGTAGCGTTACCTTTCGCTAGTGGCCTGAGGCATTGTGAGCGAGTGTGTGGTGAAGCTAGTCGCTAGTAGCTAGCTGGCGTGGTGTGCTGAGGTGTCACTACGCCAGTAACGTAGTTCTTGGGTGTAACAATGTTAATAATAATAACAATGTCTCTGTAGCTTGGTTAATATGCAGGTGACTATATGTAAATGGAGCGTTTTTGGCACTTTTTGGAGATTTATCAAAAGGCTTTGTAGGCGGAATAGGTGCGTCACATTACATGCATTCTTAGCTGCCTCTTTTTATCTGTCTTTATATCTTTAGATCGCGCAGAAATGAGAAAGATATGTGTGTTCATGTCTCACATAAGGATTGTGGATAATGGGCACATTTTTGGGGGGTTTTCCTTTAAAGCAATCCTCTTGAGTAGGTTGGGGTGAAAATGGGAGAAAATGTGAAGAGATGCTATCTTTTGTCTGAAATGTTTTCCCCCTTCGAATGAAGACTCAGAGTCTTCTGTCATGTTGCAACGACCTCCGCCATAAAAGCGGAAATAAAATTGGACTTAAACGTTGGCATAGGTCATCTATGGACCATCAGCGACATGCCTTTGTCATGTGTCAAATAAAAAAGTAGTATCACGATTGTGTTTTGGTCCCAACAGTTTGACGATGGAAAAACAGTCCCATGTTCCCTGAAGACAAAAGAAGATAAACAAACTCTTCGGTGTGAACATAATTGAACTCACATGCTCCCTCGAGCAATGAGGCAAGCGCAGCCAGCATGCTGGCTTTCTCTGTGTGTGTGTGTGTGCGTAGGTGTGTGTGTGTGTGTGCGTAGGTGTGTGTGTGTGTGTGTGTGTGTGTGTGTGTGTGTGTGTCGGAGGGACATTTTGAGATAGGGGACAAGATTGTGAGTACATCTTTAACTGAGAAACAATTTCACTCCAAGGCAGTGTATGAGCCAATGTGCCATTTTCAGATGAATGAGAGAATAAAGCTTTAAGAGGGGATCAGGAAGGGATTATGTGCTCATAAACTATTCATTCAAGAGTCTTGATTGTGTTCTGGTTTTGCAGTTAGGAGTAGGGGTGATATGAGATCCATATTGTGATCTATATTACTTGTTTGATGTGATGAAAATATTACGGACATATTTTTGACTAGGAGATGAATATAAACGTTGTGAAGTTTCTTTTTCCAGGAGTACACTTTCACAAAAGATGTTTACATTTGAAAAGTAGTATACTTTGTTTTCTGCCTCAGTGTTGTCGTAAGCTATTTTTTATGACACCCTTATTTTGTGAACACAAACAGGATATAATCCAAAGTGCTCTTATTTTGAAGGTCGGAAGCGTGTCGTATGGGTTGAGAAGGTCCCTTGACTGTTGCTAAACTGGCCTAGCTGTAGCCATAGCCCCCGTCCTTTATTTACACTCAGCTTCCACATCAGCTAGCATCCTGAAACCCTGGGTTACATTAGCACGAGACAGACAGCATTTATTGTTGGACTTCGCTGATTCTGACTGCTTATACGAAGCGCATCAGAGACGAGGTACTGTGTTATTTCTACACCATGAATGTGTGAACAGTAATCATGCTGGTCGTGCACCCTCCTTTGCATATCACTGTGTTGCAAATGTTACACTGAGCTCTTTTTTATGAAGTTAAGCCAAACGTTGTAGCCGCTTCTTCTTGGCTGGTGCTCACTGGCCTCTTCTTCGTTGGTGTTCACGGCTATTTCTTCCCATCGGCGAAACTAGAATTGAAATAAAAATCAATTGAACGATCCTGGGAGATTCAGAATGTTAGTCCCGGACTCAATGCCCAACCCTAATCACGAGGCATTTACACTTCCTGTCCCATACTTAATGCGAACCATGTGGGAATTCGTTACGCCTCTGTACCGTACCAAACGTTCCGTATCGAAAAATCAGATTACGCCTACAGGTGGTCCTTTGTTTACCAACAACTTCCATTCTTCCGATGGGCTTATAAGTTGAGTTTCAGTGTAAGTTGGAACTTATACCCTCTTACTTTTCTCCCCGTGGTTGTCTTGCACGCTGGGAGGGAGAGACAGGCTTATTGGGGGGAGGAAGTCACAATAACGAGACCACTACGTTGCTTACTTATCACTGTCCATTTCATAGGAGCAGACGGTCATGGCCTTTAAACGGCTCGGGCCGGGCATGCAGCCAATGTTGACTTCTCCACTGAGCGTTTTAGGATATTTATTTTCACGGCACTTTTCACTTTCCTTTTCTTTGAAGCATTGGCACCAGAAGAGTCTGCCTCATGCTTGAGACACACAATGGAGTTAACAAGTTCATTAAAAAGCACATGTAAATAGTTGGTAACACCAGGCCCGCCTGAACTGTTACACTCCTCGTTATGAAAGATGTGAGGATTGTTAAGTCTGCTTGCCTGTTCTCCAGGAAATCACATTAGCATGGTCTTTGTTTTGGTGTGTGAAGATCTTGTCTTGTACAAACTGATGCAAGATAACAGTCTGTGTGTAAGAAGCGATTAGATCTTTGTGTAGCCTCAACAACCAGTTCACGAGTCTCCACCTTTTAACCGCCAACGCCAGCGTCTTTTTCTCTTGTCTTTCCAGAAAGGACCAAAATCTCCTGTCCACCATTAACTGCTGGTATTTGGTCCTGGACCAGACCAGGCGGGAGAGCAGAGACCACGCCACACTCAGCGACATGTACAACAACAACGTCATTGTCCGTCTGGCGCACGTGGGCGAGGATGTCCTCAGACTTTTCAAAAAGGTCAGATTCAGTGGATGAAGGCACACACGTAAACGGCATAGCCGTGATGTGTGTCATCCCATGTATGCAAGTTCTTTGCTGATTGGCAGATTCAAGATTCAAGAGTTTTATTGTCATATGCACAGTAAAACAGGTAGTTCTGCTATGCAATGAAATTCTTCTTCTGTTCATTCTCCCAGAAAAAGAAAGAAAGAAAAACACAAGAAAATGAATAAGAACATCAGAAACATAAACACCAATAAATGAAGCAACAACAACAGATGTTTTACTGATTAAATTAATTTAAAAAATATATTTGGAAAATGATTCATCACTTACAGCTCCCAAATTAGAGTATTTTTTAAACCAATTTTAAATAAGAGTCAGAGGTGCCACAGTAGTGGATTGGAAGTGTATTAGCCTTGACGCTGCAACTTTTAAAAATGCTTTCAGTTAGCCCTACTTTGTGTGTCTGTAGCTTTAATGCTAATGAGCTATGTTTGTCCAAGCTATGCTTGTCTCCAAGAAGCGCTGCAGTCGTCCCTCTCAATATTGCGGTTCGATTATCAGTCCCTCACGTTTTTTTCTTCTTCCAGAAATTAATTAATTAATTAATGATCCATGAAGTTCTCCTCTAATCCCATGTGGAAGGGGTACATTTTTGGCTTCTTAAGTTTAGAAGAAATTTGATGCTAAATGGTTAGCTCGCTAGTTCGCTAGCTTGTTAGAGTGCGTCCCTGAAGTCCCTTCAGCGTCATGTAAGCAATGTGTTCTAAACAAAGAATAACAAGAGTGTAAAAGTGACTATAGGGGTGTTATTTTGTGTCTACAGGGCTCTAATAATGTAAAAAAATGTATTTAGAAATTCATAAACAGGTTTTCTATGCTCTAACTACGAAAATATTCAATTTATTAACATTCAGTCGTACATCGCAGAAATTCATTCATCACGCTCGGGTCTGGAACCAATTAACTGTGATAAACGAGGGACGACTGTATTGTGTACTTCATCCTCTTTTACATATACACTGTTACTCTGCACCTGTCCAATATAATAGATGTCACACATTGCATACAACAACGTAACAATAAACAGTGGGATAGGATAGGATAGCTATGCGAGCTACAGTGCTAACGTTACACTCACATTTTTACAGCAACAATCATGTTAGCCTATTACTGTAGGTGACGAAAAACCAAATGATCTAACTTACCTACAACCCTCATGTCTCTAGCTGACTTATGGCAATTGACAGAGCTTTGTTTTAATATGTGTAGCGAAGCCTGCTTTTTACAAAGTGGTGGGTGTATACTCAGAGCGTCAGAGATGGTGTCGTGTCCATGAGGAAGGAGGGTTTTAGTTCATGATATCCATGTTTGGTGTTCATAAACAGGCGCTCGGGACACATATTACTGGTACTCTTAGAGCAGCTTTTTGGCTAAGGGAGCCATGAAAGCCACGTATTTTCAAATGTATTTTTGTGAGAGCCATAAAATATTTTTTAACACTGAATACAACTAAATGCGTGCATTTTTAAGAAAGAGCAATAAGTTTCAGAATTGATTCATTTTAAGCTGTTATACTGAAGCTATTTAATAAGAAATAAATGTGACTTCTGGTGTTGCATGGTTTTGCACCGTCCTCCGTATCTTTCTTTCTTTTCGCCAGCTTCTTCATGGAAAGGGTTAGCTCTGCAGAATTAGCAAGCTGAATATTTGATTAAAGGGGGGAAGTGTACTTCTTGACATCTCAATGACCCGGGTGGGCTACTCTACGACATTATCCAATATTAATCGAGTTTTGGTGTCTGACCTGGAAAATATTGGAAGGACAGCTGGCATTGCGGTTGGAAAAATGGATGGATGGATGGATTAAAATCCATAAGAACGTTTTATATTGTGAACATTATTTTTAACACAGTGATTTCTGTAATGGTTTACTGTAAAATGTCAGCGGGGGGAAAAAATATACTTTTTATGGTGTGAAGAAATGTATGAGAGCCAGATGCAGTCATCAAAACAGCCACATCTGGCTCCCGAGCCATAGGTTCCCTACCCCTGCCTTAGAGCATCATTAAAAAGTCAATTCAATTCAAAATTCAATTGAATGCCCATCCATAGCTTTGTGGCTCTTACATGGTTTACTGCCACATCCTTAACACTGGAGAAAGGACATTGTGTTGTATTGTATTATTATTAGCGTTGTCACGAGACACTCAGCTCATGAGACGAGACGTTACACGAGATTGGATCTATGAGGCGAGATGAGATTTTAACATTACTTTTACGAAAAGTACAATGGAAAAAAAATATGAGAATATATTGCAATCTGCTAATTTAATTTCTACTACGTTACATTCTTCTGTGTGTATGCCAGCGGCCCCGCCTTCACCCATTGAGACAGTACGACTGTATGACTGGCAAAAGGGCTCACTCCGGTCATGCCGTTGTTCTATGGAACAAACGCCCCAAGGTGCTGAAAGCAATGCACAGAGTGAACTCTCTTCCTGCCTGTTTGGAGGCGGGAGAGGAAGTAAAGAGACGTATGCACGTGGTAATATACTGAGGCTGGCAAAATGATCGAGTTCATTTTCTTTTATTTTGTCATTAATTAATTGATTTTTTTTATCATCTCAGGCCTAGTGACCATGAGAAAGTATTTTTCTGAGCAAGAAATCTTGTCACGTTTTAATCTCGTGACACCCTTAATTGTTATGTATTTAAAATTGTTATTGAAGAGTTTTTTTGTGTGTGTATTAGAAGTGTCGTAGCGTGTATCACCTGATTGATTCATAATGTTGGCCCCTGGCCACTCCAGACAATAACTGCTCGACTGTATATTCCTACTCTGTGAGTTATCTGGTCCCAGCTTCTCATTCACAATGCGAATACAATTGGGTGTTTGTCTAACACAGTTGCTATTGGTTACGCTCTCATAACAGATCTGCATAATATGCGCTTTGTGTGACGACAGGAAAGTGCTTGTGGTTCTGGAGGCTGTGATGCATATTCTGTCCAAGAGATCTGAAATCGCTATTGTTTGACAGCAATGAGAATCTAGGGTAATTTATGCCCTCTTGGGGGTTCTGCACCGTCACGATGGGAGCCTTGATGGTTTGGCCTTTCGCCAGCCTCTGCATGGTCCTCTATGAACAGCCTGCAGAGGATATGAATTCAGTGTAAATTAAAAATATCTTCCAAATAAAAAATATGCTGTGTTGCTCTTTCGGTGGTAATATATTACACATGTGGGACTGGGATAAGTCGTCTTGGGTGTTTATTTGTGGAGTAAACTGAGCAAATGCGCTGAGGTTTAAATGTGGGGGAAAGACAAAGTTTTTGACAAGTGCTCCCTTAAGAGTTGAACTTCACACTCATGCTCACCTTTGAGCCCTTTCTTCCTCGGGGGCCTCTAAGTACTGTCAGAGGACATGTGCTGTTCATCGCCGGACCCCCAAGCAACAATGACTTAATGACACTTTGGAAACAAGCAGTGAACCTTCCTGCAACAATGTGTGTTGTATTTGATCTGTTGGCGTTGACCTTCATACTTTCCACTTTTTATTCAATGGTATTCGTTTTATGTATCTACTGTCTACTAATGTCTTTTACAGAGCAAAGACATCGGGGTGCAGATGCACGAGGAGCTCGTCAAAGTCACCACGGAGCTCTACACAGTGAGTCAAACAAATATGATTGTCCTATTTAATATCCCGAACAGGTTGTCCAGTCCGCCTTGCGTGCGTAGTAGCTGCCAAGGGCTCGTCCTGCCGTCAGACCAGAACCTGTGAAACAGCTGGCCAGCCTGACACTGCACACACAGACTTTCTGCTTGATCAGCACTTCGGCCTCTAACTGCTCCCAAAGACATTCACATTCATCCATTGTGAATTTCTCCCTGGGGGAGATGGGGAGAGCTTAAAATGAGCAGCTGAAGGTCGGACACATCTGTTTGTTGGGAAAGCTTGTGTGTGCATTCAAAAGCCTCGGATAGCATTCACGTGCAGACCACATGCACACTGTATGCACACGTGCATTCACTTGCGGAGCAGGTCTGTGTGGTAAATAGAAAACAGCTGCCCAGTGCTGACGCCTCCTTGTTTGGTGTTTGGTCTTGTTTGTTTGGTGTAGGACAATGCAGTCAACTGCTGTCAAGTCTCCCGTTTGTCCCAAGAAACTGCTATTTTGCCTCTCTTTCCCATCGCCCTCCCGTTTACACGGTTTCCAGTAAAATCTCTTGTATTTAAACCAGGCAGGCTAGACATGATTCATTCAAATCAGCACCACCGGGGAGATGGATGGACATGAAGACGGAGAAGGCACCCCTGCCAAAAAACATTGCATCAGGAAGTGTTTTTTATTTGCAGCAGTCAGATTAGCCAATACCAAATTATACTGCACAAGAGAACAAGTCACCAACCCAAACACCAGCCTCGCTCATGGTGCGAACAACAATAACAGAAAGTTAACACACATAGAGCACATGATGCCACTAGAGCTGTGGCACTTCATTGATGAAAGGATGCATAATCAATTATCCAGTTAGTCAACAAATAAAGTATTTGTAACCTTATCCACTGCACCACATGGACATCTACAGTAAATAAACGCCTTTCGCACGAACACATGCTACATTATACCCCTATCAACACACCGCAAGGCATGCCGGGTGACCCCCGGCACTCTTTCCCAGCACACTACACTTTAGCAAGTCATCAGACCCCTCTCGAGCGACAAACCTAGCGACTTTTTCTGGTGAAGCAGCGGGTCATGCTGTGGGCCCCTCCCCCATCTAAAAGCATATAAAATCTGACAATACAACAAACAAGAACCAACAAAAAGAAGCAACATTTAGAGTCACGGGCCTGTAGTTACTATTAAAATTGCAAAACCCGTGTGCAACATGTGCGATAGACTATTGATCGTCTTGTGGAGCCCAAGTGGTATTCGGTGTCATGTAGCAGGGAGTGCTGCTCACTGTCACGATGTAAGCCCCTCTCTCCTCCCTCCTTTATCGATCTCTCTGTCCTTTTGCGCACCATTTGCTTGCTTGCAGGCGGGGGTTGCTAGGAAACCCAAACTTGAGAGCGAGCGATGGAGAAGCAGATGTTCTGATGGTCACAAGACGGCAAACTTGATTTCATGTTCTATGTTGGGGGTTTACTAAATGACATGAAGGATACTATTACGTACGTGTGAAGTATTTTGCTGTTCAGCTCCATTAAGGGCCTGTTTCTTTAAGATACTGCCAGTCGTTTCGAGTCTTCATAAATACTTTCAGCATTTATGCCACACTTTCCTCGCACAATTTGTATGTGGTGTCGAGAGTGCATTCGTCTTTGGGAAAGGAAGACTGTGCATGTGCTACAGTACTGCATAGCAGGGATTTTTTGTGTGTATCCTGGGTATTCATAAGGTGAAGCCAGACAAGCAGCTGGATAAAAGGACGTCGGACACACCCAACTGAAAGCCGCTTGTTCAACAAGATGATTCAATTACACTCCCTGCTATTACTGAATGGTATTATATAAAAAAAAAGAAATACATAGCACTGGAAAATATGTAGAATTGTGGACTATGTAAGGATGTACTCACACTAGAAGCCTGAGCCCACTTCACACCTAAAGCATGGCACGTTTGCCTTGTGTGAGTACCCTGATCAACGCCCAAGCACGGAGCGCTTACCCTCCTTTGGCGCTATTTGTAAAGGTGGCCACAACTTCATGCATGTGTGTACGGGTGTCATGAGAAGAGTCAGTACACGTGATTGGGTCTACAAGAACGAGAAGAGACAAAATTACATCATTAAAACAACATTATTTTTAAGAAAAGTACTGTGAAGAATATTTGACAATATATTGCGGTCTGTTAATTTAATTTCTAGTACATTACACGCTTCTGCACTCTGTGTGTATGCTCCACCCACCGAGACAAAGAGACTGTATGACTAACAAAAGGGCTCGCTCTGTTCATGCCGTTGTTCTATGGAACAAACACGCTAAGGTGCTGAAAGCAATGCACAGAGTGAACTCTCTTCCTGCCTGTTTGGAGGCGGGAGACGAGGAAAACAGACACGCAAGCACATGGCAATATATTGAGTCCGGTAAAATTATCCAGGTCATTTTCATTTGTTGTGTGATGAATGAATTAATTTATTATCATCCCAGGCCTAGTGCCCACGAGATGTTGTTTTTTTTTTCTTAAAGAGAAATCTTGTCACATTTTGTGCAATGTAGGCGACACATTTCATAGTAGACCTAAAATACACAAACTCCAAATAATCCAAAAGTTAAAACCCGCGTAAAAAAGATGTCATTCAACTAATGTGGTTGCTCCTCTTGTAAGTACTCGAGCTAGCAAGCTAGCGAGCTAACCGGTTAGCCTCATATTTATTTATGTAAACATAAGAAGCCAAAAACCTAGCACTTCTACACTGAATGGGGGGAGAATGTTTTTCGCTCGATCATGTGGGACATGACATGGCTGACCTCATGACTTCATGCAGTGTTAAGGTAATGTCATGTAAGCTAATGTCTCATCAATGTTTTGTGTCATTACTGGCGCCTAGCGACCAGAATACTACATATACCAGAATACTACATGTATTTCCATATCTTTTGACTAATAATAGACCATAGTCTACCACCAAACAGCCATCATTTATTCATTCATTAATTTCTGAAAAAATGCGACATAATGAGGAGTGATATTCAAACTGCGATATTGCGAGGGCCGACTGTATAACAAAAAACGGCTGACGGTACTCCTACGCTTTGCTAAAAACGCTGGCGCACGCTGTTGTGATCACGTTGGCTCTGCATGCTGAATGGAAGAGCTGGCGCTGAGTCTGGAATGGACCGCTTGTATAAGAGTGCCAATATCTCAGATTTTAGATGCAGGCCGATATAATCCGGTATTGTTTTTTTTTTGGCAGATATTGTACCGATGTCAATGGCGGATCGGGACACCCCTAACAGCCGCCACCCTCCACAATACAAATAATCAGAATGACTTGAAATAAGACTGAAAAGAATCCATAAAGTCAGGGAATTGCAGTATACAGCAGGATACATGTGATCGCGGTCAAGTCCACATGGTGCTAGTGTGAGTACTCTCTAACTGTCATGGCAGTGTAAAAAGAAATTAAATAACTCTGGTTAAAAGTGAAATATCCACACAGTAAAATGTATGACAAACCTTGCCTATGATGGCTCTCGCTTACGGTGACAACTTTATATTTTGATTATATTGCCATCTTCTTTGTTCAATGCTGAAGGTGTGTGTGTGTGTGTGTGTGTGTGTGTGTCGTGCCAGGTGATGAAGACGTACCACATGTACCACACGGAGAGCATCAGCGCCGAGAGCAAGCTGAAGGAGGCGGAGAAGCAGGAGGAGAAGCACATCGGCAAGGCCAACGACATCAGCGCCGCCTTGATGCGGCATGGTCACGACGACCGTCCACAGCGACGCAGCTCTGTGAAAAAGATGGAGAAATTGAAAGAGAAGGTGCGTCTTTTTCTTGACTCACAGTATCTCACATTTCAGTTAACATTTTCTTATATCACCGCAAGGGATAATAAAATAGAAAGTGAACTTGGATATACGTTAGAGCAGGGGTTCTCAAATGGCCTCAACCTGGGACCCACATTCTCCAATGGTGATTAAGTCACGACCCACTTTTTTTTAAGTCATTTGAATTTTTTTTCAATATTTTCTACCCTTTTATTTAAGCCATTTTTATTTGTTTTTATTATTTTCCCACATTTATTTAAGACATTTTTATTTATTTGTATTTTATTATTTTTAACATGCATATTTAAGTCATTTTTATTTAGATTTTTTTTATACTTTTATGTAAGTAATTTAAATTATTTTGTAATTTTCAATATTTTCTACCCTTTTATTTAAGTCATTTTTATTTATTTTTATTTTATTATTTTTAACATGTGTATTTGTGTCTTTTTTATTTTTTCTACCTTTATTTAAGTCATTTCTATTAGTATTTCTATTTTTATTATGTTTTACATTTTATTTAACTCGTTTCTACTTTTATTTTTTATATTTTTTTTTACACTTTTATTGAAGTCATTTTTATTTGTTTTTGTTGTTTTTTACACTTCTTTTTAAGTCATTTTAATTTTTATATTTATGTATTTAATTATTCCTTTATTTATTTATGAATACATGAATCCTGACATGAAATTCCTGAAGCAGAGCATGCCAAATTACGTGAAACAAGTCAAATTACATGTCCAAATTGTGTCCCTGGTGTGAATATTTAGTGGGAGCATCATTGTTATCCAGCACTGCCTTAATCCTCTTGTGCATGAAATTGGCTGGGTTGTTACCAGAGTCCTCTTTCACTCATGTATACTGTCGTGAGAATGCGTGCTAAAATGTCAGTTATGTACTCACTTTAGTCAGATACGAGATCATTTTTCCGTGTGTTAGCAAGCACGCTACTGAATGAATTTGTGTTTTTTGTGTAATCCTGACATAAACAAGCATCCCTTATCATCATGCACTCATGTGGCCATCTTTCTTCTTCTCCAAAGAGGCAAGCCAAGTATTTTGAAAACAAGCTCAAGTGCACAAAGGCCCGCAATGATTATCTTCTCAATCTGGCAGCCACGAATGCCTTGGTGGCTAAATACTACATCCACGATGTGTCCGATATGATAGATGTAAGTATAAGCGGTCACAAGAGAAACGTGTGAGTGATGATGTGAATAACAGCAACTACCCTGTCAGCAGTGTTGTGACCTGGGCTTCCACGCAAGCTTGACACGCACCCTGAGAACCTACCTGTCGGCTGAGTACAGCCTGGAGACGTCTCGCCACGAGGGCTTGGACGTTCTAGAAGGAGCCGTGGATGCCATGGACGTCCGAGGAGACAAGCTGAAGTTCATGGACACGCACAGCCAGATGTTCTGTCCGCCCTCACGCTTCGACTATCAGCCGCACATGGGGGACGAGGTGAGGGCGACGGAGGATGGAAGGAAGCTCTCTGTGTTGTTTGTTGCACGCTGCTTATCAAGTGTATGTGCTGCGTTACTGGCAGGTCTGTCAGGTGAGTGCGCAGCAGCCTGTCCAGACGGAGCTCTTGATGCGCTACCAGCAGCTTCAGACACGCCTGGCCACGCTCAAGATAGAAAACGAAGAGGTGAGATGTTCCTTGCTAAACCTGAAATTACAAAACTAAAGCTGGCATCGCTTCTACTTAGTTATTATACAATTAGCATTAGGTTGTGCATGATAATTATGATATCACGAAATATGACGTCATACCGATAAATCTGATAACATTAAAAATAGCTCAGATAGCAAATAATTTTAAAAAACACTCCAATGAGGTGAGATTTCCCTTACTGGGCAGAGGAGCAAATCAGGCTCTGCTTTTTTCTCTTACCTGTGACGTTAACGGCCTGTCGTACCTTCCCAAAAACAAACATTCTCTTTCCTAGGAAGACATTTTACGTGTTTGTTGTACCAAATGCTCCGCGATGAGGGAAAAAAAAAAACATCGAGCACACAAAAATACCTTATTAGCCACCTGAAACGCCAGCGCCATGGCATTTGAAAAGTGCAAAAGGTTTGCCAAAGACCTCCGTGGCGTCTCACCGGCTGCTTGGAGCGCGTGCCCGAATACAATGTGCCTTGCTGGGTCACGCCAGGTGGCTCCTCCAGCTCTATACTCAGGTTCACCCGACCTCCGTAGGGGCACACCGGCTGCTTGGAGCACGTGCCCGAATATAGTGCACCTTGCTGGGCCACGGCAGGTGGCTCCCTCCTCTCTATACTCTGGTTCTCCTGATGCAAATCAGGTACAGTTGGTCAAATACAAATTTGTTCCGGTCCTTCTCACCTCCAGGTATGCACAAACTACATGTAAATCTAAATTTAAAAAGGTAGATATAAAAAAGCTATTGGTTATTGGTACCATATCGGTCTTGAGAAGCAGAAAGTTATCTGTATCGGTTTGAAAAGACAGATATCATCTCTAATTATGATATTTCATATTGTTTTTTAGGTGAGGAAGACGATGGACGCCACCATGCAGACCCTTCAGGACATGCTGACAGTGGAGGACTTTGACGTTTCTGAGGCTTTCCAGCACAGTCAGTCCACAGAGTCGGTCAAATCGGCCTCGTCGGACTCCTACATGAGCAAGGCCAACATCGCTAAGAGGCGAGCCAATCAGCAGGAGACTGAGGGCTTCTACTTTACTGTAAGTTCTGATGGAGGGTACGGCAAACAAACAATTACAACCTGAGCTGATGTGATGAATTCATTCTTACTCAAATATTATAAAATGACGCTGATATTTACATTACAAAGACAAAGAGGTACTCTGAACACAATGGCTTTAATTCCTCAACGGTAACGTGTATTACGGTATGTGTGCGACACTCAGACGGCTAAGCCAATAACCCGAAAAATAATTGAATTAATCGGACGAGAGCAGCCTTTCTCAGTGGTGCAAGTTCGCAAAATCTCGTTAAAGAAGGCGTCTCATCCTTCGGAAGTTTCACAAGTTGTCTTCAAAAAGTAAGTAAGTAAAATATATTTTTGTCTCAATGAAGGGGATTTTAGGAATTTAAAAAAAAAATCACGTCCCCTTTATGAATTAATTACTAATTTTATTAGTAATTACGTATTTTCTGGGCCCCCTGGCATTCAAGGGACCTTTGAATTGTCCTGACTATTCCTCTTTATATGGCACCCCTGGCCAATAGCACTCATTCTACATTTTTAAAAAAATGTTTTGATATTATTTCTATGATTTAAACGTGTAAAAATGTACATACTTTTTTTTACAAATAATTTTAACCTAATTCTTAGTAATTAATGTGCTCTGTATTTATTTTGAGATCCAGTATCAATGACTCTTTTTTGACTATGTTGGTGTTTTCTTGTGCAGAAATACAAAGAGTTCTTGAATGGCAGCAACCTCATTGTCAAACTTCAAGCCAAGCATGACCTTCTGAAGCAGACGCTGGGAGAAGGTGAGGCTTATCAAATGTAAATGAGATGACTAAAGCACGAGGGATGACTTTTGCCTCGTATTCTTTACATTCATTATGCATTCACTTGTGGCTAAGTAACATTTAAAGCTGCTACAAAGTCATGTAAGGCTTAGTGTGTGAATTGTGTGACATAAGGAAGGATTTAGGATGATTTCTAATGAAGTGGTGTGTGTGAGTGAACACAGGAGGTGATGTTATGAAATCATCCTCCCATTTCTAGCTCGCATATTTTCACACTGCAGAGCGAGCAGTCAGGCTATCCCGGGGACTTTGGGGAGCTCTTGTGCCCGTTACCATGTCGACGACTGAATGACCGCGGCTTGGCGGCGTGACAAATGCAGCCATGGTGCTCAAGCCCATTGAGTGCGCCTGAATAGATGCCTGTTTTCTCATAACACTCCTCTCCGTCTCCATCTGGCAGCCGCACTCACTCAACTGTACCATTTTAAACGCAGCGTATATTCTAATTTCATCTCTTTTCTTTCCTTTGTAGGTGAGAGGGCTGAATATGGAACAACAAGGTAAGATGTCCCGTGACAAGAGAAGGAATAAAGTCGATGTTGATGTGTAAAATCTTTCCCCTGGTGCTCCTGGATGTGGCCTAAAATGAGCAAATGAGTGTTGGGAATGGGAAGTAAAATTGAGGTTTTAATGAAGTAATTGTGTAAAGATGAACAAGATATGATCATTAAAGGTTACGAGATCAGGCTATTAGGTCAATTTCCTGGTTTTTATGTTACATTGTGTCACATATGAGGTCATTCTTCTCACATATGAAGTCCAGTGCATTTTTATGAGTCTTTTTCAAGTTTATAGATTAATTGTACCACTTTAAGAAGCAACAGTAAAACCAGACAGCGAGCTAATTCATCTGATGACTTTTTTTTCCCCCTACATTGATGATTTAAGACAGGGGTGTCCAAAGTGAGGCCCGGGGTCTGTTTGCGGCCCGCAGCTGTTCTCTAATTGGCCCGCGTCACATTCCAAAAACAATATTTAAAAGAATGAAGTTAAAATATTAAGAGAAAAAATGAGGAAAAAAATAGTAATTTTACAAGAATAGCGTCATCATACTTTGAGGGAAAATAATGTCGTTTTCATACAAAAGATTTTTTAAAGACGTAATATTATGAGAAACAAAGAAAACAGCAATAAAATGGTAATTTTTTTGAAAATTTGGTTGCAGAAAAGGGAAAAAACAGCTGTCATTTTATGAGAATAAAGTCAAAACAATTAAGAGAAACAGGACGTCTAACAAGAAAAAAAGTTGCAATTTTACGAGAATAAATTTGTAATATTATGGGGAAAAATAATGTCATTTTAGTAGCATAGAGTTGAAATATTAAAGAAAAAATATGTATTTTTAAAAGTTTTAATATTATGACAAACAAACAAAGCAAAATAAATGTGTAATTTTTTTTCTTTACAAGAGCTAAGTTGAAATAGCTGGAAAATTTAAAAAAAAAAAAAAAAACAGCAGAAAGGGAAAAAAACAGCTGTAATATTACAAGAATAAAGTCCAAATATTTGTAGAAAAATGTTGTATTTTAACGAGAAAAAAGTTAATAAGTTGTAATATTATGAGAAAACGATGATGTCTTTTTAGGAGCATAAGGTTGAAATATTAAAGGAAAAAAATTAAGTTGGAATATGAGAAACAAGCAAAGCAAAATAAAGTGGTCAATTTGAGAAAAGGTTGGGAAAAAAGCTATAATATTATGGAAATAAAGTCTAAATATTGTGGTAAGAACTCATTATTTATATTACAAAAATAACATTTATGAAGATTATTTAAGAAGAAAGTTGAAATATTATGAAAATTAAAAAAACCCAAGAAGAGTTGAAGTTCAAATTTAGAATTCCAACGTAGTGCACTTTGCTGGGCCACAGCAGGTGGCTCCCTCTGCTCTATACTCTGATAGTAGTGATGTGGTACAATCTCCTGATAGTAGTGATGTGGTAGTAGTAATATCATGATATTTGATTAGGACAAATCAACAGGTACAGTTGGTCATATCCTAATTTGTTCCAGTCAAAATTAGGATTACCTCCAGGTGCGCACAAACTACACTTCAATCTAAGTAGATCGGTTATCATATCTGTCTCGAGAAGCAAAAAGTTATCTGTATCTGTTTGAAAGCAAGATATTGTGCATCTCTAGTTTTTCGTTTACGTTTGATGGCAACACTTTGACAACCTCAGAAATTCCCAGTTTTCTTGAATGCAGCATTGGGCTTGGGTGTTGTTAAAGGCACAAGATAACCTGTTTTTTTATGACCTGCGACAGCAATTGCATTATTATTCATCATTGTCCCACCAACCGTGCACCCCCCACCCCCTCACCCTTTTCCCCAGGCCCCCTCTACTCCCCCCTAAACCCCAGAGAATGCGGAAGTCTAGACCTCGCTCCGTTTTTAGGCGTAAGCTGTTTAACGGCAATCTGGAGGCCTTCATCCAGGTATCAGCAGCCCGTGTGTGCTCTCTGTCTCTTGGTGAGCTCCGCTGTCTCGCTGGCGGTCCTTTTGGGGGTTGCTGTTTTTTTTTTTTACTGTAAATTTCCCTCACCTTTGACCACTCTTTTTACACAATCGCTCACGCACTGACTCTCCTCTTGCTCGTCGCCAGTCGGCCGTGTTGAGGCTGTTGACGTATTTGAAGATAATTTTCAATCTTAAAAAGCCAAGTGGTGTATTTTCCTTCCTCCCCACCCTCCCTCCCTCAATCAATGCTTTGCCGACTTCCTCTTTTATTTTTCTCTATCTGTGAGATCTGTCTTTCTCACTAACGTGTTTGTGGTTGTTGTCGCCTCTCCACTGCTGTCTGGCCAGGGGAAGACGGAATGTCCGTACCAGGACTCAGGTACTCTGTCCTCTAGCTGGGTGGCATCACCATCACTGTAGCTACATTTCTGGGCCTCTGTCCTGTCCTTCATGTGCACATACTGTAAATCATAGCAACACACTCTTTTGTTTTTCCTAGCATTTATCATTTAAATTGATTAAAACCCACACACATTATTTTTCCATGGATTTATTGTTCACCTGCCAAATATTCTTCTTATTATTGTAATAAATAGGACTATTTCTATTAATGTTACTGCAGGATTCAGGGCAGCCCATACCAGTGGTGGTTGAGAGCTGCGTCCGATACATCAATCTCTATGGTGGGTCCTCATATTGACTTCATGTCCTCTTGTGGTTTTGCAAATGCAAATGTTTATCGCGGTTAATGAATTTCCGCAAAGTACTGAACGTTTTTGTAGTTAAAAGGTTCAAAACCTGTGTGCGACCTTCTAAATATGTGTTTTAACATTATTAGAGCCCTCTAGACCTGAAATAACACCCCTATAGTCACCTTTACACTCCTATTACCCAATATTTTAGACATAATAAGAGAAAATAAGACATAATATAGACTCACATGTTAGTATTGGATGAGTTCTTGTTGTTTTTACTTCCTGTTTTTATACAGTACTTCCTCAATGTAACATTACTGACACCTAGTGTCCAGTGTGGAATACTACTTATCAACACAACGTGTCTCTGAATGTGTCTTCTGAATGCCTTATATTAGTATTTTTGTTAATTTATCCATTTATATGCTTTAACATTTTTCATTTAGGCCAAAAAAATACATAGAATTTGTGTGGTGTGGTGAGGTGTCACTAACGTAGCTCTTGGGTGTAGCAATGTTAATAACAGTGATAATAACAATGTCGCTGTAGCTTGGTTAATATGCAGGTCACATGATGTAAATGGAACGTTGTTGCCACTTTTGGGAGTTTTTTCCAGAAGGCTTTATAGGCAGAATAGGTGCTTGCCATTACATGCATTCTTAGCTGCCTCTTTTTTAGCTGTTTTTACATCTTTACAACGCACAGAAAAGAAAAAGATGTGTTCATGGATTGTGGATGATGATGTGTAAAATTCTCAAAAAAAAGCACACTTTTCCTGTAAATTCTTTTAATTGTTTTTTATCATTTTAAATTATTTTGTTCAACCATGTCAGCACTCGAAAGAATGTTATAGTGCTGGACTGAACTCAAAATACATCTAGCAATGTCTGAATGTTTGTTTTTTTTTAAGTGTAGAATTAAGAAGAATTACATTAAATTAGGAACATGGGACATGCATCACCCTCAATTTGCTTTATTTCTGTTCACCATCTATAAATAAACACTGACATTTATTTTTGTCCAATGAGCATTTTTATTATTGGTTGAAAAAGGTCATCTAATGGGTGTATTTGTCCACAGGTCTTCAACAACAAGGTATATTCCGAGTTCCAGGATCCCAAGTGGAAGTCAACGACATTAAAAATGCATTTGAAAGAGGTTAGTCCTCCCGTCCGTCTCCATTCAGTCTACATTGCATGTTGTCCACATAAAAACCTCACACCTTCTCTCACATGCATTGTAAGTGCAAAGCAGGCGCAAACCAGTGTGTTGCTTTAATGCACGTACAGAGTAAACCGTTGTGGATGCATAATGTATGACATATTACACTAATAATACATGTGCAAACACTCACAATGCCAAGGATATGACTAATATGAGTGATCGTGTGTAGGAGAAGATCCACTGGTGGACGATCAGACTGACCATGACATCAACTCTGTGGCGGGCGTTCTGAAACTCTACTTCAGGGGTTTGGAGAAGCCGCTGTTCCCAAAAGAGCACTTCCTGGACCTCATATCTACTACGAGTGAGTCATGTTCCAGGAAAACACGTTTACTCTTAAATTTGTGGATCTCTATCACTACTTTTTTAACCTCCAGTAAAAGGGGTTATGTTTTCTACGTACAGTTGTTCGTCACTACATCGCAGTTCGCACATCGCTCTATCACGGTTTTTCCAATATGAATAAATTAATAAATGATCTCTGTTTGGTGGTTGACTATGGCCTATTGTTAATCTGTAATTATTTTCTCTGTAATGATTGAAAGACAAGTCATGTGTAGTGTTCTGTTCACTAGGTGTCAGTAATGTTGCATTGAAGATGTCCTTGCTGTCCAACGTGACAAAGTGAAACAAAAAGATATACTCCCATTCTGTGGGGAAGTGGTAAATTGTTTGCTTCTTACTTTGTCCTTCTTCCCCACTTAGTTTCAAGCCTATTCTTAAGCTTAGAATAAATAAATTGGATGCTAACTAGCTTGGTAGATTTCCATTGTTAAAGCGGCGGCCGTCTCTTTCTTGTGTCACTTCAGAGATCCCGTAGCCTTTGCGTACGCGGTACGTCTATGTATGGCAGGTTAATGTTAGACTGGCTGTCCTGTAAACAGTGGTGCCATGGTTAATGTCATTAATCTGTTCCAGAACGTCCGACTCAAACCAAAGCGGACTGTAACCAAAGCAAATTTTCCCATAGAAAATCATGTAAATCCAATTAATTCGTTCCGGACACCCAAAAATGCTAACACAAAACACATTCTGTGCATTAGTTTCAGCACCTTGGCGCATAGAACAATTGCACGAACGGAGTGAGCCCTTTTGTCGATCATACAGTCTCTTTGTTTCAGTGGGTGGAGGTGAGGCCGCTAGCGCATACACAGAGTGCAGAACAGTGTAACATAGTAGAATTGAAATGAGTAGATTGCAATATACTGTCATATATTTGGAATATTTTTTCATTGCTCTTTTCTTAAAAGTAATGTTAAAATCACCACTATCCTCCTACCCATTGATTTTTGCAGTTCTATTCTGACTGCTCTCTGTTGTTGATGTTATTTTCCAGAACTTGACTTTGGTTCAGATAGAGCTCACCACCTTCAGCAGATTATTGCCACGCTCCAGCAGCCTGTGGTCATCGTCCTGAGATACCTGTTTGCCTTTCTAAACCAGTAAGACACCTCACAGCGAGTGAGCTTCTAGGTGGATCTTCTAAATGCGTCTGTCCTTGCAGTCTCTCCCAGTACAGTGACGAAAACATGATGGACTCCTACAACCTGGCTATCTGCTTCGGCCCCACGCTGATGCCCATACCCGAGGACCAGGATCCTGTGGCCTGCCAGGCGCACGTTAACGAGGTCATTAAGACCATTATCGTCCACCATGAGGCCATATTCCCAACCCAGCGTGAGCTGGAGGGACCTGTGTATGAGAAGTGCATGGCTGGAGGCGAGGAATACTGGTGAGTTACAACAAACCTATAATAGAGTGCTTCAATTAACATTTTAATATATCATACTTGCATACCATAAATGTAATGTACTCTAATGCAACCTTTAGCAGTACCATTACTTCATAGCCATAATAATAACACACATTACAATATTGTGATGACGTTCCATTATTATGAATAGTAATATTATTGTTATTATTGTTATTATTATACACAGTGAGAGCCCCCACAGTGACGCTGGCGCTCTTGATGAGGTGGACAACGGTACTGGACCCAACACCAGCGATGATGGTGAGTCACACTAATCACATCTGTTTGGACCTGACACTATAAGGACGCATTCACAATTTTACAAGAATAAAGGGAAACTATTAGCAGGCTAATGGTGTCCTATTACAATATACATTGTGTTATTTTTTAAAATAATATTGTAATATTATTTTATGTAAAAAAAAATATTTTACTTTTTTCCAGATTAAAACAAGTTTGAATTTCACAAGAAAATGTGTAATTACAGGAAAAAAGCAATACTATTACAAGAATAAAGGCAAAATATTGCAATACAAATTTTGTTATAAAAATAAAATTGTAATATTAGATGAAAATATTTTAATTAATTTAATTTATAAATTAAAAGTTTTCATTTCACAAGAAAAGTAAAAAAAAAAAAAAGGTCATTGTAAAAAAAAATTTTTGAAAAAATTTGTAATACTACAAGAAAAACTTAAATAACAATAAAGTCATAACATTACAATAAAAGCTAACAATATTACAACAAAAAGTCATAAATGCATAAGAATAAAGTTGGAATTGCTGTAACTTGGTTGAAGTGTTTTGTTTTTTCTTGGTGCAGAGTTGGAGCAGATTGAGGCCATCGCTAAGTTTGACTACGTTGGTCGGAGTCCCAGAGAGCTTTCCTTCAAGAAGGGAGCCTCACTCTTACTCTACCTGCGGGCTTCTGAGGACTGGTGGGAGGGACGACATAACGGTGTGGACGGTCTCATCCCGCACCAGTACATCGTGGTGCAGGACATGTAAGCGACACGCCAAGCCACCATGATTGTTTTTTTACCCGTTAATGTCTGCAACCACAAGTATTTAGTGGGCTCTTGAAGACAAAAAATGTTTTTTTCTGGTGAAGGGATGATGCGTTCTCTGACAGCATTCAGAGGACTGACAGTGAGGCCAGCAGTGGATACCATGATGACCGATCCTCATCCAGGCATGAGCACCAGTCTTTATCTGAACATTCTCTGGAACACCGCTTCGGAGCCGCATTGGGAAGGTAGGTTTGTCATTTTTTTGTTCCCCTGGACATCCGACCGATCACCTGAACACCTCCTTCTAGGGTGAGAATGCGTTCAGAAGGCGGTCCGCTCCAGCGCCACAGGAACGGCGAGGGCCACAGCCCCACCAGACACGCCCCAGACCAGCCCCCGAAGGTGGCGCCTCGGCCCTGCAGCCCTCACAAAATAGCTGTGAGTAGGGGCCCGACGGACAGTCCGGAGAAACGGCATCTCACCACTTTTCAGCGATCGTCTCCCGGCATGGCTCGGCACGCCAGCGTTGGAGACCACAAGACCCTGGAGGCGGAAGCGCTCGCAGAGGTGAGTTGGTGTGGACGCTGAGAACAATATTAGCACACAAAAAACCTCATCAGCCACCTGAAGCGCCGGCCACGGCGTTTGAAAAGTGCAAAAGGTTTGCCAGAGACCTCCGTGGCGTCACACCGGCTGCTTGGAGCGTGTGCCCGAATACAGTGCACCATGCTGGGCCACGCCAGGTGGCTCCTTCCGCTCTATACTCTGGCTCTCCTGATAGTAGTGATGTGGTAGTAGCAATGTCATGATATTTGATTAGGACAAATCAACAGGTACACTTGGTCAAATAAAAAAATTTGTTCCAGTCCTTCTTACCTCCAGGTGTGCACAAACTACACTTTAATCTAAATTTAAAAATAAAGTAGATATAAAAAAGTTATCTGTATCATATCAGTCTTGAGAAGCACAAAGTTATCAGTTTGAAAAAAAAAAGGATACTGTGCATGTAATTTTTCCCTCTGCTGTGTCTGTCAGGACATAGAGAAAACAATGAACACAGCCCTCCATGAGCTGCGTGAGCTGGAGAGACAGAACGTCGCCAAACACGCGCCAGATGTGGTCCTGGACACGCTGGAACCTCTAAAACACCCCTCCGCTGGTGGTGGTGGTGGTCAGGAGGTACCCGGCAGCCCCCTGCACACCATGGTCATCAGAGATCCTGACGCAGCCCAGCGGCGGAGCAGCAGCAGCTCCTCCTCTGAAACGATGACTACCTTTAAACCCGCTCTGGCGGCGCGCAGGCCCAACGCACCAGTCAGGCCGCCGCCCGTCAGACCGGTACGACCGGCTCCCGTGCTCACACAGGGCCAGGGGCCGCACCGTTCCAGTAGCTCCAGTTCGTCAGGTCTGGGAAGTCCGGGCATGACACCCACTGACAGGGTTTTCCCCAAAGCGCCTTCCCCGTCCCCGTCCACGTCCTCGTCCTCCTCAGACAAACAGGGTAACATGTAGCAGCAAAACACGTCAGTCTGATGGCCTTCACTCTGGCAGCACCAAGTCTGTAGTTGGCTTGTAAATTCTCCACTCATACACTACAGTCAATACTACACTTCCTTATGAGCAGTAGGGGCGGACCATTTGCAAATGTTGGTATCAATCCAATACCAAGTAAATACAGCGCCATTGTTGTTGATAGTGATACTTTTTACTTGAGATATTTCAAGATCATTGAATGAGTTTGCCTTTTATAATACGAGTAAAACACAAGACAAAACATTTTCAGCAAACAATTGAGCAATGCATAGGTATAACAAGTAGGGGTGCACGATATCAGGGAATTTTAACATCAAACCAATAAATCTGATAACATTCAAAATAGCACAGAAAAAAAAACGCTCCAATGAGGCAAGATCACCCATACTGTGCAGGTGAGCAAACAAAGCGCTCCTTTTCTCCCCTGCCTGTGACGTTAACGGCCTGTCGTAACTTCCCCTGAACTCACTTGTACACAAACATTCACTCAGAGAAAAAAAAACCCAATCGAGCACACAAAAAACCTCATCAGCCACCTGAAACGCAAGCACCACAGCATTTGAAAAGTGCGAAAGGTTTGCCAGAGACCTCCGTGGTGTCACACCGGCTGCTCAGAGCGTGTGCCCAAATACAGTGCACCTTGCTGGGCCACGCCAGGTGGCTCCTCCTGCTCTATACTCTGGTTCTCCTGATAGTAGTGATGTGGTAGTAGCAATGTCATGATATTTGATTAGGACAAATGAACAGGTACAGTTGGTCGAATCCTAATTTGTTCCAATCCTTCTTACCTCCGGGTGTGCAAAAGACGGCAGTTATATCTACATTTCTAAAAAGTAGATATAAAAAAAGTTGTTGGTTATCAGTACCATATCGGCCTTGAGAAGCAGTTATAGGTATTGGTTTGAAAAAATGATATTGTGCATCTCTAATAACAAGGCAATGTAACAATAGTAACAAAATAATACAATGAATCCCTTTTAGTACATACACTTGTTATTAGTAAAAAAAAAATAGGCAAAGAAAAGCAAAAACTACTATAAAATAGTGTATAAATACATACATTTTATTTGAATAACAACATAAATACATCATGTATCGATCCGATACTGATACAACGCTATCGATATACGGATCAATCCACTGACCCTAAATTAGCATAGTTGCTAACTCTTTAAGAGTCCATTTATTGATAATGAAGTACAAATGGATTCACTGGAAAATACTTTCTACCAATAATGAGACATCTCCATTACAGTTAGCAAGGTACAAATATGCTGGTACTTTTCAGTCTGTGACTCCTTCATAGTCATCCTGTGGAGCTATTTTATTTTCATTAAAGCCCACCTGCAAAAGTACGCGAGGCTAATAAACACCGCTGGTTGTTGCAGGGGGCAGGTGTGGCTTAACTGAAATGGGCGGGGCTTTATAATTGGCCACCAGCTTAATACATTATGGTACACTGTGGAGGGATTTGAAAATTGTCTCCCTCTAGTGGCAGCAGGAAGTAACGCAACAGCCTCACAACTTGGATGGCAGCTACAGTATGTCTTTTTAAATGTTACAAAAAGAGTCATCTTTAATAGGATTAATAATGGAGGCTTCCACACTATAAAGAGCTTTACTTTAATGTCTCTTCACAGTGGACTCCGCTCTAATAGACATCACTGTCTCATATAAAGGGGATATTTTTTACCACATTTTCAACTTGTGGTGCGGTACGGTATGCTACACAGCACTTGATTTGTTTACAGTTCCCACTGTGGGCATTTAATTTGCCAGAGAATTGAACAAATAAGAAAGCAATCTGTAGCGCCCCCTAGTGGCGTAGTTCTTCGTTAAAAAGAAGACGCAAAAAAAAGCGCACTTGTAACGTTATCGCTGCCGAAAAAAAATCCATCGTGGTCCTTACCCCCGCCACCCCTAAGCTACTACTGCCCCCCTAAAAAAAAAGCCTGGTGAGGAACCCACGGTACACTTTCACATCCTGGTTTGGTTTCAATATGCAACTATTAAAGCACAAAGAAGGCTAGAAGTTGCTTTAGCATCTGAGCTAGTATGTTAGCTACCTTTGGACGCATTGACCAAGCACAACCTTCTCTGTTGTGTCAACACGAGAGCAAAAAGGCTTCCGTACACACGTCATTCCATGTAACTTTGGCTTAGAAATAAAATGCAGTTGTCAGTATAATCAAGTAGACGTCCTGCCATGAAGTCATGCACTTAAAGTCACTAGCAGGGGTCGTGGTGTTCATTTTGTACTAGAAACTTGACGATAGCACATCAGTGAAGCTTCAGCCACGTCTACGTGGTCTGCTTCCACACCACCATCCTCAAAATATGCTGTATATCTTCTCATTGGGTTGACTTGTATAAAGAATAAATAACTGTGTATGATAGCAACAGGATATATTATCATCTCTAGTCTGTAGATTTTGGTTACGCTTATCCTTGCACAAGCAGTCATTAAAGAATACGTCGGGGGAAACTGGCCATGTGTTATTTGTCTTCGGCTTTTTCAACAATTATTATATTTATTATTACTACAATGCACCATTTTGTAGCTTGTATCTGTATCTTTTTTATGGATGTATTTTAATCATTTGTGTCAATTTGATATTATTTTGTTCATATGTATGATATATTCAATTACATAACACTAAAAAGTTTATCAATTTCAACCATTATTATTCTTATTCCTATGCACCATTTTGTTGTTTGCAGCTACACTGATATTTTTATGATTGTGTTTTAATCATTTGTATTCATATTTTAATTGATATTTTGTTCATATACCGAATTATATAACACTGTAAATGTATAACATCCAATTAATTATTTTACTTTTAATACTCTAATTTGAAATGTTAACACTACATTAAGATTAAACTTAGTTTATAAACGGAAGTATATAGTTATATATTTAATTAGATAAACTATTGCATGGTATTAAATATGTTAAACATGTTAATACTCAAATACATTTATAAATGCATTTATTTTTAATGAAATTATTTCATATTTCATTAAAATAAGACAATACGAACGACAAAAACTAGTACAAGACAAGTTGACTCAAATCCGGTTCAAGAAATGCAGTATTTATCAATTTTTTAATGTATTATTATTTTTTCATTACATAATGATCACCAGCTGCGATCGTGCTGCATTTCCAATGTTGTCCTGTAGATGGCGACATTGTCCACTTTGAACACCGAAGTACTATACTTTATGACGTTTTTTGGTAACGAATTCAATAATAAAGACTCATTTATTACTTTATATGATTTTAATTCTTGCCAAAAACAAAATGTAGCTATTTTATTTGGACTTCTCTCAAACTTCTGTTCGTTTTTTTATATTTATGTTATTTTAGTGCACATATAATAAGCTTACAGCCTTAGGTGGCTGTTGTACAGTGCATTTAAGTGCGTATAAGAGTGTACAGTACTTTATTTGCACATTTAAAGTCACTGTACTTAGCTCTAGAGTTATTAAATTAGCTAGATTTGACAAGCTAGCCTCATTAAATCAACCATCGCCCTAGTCAATTAGCAAGCTCAGTTCGACAAAGTTATATTCAAGATTGAATTACAAAGATTATGTAAAACTTTAATTTAAAAAAAAACGGTGCCATCCTAAATTGCCCTGAGGAAACAGAGCTTGATTAAATTAGCCAAATAGTGCTGTGCTACGTCAGTTAGCCATTTCAAGTTCAAGTCAAGTTCTGAAAAATGACCATGAAAAACAGCAATGTCATGAAAAACACACATTATTATTATTATACCTCTATACACAACCAACCCGTGTGCGTTGTTGCCGTGTGCTGGCGCAGGATGACTTTGTTATGCGCTGTCTTGCTCATCCTAGTTTCTTTTAAAGCAGGGCTTCTCAAATGGGCTCAAGCTGAGACCCCATGTTTTCCAATGGCCCACTTCAGTCATTTTTACCCACCTAAGTCATTTTATATTTTTTTTTATTTGTTTTTTTTTTTTACACGTTTTAAAAAAAGTTATTTTGATTTTTTTAAGTGTATTTTTGTTTTTACGCATTTATTTATTTGTTATTACTTTTTAGGTTTTTAAGTCATTTTTATTACTTTTTGTAATTTTTTACACTTTTATCATTTTTTATTATGTATTATGACACTTTTATTTGTAATTTTTAGTTTTATTTATTTGTGAGGGTTTTTTTTTTACATTTTTTTATTTATTTTAAGTAATTTTTATTTTTTATTTTTAACTACATTTTTACACTTTTTTTAAGTCACTTTTATTTTTATTTATTTACTTTAGCTTTTATGTAATCATTGTTATTTTCAATTATTAGTATTATTTTTTTTTACAGTTTTCAGTCATCCATCCATCCATCCATTCGGTTTCTATGCCGCTTATCCCCACAAGGGTCGCGGGTATGCTGGAGCCTATCCCAGCTGACTTTGGGCGCTTTTAAGTCATTCGTATTTTTTTTTATTTAAGTTATTTTAGTGGCTTCATTTTTTTTCCATTTTTATTTAAGTCATTTTATTACTATTTATCTGCATTATTTTTTTACACTTTTATTTAAGTCATTTTTTTATTTTTATGTACTTTTGTTTTTATGCTTTTATTTTTATTTTTAAAAGATTTTTAAGTCATTTTTATTTCTTTTTATTATTTTTTTACACTTTCATTTTAGTCTTTTTTAAAATGTTTTTATTTTCTTTACTTTCATTTGTCATCTTTATTTTTATTTGTTTGCATAATTTATTGACACTTTTATTTAAGTACTTTTTAATTTGCATTTTTTCCTACCATTTTATTGAAGACGTTTTTTATTTATTTATTTGTATTATTTTTTTTACACATTTATTGAAGTCAATTTTACTTTCTTTTTATTTATTGTTGCCTTCCTATGTTTGTTTACATGTTGTACACTTTTAATGGAGTTATTCAAACCAAGCAAATGGATTACAAACGGCCATCTTTTGTAACATACTGTAATTACATTAGACGTGCTGCATTTTCATTCATTCATTTTTGACTGGCTGTATGCGACCCAGCACGAGTCCGCGACCCCCCAGTTGAGCACCGCTGCTCTAAAGCAATATTTGAGAGCGCTTTTAATCATGTTTTCACTGTCCGAGTGGAGGCAGCGGTCTGTGTTTTGACATCATGCTAGCATTATCTGCCGCTATGATTTCCCAGCGGAGTATGTGGCTGTGTTATGTAAATGGCCAGGAGGGCCGCCGCACACACGGAGATTGGATGTGGATCAAAACTCTTGTAAAAATCTCATGAGTAGCTCCAACAATTGTGCCCAGAGCGTCCTCGGCATCGTGGATTTCATGGCTATCAAGTGTCCCTGGATGAGACGCAGATGTGGGATCTCTCTCCCACATTTGGGATGCGATGTGTTACATGCCGAACACCGTGTGTGTCGTTTGTGCGCTCGCTGCTTTGCATACCGTAGACCGTATAAAGCCTGCTATGGTTGAACGTCAGCGCTATTAATGCGGTAGAATGGGAGCAGACAAGTGTTTCTCATCGCAAAAATCTGCCATGACTCCTCCAAAAAAGCCATTTAGGCGTCTTTGAAGGCTTTCTTTGCCTTGGTCACGGTGGAGAGCCGTGCCAAGACGTCGCAAATGATAATAATAACCATGAAAGTATGAAGAGCGGAATTAGAGCTAAACAATGCTAATCCCGTAGAACACAAGAAAGCTGAATATTTCACGTTTCCAAGCTTTCCAGCCGAAAACATGAACGACCAAGGTGCCCTGCCCGCGTGGCAACTCAAAGCGCTTTCTAACCCTTTCACTCACGTGGAGGAACGGGAATGCCTTCATAAAGCGACTCAAAGGAGGGGTTATGAAATGAGAAAAAAATATTCAGAGCCAGAGTAAGGCCACCGCAAACGAAAGGTAACATGCTAATGTTGCTAACTTACGATACGCTGACCAAAAAAAAAAAAAATCGGAGATTTTGAGAATAAAGTTGCCCGAGGCCAAAGGTCAAATAGGTCCCGCCTTTTCGTAGCTGTCGACAGAGTGTTAAATAATCGGAGATTTTGAGAAAAAAGTCATACATTTACGACAAAAAACTTGTAAATTCATGAGAAAACAATCCTACATTTCTAAGAAAAAAGTTGTGAATATACAAGAATAAAGTTGCAAATTTACAAGAAAAAAAGTCGTACATTCATGAGAAAAAACTCGTCAATTCATGACAAAAAAGTCACACATTTATAAGAAAAAAGTTGTGAATTTATGAGAATAAAGTCGTAAATTTACGAGAATAAAGTCGTAAATTTACGAGAATAAAGTCGTACATTTACGAGAAAAAACTTGTAAATTCATCAAAAAAAAGTCACACATTTCTAAGAAAAAGCTTGTGAATTTCCAACAATAAAGTTGTAAATGTACGAGAAAAAAAGACATTTGTGAGAAAAACTTGTAAATTCATGAGAAAAAGGTCACACATTCATAAGAAAAAGTTGTGAATTTACGAGAATAAAGTCAGAAATGCACGAGAAAGAAAGTCGTACATTTATGAGAAAATCTTGTAAATTCATGAGAAAAAAGTCACACGTTTATAAGAAAAAAGTTGTGAATTTACGAGAATAAAGTCATAAATTTCCAAGAAAAAAAGTCGTACATTTCCAAGAAAAAACTCGTAAATTAATGACAAAGAAGTCACACATTTATAAGAAAAAGTTGTGAATTTACGACAATAAATTCATAAATGCACAAGAAAAAAAGTCGTCCATTCATGAGAAAAAAGTCACACGTTTATAAGAAAAATGTTGTGAATTTACAAGAAAAAAAAGTCGTAATTTTCCGATAAAAAACTTGTATATTCATGAGAAAAAAGTCACACATTTATAAGAAAAAGTTGTGAATTTACGAGAATAAAGTCAGAAATGCACGAGA
The DNA here is from genome assembly GCF_027744805.1 of Dunckerocampus dactyliophorus. NCBI lineage: Eukaryota > Metazoa > Chordata > Actinopteri > Syngnathiformes > Syngnathidae > Dunckerocampus > Dunckerocampus dactyliophorus. Next base: position 4,017,881 of record NC_072826.1, read on the forward strand.
AAAAAAGTCGTACATTTATGAGAAAATCTTGTAAATTCATGAGAAAAAAGTCACACGTTTAGAAGAAAAAAGTTGTGAATTTACGAGAAAAAAAGTCGTAATTTTCCGAGAAAAAAAGTCGTATATTCATGAGAAAAAAGTCCTACATTTATAAGAAAAAGTTGTGAATATATCTATGTCTATCTAAATCTATGTCTATGAGTAGACGCTAGCAAACCAGCTAACTGTGTGAGCTGCTTGCTAACCGCCAATAAACAATAGAAGAAGAAGAAGAAGCTTGAGTCTTTGTTTCAAGGAGGAGGACGAGGAGGATGAGGAGGAGCAGGACGACAGCAGAAGCAAAATGTTTTAAGAAGGACACAAAAACGCTACAGCCGAACGGCGCCAGGACGAAGAGGCACGGTCAGAGGAGCGAATACGGTGAGTCACGTAATCATTCCTTGTGTCCAACCTCGTGGATTGATCATTAAAATTCAAACAAAATTTGGACTTTGAGAGTGTTTAAAGAAGGGAGAAATGTGAGGAAATGCTCATGCCTGGCTGAGAAAAGTGTAAAAAGTGTCTTATCAACAATGCGTTTTTTTTTATGATGTAAAAAAGTGAGGGCTTTTTTGTCCAACATGAACAAAATATAGTCATAAAGTAACTTAAATAGATCATTCAAATGTGAATGAATCAATGAATGTCATATAAAGGTCATGGGATAGATGATATTTAAAAAACTCATTGAATAATACAATTCTAAATAAACATCAAACATCTTCTCTGCAATGATTTCAGAAGACGTTTGGCAATTTGAATGTAAGCTGACATTGAAATAATGATTGCACATTTCAAGTAATTCATTTCTAGTTAAATATTCCATTTAATGGGCTTTATGTTGAGAAATATTACACAACGTTACCCACTAGAATATTAAAACACTCTGCAGATACTCTCTTACCCATTTCTTTGACATATAAAACATGAAGTTTTAACGTCACACAAGTGTAAAAAGAAGTGAACCAACAATGCAGTGTAATAATTGCACCGCTCTTTTCATGGGAATAAAAGAAGAGGATAAAAACGGATGACATTTGGGAGCGTTCTGCAATCTCGTCCTGCTGCGGCCGTCTTTAGCCGTCCGGCCTCGGGGTATTGTTTCCGCTTTTGATTGGTTTCGTCCTACCCCGAAACTGTGGAAAAACTGAGCATGTTTGTTTATTTGAAAGCACGAAGGCCAATATTTGGAAAAGACACCGTGAGACCCAGCACGGAGGCGACTGTGTGCAGTGGGGACGTTTGCAGCCAGGATGGCCGTGCTAGTGGTCTGGACTTGATCCACGTAATCATGTTTGATCACAACAAGACGTTTAGCCCACATTGCTTTGTCACATGGTCATGTTGAATTGCAGACAAAAAATAGAAACAAGAGGAAAATCCCTGCCAGATGTCACCTTGTACAGCACAAGCGTGGCTACGGACTGATGCAAATACTACAATACTGGATACCATTTATACTAGCTTTCCGACTCATGACTACATTGCTGTGCCCAGAGTGAACACTCCGTAGCACATTTAGCTACAACATGTCATAGCCAGGATCATTAATAATAATAATAATAATAATAATAATGAGGTAAGAAGGACTGGAACAAATGAGGATTTGACCAAGTGTACCTGTTGATTTGTCCTAATCAAATATCATGACATCACTACTACTACTATTACACAGTCCAGGCTTGTACTGGTGGATGGTGGCTCTGCATTCATTGAGTGCTTTTAATTTGATGTTGTTCCTGTCTTAGTTTGACACAATGCATAATGAATAAGATCAATAGGATCGCTGTCATGTACGTAAGTTTTGCCGATGTGTTGAAAATCTGACACGCTAGCGCACCGCTAATGTTAGCGCCGCTAATGCTATTCAGAGCCATTGTCGTCTTCAGTCATGCTAGGAGACGGAGCATGAGAGACAATCCTCTCGCGTTGTTTAAAACAAGCGGTTGCTAGTCTTGCATGTCTCACCAGTCAGGCTGCCGCCGATGCAACCGTGCCGTACCTGTCGCTTGCCAAACCGCATGTCCGATTGCATTGGTTTACCGTTCACAACCCTAACAAATGCATGTAATCCTGTCCTGGTATTTATCTTTCTTTCAGTAAAATACAGTAAAAAAGGGGCGTATTTCAGACGTAGTTGCCAACTGTGATTAATCTGATTAAAATCTGTAATCATTTGGCAGCCCTACAAAAAAGCCAAAGAAAAAAAGGTCATAGTTTATGTCATTCTGAGGATTGACTGTAAGAATGAGAATAATCGTCCAGGGGGGCCGATGGCGCTGATGCTCAGGTGAAAGACATCCGACAGGCCGACAGGCAGCAGAACAAAGAAAGACGGGAAGTCAAACAAACGCTCAGCACGTCAGTGAAGTTGAAAAAAATGCCAAAACAGGAAAAAACAAAAGTTGTCCGTCCGGACTGTTGAGTTTCTCCTTTGTGTGAAGTTGAGCAAACTTCCCCAAAAGTGATTTTCAACATGTTCTTTGGTGTCGCTTCAGCGCCATCAGCGCCTGCGGCCTGCTCGCAGTGCCGCATGGAACTTTCCAGCACTTCCTGACCTCGCTGCCTTTTCCTGACTCGTTCTTGGAAAATCCAATGTAACTTCCATCAAAGTTTGCCTGGGAATAATCGTACAGCTGCCAAGTGACACAAATACACACAAATACACATCAGACATATTTGGATTGCGTCCATACTGGTCCTCACGTCCCAACAGTGCACCGGTCTTCCAACGTCTTGACCCAGAATGACGCAGTAAGGCCGAGGTAGCTGAGGTCAAGACAGATTTTTAGGAATTATTGTCCATCCGCAACATTCATGAGACGAGGTTTTCATAATAAAATGATATCGTTGTCCAATAAAGCTGTTTATTCTTAAATAAATGAAATAACCATACATTTTTAAAACATCTAAAAATGACAATAATAAAATACTGATTTTACTATTATTTCATCTATTTATTTTAACATCAAAACCCCGTGATATCACAGCTGTTTACATTGAAATCATTCCTAAAATAACCATTTGGAAAAATCTGTTATTATTATTACTGTGTTGATTTATTTTATTTTTATATTCATATTATATCAAAGCTGTCAAATGGAGTTGTTTGTTTTTAAATTAATATATTTTAAAATACATTCTTAAAATAATAATAATTATAATTGATTTAAATATTTTCTTATTTTCCTACTATTTTATGGATTTATTTGAACATTAAAACCCTCTTATATCATGGCTGTTTACATTGAAATTATTCCTAAAATAATCACCTGTAGAAATCTGTTATTGTTGTATTGATTTATTTTATTTTTATACTCATATCATTGCTGTCAAATGAAGTTGTTTATTTTCAAATAAATATAATAATCTTACATTTTTAAATACATGTAAAAAAAATCAGAAAGTGATAATAATAATTAATTTACAATCAAATAAAATAATAATAATATAATAATAATAATAAATATAATAACCTTACATTTCTAAATAATTGTTCTACAAATCTCAAATTAATAACAATATTTCCTGAAAATGTGTTATTATTTTAAAATAAATGTATTTATTTTATTATTAAAACTATATTATTTCATTGCTGTTTTCATCGAAATAATCCCTCAAATAATCAGAGTAATTTCTAAATCTGTAAAAATGTCTGATTACCGTAATTTATTGTTGTTTTACCGTAGCTGCCCAGTGAAATACAATCACAGTATCTTCAGATTTAATGGGCTTGGTTTGTTAAACAATTTAACATTTTCAAATACATTTTTAATCAAAGAAAACCTTACAATAATAATAATGGTAAATCTTGAATAATTCCTAAAAATCCCCAGATTTTATTATTATTTTGTTGATTTATTTTATTATTATAGCCGTAGTATATCATGGCTGGCCAATGAAACACGATTACACTATTTTTACATTTAGTTAAAAAAACATTGAGAACAATAATTCTAAAGTATATTTCAAATTTAAAAAAAAGTAAAAAATCTAAAATGACCTTAATAGTTAAAAAATATTTGCTAAAGAGCTTTATTTTTATTATTATAGACATATTATATCATAACTGGCCAGTGAAACACAATTATATTATTTTTATATTTTGTTAAAAAAAATTTAGCTAAATAATTTTAAAATATATTTTAAATTTACTTTTTTTATCTAAAATGATCATAATACTTACAAAATATTTGCTAAAGATCTCATATTTATTTTATTATTATAGGCACATTTTATCATGACTGGCCAATGAAATGCAATTACAATATTTTTACATAAAAAAAAAACATTTAGAACAATCATTTAAAAATATATTTTAAATTAAAAAGTCTTTTTAAAAAATCTAAAATGATCATAATAAATAAAAAATATATCCGAAAAATATTTTTTTAATTGTATTATTATTTCTTTATTTATTACTATTATTTCAAGATGAAACAATTCCATAATGTATCTCCAAATGATGCGATTTGTTCATTTTAAATTAATTTTATATACATTTTATTAATTTTATATAAATAAATATTAGTATAATTGTTTCTATTTAAGAAAATGTGGACATTGGGCAGCAGCAATACCGTACATTTAAACTGTATACAAGGTCAAAGATCATATTGGTGAAGAATTTTAGATTTTGGTTTTATTCATTTCTAACCCATTTTCCTTTGGTGATCGGAGCACGGACACCCTCGGCTACGACTTTTCTTTTCGGGTCAGAGTCAGTCAGCATTGTTCATTAAACCTTTTTTTTCTTTTTAGAAAATGTAGAAATCCAAACGATGCAGCAAAATAATGCATAACAAGTGTGTTAGAATATAAAAATATTGAAATGAAATGGCTTTTATGTTCATGTTTTGCTAAATGTATCGCGTATAAACGTATACTATACGTCCATTTCAAGTCTTGGTCCGGCCATTTTAAACAAACTCTCGCCGTGGCTTGAAATAGTTGAACAGGAAAGGCCTGAAATACGTTATCATTCATGGAAAAGTTGTTTAAAGGCCGCATATGGGAAAATTTAAGGCGAGCGTCTGGGGTGAATGAGTTAAGAAAACATAACGCGCTCTTATTACGGATGCTTACTTTTCTGGCTGATTTGCTTATCATGTAACGCGCTGTCATCACATGACATGACAGATAGCGCTGTGCTATATTACACTGTTTTGCTCTGCTTGGTCTCCATTTTGGCTCTACTCTTTCATTTAAAAAGAAACAACAACACATCTCTTTTTAATGCACTGTGACTGCGACAAAATTAGAACTCCTAACAAGAAGTGCACCTGAGTTGGCACCTGCACGTGACTTTCCCTTGGAGATAAATAAAGTAGTGTATCCATCTACCTTTACACAAACCAAACATGAGCAACTTTTATCCAGCAATGAGGCGCACTTAAGGTTCTGACAGGAAAAGTGCACTTTTTTTGGAATGTTGCCCATCGTCCACAAACCTGATGTGAGGCATGAACGTTCGTGCGTTCTAAAGATATAAAAGCAGATAAAAAGAGGCAGCTGAGACTTCACGTAATCGGATGCAACTATTCCGCCAACAACGCTCCATTTACGTCATGTGACGCGGTAACCCAGCATGCAAACTCACCTTTCAGCACACATTGGTATTGCAGTGTACTGTATACCCCCCAATTACCGTAGAAAGTCAGTGTACAGCTTGTGCAGCAGCGTAAATTAACGACCCACTGAAAAGGAGTCAAAACACAACAAGTATTGTCTAAATACCTGGCAACAAAAGTGAGTAGCAAGACACCTGGTGTCCGGCATGGTGGAGCTAGTGTTGGTCCAGGGCTGCATGAGTGCTGCCGGCACAGGGGAGCTGTGGCTCATTGATGGAAGCATGAATCCCAACATGTACAGTCATCCCTCAACACGTCGCGCTTCGAATTTTGCGGCTTTTGAAAATATACTAATTAATAAATCACTGCTGCTTTGTGGTTGACTACAATTAGTATTACAATTAGTGCTATTATAACTTTTAAAAAAACACATTTTATGTATTTTTGGCCTTATTTAAGTATTTTCAAGCATAAAAATGGCTAAATATAAGGCATTCAGATGATGCAATTGTATGTAGTACTCCACACTGGTCACTAGGTGTCAGTAATGTTACATTGATGAGGCAATAGCCACTGCAAGAAGTACTCTCCCAATGCTAACGTGTGAATCGATATTATGTAGGCGTGTCACGAGATCTCGCGAGATTAAAACGTGATGATATTTCTGATTTAGACAAAATCTGTCCAGCGGGAAGAGGGCAGCCAGAAGCCAATCAGATTGTGAGCTGTGGCATCGTGATGCGAACGATAACACGCGTAATATGGATGTGGCAGTGCGTCGTGCAGGATCGGACGTAAACCTTGCAATCCTACCGGCGCTCTGTGTTCCCTGCTGTTTTTTTTCAACAAAGTTCAGCAGCTGTCAGCGTGTTAAAGGTCCAAACGGAAGCTGTTGTCATTTTACATTTGATCAAACTTACTTAAGATTTGTCAAGATCAACAGACGATCGCGGCATATGACTTCTGTCGGTATCAGTGTCGGACAATTCCACCCACAGGTGATCGGCAGTGGCGGCATTAAACCTTGATCGGAGCGTCCCGAATACACGGTCTGGTCCGGAATCGATTAGCTGCGATAAACGAGGGATTTCTCTTTGAGAACGGTGTCACCAGAGGAGACGATACACGCGTGTCCCGTGACACCCCCGGCGCTGACCGCATACGGTCCCTTGAGAAGACATTTAAAAAGGTTAGGAGTGAGGTGCGTGTGGTCATGTGACATGTCTAATGTAAGGCGAGTGCGCCATATTTGCTGCGATTGGCTCAGTAAATAAAAGTGCATTTATATTTTAGCCTCTTACATCGTATTTACTTTTTATAAGGGAATTAGATGAAATGTTTAGCTTTGGGGCTGCAGCTCTAATAGACATCAGATGGAGTATACATGACGCAATACTGTAGTGTATTGGACAATGCCATTTCCATGCACCCAGGGAAATAATGTAAACAATCCACGGCATGTTTGATTGAAGGACACACTGTCTGTTTTGTTTTGCACACAAGCTTTGTGCGAGTCACGCTAACATGACTCCACACCGCCACACACATGCTTCGGCTTAGTCTGCTGCGTCACACGCGTGGAGTGCAAGAGCCGCCAGACCTGCACGCAGCTCAGGAAGCACCAGTGCTTCTCCCGGCATTTCAGTTCTGATTCATTATGAAACTTGGTTTATATATCAAGTAGGGGTGTCACAAGATCTCGCGAGATTAAAACGTGACAAGATTTCTCATTCGGAAAAAAAATGGGCACTATGCCTGGGACGATAAGGGCTACAGAAATTAATCACACAGCGGATGAAAATGAAATGGATCATTTTGCCGGCCTCAATATATTGCCGTGTGCATGCGTGTCTGTTTGCCTCCAAACAGGCAGGGGGAGAGTTCACTCTGTGCATTGGTTTCAGCACCTTGCAATATGTTGTGCTATATTTTTGAATTGTGCTTTTCTGCCTCGTTCTCGTAGAACCAATCGTCTCGTCTCATGAACTGAGTGTCTCGTGACACCCTAATATCAAGTAGATGTATCAATGATCAAGTATCATATTTGTGCTGGCCTGGCCCACTACTTGTTGCTAGGCAGAATTCATGGAACACGTTTCTACATTTAAAGATATGGCTTTCATTATTTAAGCACAGTGTGTTAAATCTAAAACAGCCACGTGGTTGAAGGTGAAACTAACCAACATTCAATCAAAGTTAGAACATATTTGGAGTTTCGCCAACATCCATCCATCCATTTTCTATGCCGCTTATCTTAGTTGGGGTTGCGGGAGTATGCTAGAGCCTATCTCAGCTGACTACACGCCAGCCAATGGCAGGGCACATATAGACAAACTACCATTTACATTCACATTCATACCTATGGACAATTTAGAGTCGCCAACTAACCTAGCATGCACGTTTTTGGAATGCGGGGAGAACACGGGTGAGAACATGCAAACTCCACACAGAGATGCCCAAGCAGAGACTCGAACCCAGATCTTGTCGATCTCCTGACTGTGTGGCCAACATGCTAACCACTCAGCCAAGTTTCGCCAACATTTTCTGGAAAAATCTGCCTTAAAGGAAAAGTGAAAAGTTTTTGGGAATTTTGCCCATCATCCACAATCCTTATGTGAGACATGAACACACGTCTTTCTCTTTTCTCTGTTCTAAAGATATAAAAACAGAATGCACGTAATGTGACACATCTATTCCGCCCAGAAAGCCTTCTGAAAAAACCTCCAAAAAGCGCCAACAACGCTCCATTTAAATACTGTGACCTGCATATTAACCAAGCTACAGAGACATTGTTATTATTATTAACATTGTTACACCCAAGAACAACATTACTGGTGTAGTGACACCTCATCACACCACACCGGCTAGCTACTAGCCGGCTAGCGTATAGCTTCACCACACACTCGCTCACAATGCCTCAGGCCACTAGCGAAAGGTAACGCTACATATTGGAGCTGCCGCCACTGCTGCTGTGTTTTTGTTTTTGAGTTTGGAAATGTTTACGCTAGGTGTAGCGTTCCTTTCCATGTTGTTCTATGTTCTATGTGAAATCAATGCACCCAGGAAGGAAGTTCCGCTAATGCTTCATATGAGCAAAATACTGTAAGTATTCCATGTTATCATGAATGTAGCTGTTACTACATGCTCACAGCATGGATATAAAACCATAAAAACTTTTTTGGTGCTTTTTGGAGGTGTTTAATAGCGGGCTTTCTAGGCGGAATAGGTGCGTCCCATTACGTGCATTAATAAATTGCCTGTTTTTATCTGTTTTTATATCTTTGATATCTATGTGTGTTCATGTCTCACATAAGCACTGTGGATGATGATTGGCAAAATTCGCCCCCAAAAGAGAACATTTCCGTTAAAACTTACCAAAAAACTTTGAAGAGACGTGTTTGTTTTGCTTTTTCTTTGGCTTTTTGTGTTGACGCCAAAGAAAAATGTTGTCAGCGATGGCAACACATTAACACCTCTGTTGAGTTATCTCCTATAGTCGCCGTGCGCGTAGATTATAAAACCATTGGGGTTTCCAATTAGCGCAAACATTGCCATTTGCAGCCGTGGCTGTAGGCGACCTACTATATTTTTTTATTAACTTCACAAGATAGCAGTAGAAGCATTTGAAGTCGTGGTCAGCAGCAGCTTAATCAACCTCTGCATGTGCTTCACATTCCTCGTTGAGGTTTAGGTAGACAAACACCCAGGCTGCACGGTATTATTATTAGACAGTGGCTAACTTCTTTTTCCACTTGTGCGACCCTTGACACCAATTGAGTTTGTTTTTTGGGGAGGCGGGGGGTGAGTCACAAAGGAAATGCTTTCCAATGATGAGCACTGGTACTGGTCGGCGTGCAGTGGAAGCATGATGGATAGATGAAAGAGTGCAGCAGCGGTTTCCCACCGAGGAAGATAAGGGGAGGGGAGTTGCTGTGTCATAAAGCCCCTCAGTGAAGCAGCCTGGGCTCAGTCAGACATCGGACACGTGTGTGTGTGCGATCATCACCATTAAAGGTAAGCTTTTTTGTCAAATTGGACGTATTTAAGCCATCCTTTCATTCAATCTGTAACTTTTTGTTTCTCTGCAGTTTCTCCACATCCATGATGTGACCCCGTGACCCGCCATGGAGGACTTTTTACCTCGTCTCCACAACACGTCGTGGTCCAACTCCACAAACGCCACTCGTGTCAACCCTTTAAAACGCAACGACGAGGTGGCCAAGGTGGAGGTGGCCGTGCTGGTGCTGGTTCTCCTGCTGGCCCTCAGTGGCAACTTGTGCGTCCTGTGCGCCATCCGCACCGCTAAGCACCGCCAGTCTCGGATGCTCTACTTCATGAGGCACCTGAGCATCGCCGACTTGGTGGTGGCCGTCTTCCAGGTGCTCCCGCAGCTCATTTGGGACATCACGTTCAGGTTCTACGGGCCTGATGTGCTGTGCAGGCTGGTGAAATACGCCCAGGTGGTGGGCATGTTTGCGTCCACCTACATGCTGGTGCTGATGTCCGTAGACAGGTGCTTGGCCATATGTCAGCCACTCCGACCTGTGCGCACAAGCAGGGACCGCATGTGCGTGGGCACGTCCTGGCTGCTCAGTCTCATATTCAGCACGCCTCAGGTGTACATCTTCTCCCTGCAGGAGGTAGAGGACGGCGTGTACGACTGCTGGGGGGACTTTGTGCAGCCGTGGGGGGCCAAGGCGTACGTCACGTGGATGAGCCTCAGCATCTACATCCTCCCCGTGGGCGTCCTCAGCGTGAGCTACGGGTTGATTTGTGTGAAAATATGGCAGAATTTCAACCTCAAGACCAGGAGGGAGCACTTCCTGACTCTGGCACCTAAGGGTGCACGCCACCTGTGTCGGGTGAGCAGCGTTAGGCTCATCTCCAAAGCCAAGATCCGCACTGTCAAGATGACTTTTGTTGTGGTGCTGGCCTACATTGTGTGCTGGACACCCTTTTTCTTTGTCCAGATGTGGTCTGCGTGGGACCCGGCAGCTCCTAGAGAGGGTAAGACACCCGAAATGTGCTTTCAAGACCAGTTTAAACTAACACACTAAGCTGGAACTGTGCGGGGGAAAAAAATCGACACATTTTATTAGGAACGCATGCACACTCCCAAGAGTTGCATTCAAAATTGGAAAAATGTATTTAAAAAAAAATATTAAAATTCTGCCAGGCCACTAGCAGAATTATGATATCTGATAGAATTTAATGTTTTTATCCAACAGTATGTTTGTTATTGTGGTTCTACAGTAAGTTGTAGTGGTGAAAGAAAGGTAACCAAAATATTAGAAACAAACTGTACCAACATAAAAATATTTCACCTAAACACTGACTTGATGTTAACACTGTACTATTATTTATGCATATACTGTATATATAAATGTGCTAGATTTATCATGTCACATTCTTTTATCCTGGTTAAAAAAAAACAAGTAATAATCATGAAATGAATAAGTAGATAAATAATAACTTCTGAATTGGGCCGCATGTTGGTTAGCATGTTGCCTTGGTTCGAATCTCGGCTTGGGCAGGAGTTTGCATGTTCTCCCCGCGCGTGCATCCAACCATCCATTTTCTATGCTGGAGCCTATCCCAGCTGACTTCTAGCGAGAGGCGGGGTACACCCTGGACTGGTCGCCGGCCAATCGCAGGGCACATATAGACAAATCATTCAACATGCATGTTAGGTTAATTGGCGACTCTAAATAGTCCATAGGTATGAATGTGAGTGTGAATGGCTGTTTGTCTAAATGTGCCCTGTGATTGGCTGGCGGTGTACCCCGCCTGTCGCCCGAAGTCAGCTGCGAGAGGCTCCAACATACATATTTCATTATTTATTATTAGGGATGTCAAATGATAAAAAGATTGACTCAAATAAATCACAGTTTTCAAATGAATTAATCATGATTAATCATCATTTGCAACTATTTGTGAAATATGCCTTTTTTCACTGTATTTTACAAACAAAAAGATAAATGACAGGAGACAATGTTTTATATTGTATGTATTAACAGCTCCAAGTCACGCTAAAAGATGTATCTGAAAATCTAAAACACTGGTCTCTTTAATAGTAGCACAACATTTGAACCATGAGGGGTTCATTTTTGTTAAACTGAGTTGACTGTGTTGAGTGTAGATGTATTTTCTGGGATATCCGAGCATACTTGCAGCAAATGCATCAAATTGTACTTCCGCAGTAAGAGTTCTGCTACGTTTTTGTGATAGTTGGAGTGTCCCTGAATGCACCTCGCTGTAGTCTCGTGACAAAGAGGAAGTGTGGTTTCGAGGACGACTGGAGACGTGTTTGTGAGTTGGAGATGGTGTTGGAATTGTACTGCTGTTGATGTGTTCAGGTCAGAATAAAATGATTAAAGAGGGTCAGACTGCGTGTGGGGACGCCATTGAGCCATAACAGAGAGGTGTGTCTTGCCACGATGCGTACGCGCTAATGAAGCTAAACATTTTAACGTAATTAATTAAATGAATGAGTTCCTGCCTTTAACGCGCTATTTTTGACAGCCCCGATAATTCTATAAATGATAGTTTTTTTTAAATGATATTAAATTAAATTACATCTAAATAAATAAACAACAAACGTGCAGTTGCTGTTGTGGTAATATGGTTTGTACTATTATCATCATTATCTTTATGAAGGTCACAGCGATTGATGCACCCTTTGTGTCGACCGTGCAGGTGTACCTAATGCTGTGGCCGGATGAGAGGTTATTTGAATCATTTCCCCCGCTTGCATAAGATGAGACATTCTCGTCATTTTCCAAGTATTGTGTAACTTTCTTCCCAAGAGTGAAGGAGCGTTATCAGCGAACAAAGTCCTCCTGAGCCTCTGGGAGAGGAAATGTAGCCGCTCATCAAAGTGTGTTTACATGCTTCCAACAGGAACGCATCACTTGTTTGAATAAGGGCATTCTTGTCCTATAGCCGTGCATGGAGCGCTATCAAATTTGATAGGAATAATCACATTATAATATAATATAATATATGATATGACATGATCAGGGCTGTCAAATGATTACATTTTTAAATCAGATTAATCACGGTTTTCAAATTAATTTTTTCAAAATAATTAATCACACTATGTCAGAAATATGCCCATTTTTACTGTATGTTATTAAAAGAAAGATAAATGACAGGGCAGGATCATATATATTTGTATGTGCGGAAAATTAACTGGAAATTTAAATCAAGTTAAGAGATGGCACACGTGTCTGAAAATCTATTTACCTAAGACTCGTTTCTTTATTGGCAGAATATTTCAATCAGACTTTAACTGCGTTCTTAGCAATGGGGAGTTGCGTTCAAAGACAGCACGTCATTTAAGTTCAATTTACATGCTTTGAGTGAATTTTCTGGGATTTCTGAGCACACTTAAATTCAGCAAATTGATCTTCCGCATTAAGAGTTACAAAGTCAGCGATAGCGTTATCCACTTATTGTTTTCCCTCGCGTTTCTGTTTATTCAGACCACACATACGCGAATAATAATAAAGACATTGTTGTCACGTTCGGAGTGTCCCTGAATGCATCTTGCGGTCTGTCTCGTGACAATGAGGAAGTGTCGATGGAATGCGGAATGGACTCCAGACGTGCCTGTTTGGAGTTGGAGTTCCATATATGATAGATACATACATATGTGATGGTAGAATCTCACCGCTGTTGATGTGTTCAGGTAAGAATAAAGTTAAAAAACAGCGTCAGAGGCTGTGTGACTCTGTGGGGAGCTACAGTACACTGTGCCGCCGTCTGTCGTCACAACAGAGAGCTGGGGCTTGCCATTAATCATATGCCTTAATTGCGTTACGTAATTATATAAATTAGTTACGGCCGTTGTGACAGCCCTAGATATGATATAACACAGTAATATACTGTAATATAATGCTCTCACAGCCATTATTTCCAATCATATATTTGTTACTAAGCAGGATTTTAGTGCAGAAGGACTTTACTTCATTATTTGGACGTTATCCTTCATTTCTGAGTGCGCTCTACTGAGTTCAAACCCTATTTTGTAGAGGCCATGTATGGCAGTTGACTTGAATGAGCTCAACAGAGCCTGAATTCCAAATGGGACTTAGTGCACTCATGCAATGTTTGCTTAAACTTCTCGTCTTTGATATACTTGTAGTGCACGCTCCTAATGGAATAAATGATGGCGGTGTCATCGTAATCCTCCGTTTGGATCTCAACTGGACCTCCTCTTCATTCTTACGAGCCGGGCTCTCTAAAGAGGCATGAAATTGAGTCAGGAGTGTTTCATTTGTGGCATGATAAGAATGTAAACGTGAAGACTTCGGTGTCATTTGAGGGTATTTGCCTGCTGGAGAACGGCGCCATCAAAAGCATTTTCCGCTTCACGTGAGACTGACAGCTTGATGTTTGCACGAAATGAAGTGAAGGCACTTGAGGATGTCAAAGCACCGTCGTCGACACGAGAGGTCAGCACCTTCAGGAGGAGAAAAAGAAAAAAGAATGCGCTTTAAATTCTTTGCACCCCATTAGGATCAAAAAGCAGTGGAAATCTTCTCTTTCCCAGCGTCCCCGTGGTATACTCCCCCGCGGCGTTCTGTGCCTCCCGCAACTGGAATTGTAATCAATTCCATAAATAACAAAACAATTTTTTTCCACGCAGGACATTGAAGTTTACTAAGCGCTTTTGTCATATTTCTTTGGATAGGAATATGTCCGTCAAGCTTCGTGGTGGCTTACTCACAAGAGCAGATGTTTCTGAGCTTTAACAAAGATTTGGAACAACAGAACATCTGCGCCTCATCTCTGCGGCACTTTCCATGTCAGCTTTCAACTCGGAAAAATAACCTCTGTTAGCGCGTTAAATACGCAACGAAGCAAACCGTGGACTTCCATTTAGGGTTTACGCTTCAAGGCGACTTGATAGGGGTCGGGTTTATTTCATCACCGCGGTGGGGGGGGTTCATTTGGCCTTAAGATGTGGGTTTCAGGCTGTCAAATTACGGAAGGGTTGCGGTTTTAAATGAGGGTTACAGTTTCAAATGAAGGTTTCAAATTAGGGTTCGGGTTTCATTAAAGGGTTAGGGTTTTAAATTAGGGTTTCCCTTTAGGGTTTCAGATTAGGGTTTTACATGAAGGTCTCAAACTGGGGTTTCAAATTAGGGTTAGGGTTTCCATTTAGGGTTAGTGTTTTAAATTAGGGTTTCCAGTTGGGGTTCCAAATTAGGGTTAGGGTTTCCATTTAGGGTTTCAGATTAGCGTTAGGGTTTCCAGTTAGGGTTTGCAGATGGGGTTTCATTAAAGGGTTAGGGTTTTAAATTAGGGTTGCCATTTAGGGTTTCAGATTAGTGTTAGGGTTAGGATTTTAAATTAAGGTCTCAAGATGGGGTTTCAAATTAGCATTAGGGTTTCCAGTTAGGGTTTGCAGCTGGGGTTTCAATAAAGGGTTAGGGTTTCCAGTACGATTTCACATTAGGGTTTCCATTTAGGGTTTTAGATTAGGGTTAGAGTTTTAAAGAAAGGTCTCAAGGCTTGGGTTTCAAATTAGGGTTAGGGTTTCCATTTAGGGTTTCAACTTTAGGGTTGGGGTTTGCAGTTAAAGTTTGAAATTAGGATCAGGGTTTCAGTTCAGGATTAGTGTTTAATGATGGGTTTAAATAATGAGTTCACTTTATTATGAAGCACTTTGGGTACAGTGTAAAAAGGTGCTCTACAGTATAGAATCCATCATCAGCATTATTATTCTTGTATTTCTGGACAGACACGGCCTTCATCATCGCCATGTTGCTGGCCAGTTTGAACAGCTGCTGCAACCCTTGGATCTACATGTTCTTTGCTGGCCACTTGTTCCAGGGGGTGCTGCACAGCTTCTTCTGCTGCTGCTCCCAAACACGCTACCTGTCTGAATCCTCCTGCAGCCGCCATCACAACAAGGCCTCCTCCAACTGCGCCATGGAGAAGGCCAGCAGCCAGAGGAGCCTGTCACACACGTCCAGCACACACACTGAGACAAAATAACAACATATTCTCTCATCATTCAGTTTCAGTTACAACTGGATGAAGCAATTTCAGCACAAATTGTGTGGGAGCTCTGAGAAGCTGCAGTGAGATGTTGCAATGTCATAGAGATGTGTTGAAATGGATTCAGCGACTTGAGTATCCAACCAGAAACCATTAGCTTGGGAGATGACCACTCGATGACCTGAGCCACGCTAAAATGAATTACCACCAATAGGGGCCGACATTCTAATTGTCCATTCATTTTCAATGGGAAAGATGCCACAGAAAATACTGAATTATGGAAAATGTGGGAATTTGTGGAAAAGTCCTGATGGATAGCCTCCATGGCCTGGATGAGCTGAGCATGATTGTTGAAATGTATGAATATGTTGAACGATCACACCAAGATCGAACCAGCAAACTTCGGGTTGGGAAAGACAACTGAAATCTTACAGAAATGGAAAATGTAAAATCATCTGTGAGCGTATAGTAACAGGTACATTCATGACAACACGTTATACAGTGTTTTGCGTTAGCGCAACTTCCTTCAATATGTAGCAATATGTAGTGTGGCGAAGCTAGTCGCTAGCCGGCTAGTAGCTAGCTGGTGTGGTGTGGCGAGGTGTCACTATGCCAGTAACGTAGTTCTTGGGCGTAACAATGTTAACAACAATAATAATAACAACGTTGCTGTAGCTTGGTTAATATTCAGGTCACATTATGTAAATGGAGCATTGTTGGTGCTTTTTGGAGGTTTTTTCAGAAGACTTTATGGACGGAATAGGCGTGTCCCATTACGTGCGTTAATGAGCTGCCTCTTTTTATCTCTTTTTATATCTTTAGAACGCACAGAAAAGAGAAAGACGTGTGTTCATGTCTCACATAAGGATGGGCAAAATGTTTTAAAAAGTGCACTTTTCCTTTCAATCAGGAGTGTCCAATGTGCGTCAGGGAGGCCAGTTACAGCCCACGACTGCTTTTTTATTGGCCCTCAGCACATTTTCAAAATACGATTAAGCAATAAAACATTTTAAAAACAACAGCAAAAATAGAACAAAAAATGTGATTTTACAATAATTTACAGAATAATGACAAAATATTAAGGGAGTAAAGCCATTATTTTAACAGAAAAAAATAGCATAAAGTTGAAATATTATAGGAAAAAAGCTGTAATATAAAAAACAAAGCAAACAAAGAATGAAGTTGAAATTTTAGGAAAATTAGGTTGGGTGAATGCGATGTTATGATAATAAAGTAAAAAATATTATGAGAATAAGCCATACTAGTATGAGGAAAAAAAATGTAAAAGAAGAACGTTGAAATATTTGTAAAAAAATTGTAAAAAAATACAAATAAAAAAACAGCCAAAAAGTAACGTAAGAAACAGTTCATAATAATAATACGCTTTGTCACTGATAAAATAAATACATATTTTATATGTGTAAATATAAATATATATATACATTAAATATTTTGTTTGGGTTGGTTTAAAAAAACAAAGTAAAACCGGCCCCCGCATCTTCTGATTTTTTAGTATGCGGCCCTTAGTCGAAATCAATCAACTGTCAACACTGTGTAAGGCTGCCCCCTGGTGGCCACATGGCGCGCTAGCAGACAGTTTGAACAGCTCCTGCTGTGTCCGTGGTGTTCTATGTGATTGACGCTTGAATGAAAAGACAGGGAGGCAACTTTTGGAGAACATGAGCATTTTAAATGAGTTGTAATATGTCATATAACCTTGTCAGTTATCAAAAAACACAATTTAAAGGAGCTGTATTGTCGCGTGAACGGCTTTAACGCATCTGACATGTACAAATGTGATTATTATTGCTGTTTCCTATTATTTTGTCACAGTATATTATTTGTTACAGTATAACACACAGTCCTGTGAGACAATAGAAATAGTTTTATTCACAAACAGCTGAGAAGTGTCCCTAATAATTTGGCCCATTCCCTGGAGCAAAGCATTAAAAAAAACAATCCTCCTCAATAATTGTTATTTTTTAAATAATTTTGCCAAAATGTTTCCATGTGAAATTATGAAGCATTAAAATGATGACGTGTCCTGTCATCAATAGCACACGTGGAGCAAAGCAGCAGTAAACATTAGGAACATCCTGGTAATTCAAGCATAAGGCTTCGTCCGCCACGGGTGGGCGTGTCCACTTCACAAGCCAAATGAACACACACAAAAAAAGTCATTCCTCAGCCAGATGAACGCTGAAGCCCCCACAGCATCGTCCTGCGCTGGTCAGCAGGGGGCGCACGATGACGTCCAGCACCACGTTCCACAGGCTCCGCAGCCAGCGAGTTCCGATAAGAATGCCCTGGATGCACGGGCCTATCATCCTGCACTCAAAAGGTAAGAGTGGAATTAGTCCACGCTCCTGTTGTCGTAGCTTGCACTTGATAAAAATCCTGTTAATAAGTCTGTAAATAATAATGGTAGTAATAAATGATAAATACACAATCAACATCAAGCAGTTGAAATAAACGCACAGTTTGCACACAATAGCTCCACATACACCATGAAATACCTAGCAACAAAAACTACATAAAACACCTGCTGTGTATACAAAAGCTATATTAAATACCTATTTTATACAACTACATGCAAACATGGGTCATATACAGACTAAATGAGTGTTATCATCGTTACGATTAGGGCTTTCACTTAGGAGGTTGGGGTGTTTCCAGCAAGGGTTGGTGGTTCCTGTTAGGGTTCCAAATTAGGGTTAGGGTTTCCAGTCAGGATGTCCATTGTAGCGTTGCAAAGTACAGCTTTCCAAAAAGACTTCCGAATCAGTTTCAGAGTATCAAATTAAGGTTTCTACCGTGGGTTTCAAATTAGGGTTGGGGTTTTCAGTAAGGTTTAGGATTTGAAATGAGGGTTTCAAATTAGGATTAAGGTTTCCAGTTAGCATTGGGATTTTAAATTAGAGCTTCAAGTTATACTGAAGGCGGATTTTTGGGGGCCAGCTGGCTCTGATAATGATAATGATAATGAAGAAGAATGAACTAAATTAATATGAATAAATGTAAAATGTTGACTTTACAATTACACACAGAACAATCATCATCTTCATATTTTGCACTGAACTTCCAGAATCCTCATTGATTCAAATACAAAGAAATAAATACTGGACTGTGTCTAATATTAGTCCAGTGGACGGGACGCATGCGGTGTGGAAACGGGCATGCCAGTTGTCATCAAAGGGTGTAATTGTGAACATGAAAAGCAGGACGTGGATGTGTGTTCCGATCTATCCTACCAGATGTGGATGCAGCTGAGGACGGCAAAGAGGATCCCAGAGAGGAGAGACATGGGAATGGCCAGGAGCACCGTGACCATCCTGTAGATCCACACTCTGCTCACTTCGAACAGGGCGTGGCTCCAAATCCACACTCGGTCGCCGCTGCGCACTGACGCTGGCTCTGCGATGACATCCTCAAACGTCACCTGCATGGAAAAAAAAATATCCAAATATATTCAATAGTCTCCTCCATCATGAATGAATGAGCGCCACAAACTCTGCCTAGCAACAAGTTGCATGATGGGGGATTTGAAGAGTAAATTGTCTTGTATAAATGAACAAAGACTACTTGCACTGGGGAAACGTCTCTTATTCCGTTCATACGTTTTCCTAATGAATGCAGAGCAGTGTGGAAGCCCGTTTCCACCACTGAAGGAAGAAAACATTTTCCAATGATAAATCATCATTATGAGATTAAAAAAGCAAAATCATTCGATAAAAAGTCAAGGGTCAGAGATAAAAACTCAAAATTATGAGACAAAAAGTCGAAATTACAAGGTAAAAATGCAAAATTATGCGATAAAAACTCTAAATTGTGAGATAAAATGAATATGTATGAAATACAAACTGCTCGTGTGCTGCCTTCTTCGCTGAAGCCTTCGTCACATGGCACTCTCACATGCGCAATCTCATAACCTCATAATTTCAATTTTTTTATCTCATAATTCTAACTTTTTACCCCATAATTTGGACTTTTATCTCAGCATTTCGACTTTTTTTAATCTCCTAATTTCAAGTTTTTATCTGATAATTTTGACTTTTTTCTCATAATTACGACTTTATCTCATAATTACGGAGTTTCTTATCTCATAATTTTGACTTTTTTATCTCACAATTATGACTTTTTATCTCGCAATTTGGAGTTTTATTTCATCATTTTGACTTTTTCTTAAAAGTCATAATTACGACTTTTTACCTCATAATTTGGCCTTTTTATTTCATAATTATGACTATCTGATAGTTTTGACTTTTTTCTCTCATAATTATGACTGTTTACCTAGTAATTTGGACTTTTATCTCATAATTTGGACTTTTTTATCTCATAATTTCATCTTTTTTTGTCATAATTATGACTTTATCTCATAATTTTGACTTTTTCCTCGTAATTATGACTTTGACCTACAAATTTGGACTTTTATCTTATAATTTTGATTTATGTCATAATTTCGACTTTGTATGTCATGGTGACGACTTAGCATTGGGATACTTTTGTCTTTCAGTGGCGTAAACGGGCTTCCATCGAGTGACAGACAGACGCCAGTGTGTGTGACCGGCCTTGTCAGTGACGTGACCAAAGAGAATCTAAACAATTCTGTTTTTTTTCTTCCATATATCAACTTAACTTTAAAGGCAATTTAGCGGCGTTAGCACGTCAGCGCCACGCTACCTTTAGGCAGTCGTTGATCCCTCGAGGGTCTCTGACGTCAAGCAGAGGTTTGGTATCGCTGATATCCACCAAAGAAGACGTATGAATGTTTTCCTCTTCGTCCTGCGGGTCAGGGGGGGGCCTCCATGGCGTCTGCTCGCCGTCATCCAGCTCCTCAGGGTCACTGGAACCCCCCAGGTCAATCTCCACTTCCTCCGAATCTCCTCCCTTCCTCGGGCCGTCCATTTAAGCAGGTGAGGCAAACACAGTCCAGACTGCAGAGACTCCTGTTGAGGCCCGCGGCCCCCCTTAGCCGTGTGCGGGGGGGGGGGTTATATTAGGAAGGCTATGCTGCCCAGGATGGTATTTGCAGATGGGCTCAGATCACTTTCCTGTGCTGTGAGGGATATAAATACTGCCAGCACAAACACACACACTGGAACAGTTGATCATATGAAGTGACTAAAGTGGGAGTGCCTCACAGATCATTCACGAATAGAATGTAGAGCTGAAGTCTTAGATTTACATTCAAATCCAAATAACTTGCTTGGTAAGAATAAAGTGCAACATTTTCCATACATGACTCAAAGGCCACAGCATCAACGACACGGTCTAATCAGATACAACACTACAACACGTCACAGTACCGCCCCCTTCTGGAGATGGCGTTTCACACGCAAACTACGGAAGGAGTACCGCTTGTAGTGCGCAGGCGCCACCTAGTGGTACTCAGGAACACCAGTGATGGTAAGCGGAGGTAGCACACAAACGCCGGTACTACTATGCAAAATATAAAGTGTCTAGCATTTAACTCTGCAGGACCTGGCCCCCCCAACCCAAAAATGACAGAAAAAGGCACTTTTCAGATGATTTTTGGCAAGATTCCCAGATTTCAGATCTGGACCTTGCCTCAAATCAACTCACCTTTCCCCTTCCCGCCCAAGATCACACGCTCGATAAAACGAACGATTCACTGGCTGAGTCCAGGAGCTCCACTGACTAACAGGTACTAGACGAAGACTAAAGTTTCACTGACTCACGTTTTGATAAAGACTCTCATTAACTGATTCGCAGTTGCTCGACAAACACTTGAGTTTCACTGACTCAGAAGTTGATGAAGACTTGAGTTTCACTGACTCACAGTCGCTCAAAGAAGACTCGAGTTCCACGGACTCACGGATCATCAACAAAGACTCAAGTTTCACTGACTCACAAGTGTTTGACAAATATCAAGTTTCACTCAGTCACGGATGCTCGAGAAAGACTCGAGTTTCACTGACTCAAGGGTTGACCAGGACTCGAGTTTCGCTGACTCCCGAGTTGACAAAGACTCACTGATTCACAGATGTTCAATGAAGTCTAGAGTTCACACAAACTCACAGATGCTCAATGACAACTTGGGTCACGAGTGAATCACAAATCGTGTTCTATAAATAAACTTGCCTTGCATTGCTTGACAAAGACTCGAGTTTCACTGACTCACAGGTTAACAAAGACTCAAGTTTCATTGACGCACAGGTACTCGACGAAGCCTCATGTTTCACTGAAGTCTTGAGTTTCACAAACTCACAGATACTCAGTGAAGATCAACTTTCACTAAGTCACGTGTGCTTGACAAAGACTCAAGTTTCACACTCACAGATACTCAATGACGACTCGAGTTTCACTGACTCACAGGTGCTCAGCGATGATTGAGTTTCACTGATTCACGAGTGCTTGCTAAAGACTCCAGTTTCGCTGCCTCACGGGTTGACGAAGACTCGTGCTTCACAAAGTCACAGGTGCTTGACGAAGACTTGAGTTTGACATGAATCCCCGGTTGACCCCGAGTTTCACTAACCCACGTGTAGTCAACAAAGACTCAAGTTCCACTGACTCACGAGTTGACGAAGACTAGAATTTCCGACTCACACGTACTTGAAGAAGAATCGATTTTCACAAATTCATGGGTACTCAACAAAGACTCAAAATTTCACTGACTCATGGGTGCTAAACAAAGACTCGAGTTCCACTGACTCACGGGTTGATGAAGACTTGAATTTCACAAAGTCGCAGGTGCTTGACGAAGACTTTTGAGTTCCACTGACTCACGGGTTGACGAGAACCCGAGTTTCACTAACCCACAGGTAGTCAACAAAGACTCAGGTTCCACTGGCTCACGAGTTGACGAAGACTAGAATTTCCCTGAATCACATGTACTTGACGAAGAATCGAGTTCCGCTGACTCATGGGCCGATGAAGACTTGAGTTTCACTGACTCACAGGCACTTGACAAAGAATGGAGTTTCATGAATTCACGGGTACTCGACAAGGACTCGAATTCCAGCTGTTGGTACAAACAAGATCTCTCAAGAGAGGACTGCATCTCTCCTATCATGTTACTCCCTTTCAAAATAATAGTCAAATATCGCCTCGGGTGATTTTGGTCATCATTGCACAGTAAAACATGTCCCAAGAAGCCCAGCCCAACACTGACATCTGCTGGTGGAGGACAAAAGTCCCCAAATCCATGCTGATGGAAGGAAGTGCGTACGAGAGCAAGCAGCGAGTAACCATTCCTAAAGTTTATTATTGGCACAATTGTAGTGAATCACGACAACAACAAACATATACTGTTTATGTGCACGTACACACAGCAGCCAAAACATTAGGTACACTGCGTGGGTATGGATAGTGTTATAGCGCTACCTAGTGGGCAACTTGGTCCATTACAGTTCCATCGCTCGGAAGATAGCGACATGTTTTCACGTGGCTGCAAAATGCTCTCACAAAACCGAGTATTGTTGTCTTTGCAAAGAAGGTACCGTTAGATTGCACAGGTGTACCTAATGATGTGGCCAATGAGCCAAGCTGTGAAGCTCCAGCTAAATTATCACATTAAAGTGGAAAAAAAGGCGCATCTGCAAGGCAAAACCAGTAGGGTTCTTGCTGGGACACGAGACGTGAATGGCGAGGAGGTGACAGTCAGCCATATCGGGCTGGACATCCGTTCAAGTCGACGTAGCGTCCTTGTTGGCTCACAAATGGATACTTGAGGGGGGGAAGCCTCAAATGAGAACACTTGTTGACCGCTACCTACCTCAATATCACGCGTGTGCGCGTTATGTGTAGATCTCCTCGTTACGTAACACTTTCTACATGAGAGCCGTACGCGTTTTTTAAAAAGTGTATTCCTATAAAAGTTAGAAAATAACCTAATGCAAGCACTAAATGTCACTAGTGAATCATCTAGATTAGCAGAGGTGCCTCGTCACACAGTTACAGTACATCACACGCACGCACGCACGCACGCACGCACGCACGCACGCACGCACACACACACGAGAGCAGACGAAGAGGACGAAGGCCAAGGAAGACTACTGACTGGCATCATATCGATGCGTTGTCGGGCAGGAGTGACGCATCTACGCTAGCTTTGTGTTCGCCTTTTACCAAGCCCAGTCTCTTCTTCAACAGTTTGTCCTCGTTGTTCAACTTGGTCCGGATGGCCGTTTTGATCTGGCTGCTGTCCACGCCGAATTTGACCGCCACGTGATCTGGAAAACGAAGCGTGGCCCAAATGAAGGACTTGTAAAGGACGGCGGTGTTCATGCTTTATTGCTAGAAGCAACACCAGAGGGTTGAGGTGTGGCAGTAGCTTAGAATACCGAATAGTGAGCATAAACCTAAAGCTAAAAAATGCAGTGATGCTTATTTCGTCACCTTTTTAACTTATATATAAACTATTTATAAAGCCTTTATAAAGGTCCTCTTACTGTACAGTGCTGTCAAGCTGGATGTGAATGCTGAGAAATTAATAAGTGAAATGACGACTATAAAGCTATACAGTCAATCAATCATAGTACTCCACACCCCGTGCTAATAGGCCCCCTAGCTGCCACATGACTGCAATCTGATTGGCCGCTTATTAAGTGCTATGACACTTTAGCAAAAATATCTACAGTATAACGCTAATCTTTTACAGCCTCTCACACTTCTAGAAGCATGCTGAGACATGGTAGGGAGCACATACAAGCATGTGGAGGTTATACACGCTGCTGAGCCACATTCTGAGTGGACTGGAGTAAATGCATTTATTTTGAAGTAGCCTGTGATTGCACTTTTAGTGTTCAGACATTGTAGGGAGTACATACAGGCGAGTGGAGGCCTTTTGCACAACTGAGCTGTAGTATGAGTTATTGTGACATGCACAGATGTTAGATAAGGCTGTAATGTAATGTTTCCAGCACAGACATTGTAGGGAGTGCATACAGGCATGTGGAGAGCAGACACTACTGAGCCGCATTAGGGGTTCTCTGGAGAAAATTCACAGACGATTAAATTAGCTTGTGATCTTACTTTTAATGCTCAGACAGTGTAGGGAGTGCATACAGGCCACACGCACGAGAGTTGTGCTGCCAAAATAAAAGCTTTAAAACCTACCGATGATGCTTCGGAGGATGTCAGGTGGCAGCTGAGGTTTGTGGCAGTCCTCCCCGGTGATGGTGTTCCTACGTCCCTGCAGAGAGTGCGTGGCCAGGGTCTCTCTGTCGAAAAGCATCATGAGCAGCGCCGAGGTGTACTTCTTGTAGTCTGCGATTTCGGCGATGCGCTCGTAGAGATTCCGTGGAACCCTGAGGTTCTCGGCGAGGTACAGGATGTCGTGGTTGTCCTGAGGGTATGAAAGAATCAGTACGTGGTGACAGCTTCGTCTGACGACAACTGACAAACGAGCGCTGACCTCCGGCATGTCCGCCACCATGCCGGCCTCGTGCTCCGCCAGGAAAGACATGGCTTCGTCTTGAGAGTTGTGCGCCGCCATCACCGGGTCGCCGCCTTGGAGGACGTGATCCAGAGTGGCTCGCAGTTCGTGAGCCGTGTGTCTCATTTGCATCATGAGCGTGTTCATCTCTGCACAGATGCATCGCGTGTTAGCATGTGGCTAGGCCAATGGACTTACGCACAACAATACTGTGGGAAAACACATGAATAACAAAAGTATCGTATTCTCATATGCTCGTATGGCGGCTGGGTGAGTTTATCTACTCAACTGCAGAGAGTATGAGGCGTCTATTAGGAGTATGGCATTTTTTCTTTTTTTAGAGGCGAGGCCTTTATTGGTACAAATGGTACAAATATATGTCTACAATAATATGAAATTATAAAAATGCATAGTTAGTATTAAAGATGCAGGATACAGTATATCTTTTTTTCAAACTGACACCAACAACTTTCTGCCTCTCAAGATCAAAATGATACCAATAACCGACTTTTTTATATCTACTTTTTAAAATTTAGATTAAAGTGTAGTTTGGGCACACCTGGAGGTAAGAAGGACTGGAACAAATTAGGGTTTGACCAACTGTACCTGCTGATTTGTCCTAATCAAATATGACATTACTACTAGCACATCACTACTATCAGGAGAACCAGAGTATAGAGCGGAGGGAGCCACCTGCTGTGGCCCAGCAAGGTGCACTGTATTCGGCCACATGCTCCCAGCAGCCGGTGTGACACCACGGAGGTCTCTGGCAAACCTTTTGCAATTTTCAAACGCCGCAGCGCTGGCATTTCAGGTGACTCAGAAGTTTTTTGTGTGTGCTCGATGGGTTTTTTCCCCCTCTCATCGCGGAGCATTTCGTACAATGTCCGACATCTTTAAGTGAATGAGCTCAGGGGAAGTTACGACTGTCCGCTAACGCCACAGGCAGGAGAAAAAAAAGGAGCGCTTCATTCGCTCACCCGCACAGTACGGGTAATCTTGCCTCATTGGAGCCTTTTTTTAATTTATCGGTTATCAGAGCTATTTTTAATGTGATCGTAATTATTGGTATCACGTCATGATTCCCTCATATTGGCCCCGATAATTCACATTAAATGAAAAGTAATTATTCTAAAATTGCCACTATTAGGCTGTGCTGCTGCTGTGTTTTGTACTATACATGCCC
This sequence comes from Dunckerocampus dactyliophorus, assembly GCF_027744805.1. Classification (NCBI taxonomy): domain Eukaryota; kingdom Metazoa; phylum Chordata; class Actinopteri; order Syngnathiformes; family Syngnathidae; genus Dunckerocampus; species Dunckerocampus dactyliophorus. The sequence continues at coordinate 4,044,084 of NC_072826.1, forward strand.
AGCAAGGTGCACTGTATTCGGGTACATACTCAGAGTAGCCGGTGTGACGCCACGGAGCCTTCTGGCAAACCTTTTGCACTTTTCAAATGCCGCGGCACAATAAGCCCCAGGTGTCGTAGCTTTGCCGGCATTTCAGGTGGCTGATAAGGTTTTATTCCTGTGTTCAATGTTGTCCCCCCCCCCCATCGCAGACCATTTGGTATAACCACCACACGAAATGTTTTAAAGTGATTGTTTGTTTACAAGTGAGCTCAGGGGAAGATAGGACAGGCCGTTAATGTCACAGGCAGGAGAAACAAGGAGCGCTTGATTTGCTCACCCACACAGTACGTTTAAAATCTCGCCTCTATAATTATCAGTTATCTGAGCTATTTTTAATGTTATTGCATGTATGATGTGATAATTCCCTCATATCTGCCCGATAATTACCGGCCTGATAATTATTGTGCACCTCTAGTTAGTATAATAAAGATTAAGTTAAAATGTAATTATGATTAAATTATCAGTATTACAACATTGGCTCTGTTGCTGCTGTTTTGTACCATACTTGTTAGTTGTGAAGTTGTGGCCGATACGTAAACAAAAAAGTCTTCCAGTCCTCCTTCCTTCCTCCTACCTTTCAGCTCCCGCAGCTCTCTCTCTGCCAATACTCGACATCTGCGTTCATACTTGAGTTGGGCCTGCAGCTGCTCTATCTTCATCAGCAGGCTGATGGTGTCGGTTCGGATGCCTGGACTCGAACCAACTTCAATCTCTTCAAATTCCTGCAACCAGGTGAGAAAAGAAAAGCACGCCAGTGATGGGCGCGCAGTAGAGAACAACTAATGTTGATGCCCAGTTTAACCCAACATGATCACACCTCGGTGCTGAGAAAGGGGGAGTAAGTGGACTCGTCGGCCAAACCGAACTTGTCTTCCATTGGACCAGCCTCCTGTGGGACCGTGTTGATCTTTAGCATCTTTACCGGCGGTTGGGATGGAGACGCTCCGGCTTCTCTCTTAGGTGGCATAAGGCTTCAACGAAAACCTGCAGAGTGAAGATACATTTTGTCAAGTTGAGGGCAGGGAATGATGTCGTACTTCCACGCACACACAAAAATGGAAAGTTAAGTCCACACTGTGTCCTCAGCTCGACCCCCCCTCTGCTACCTACTTAGCTCCTAGTCAGAAACACAAACTCTCTCTGGGTTAGGAGCAATACGTGCGTTATTAATTGCATAACCTTTCAAATAAACCTCACCTGTCCTTTCAATTTGTCTTGATGAATAAAAGTCTAACGACACCCACTGAGGACAAAGACAATGCAATAAATGGTAATACTGCGTAGTAGAGGAAGTAGTAGTACTACTGCAGTAGTACAGTGCATGGATCCTAGTGTCACAATGTCCACTTTTTATCACCAGCGCTAAGGGTTTGAAGCAAAATTAATGAAGGAAACGTATTTTATTTATTTTGAACATGCGCATGATGAAACTGTAAGGAAAAAGCACGTTGTTTGATTATTTTCTTTTCCAGGCGGAACAAAGCAGCGACCCGTGTCTCCCAGGGGGAAGCATATTTCCTCAGGACTATTTCCTGCTCTTCTAAGACTGTAATACACGCCAATAGAATTCCAGAATTTTTAAAAAGGCGGGCTCAAGTAAGCAGAAGCCAATCAGAGCCAAGATCCACTTCCGCTTCATTTTGTGGTTAGGTTGAACTGCATGTTACCCATGTGGATCCAATGTTGACTTGAATCTTGAGAAAGTTGCGATTTGTCGACAATAGGTTGTGTGTTACTTTATCTTTACGCCCTCTGCCATGTCTTCGCCTTTCTTTATAAAGGCGTCACAGAAACCTAAATTAGGAAAAACGGGGAAAAATGCAACTGTGTCCAAACGCAAGGTAAGTGTGGTGGACTGCTTGCCAGCATCCACAACTGCTAACATACCTGACACTTTAGCACTTTATTATATTTTTACACGTAAACTAGCGTTGTATGTTTTATCATTATCCCATAGGGTGACGGCGATTCTGGTGGTAAAGTAAAAAGCAAGAAACAGAACTTAAAGTACAACGAAGAGATTTCCAGCGACTCTGAGGCAGAGGGGTACGCACACAACTCATGTAAAACAGTGTTGCTTGATGACTTGTTTTTGTAACAACAACCGCCTATGTGATCAGTCCCATCGCTGGCAAGAAAAGGCAGTCCAAAGAGGAACATGAATATGATGAGACGCCACAGGAGAAGAAGCTTAGATTAGCCAAACTTTACCTCAGTCAGCTGAAGGAAGAAGGTAAGCTCTGTACTTTGTTCATAAAGCTACACCTCTACATCTTCATTGCTTTGTCTTCATTAGAAGAAAACAAGGCGGAAGGCGAGTCGTTTGAGACTGACCTGATTGCTGGGAGGCTTCAAGACGATGTGGTAAGAAGTGTCTTGGTTACTCACACACACGAGAAGAAGAGTTAAGTATGTTGTTGCATTGATCTTGTTTTTCACAGCTTGAACAGAAAGGAAAACTTCAGCGACTTATCGCCAAAGATGTAAGTAATACAAACACTCACTGTAATGTTGGAGGGAATTTGACAGTGATTTTCTTTTGCATATTCTGTTTGTCTTTCAGCTAATGCCGCCTGATGCTTCCGAAATCCGTCTTCTAAGAGGACACAAGCTGCCCATCACCTGCCTGGTCATCAGTCCCGACGACAAGTGCATCTTCTCTGCTGCGAAAGACTGCTCCATCATTAAGTGTGGGTACCTTCAACAGACACAATTCTACATTTGCAACGTTTCTTTTTTTTTGTGGAAATTCCTGCTGGAAAGTGTTGTTTTTTTAGGGCTGTCAAAAATAGCACAGTAACAAATTTATTGAATTATGTTAAAATTCTTAGCGTAGTTAACGCATGCGCATCAAGCCACGCCTCTCTGTTATGACGGCAGATGGAGGCACAATAGCGTCCCCCACACAGAGGCTGACGCTCTTTTATAACTTTATTCTGACCTGAACACATCGGCAGTAGTTTAATTCCAACACCATATATGTATCTCCAACTCACAAACACGTCTCTTGTCCGCTTGTCAGCGGAACTTCCTCATTGTCACGAGACGACTAAACAAGGTGAGCTCACAGACACTCCGAACATCACGATAACGTCTTTATTACGCATGTATGTGTGGTCTAAATAAACAGAGTAAGTGGATATTTTTATCACTCACTAATGTAACTCTTACTGTGGCAGTACAATATGCTGCATTTAAGTGTGCTCGGAAATCCCAGAAAATACATCAACACCCAAAACATGGGAATTAAACTTCAATTACGTGATGTCTTTGAATGCAGCCTCTCATGGCTCAGAACATGTGTGCTTCAAATGTTGTGCTACTGTTAAAGAGACTAGTTCGGCACATGTCTTTTCAGACGTGTGTTATCTTTTAGGTTGAGTTAAATTTTCAGTTTCTGTGCATAAAATACAGTAAAAATGGGCGCATTTCACACATAGTTGCAAGTGGAGATTATCTGTGATTAATTAATTTGCAAACTGATTAATTTGATTAAACTTTGGTGTCATTTTGACAGCCCTAGTTTTTTTTGAATGTGAGAATTGTGTATCTAAATCAGAGTAAGGCAGAAATGGGAAGGTTTTTCATTTTCCGTGGAGCTAAAGACCTACGTACCTCACGGTCACGGCTCCTGTGCTCTCGCCACTGGGGTGTGGGGGATGTGTGTAAATTGTCTGCTTTATTTAGTCGTCTTGTTTCTTCAGGGGATGTTGAGAGCGGTAAAAAGCTGCAGGTCATACACGGTGGCAGGAAAGGTACGGAGGATCGCCACGTCGGACACACAGCTCACATCCTGTGTATGTCTATATCGTCAGATGGCAAATACTTGGTGAGGACCACTGCAAGTCCCTCTTAACGTCTTGAAGAAGAGTGCCTAACATGGAAAATGTTCTCCTATCAGGCCACTGGCGACATGAACAAGCTGATCATGATTTGGGAGGCTGAAACGTGCAAACATCTTTACAAATTCACAGGACACAAAGGCCCCGTGTCGGTATGTCGCTCGGCAACAACCTTTTACTTGGTCCTTTTTTTTATTACTTACAAGTTGCCGGTTTGCTTTCTAGGGTATCTCGTTCAGGAAGGGCACTCACGACCTGTACAGCTCCTCGCACGATCGCTCCGTCAAAGTGTGGAACGTGGATGAAAACGCCTACGTGGAGACTCTGTGAGTTATTCATGCGAGCACGCACCCAGCGGGCAGTTTATTGGGTACTCCTGCACAATGTACAAACGATGAGCTGCATCAAAAGATGATAAATGCTCAGTTTGGATCGACACTGTCATAGAAGCATGCATTTAACAAGGTGCTTCATATCGTGGGTGCACTCCACTGCCTCACAATGGCTGTTTTTAATGTCATACTAGTAGCTGATCAATTGAAACTTTCATTTTGAAATTTCAAAACACGTTGCAGTGGTTCAAATCATGCAATGATGGAGTCGGGGAAACAGAAGTATTACAATAAAGTCATTTAGCAATAAATAATCAAAGTTAGCAATAGATAAATTCTCATGGCGCACATTGAGGTCCAAAGGCCAGCGAAGAGACTTAAGACCAGGGGAGACCGGGCCTTTTCCGTAGTTGGCCCAAAGCTGTGGAGCACTCTCGCCCCTCATGTAAAAACAGCCCCCCCAATTGAAAGCTTTAAGTCTCGTCTTAAAACCCACTTTTATTCTCAGGCTTTTAACTCGGTGTGAGTCGTGTGGTCCTCTGTGTCTTTTATTCTTTTGTTTAAGTTTGAATTGGTTTTATTTATTTTAGTTTTTATTCTATTATATTTCAATTATTTATTTTACTTACTTCTTGTATTTATTGCTTTTATTGTTTTTACTTCTTGTTTCAAATATTTTACTGTTTTAAGTGTCTTTGTTTTTATTTGATCTTTTAGTTTTTACTGTAGTAATTTCTACTTTGACTTATTTCTGCTTTTACTAGTCTGTGCAGCACTTTGGAAACAGTGTTTCTAAAATGTGCTATATAAATAAAGTGGATTGGATTGGCAGCAACTATTAAGTTTTTTTCCCCTGATGGGTAAAAAGAAGGCGTCTATTTGGGTTGTGGTGTTTAAGTGAACAATCATTCGGAGCATGGTGTCTATGAGGGAGGAGGTCACCATTTGGGGGAAATTACGTTATGCTTGTGTCAATCAAAACCCCACATTATTCGAAGGGACAGATGGTATTTTTAATTTTTGATACAGCCCATCTCGTGCTTTTCTTGGTCCTCATTTCATGATTTTGATTTGGTCTTAAAGCTTTGGCCATCAGGACGCCATCACGGGACTGGACAGTCTGAGCCGAGAACGCTGCGTGACGGCCGGCGGGCGCGACGGCTCCGTGCGAGTGTGGAAAATCGCAGAGGAGTCGCAGCTGGTCTTCCACGGACACGAGTAAGTGTCTCACTTGGTGGCACTTTTACTATAGAATGACTGCAACTCTGTGATGGCAGTGATCAGGTGGGAACATCGTTATGTTGCTGAATAAAGTGGGAGTGTTCTTATTTAATACTGTGGAAGCCCTTTAAGTTTAAACGTCAACTTAGGTGGGCACTTTTTAATAATAATAAGAAAACGGTGGACCAGGACTTGACGAGTTGGTCCACACAGACGGGTTGTCGACATAAGCGGGACCGACTTAGGGGCATTTACAAGGAATTAATATAATGATCTATTATTTTGCCATGTTTGTGTTTGCTGCAGAGGTTCAATTGATTGCATCCAGCTGATTAACGAGGAGCACATGATCACAGGAGCTGACGACGGGTACGTGGTGTCATCAACGCAACCTTTGTCATATACATATATCTATACAGTCGTCCCTCGCTACATTGCACCCTCACTCTATCGCAGGTTTTCAACAATTCATTAACACACGATTGCTGTTTTGTGGTTGAATACAGCCTATTATTAGTAAAAATACGCATATTTAAGCAACTTGTACATATTCTTGTCCTAAATTAAGCATTTTCAAGCAGGAAAATAGCAAAATGAACTAACTAAATGAAGTACAAGGCATAAGAAGAAGCATTCTAATTGTGAATGTAGTATTCTACATTGGCCACTAGGTGACAGTAACTGTTTGATGAGACAAGCACCAGAAGAGATCACCAGTCCAGGCATTTATTGCAGGTTTAAATGATCTCACAACATAATAATAACACGGGCTACTTTTGGGGCCCTAACCCACGACAAGCTAAAACTCAACTCCAAACTTCAGGCGTCACTTCCTGTCCTCCACACATCTGTCCGCCCGCCACTAAGGTCTCCTCGGGAACACATTTACGCAGGAGTTTTATTTACATCTTAAATGGCTTATTTACTTGTATGTCTACTATATTGGGTAATACAAGTGTAAGCCATTTAAAGTCGCCATTACAATACATTGTTGAGACAATAGCCACTGCAGGACGTACGCTGTCTGGAAAAAACTGCAGGAACTGCTAACGTCTGAGCCTGTTATCTTATTTATGTCTAATTTTCTGTGATTATATCTACTCTATGGTGTAATACAAATGTAAAGGTGACTGTAGGGGTGTTATTTCATGTCTAGAGGGCTCTAATAATGTTTAAAAAACTTACTTAAAAGCTTGTAAACAGGTTTTCTATGCCATAACTACAAAAATATTGCATTTATTCATATTGAATCCTACTTAGCGGAAATTCACTTATCCCGGTCGGGTCTGGAACCAATTAGCCGCAATAAACGAGGGATGACTGTAGACGTGTTTAGTTTTGGTAATGGTGCTTTCCTCGCCCTCAGCTCGGTGTGTCTTTGGAGCGTCAACAAGAAGAAGCCGCTCTGCACGGTGAAGCAGGCTCATGGTTGCCACGGCGATGCCGGGCTGGAGCAGCCCCACTGGGTCGCCGCCGTGGCCGCGCTTCAGAACTCCGACGTTGTAGCCTCAGGTGTCTTTGGCAGTGAGAGTCTGCATGCACACGCTGTGATGAAAGCCTGGAAATGAATGCAAATGTATTCAGAGCAAGATTATACTCACATCTCCTTGAGTGACGTTTTGTGTCATGCTCTCCAGGTTCCAGCAACTCGAAGGTGCAGCTGTGGAAGTGCGGTCAGAATTATCGAGGACTGCAGCCTCTCTTTGACGTCCCACTGGTAAATAAATTCCACTCAGGACAAGTTCCCGCCACGGCGCTCCTGATTTTGCATTCTTCCTTTTCAGGTGGGCTTTGTCAACAGCTTAAAGTTTTCCCACTCTGGTCACTTCTTGGTGGCAGGAGTCGGACAGGAGCACAGGTGATTGAATGCTGCTGTTACCATAGCAACCGCCTGGGATACACAGGTGTCCACTAGATGGCGGTGTTGTCCTTTTTTAATCCCAAGGGGGAATGTGTTTTGCTTGGGACTCACCTGTTATTTAAGATAACGTAGTCTAACAAGCTTGTGATTCCTGTGTAATGATACACGATGGGCATGGGTTTAAAGCTACATGTCAATACCTTTGTCCCGACAGTGTGTGTGCTTGATAGGTAAAATATATTATTTCCAGTTATACATGCTCTTTTATGCAGGTTGGGCCGCTGGTGGCGACTAAAAGAGGCCAGGAACGGGGTCTGTATCATTCCCATTAAAAGGAAACCTCCCAGCCAAGAAGAAGCAAGCCTAGACAACTGAATAGGGGACTTGTTTTTTTTTTGTTCTTTTGTATATTAAAGGCTTCCAACATCTTCTGCTGCAATGCTGCATGTATTTGTTAGTGGTTTTCTCATGGATGCTGCTGTCACGCCACAACATGAAGTCAACAGGACTGCTATAAATTCTTTCAAACAGACAAGCTTAAGAAGAAACATCTGCTGGGAAGTGCAATCACAAGAGAAAAATCATGAAAAAGATAAGTTGAAGCTACTGACACATTTGCAAAAGAAAAATATAACCAAGATCAGCCTTGATGCTGGAATTTGTACAGTTTAAAAAGTATTTTTAGTAAGCCCTATTGGGAACACATCGTTGTGTGTGTGTGTGTGTGTGTGTGTTTGTAGTTTTAATGCTAATGAGTTGAGTTTGTGTGTTTCCAGAAGTGCTATTGTGTACTTTATCCACTTTTTACATGCACAGTACGTCCCAGTTTTTGTATGATTAGGTTTTCATCAAAAAACTTGCCTCGGCTTTTGTACAATATTGCATTGCATGATCGCAGTTTCATGGTTGACTATGGCCTACTATTAGTCCAAAAATATTGAAAGACAAGTTATGTGTCGTGTTGTGGTCACTAGGCATCAGTAATGTGATGAGACGTGACGTTAGATGACATTACCTTTCACACATGGAGACTGGCTACTGAGCCAGCCGAGCCGACATGCCATGACTGACGTGGAAAAAAGATTCTCAACTGGTTCCGTTTGGAAGTGGTACGTTTCTTTGTCTTCGTTCTCCTTCCCCGCTCCGTTTCAAGTACTTTCTTAAAGTTAGAAAAACTAAATTGGAAAGGCTAACTAGTTAGCTCGGTAGCTTGCTATGCTAGCGCAGGAGAGATCTTGTAGCCTGAGCAATCTGATGTAAACAAACAGGAGTGTAAAACTGACTATTGGGGCGTTATTTCACGTCTACAGGTCTGTAATAATGTTAAAACCCGTATTTAAAAAGTCAAACAGGTTTTGTATGCTCTAACTACGAAAGTATTCCAACATCGACTCGTATATCGCTGACCTTCGTTTAACGTGATCGGGTTTACTGTAAATGGAATATTTTCGTAGTTAGAGCATAGAAAAACTTTATGACTTTAGAAATACGGATTTTAACATTATTAGAGTCTGTAGATATACAATAACACGCCTATAGTGACCTTCACACACCTATATACAGTATATTCGTTGTTTACGCCACATTGCACAACTCATACTGCAGGCGCAGCGACTCTAGACGACCACTAGCTAATAAGCTAGCGAGCTAACGAGGAAAAATGCCTCGGTTTTTGTACATGTCGGTTTTCGTCACACCTTTTGGAAAGAATAAACAACAGAGGTTCTACTGTACACTGTAACAATGCGCTTTTCTAATGTAACAGATGCCATATATCACATACTGTATATACAACAACGTATTACTATTACAACACATGGGTAAAACTATCCTGTCCCATATAAACGTTAGCAAGGCTAGCACAGCTATGTAAGCTAAAGTGCTAACATTACACTCAGCAACAGCAACATCATGCTAGGTTTTTCCTTAAAATAAATCCAAGCACAGCTTTTTTTGTGTATTTTGATATGACAAAAAAGTTGTTTATTTACAAGAGTTGGAGAAAAGCACATCTTGTTCTACTGTGTCGACATCAACACATTCTCCACAGTATAGTTGCCTAATTTCCACACGACGATCACAAAGGTTGCTCACGTTTGAAAACATGGGATAAATCCACCGTACGGACATGAAGATATAGTTAGCGTTGTTTAACACTATTGCTGCACGCACACAACAACAACAACAAGGACTAGATAGGACAGGGGTGTCCAAACTTTTTCCAGCGAGGGCCACGTAGTGAAAAATGAAAGAATGCAAATTTGCCACTTTGATATTTTGTAAAGCAATGCTAAGAACTTAGATATATTTCAGGAAAAAAATGGTATCTCATTTCGTTAGTACTCAGTCACTTTGTATGTACTTTGGTCTTTGCTCTTTTTTCAAATTTTTTTGTTATTTTGTTGTTTTTTTTAAATATTCAAAATATTTAAATTGTCTTTTAAAATAATCTTAAATTTTATTTTTGTGATAATAGGAATTTATTTCCATAATATTCGGACTGTGTCCCATAATATATATTTCGGTCTTTGCTCTTTTAAAAAAAATCCAAATATTTCAATTTTCTTTTGAAATAATAATAACTAATCCAAATAAATAATATATAAAATAAACAATAATACTTTTTCTTTTTGTGATTATTGTGAATTTATTTCAATAATATTTTGACTGTCTTCCCATAATATAAGTTTTCCCCAACCTAATTTACTAAAAATTAAAACTTTATTTTGTTTTGGTTGTTTCTCTACATTTGTAAACACATATTTTCATATTTTAACTCTGCTACTAAAATGACATTATTTTTTTTTGATAATGTTATGATTTCATTCTCATAAAGGTGTAACTATTCTTCTTGTTAGAATACCACTTTATTTACTTAACATTTTGACTTTATTCTCCTAACATTGTAACTTTTTCCGCAATATAATTTTCTAAAAAGTACAACTTTATTCGTTGTTTTGTTTGTTTGTCATAACACCACTACTTTAAAATTGTTGTTTTTTTAATATTTCAACTTTATGCTACTAAAATGACGTTATTTTTCTTGATAATATTATGACGTTATTTATTCTTGTAAAAGTTTGACTTTTTCTCATTAGATTGCATCTTTTTTCTCTTAATATTTTGACTTTATTCCCACAATACTATAACTTTTCCCCAACCAAATTTTCCAAAAATTACAACTTTATTTTGTTTTGTTTTTCTCGTCATATTACGACTTTAAAAAAACAACGTATTTTCATATTTTAATTCTATGCTACTAAAATGACATTATTTTTCCTGATAATATTCTGAATTTATTCTCATAAAATTTAAACTTTTTTTCTCGTTAGACTGCCACTTTTTTCACTTAATATTTTGACTTTATTCTTCTAAAATGTTTCCATTTCTGCTTTTAAATTTTCTAACTATTTCAACTTTCTTCCTGTAAATTTTCTTCCCATTATGATGACTTTATAATATTTTTACTTTATTCTCGTAACTTTGTAACTTTTTCTGTAGCCTAATTTTAATAAAAAAGTACAACTTTATTTGTTGTCTTGTTTGTTTGTCATAATATCACCACTTTAAAATAAAATCTGTTTTCTTTAATATTTCAGCTTGATGCTACTAAAATTACGTTATTTTTTACTCGTAGTATTACAACGTTATTTTTGTAAAATTACAACTTTTTCTCATGAATTACAACTTTTTTCTCTTAATATTTTGACTTTATTCTTGCAAAATTACTGCAGATTTTTCCATTTTTACCATTGGGGCCCGGCCACATATGGCCCCCTAGCCTCGCTTTGGACACCCCTGAGATAGGACAAGGCACGGTGCAAGGCGTCACATGAGCCTGTTCTCACCAGAATTTAGTAGGATTTTGTACAAAAATTGGATTAAAATTACATTTTACTGACATGTTTTTCAAGTTCAAGGGGTTAACTTCTTTTTACACTTGCATTACAGTTGTTAAAACGCTACTTCAACATTGCCTGTACAGTTAATGAACGTAACGCCGAACGTTTCGTATGATTTCCTACTAAATTCTTGCAAAAAAACAAAAAACAAAAACGTCAAGCACATCTAAGTGTAAACCAGACAAGTCACAGCATATTCAATCTGTACAAAAGGGGGCATCGCAACGGAGGCTGGCATGTTCTCACAAAGAGGAAGTGGTGGAGTCCACCACCTCTCGGCCGTTACAAACAGCTGGCACGTAGTTGGATGCTGATCCTGAGAGAACACAAACGTCCTTGTCAGGCTTCTCATACAATTTGGGGACGTGCTGTGAACGGCGAGGCGACGACCTACCTTTGGAGTAACCGGAGCTGGGAGCGGAGGCGGAGGCCGACACCGTGGCACTGAAGCGGTTGGCCGTGACCCGCAGCGTGGCCACGTTCTTCTGAGGCTGGAACAGGATGATGTGGATCTTGGGAGCGAAGAGGCAGCCCAGAACCACCGAGCCGCTCAGACTGACAGAGATGCACATGGTGGTGGTCTGCACCTGCAGAGATAATATGGCAGAGGATGAACACGCAAAAACACTTCAGAGGTCACCTGAATGCACCATCTCATAGCAATTCATGACAACCACACTGGCTAATCAAATACTGCACATACTACAAATACAGTACATCTCATCCAATATTTACTGCACTTTTTACACTTGAACTCTCTCGGCGTCAAAGTGTGTCCGTGTTATACTTGCTGCATTTTCAAATAACATTTTGGCCCTTTTGTCTCGTATTAACATCATGAAATGTGTCACCATTAGGCAAAAAAGTACTGTACATATGTATTTAAATAAAAATTATAATAAAAAAAACAACTATAAAACATTTAAATACAAATCTAATTATATAAGAAAACGTAATAAAATACAACCAAATATTTATTTGTACTTGTTTTAAAAATATAATTAATGATCACAAATAATGGACACACTTTCTCATGCTACTATAGAATGAGAAGATGCTGCACGTGTTATTTTCTGATATAAAATAACATGCAAACATTGTGTTCATATAAAAATCACTAAAATATCACAAAAAATAACAACATAAAACATAACATTATGCTTATAAACTATATACAATACACAAAAAAGTTAAAACAAAAAAGTTAAACTTTTTTTAAAACTTTTTCAATAAACAGTAAATTCAAAAATTATTTTAAAAAGTTAAAATTAAATCATATTGACAAACCATTTAAGAAATATAAAAAATCTTACACAAAATACATACATAAAACTTCAACTTAAAATAAATATAATTAATAAACAGAAGTACTTTTTATAATAAATATAAAAAATGTAAATAATTAAAAATATTTTTTATATTTAATTAAATACAATAAATTGTTATAAGAAAAAAAAGATATAAGGCATTTTACCTTACGTGTCCAGACTTTAGAGACGCCCAGTGTATTACACATTTTTTCGTATTAACGTCATAAAATGTCCATAATACAAAAATATACATATGTATTTAAATAAAAATCATGATGCAAATAATAAACCAAAAAATACAATAAAACATGTTAGTACAAATATAATAAAATAACAAAATGATCATTTCTTTGTACATGTTAAAATCTAATTAAAGTCAAATATTTTCTTTGTAGCTAATATATTTTAAAATAGATTTTGTATCCAAACTAATTTTAATTAAAAAAACATCACACAAAATTCACTGGTACCGTAGACATATTTCATATATATTTGATATATTTTGAACTGCATATAAAAGTATCATATTATATTTTAAATTGAATATTGAATTATTTTATATAAGAATAATTTATAAGTTATTATTATTTTTTGTTAGATTTTAATTATGACAATAATTGCAAAAACAAAAAGTAACAATAACTTAAAATATAAAATGAAATGTTTCTATACATTTGCAATATTTAATAATGGCCGTATACATTTATTATATATAAAATATGTACTGTATAAAACAGTTTTTGGAAAATGCTCAGTAATGTTCTAAGAAATAAAATGAGAAATTCACGATGTCATTTATAATTTGATATTGCAATGGTGATGGCGTTAAATACTAAATATTCACGAGACTTGCATGCATATACTCATACACATATGTACACACTGTGTGTGTGTGTGTGTGTAGGTAGAAGTGTGCTAATGACATGTATGGTGGTTGTAACGGACAGTCGGGGGCATGTTAGTCACGTTTCAGCCTCTAATGTGAGCTGACTGTTAGGGTCATGTGCCTGAGCACCTCCTCTTCCCACGCCACCGGATAGCCCCGCCGTGCAAGAAACAACGTCCATGTGCAGAAGACGCACAGCATGAAGTCCACATGGAACCCAAACATACTGTCTTACATCAACACTAAACAAACTGAGCAAATATCTGGAGATTTCCTCCCAAAAGTTAGGTCCGGTACCCCATACTCCCGGAGTACTCCTCACAGGATTCCTTGAGGAACATGGTGGAATGCCTTCTCCAAGTCAACAAAGCACATGTGGACTGGTTGGGCAAACTCCCATGCACCCTCAAGGACCCTGCTGAGAGAGTGAAGTGTTGGGCCACAGTTCCACAGCCTGGACCAAAACCACATGCAGTGCAATACAATTATGCACATTCAGCCCATTGATGATTGTGACAGCGTGAAGCACGGAGTGAATATTTACCCTGTAGTCACTGGCCGTGACGTAGAAGATGGGCTGAAAGGCCAGCCAGATGATGCAGGTGGTGTACATGGTGAAGCCAATGAACTTGGCCTCGTTGAAGTTCTCCGGGCACTTGCGTGTCTTGAAGGCGTAGACGGTGCAGAGGACGATGAGGATGCAGTTGTAGGTGAGCGACATGAGCATGCTGGAGTCCCTGCTGTTGCACTTGAGGGTGACCACATCTCTCCTCTCGGGGCTCACCTCCTTCCTCACGCCGGGCACCTCCACCAGGAGCCAGATGATGGCCACCAGCAGCTGGCAGGAGATGAGGGCGCCGCAGATGGCCACCTGTGAGGCCGGGCTGATGAAGCGAGGCCGCTGGGCTCCATCCTTCACGCCGCTGAAGATGCGAGCGATTCGGTTGGTCTTGGTGAGGAGGGCCGAGTAGCACACGGCGAAGGAGGTGCCGAGGCCCAGGCGGCGGAGGGTGCAGACGGCGGTGGAAGGTTTGGCGATGTAGATGAAGGTCATGCTGTAGCACATGAGGACTCCCAACAGGAGGATGTAGGAGAGCTCCCGTCCACTCGCCTTCACCACGGGTGTCTCATTGTGCTTGAAGAAGAGACCCACCACCGACAGGGTGCACATTATTCCCAAGCAGGAGATGGTGACTGGCCCGATGGCCCACGCGTCCTCCCAGCGGATGTACTCTTCCGGCAGATCATAGCAGCCCGTCAGGTTATCCAGAGGCCACTGGCCGAATCCGCAGTCGGCGCAGGTGAACTCGTCCTGCAGGTACTGATAGGGCTGACAGGGGATGCAGATCCAGCAGCAAACATCTCCAGGCTGCATGCTTTTCACCTCGTTCTTCCTGCAGGGGTCGCTACACTGTGAGGTGGGCGGAGTCAGGCCACGCCAGTGGACCAGCGTGGTGTTCAGAGTCAGGTTTTGGTCCCAGTAGCCCACTTTCCTGTACGTGAACTTTCCGTCTTCTTTGTGGTAGTGGAAGATGTTGTAGCGGCTGATGCTGTCACCCACCGAGTCGAAGCGCACCATGCTCTCTGTGTCGGCAGGCCGGAACGGAGCTGGGAGGAAGACAAGAACGATCAGATGCAAACCCACATTACAAATTAGGGATGTGAACGATAAACCGATGCAACCGGATATCCAGTTTGACAAGCGAGAGATAGAAGCCTCTTGCATCGATAAGAATCAGCCATAAATGCTTAGATTAATCGATTGTGGAGACATGCACCGGGAAATGCAAGACTGGCCACCGGTAGAAAGTCCGTCTCTTCAAGGGTCCCCGACATGACTTATCAACTTTGCTTGAATATGTTATATACTGTTTGTTCATGTTCTACATTGTTCAGTGTTTGAAAGCGAATGGTAAATTTACGAGCTAGCTCTCGCTGTCCAGGTGATGTCATCGGGGTGGCATCGCTCAGCTAAAGCAGAGTAAACAAACGACTCATGGGGTAGATGGTCGACTTGGTTCAGTAGATTTTTCATCAATAGAGTAGTCATGGCAAAAGGTTGTGTTGCTGCCGGATGTGAACAGCATCCCAGTGATACTCTAAGTTTGTTGTCTTTTCCAACAGAGGAAGGTTTAAGACAAAAATGAACAAAGTAAGTGCAGAGAATGAGAGACAAATGCAACTCTAGAGTCATTTACACTTACCATTCTGTGTTTTGAAGACGACCAATCTCCACTACATGTCTTAAAGGGATAGTTCGGACTTTTTGACATGAAGTTGTATGACATCCCCATCAGTAGTGTGTAGTACATCAACAGCGCCCCCCCCCCCCAATTGCTCTGCGTTATGTTTGTCTCCCCCCGTAACCCTGCGCACTCTCGCCTGTCCATCGTTGTGTATGTGACGAAGATGCTCGCATCTTCTTCCGCCGTGGAAGACACACATAAACAAGACGGCCATGGCGCTCCGTCGCAGAAAAAGATGCGAGCGTCTTCGTCACATACACAAGAATGGACAGGCGACAGTGTGCAGGGATTCGGCGTGAGACAAATATAGCGCCAAGCATCACCGAAATCCGACCAGAACTGGACTTAGGGGACCAAGTGGGGGGTAAGTCGCCGTTGATGTACTACACTGCTGATGGGGATGTCATACAACTTCATATAAAAAAATTCGAACTACCCCTTTAACGTTAAGTCCATGTTCTGCAAGTTCTCTATTTCATCTCCAAATGTTTCCAAATGTGTGGAACATCTTTGTGTTTTCAGAGAAGGACGCAACACTGGACTAAAGCCATGCCACTTGTAGACGATGCAGAGCAGCTCTGAAGTCCTGACCAACAGAGGCGAGTATGGCACCTTTTCTGCTTTGTAACTTCTTTACTTTGAAATGTTGCACCTTTCATTTGGAATTTTGAATGTAATTTATTTCTTTTTTTTTTTTTATTTTAATAATATGTTTTTTTCTCATAATATCACAAACTTTTTTCAACTTTATTCTGGTTAAAATTACTGCTGTTTTTTAAAAAACATTGCTGGGCTTTTTTTTCATTTCTTGTTGAATTATAGTTTTAGAATGTGCCGAGGGCCAATAAAAAAACAGCCGCAGGTCACAAATGGCCCCTGGCCACACTTTGGACACCTCTGGCCTATACAGTGATGAAAAAAAGACAAAAAAAATGGTTAAAATAGAATGAATGAATCAAAAGTATAATAAATAAATACAAATAGTAATTAAATACATAAATAACTTCAGTCTATTTCAATTAAATAAAAAAGAATTCATGTTGTTTTGTGGTTGACTACAGCCTATTTGTAAAAAAAAAATATGTGAAAATGAAGCATTTTCAAGAATAAAAAGGTCTAAATGTAGTAAAATACAAACATAAGGCATTCAGGAAACGCATTCAGAGATGTTGTGATGATATGTAGGATTGTACACTGGTCACTAGGTGTCAGTAATGTTACTGTAACGTTGGGTGAGACACACAAGCACCAGGCCTGATCGCCCGAACAACAGGCTTTTATTGCAGGTTTATTTCATGTCTAGAGGTGTCTAAAAATGTTAAAAATCGTATTTAATAGGTCGTAAACAGGTTTTTGTATGCGCCTACGACAAGAATATTCCACTTATAAATAAGGAGTCCTACCTATCAGGTCTGGAACCAATTAACTGCGATAAAGAAGGGGATCACTGTAATAATAAAATAAGAAGTAAATGAGCTTTTGAGCTAAGATAACATGAGCATGTGTGTTTATTTTGGTATTTTCTGGCCATGTATCGTCAAATGTTCCAGTGACGCAGAGATTACAAATCTGCTCAACCAGCAGCGGCTTACGTTTAGCATGCTTGGAACTTGCTTTGAAAAATGGAAATGCAGTTGACAGAAACAGAAATCCTGACATCCAGGTGTGTAATTCCTTTGCTCACCTTCAAACTTGGTCTTGAGGATGAACTCCTTGTAGAACCTTTTGCCATTCCCGGGTTTCATGGCATCACACACCTTGGACGTGTTGGAGCACACCGCCTGCCTCATGTTGTGCAGCGCGTAGGCCATGGCGTAGACCGCATTGACCACAAACATGATCTTGGACTCCTGCTCAAAAGTTCCGTCTCTGAGGCTGCGGTCGCTGCAGCCGTGCTCCTGCAGGCTGCAGCCGAAGCGGTGCTCCCAGAACTCTTTGAACCACGGGTTCCTGGAGTTGGTGTAAGGGTTGAGTTTGGTGAAGTAGTCCTCAAACTCTCTGATGGGATAGGAGGCCAGCTCTATGGTGAACGCTCCATCCGCCGCCATCTCGCTGCCCCTCACCACGCTCTCCTGCGCCCCCCAGCCGTCGCTGGCCACCCAGATGAAGGACACGTTCATGCGGGCGGCCGCCACCAGCAGCTCCCGGGCGTCCTCGCTGCGGGTGAACAGGATGACCACCTTGGCGTTGGACTTCTGCTGCAGGGAGCGGATCACGTTCTCGAAGCCCTGCCGGTTCATGGAGCGGCTCACCTTGGCGGAGGTGGCGATGCAGATCTGCCGAGAGCGGGCCTCCTGCTGGAAGGCGTCGATGCCCGTCTCGCCGTAGTCGCCCTCTGAGGCCACGGTGGACACGTAGGTCCAGTTGAAATAACGAAGGATCTCCGCCATGGCCTTGGCCTGGTAGAAGTCGGCGGGCACGGTGCGGGCAAAGTAGTCGTAGCGAGATTTATCGCTGAGTTTGGCGCTGGTGGAAGCGTAGCTGATCTGAGGGATCTGGAAGAGTCGCAGGAGGTTGGCCACCTTGACGGAAAGACAACATAAAGTTTAATGTATGGATTTTTAGAACTAGGTTGACATTATTTCAATCCATCCATCCATTTTCTATGCCGCTTATTCTCACTAGGGTCGCGGGGGTATGCTGGAGCCTATCCCAGCTGACTTTGGGTGCACCCTGGAATGGTCGCCAGCAAATCACAGCCATTATTTTAAATGATTTTTTAATGTACAGGTATGTATTTATTTACTGTATGTATTATTTTTATCATTTGTATTTATTCATTTTCATTTAACATTTTTTTCGTGCTGTTGTTTTTTTTCATCATTGCATAGGGCAGGGATGTCCAAAGTGTGGCGAGGGGGCCATTGTTGTACCTCAGCAGTTTTTTTTTTTATTGGCCCACAGCATCCACCTTCCTCGGAAAGTGAATGTTTGTTTATAAGTGAGCTCAGGGAAGTTACGTCAGGCTGTTAAAGTCACAGGCAGGAGAAAAACGGAGCGCTTTATTTGCTCACCTGTACAGTATCGGATAATCTTGCCTCGTTGGAGTGTTTTTTTTTTAATTAACAGTTATCTGAGCTATTTTTAATGTTATCAGATTTATCGGTACGACATCATAATTCCCTCAAATCGGCCCCATAATTATCTTGCACCCCTAATTTACACACACACACACATATATATATATATGTATATATATATATATATATATATATATGTATGTATATATATATATATATATATATATATATATGATATAATAATAACATAATATTTTCTAGCGTAAACTTGTAATATTATAAGGAGAAATAATGTCATTTTATTAGCATAGCGTTGAAATCTTTAAAAAAAATGTTTTTTTAAAAAAGTCAGAATATTATGAGAAAATAATAAAACAAAATATTTTTTGGAAACTCAGGTGGAGGAAAAAGATAATATTATGGGAATAAAGTCAAAATATTATGACACTAAAGTCCTAATATTACAAGAAGAAAATGTCAATTTTTGGAAAATGAAAAAATTCCAAAGCAAAAACGTGAAAAAACAGCAAAGAGCGAAGTTCATACCAATGACTCACTTGCGTTGCCAGCAATTTCGACAATAACGGCTGTGTGTCGATTCACTTTCAGCGTGGATAGTAAAGCTATACTTCTACACAAGCTTTACATTGACTACTCTAAAGTTGACCTTCTATAGTATTGTCCTTCAAGAAGATATCATAAAAATGGCGGTTCAGATATTGTGAGATATTGCACACAGTTATGATGAGACGCAGCACATGAGAACTGAAAGACGTCAACTCTAATGGGCACATCAACATGCGTTTGGCCTCCTTTAGCTCAAACAGCCCAAAGACAGGAGGCCTCCCAAGCGGGCGCTCCAGCAGCTCTAGAGGGCATGAAGTGAGTCAATGTGATGGATTCAGACAGCAGACACGCTACACACCCACCACTGCTTCTTCTTCTATATGTCCACTGCACTTCCATACGTTCATGCTGCATATTTTATGTACAGCCTTTGCGGATGGATGCAGCAGGTCCTTAAACAACACAATGTTTGGACACTTTTCAGGACCGCACTGCAGCATTTGTCTACGAAACAAGCTCAGGCGCACGCTCCTCAAAACAGTCACGGTTTTACTTGTTTTGGACACGAACGACAAAGTTACATTGGAGGAACATCACATGTTTATACTTCACATTAATTCAGCGTGTCCCAAAGGAAGCAGGAAGAAGCCTATTTTATTTAATCCGACGCCGTCTCCATGTCTCAGCAATTACTTCCTGGCAGTTTGTTCACTTGCTGTGTTTAAATGTTAACATTTTCATAATAGCGAGAGAAAGAGAGAATGCTCAACAAAAGATAAACAGCTTATGCAGTGGTGGAGAAAAAAGAATGAAAAAAATGAGTAAGTAAGGAAAACAATTTATAATAAATATTACAATCATTCAAAAATAAGATATAAATGAATTTGCAAATAAATTACAATTAATTTTATTTATGCAGCACTTTTAACAGATACTAAATTAAATAATAACAAATAAAAAATATAAGTGTATATTGGAATAAAACAGATGACAGGAAAAAAATACGGAATTAAGAATTGGGTACTTTTAAATACTAAGAAAATGATTTAAAATAACACCACCCCCTTAAATAATGGCAAAGTCACGTTTTTGACAAAAGTCTAAGTCAGATCTTCATGACAGCTGGCTGATAAAAAATTAATGAATTAATTAAGAGGGTGACAATAAATAAAGACATTAAAAATAAATGAATAAGTAAATAACAGATACACAGAAACAACAAATAAATGGAAAATAATTAAAACTAAAGAGCTTAAAGATAAATGAATAAATACATAATAGAGAAACAGAAATAACAAACGGAAAATAATTAAAAATAAAGAGATTAAAGGTAAATGAATCAATACATAATAGAGAAACAGAAATAATAAATGGAAAATAATTAAAAATAAAGAGATTAAAGGTAAATGAACACAAACATAATATATTAGCAGAAAAAAACTAAAGGAAAATAATGAAAAATAAAGATAAATGAATAGATGAATAAATCCGGGAGCAAAAAGCTGAAATAAAGGCAGACTACAGATTAGTACTTAAACATGACACAAGGGTAGACATGTGAGGTGGATGTGGTGTGTGAATATTTAAGTCTTGAACAACGGGACTAACAAGTGACACCAATTAGATGCTCTTTACAGCTCAGTGCTTTCACCCCCTCCAAAAAGTGGTCTCCCTGGTGTGTGTCATAGCGTCAGTAAAAGACGCCTTCTAGATGACAATACTTCTAACCCCCCTAAGTGGTATCAGCTCATTAGATGATCACTGTGGTCCACTTCAAGCTCTCTCACTCTGTGGTATCATCGTATCAACATTATTTACAGAAGCAAAAAGTGAAATTGCTGCATGTGCGCTACATGTGCCATACTGCAGCTATGTGAGGATGGGTAGGAATATACCGCCCTCTTACTCATGTGACTCGTCGGGATTTCACTCTGTGTTTTTTCCGCCCCCACCCACCAACATAGAAAGTCCATCTGTATGTCCCAGAGGTGCGTGTCACGCTGTGGCCTCCAGTGCATGATGCATGTACGCAGACACTTGAGGAAGTGCAGCTTCCTCCAGTCCAAGTTCTGCCTGAGAGGAAAAAAAACGCATCATATGCTTTATATAATGTATACCTGACATAACATGACAGCTGGGTGGCTTACTGGCATCTACCTGAAGTACAAGCATTCACGTGGAAAGTATTAGAGCATGAAAACATCACAAAAGTGGGAGGAAGTAGGAAAAAACAATGGAAATTTCACCAAAATTTCCATGGAAATTGTCTGCCTTTTAAGAAAAAAAAACATCTTTAGAGGCCTCGTCTCCTTCAACATTTGGAATTTGCAGGAGAGCACCAAACATGGGACATTGAAAGGTGGAAGAAAGTTTCATTCTCCCTTGACAGTCCTGATGGCTTCCAATGTTACTGGCATGCCAAGGAGATCCCACACGGCACAGTGGAGGGGTGCCATCATGAACCTTCAGTGGAACAATGGAGCTTCAGGTTGTGCAGGGCCGTCAAACGGTAGGACATATGGCCATGTGGAGACATTGGATAGTTACAAAGCCATGTGAAATACACACTAAATCTACACACTACGGGATGCAAAACTCTACAAGGGCACGCATCTTGTCATACCGGCACTGCTTGATGATAATGAGGCAGCTAACGTCGGTGCTAGCTATGCCGCGATGGTTAAGTTGCCTGACTTTTGGCAACACAGCTCATGCCCGTGCTTTCAGCACATGGAAGCCTAGTTCCAACTGCGAGGACTAACACAGGACGTGACAAAGTGCTGTATTTCCACATCGTGGCCGCGTTGGGCCTCCACTTTCTCCAATACGGTAGGACGGACTATTTTAGCACTTTTGAAACCGTGACTTTTTCATACCGTGGTATACCTTGAAACCGGTAACCGCCCATGCCTACACACGACGACAGGTTTTTAAAAGTGACCAACGTGTTCTTATGTCTGGCCATCAATAAGTTAGAATAGTGTGCAGTTATGTGCAGTTATGTGCAGTTATGTGCAGTTATGTGCATTTATGTGCACAATGTGCGAGAAGCTCACACTCAAACACTCGGAGGCAAGTAAGTGCGAGGGTGACGATGGTGATGTCACAATCCCTTCGCATGAAAAACAACACCTTTGTCTCCAAGTTTCTGCAGCAGCACACTTCTCATTTTCACCCGCGGGCAATCAGCAATGGAAGCTACGCATTTATGTGCACAAAAACAGACAAATTCTAACTAAAAATATTAATAATAATGGGGATTTGAGC
The DNA here is from genome assembly GCF_027744805.1 of Dunckerocampus dactyliophorus. Taxonomy (NCBI): domain Eukaryota; kingdom Metazoa; phylum Chordata; class Actinopteri; order Syngnathiformes; family Syngnathidae; genus Dunckerocampus; species Dunckerocampus dactyliophorus. The sequence goes on from NC_072826.1 coordinate 4,066,580, forward strand.
TTCAGAGGATATTGCATTTTTTAGTGCAAATGACTCATAGTGTTATATTGCATATTTAATTCAGCACAGACTTCACATTGTGATCAATGCCACAAAATGACATCTCCTTGGTATACTTTGCATTTGAATTATTTAAGGACTCGCAGTAGACTTGGTGTTTCAAAGTCGCAAAGTTGCAAAAAATATTTCCAATTGGTTTAACTCTTTTTGGCTGTGAATGCTGCTGGCATGTCTTTGGAGGTCTTAGAGACGTCACGACATTCACTATTTCATTCTCAAGACTGTGTAGGACAAATATAGATGGAATTTGCCAGAGGCTATTTCTTTTTCAAACATTATAGAAGTCATCAAAAACTGCAAAAATCCAAAGCACTCTCTTACCCGAATAAATGAAAATGCCTTTATTGTTCACAGCAGGGGTGTCTAAACTTTCTCCACCGAGAACCACATAGTGAAAAACCAAAGGATGCAACTTTGCCACTCTGATAATTTGTAAGATATTCTAAGAAGTTAAATATATTTTAAGAAAAAACTGCATCTCAGCTTTGTGATATCGGTGAAAAAGCCGAAAAAACTTTGATCTTTGCTCTTTTTTTCAAAATACTTCAACTTTCATCTTAAATAGTCTTCATAACATTATGACTTGGCCGCACGGTGGTCGAGTGGTTAGCATGTTGGCCACACAATCACAGTCTGGAGATCGGGAAGACCTGCGTTCGATTCTGCCTTGGGCATTTTTGTGCATGCGTGGGTTTTCTCCGGGTACTCCGGTTTCCTCCCACATTCCAAAAACATGCATGTTAGGTTAATTGGTGACTCTAAATTGTCCATAGGTATGAATGTGAGTGTGAATGCTTGTTTGTCTATATGTGCCCTGTGATTGGCTGGTGACCAGTTCAGGGTGTACCCTGCCTGTCGCCTGAAGTCAGCTGGGATAGGCTCCAGCATACCCGCGACCCTAATGAGGAGAAGCGAAATAGAAAATGGATGGATGGACATTATGACTTTATTCTCAGAATATTTTGACTTTATTCCTGTAATATTATATAACGTTTCCTCCAAACTAAGTTTCCAAAAATTATAAATTTATTTTGTTTTGTTTCTCATAATATTACAACTAAAAAAAAAACCGTACATTTCAACTTTATGCTGCAAAAATGACATTATTTTACTTCATACTATATGAGTTTATTTTCGTAAAATTGCAAATTTTTTCTTTGAATATTTTGACTTTATTCCTGTAAAATTACAGCAGTTTTTTTAAAAATATATTTAAACTTTGTTCTTGTAATTATGACTTTATTTTGCCTTTATTTTTGTAATTCTTATTTTTAAAAATTCTGTAAAAATGACACCTTTATTTGTTATTTTGTTTTAACTTTAAAAAAATGAATTTTTCTTTAATATGTCAACTTTATGCTACTAAAATGATGTCATTCTTGTACAAATTTTTTAAATCTTAACATTTTGATGTTTTTTCTTGTAAAATTACTTCAGATTTTTCCATTTTTGCTGTTGGGTTTTTTGTAAAATTACATTTTTAGAATGTGCCGCGGCCCTACAAAAACATCAGCCACGGGCCGCACTTTGGACACCCCTGCTCTAGAAATAAACTTGTGTGTGTGGCGCCCCCTATGGTTGGTGGCCAAAATGCTTATAAATACAGACATCCTCAGAGATTTTTTACAAATTTTGCTTGATGGCGGCCATGTTTTTCTAGCAATCGTGCTCAAATTTTACACACGTGCTTGTCCATACCCGAAAGGTGGGTGCCAAATTTGGTGGGGTGTGAGAAATTTGAAGACAATCCAGCATATGAGGTTTTATAACAGCGCCACCATGTGGTGTTTTTGTCAGAAAAATAACAGCGCCAGTAATACAGCGGGGTTGCACGTTTTGACAGACTTTCACATGCCTCTCCATACTTTTTCATGCTGTGCATCGGCGAAAGTGTGCGTTGGGAAGGCTCCTCATAAGCAAATCTATTTGTAGTTGCTGTGCTTCTCCCTGTGGGAGTACAACAACAGATTTTTTGCCCTGTAATTGCCAGCACCTCCACACAGAAAGCAACAAACAGTACAGGAGGAGGAAGCAGTGATCTCTGAATAAGACACCACCGCAATATGCTCAAACAATGTGTTGATGCTGAATTTGATGCAAAAAAAAAAAAGAGCGCTGGAACCGCCGTGCGTCCTTGCTGAAAGCCTCACACATAAAATCCACGTCCTTGCCTCGTCTTGATGCTGACAAAAGAACAGCATGTGTTTTTGCACCACTTGCTTCAAAATGTGAGCGACCACCCGGTCACAGAATGACACTCACGCCGCTCGGCTGTCCTCCTTTAGTTTCTCGTCGTCAATGGAGTGCTGACCATTTGATAGTTTGGCATTTTTCAAGGGCCAGAAAGGATTCTTAGAAACTTAAGACAACCGTCTGTGTGGTGTTCCTCCTTGGCAGGCAGGAAGCTATCCACCTGCATGTGTGTGTGTGTGTGTGTGTGTGTGTGTGTGTGTGTGTGAGAGAGACAAAGAAAGATGCTGGAAGAAGACAGCTGCTTTCATCATCTTCTTGTGTGCGTTTAACTTGACATCATACAAGAAAGCAGTAAGGAGCATCTGCTGTCTGCATGGATTAGCCATGAATGCTGATTTAGTGCCGATACAGCTACATCAACCATCGATAAAAGATATCACGGTGCTTAAAAAAAATGTAAATCTTTAAATCTGCGACAAAAAATTCCAGCTTCCCACAAACTGCTGTGACAAATATTATATGTATATATAATATTATATCTATAGAGATGTAATTACTATATACAGTCATGGAAAAAATGATTAGACCATCCTTGTTTCTTCAGTTTCTTGTTCATTTGAACGTCAGCTTCCCAAGAAGTGCTAAATTAAAAAACCTTAAGTACAATTCATATATTTTTTTACACTGTTTCAGCTGGATGTGTACGTAAAGTAATAATTATGTTGTGTTTTTCACCCTTTTGAAGGCCCACAGTTTTAAAAAATTATTTAGTAATTATTTTTAAAAAATTCAATCATTTTCATTACATATATTTTAGATTTAGATTTGTTTATTTTTATTTTTCGTTAGTCCCTGACATGGAGCGATAATTGCTAACGACATTAATTGTCATGCATTAGTTCTTTCTACAGTGCTATATTTCAAACAAATACTGGGTGACCTAATGACAAAAAATGTCAGCTTCCCATAAACTACTCTGAAAATATTATGTATGTTATTTTTTTTCACTAGGACGAAGACTAAATCTTTTAAAAGTGCTCTAAAGCCTGAAATATATTACATATTTTTTTTGATTTTGTGGATTTTACCCCTCTAAAGGTCAGTGTATTTACATAACGGCACTGTAACTGTAATAATAATAAATAACATTCATCTGTATATGCACCCCATTATCCAATACTGTATAATAAGTGACGCACACTTATCATGTCCCTAGCATAGAAAATGCAGAAAATGGTAAAAGGTTGTGTCATTTTACTGCATGCTTTTGAATGGGAAAAAGTGGTGCCATCTGGTGGACAAATACAAATTGAAAGGCAGTAGTCCGAGTCGAAATTGTTAACATGAAGGGTACTTTAGTGTAAAGATAAAGGTGAGGATTGTCAATGGTTTTCAGTGTCATTCGCAACAAATGTGTCATTTTTGCGTTGTTTCGCCATTTAAGATGAATTTAAGGAACAGAGATGATTTCTAGAATCAAAACAGGTTAAAGAGGAACGCTACCAGGACCTCCAAAAGTGTGGAAGTCAAAGAAAGAGGTGCTCTTTGGAATAGGGACGGGAAATCACCAAAAGCTGCAACTCGCTTACGCTGTTCAAATGCCTTTATTGTTTACGGCATATCTTAATGGACTCTACTCAGCCGTTTTATAAGAATGAAGTCAAAATATTATGTGAAAAAAGTTGTAATCTAATGAGAAAAAGCCATAATCTTATGAGAATAATGTTGTAATATTACGAGGAAAAATAACGTCATTTTAGTAGCATAAAGTTGAAATATTAAAGAAAAAAGACCTTAGTCTTTTAAAAGTTGTAATATTACGAGAAACAAACAAAACAACAAATAAAAGTCTAATTTTTGGAAAACTAGGTTGTGGAAAAAGTTACAACGTTACGAGAATAAAGTACAAATATTAATAATAAAGTCATAAATACGAGATGAACATTTACACAAATAAGATTGAAACAGTTGGGAAAAAAAACAAAAATGGAAAAACAACACCTGTAATTTTAAGGGAATAAAGTCAAAATATTCTGAGAAATAATAATAATAGATTTTACACACTGTTGGTGGTAATCTACATCTGTAGACACAGCTGCCCTGGGGTAGTCTGACGTAAACGTGGCTGCCAATTCACGCCTACGGCCTCTCCGACCACCACCAAGCATTCATTCACCAGTGTGGGCAGCACTGGAGTGTCTTTCCCCGGGACACAGCAACAGTGACTGGGCGGCGGGAGCGGAGATCGACCTGTCAACCTTGCTCTACCTCCTGTGCCGCCCACAAAGATGTCCGCCGAGAAAAAAAGTATCAATCCTGGGAGAATAAACTCCTAATATTGTGATGAAAAATAATGTGAATGAATGAAAATGAAAAATAATAAAAAAAGGTTTGAACACTGCTGTTCGATAGCAATGTTTCTAAATGTGATCTAAGCACCGCGTGCATTTACCTGAATGGACACGTCGCTGTAGGAGCCGCCGATGACCCCCGATATGGCCAGCGGGACCTCATTCTGGATTGGCCGTGACCCATCCGGACAGATGAAACCCGGGTCGTGCACCTTGGTGAGAGACGCCCTGACAAAATCGAGGGACTGCTCCAGAGCGTAGGTGTCCTTTGAGCAGGTGTCAAGGATGTGCGCCCCTAGCTGGAGTCCAGGAAGGATGCGATCACTGGAGTTAATCTCATCCAGCGCCAGCAGCATGGCCTCCAGTCTCTGGATGCCTCGCTCCTCGTTGATCTTACCGCAGTCCTCCGTCCCCTCGCCTTTGTGGTGCACCGGGAAGAGGCCGCCGATCACCAAGTCTCCGTCTATGATGATCTCGCGCTTGGCGGCCGGGGGTAGTCTGGACATGCTGGGCAGGCTCCCTGGTACCAGCAGCTCCAGCAGCAGGAAGTGCAGCGGCCAGTAAGAAGGCACCGGATTGGCCGATGACCTCGGGCGAGGGAGGGAGACGCTCAGCATGGCGAGATGCGGTCTTGGTTGGGGGGCGGGGGGTTCAGGTGCTCAAAATTGAAGGAAGCGGTGGTTCACAGAGTGTCCGCCAGTGGACACAGCATGGTGGACGTTTCCTGTAGATGAATATACGCAGGAAGTTCAAAGCATCGTCGTTACTTCTTCTCAAAGTTTTTTTTTTGTCTGGCCTCCCTTCCTTTTACACTTTTATGATGATTAAAAATGTCAAAAAATGAGACGCATGAGGCCAATCTCCACCTTAAACGACATTTTCATACATCTTCATCGTTAAAATCAACAGCTTTATTGTTTTGTCTCGATAATAAGAAAGGTTAACTTCTTTTTACACTTGTATGACAATTAAAAATGTCAAAAAAAGAGACGCATGAGGCCAATCCGCAACTTAAATGACATTTTCATACATCTTCGTAATTAAAATGGGCAGCTTTATTGTTTTGTCTCGCTAATAATAAGGGTTAGCTTCTGTTCACACTTATATGGCAATCTTTTTTGAATTTTGAAGTTCTACTTAGAACCTCCTTAAGATCCGGCAGTGCAAAATGTACATTCTTGACATTTGACATTTGGATCAGGACTGCATATGAATACAAATTTGAATGTAACCTCATATTATCACACAAGTGGCCGTGCATTTGATTAGAATATTTTCACTACCAAACTGATGGATAACTTCTCATTGTCTAAATAGCTGGCAACACGAGCTGCACACTGACTACTCTAAAGCATACCCAAGTTTCATTTCTCTTGCTGTGTTCTTTGTGAAGCTGCAATCAAATGCTTGCTGCTGAAATGTTTGGTGTACTCATGTTTGCGAGATATTAGGTTGTTTTTTCCATTTCTAAGTGATATATGACAGACGTTAGAGGTACTAGATATTCCAGACATCTCCCAGGCGAGGATTTTCCCAGCTTACCAGGAGATGACACATAGATGGTGGTTCTCCTCAATAAAGGGGGGTTGCCATGGAAACATTCTAGGTAAAAAATAAAATAAATAAAAGAGGTTTGGACTGCAAGGAAAGTGGTCCTTGTATATTAATATGGATCTCTACAGAGACCATCATTTCAGTTGTGATGTCTAAAGACGGGCTTGTTAATGTCTAATAGTGGAAAGGGCGGGGCTAGAAAGTATTGGGAATCTGATTTTTAGGTACACAACATTTAGTAGGACTAAAAGTGAGGGACGGGAAGTGGTTACTGCATCAGGCTTCTAGTCGGTAAACAAATACAGTGCAGTCCAGATAATGCCAAGCAGGAGCCAGAGCTTGAAAAACCCTCTTCCATCGTTTGGGAACACTTAGCCTACCCGGTGATGGAACGGACAAAGACAAGCGGATAAAGATGAAAGTGATGTGCCGCAATTGCACAGCGGAACAGCTGGAACGATTAACGTTGCACTTCAAACAATAACGACTTTTATGTTTTGTTCCCTTCCTGTACCTAAAATGACCTTACGTACCAAATCTTGATTATGGCGTACCGTTACACCCCTAGTCCGTAAGGGAAAAATGCCCATCATCCACAATCCTTATGCGAGACACGAACACACGTCTTTCTCTTTTCTGTGCCTTCTGAAGATATAAAAACAGCTAAAAAGAGGCAGGTAATTAATGCACGTAATTGGACGCACCTATGCACCTACGCACCTTATGAAAAAAAAACTCCAAAAAGCGCCAACAACGCTCCATTTACATAATATGACAGGCATATCAACCAAGTTACAGCAACATTGTTGTTGTTATTGTTATTACATTGTTACGCCCAAGAACTACGTTACTGGCGTAGTGACACCTCGCCACACCACACCGACTAGCTTCACCACACACTCGCTCACAATGCCTCAGGCCACTAGCGAAAGGTAACGCTACATATTGGAGCTGCTGTGTTTTTGTTTTTGAGTTTGGAAAAGGTGATGCTCGGTGTAGCGTTCCTTTCTATGTTGCTATGTGAAATCAATGCACCCAGGAAGGAAGTTCCGCTAATGCTTTAAATGAGCAAAATACTGTAAGTATTCCATGTTATCATGAATGTAGCTGTTACTACATGCTCACAGCACGGATATAAAACCATAAAACCTTGTTGGAGATTTCTGGTGGCCTTTCTGGGCAGAATAGGCATTAATTAGCTGCCTCTTTTTAGTTGTCTTTGCAAAGAAAAGCACAAGACGTGTGTTTTTGTCTCACATAAGGATTTTGGATGATGGACAAAATTCCCAGAAAAGTGCACTTTTCCTTTAAACTTGAGTGAAGTCCACTTTATTCATACCGATAAATCAGATAACATAAAAATAGCTCTGATAAGTGATAATTAAAAAAACAAAACGCCCCAATGAGGCAAGATTACCCGTACTGTGCGGGTGAGCAAATCAAGAACTCTTTTTTCCTCCTGCCTGTGGTGGTAACTTCCCCTGAGCTCACTTGTAAACAAACATTCACTTTCTAAGAAATGTTGCATGCTAATTGTACAAAATGCTCCGCGATGAGCGGGGAAAAAAACCCCATCAAGCACAAAAACCCCCACCAGAAACGCCAGCGGCGCGGCGTTCGAAAAGTGCAAAAGGTTTGCCAGAGACCTCCGTGGTGTCACACCGGCTGCTCGGAGCATGTGTCCAAATATAGTGTACTTTGCTGGGCCACAGCAGGTGGCTCCCTCCGCTCTACACTCTGGTTCTCCTGATAGTAGTGATGTGGTAGTAGTAATGTCATGATATTTGATTAGGACACATCAACAGGTACAGTTGCTCAAATCCTAATTTGTTCCAGTCCTTCTTACCTCCAGGTGGGCACAAACTACACTTAAATGTAAATTTAAAACGTAGATATAAAAAAAATTATCGGTCTTGAGAAGCTGAAAGTTAGAGATATTGGTGTGAAAAAATCGTGCATCCCTACATGGCACCCAAACATGGAGTACCTGTGAGGTTATATAAACATATCGACTATTAATGATCATCTGCTTTGGCTTGTCTTCTGCAGCAAAATGTGCTCCAGGAATACTCTGACATCCACAGCAGTGAAGAAGAGGAAGGTAAGAGTCTAATGAATGCTGCATTCCCCCACTCAGGATAAATATTACATCAGGCTGTGGGTGGCAGCTGTGGCGGTGCATTGATGAATGCTTTGTATCCAGTGAGTGTGATCCCAGCGATGTGTGCGCTGCAACGTGGACGGAATAAAGCAAAGGTGACCACGTTTGACCTCATAGCAGTCAAGGTGAGAGTGCCACTTGCACGTCCAACATGAAAACCTCTGATTGCTCTTCTGCACTCGCAGCAGATGGCAGCTTTCTGGTTGCAAAGACAAGGTCGCCGTGTGAATTAATGGCGCCATAAGGAACAGCCAATTAGGCGGGCCTTTGTAAAGTAGGCCAAATGAAGGTTGGAGGTCTCTCAAAGCCCTAAGAAGTGCAAATGCGGCCCAACGCCGGAGAGGACATGAAACGCACGCTATCAGAAAGCACATTTCCCATTTGAAAGACAACCAGGAGCTCAATCAGCTTCCAAATCATCCCCCCCCCCTTCCGCCTTCAATCACGTCATTAAAAGCATGTAGGCGGCATATTCCCTCTGGAAGTTCAAACGTGAGGACGCAGCCGTGCGAGCTTTGAACCAGCAGCAGCGAATGCAGAGGTCTTCTCCAATATTTGCATGAAAGATGCGCTGATAACCGTCATCGTCTGGTCCAAGTGTGGAGTGGATGTGTAATGCATGAATCAGTGCAGACCACCTCTCAGCTCTGCTGTGATCGACACGTACGGTCCCACAGTGTGCACGAGGAAACACATGTGCGAAAGGAATACAAACACAACAGGACGCAGGAACCACCTGTACGTCAGTCCCACTGTCACTGCACTCACTAACAATGCAGCTGTGGAACATACGTCAATGCCGACTGCCATCTTGTTTTACTTTGGAGCTCAAGAAGTTAACAATAACACCCCTCAGCATGATGCATTGCAGCGCTACATCGCTGCTAACTACAACCACGGCAGACTGCATTTCCTCAATCAACAACGGTGGGAAAAAATATTCTTTCATTTTCTATGCCGCTTGTCCTCATTGGGGTCGCGGGGGTATGCTGGAACTTATCCCAGCTGACTTCGGGCGACAGGCGGGGTACACCCTGGACTGGTCGCCAGCCAATGGCAGGGCACATGTAGACAAACAACCATTCACACTCACATTCATACCTATGGACAATTTAGAGTCTCCGATGAACTCATTCAATCCCAGACATTGTTCAAAAGAAAACCCCCTCAGTAGCGGCCGTTTTAGACGATTTTGGCTGATCTTCCAGGGCACACAGAATATTGTGTTCTATGGCTGTATGAACATGAAAGATTAGACTCCTGTCTTTCATCGGAAAAAAAAAGTTGGCTTCTACCTTCTTCCGTTCTTTAGTAATCATTTAGTAGAACATCGGTAAGTTTTAGGAAAATATCAGTTCCCGAGTAGAAAAGAGAGAAAACAAGCTTTTTGTGAAAAGGAACATTTCAAGCATAACTTTTACGTCGACACAAAATGTTTTGCTTTTGTGACAGCTCAAATATGTAAACAGCTATACCAACATAAACAACACAAAAAAGGTTTTGTTTTACATTAAAATAACAATTTATCTACAAATATAACACCATCAACTATTTACAAATTTCACATTTACAATTGAACTATGTGCGTGTGCATGGGTTAAAAGTGACCTACAATGCGTAACCTTCTGCATGCTACACTCCTCCATGCTCTCTCACTTCCTCCTTCCTGTCACGTGTGTTTATCTATTAACATGATCCCTGCCCAGCTCTTATCAAATGCACTTCTGCTTCCTTGTGGCCGCTTTTATATGGCTTAAAAGTGCTCTGAAGTGTTCATACATTAGTGGAGAGTTGCATCATCACCTGTTTTTCCCTCTCGCACACAAAAACGTAAAAGACGTATGAATACGTTGCTGGGATGTGTTCGGAATTATAAAAACGTATAACTACGTCTTTGGTATTGAGTGAATTAACTTCACATGCATGTTCTTGGAATGTGGGAGGATGCCCGAGAACCCGGAGAAAACCCACACACGCACGGGGAGAACATGCCAACTCCACACAGAGACGCCCGAACGAAGATAGGAACCCAAATCTTTCAGAGCTCCTGACTGCTAACCACTAGGCCGCCATGTGGCAGGAAAAAATATGATTTAAAAAAAAAACACATTTAAATTTAAGATAGCAGAAAACACAAATGGAAGTATTAGTTTTTTCCCCAATATTTTTTTCATTTATTAGAAAGGTAGAAAACACAGAATAATTTTTTAAAAATGTGTCCAAATTAATTTTAGAAAATGCTAAGGGAGATTCGTTATATTTTAAACTATTTTTTAAAAATGTATTTAAGGTGGAAGAAAAAACACATTTTATTTATTTATTTATTTATTTATTAGATTTTAAACAGGAAAAGATTAAAAACACAAGCTGTTTTTATATAAACTTTTTAATGGCAGAAAATACTAAGGAGAGAGTTTTTGCATTTACTTTCAAGAATTACATTTGTTATTAGAGTAAAAAAAAATCAAATATTTACTGTTTCAATGTTAGCGATAGCTGATGTTCTTCTTCTTTAGTCGAATCAACAGCACCTCTGCTGGTTGCATCCAAGTACTGCGTCCCCATTGCTCAAAGGCTCCAATCAACTTCACATGATTGTTCATCAACTCATCAATTTTTGTGCTATAAGTAAAAAAAAAAAAAAATCACAATAATAAACACATAGTTCATATTGGTCATTATTACCTTTATGAAAGCTAATATTTGATACAGGGCTTGTATTTCAAGTTTCTAATGTGTTTATCTGATTTAATTGGCTGTATTATGCAAATAATAGGGGATGATTTTCATAAAGACACCCCAAGCACTTAGCCAATATGAGTTCTTTTATTTGGTGCTAACTAAGCCTGTGTGGGCTTTGCAAGGATTGACATTTAATTTAGTGTTTAATCCAGCATCAGCACGTATGAATCACTGCCTCCGTTGAGTAATAACAGCCTCAACACTGCTCTCATCCCGCATGAGATTGAGTGCCAAAATATTGTCTCATACTGTATGTTTACACCTCCAACGCTGACATGATAATCATTTATTATCCTCATTATGTACAAAAAACCCAACTAATGAGCCATTGCCCATTTAAAGCCGCACTTAGTTAATAAATGTCAAAAAAACATTAATATCCTCACTTACACTTGTCAGCTACGAGCTTTAAATGTTATTTTATTTTAGTGTATGCACAAAAACAGGTTTACTCTAAACCACTGGTGTCAAACTCAAGGCCCGGGGGCCAGATTTGGACCGCCATATCGTTTTATGTGGCCCGTGAAAGCCTGGAAATAATACACTGTCAAAAATACACTTTTTTTAAACATAATTTTTAAAATCTATTTACTTTTGTATTATTATTTAATTAATTTAATTATTTTAAACAATATTTTAAGGAAAAAATAATTTTAAAAAATCCAAAAGACACTTAATCGTGCTAAATGTATTTGTTCTGTCAGTTTTGACAGAACATTTGTGCTGCATGCAATTCTTTTTTTGTTGCCAAAGCCCATTTAAGATGAATGATGCAATACAGTAGCTGTTTCTGCTTGGCAACTTGACTTCTTATTTCAATGTAAATGTGTTGGTCAAACAACAGAAAATGAAAATCATAACAATCACATGCGTAATAAGATCCTGAGGTGATTACACATTTATTTATACAGTTTCACACTTCCAGGTGACCACAACTGCCCACGGTGAAAACCAGTTTGACGCCCCTGCGCTAAACAAACCTCATTCGCATGTTGTGTGTGCAAAAAATGACATCGCATGGAATGGGAGTCAAGTCCACATAATTAGACACACTTGCAGCATTCAATTAGAAAATATCTGGCACAGCCAGTGTGGCTTTGTACAACTGCAAACTACAGGCACAATAGGAAATATATTGTCATTCAATATCATCATTGGCAGTTATTAAAATGATTAGAAAGCCTGCATTGTTGTATTGGATGGCATTAGATTGTAGCAGGGGTACCTAATGAAGTGGCCACTGAATGCAAATCATGTTTTTACATCTTTGGGAGCAAATTAAACACAGCACACTCACATATTGATCAGTTTTTTTCATTTTAGTATTTCCTGCTTTGATTCAATAATAATCGCGGTTCATTTATGAGTGAAACAGTTTAAGGTGCAATTTGGAATTATTTTTGAGAGGATGTGTTGACAGTTACAGTAAATATATATTTTATTATTAAAAACAATTCCAGCAGAAGAAAACTTGCACATGAATGTTTTGGTTAAGAAAGAGAAGTAAAACAAAAAAAGAAAAAAAAAAGAGAGACGTCTTACCAGCTCGTGGCTGATGTGCAGCTCTCCTGGGCGACCGTGAACGCACCGCACAGCGTGCAGATGTTGTCCAGTTGTTTGCCAGCTCGCCTCTGTCCTTGGTTCTGAAGTGTTTGCTCACACCGGCAAACTCCTCCGTGCTCTCCAACTTGCCATCCGCCAAACCAGCCAGGTCCAGCCGAGCCGAGCCGAGCCGAGCCGTGCGCAAAGACGTCCGGCAGGCTCAGCACCAGAGAGACAAGAGGCGAGCTTGAATCGTGAATAAAGTGGCAGGTTTTTTTGTTAACTTATCACCGCTCTCGTCTCTAGCCGAGTCGTGAGCGTGGAGTGCTGAAGCCTGCCCGGACGAGAGCCGAACCGTCTTCTAAAAGACAACCCGAACAGTCCACTTGCGATCGAGTGATCCAATGCCCTGAGAGTACAATAACCTGATGAATGAGAATTGTCACAGACTTAACTTATGAGGTTTTCTCTGCGGGAAGTGGGCAGAATGAACTTCAGAATAAGGGCAGCGGAGGAATCTGGAGGTGGTGCTGCAACAAAGACGCGCCTCTGCTGCTCCTGTGTGCGCATCGCGGCCACGCTGCGCGCTCCCGCCAGTCGGCAGCTTGAAAAAACAAAGCCAAATGAAACACACACGACATGTGGCTCTATGAAATTAATAGCAACGCTACAGCTTGGCGGACAGAAGCCATAAGAGCAAAACACACACAGAGAAAATGAACTGACTATGAATACATCTCCTATTTGACTCCAATGAGATTTCATAAGGCAACTTTTGGTCTGTCCTCATTCACCTCCATCTCATCGAAGCTGATGACATACTCCAGCTGAGTGCTGCTGAATGCACTCCAAAGATGGAGAGGTTGTGTCTTTTTTTTTTTTTTACTCATTATAACACTAACATGACAGTTCCAGCATGCAAAATGAAACAAAAATATGAAAAAGTGACAAATCTGCTCCATGATTTAAAAGTACATACTGCAACCATTTCAAGGGATAAAACCATACAAAGTAAACACGGATATGCTTTAGAGTAGTCAGTGTACAGCTTGTATGGCAGTCTCTCGTGTATAGCGGTTCATTGGTTCCAGACCCGACTGCAGTAAATGAATTTCCACAATATCGGATTCACTGTTAATACAGTCGTCCCTCGCAATATTGGGGTTCGATTATCGCTCAGTCTCGGCTTTTCAGAAATGAATGAATGGATGAATAAGTGATGGGCTGTTTGGTGCTAGACTATGGTCTATTATTAGTCAAAACTAATGGAAATACCAGTGATGACAGCAGTAATGACACAAAACATTGATGAGACGTTACCTTACATTACATTACCTGAACACTGCATGAGTCAGCCATGGCATGTCCCACATGATGGAGTGGAAAAAAGTTCTCCTCCCGTTCCATGTGGAAGTGGTAAGTTTTTGGCTTCTTAAGTTTAGAAGAAATGAATTTGAGGCTAACTGGTTAGCTTGCTAGCTTGTCTGGAGTCCCTGCAGCATAAGAGTTGCAATGTGTTGTAAACAATGAATAATAAGAGTGTAAAGGTGACTATAGGGTTGTTATTTATGTCTCCAGGGCTCTAATAATGTTAAAGAGTGTATTTAAAAAGTCAAACAGGTTTTCTATGGTCTCACTACAAAAATGTCATAAATAAATAAATAAAATTCCAATTCCATTTATTAACATCGGATCCTACATCACGGAAATTCATTTATCACGGTCGGGTCGGGAGCCAATTAACCGCTATAAAACGAGGAACAACTGTAAATGGAATATTTTTGTTAAACCTGTTTATGACTTTTTAAACACAGTTTTTAACATTATTAGAGCCCTGTAGACACGAAATAACAGCCCCATAGGCACCCTTACACTCCTAATACTTGTATTCATTGTTTACCTAAGAATAGACCATAGTCTACCACAAAACATGCACCATTTATTCATGAATTCATTTCTGAAAAAACGCAATATAGTGAGAGAGCCATCATCGAACTGTGATATTGCAAAGGACGACTGTATAGATCACAGGTGTCAAACCCAAGGCCTGGGGGCCAGATTCGGGGTGCCATATCATTTTATGTGGCCCGTGAAAGCCTGGAAATAATGCACATCAAAAAGACACTTGTTTTAATATGATTTTAAAAATATATTTGTATATGTATAGCGTATATTTTAATTTTGTTATTAATATTAATGTTGGTTTGACTTTTTAATAGTTGTATTTGATTTTATATTTTTCATTATATTATATATTCGATTTTTAACTTATTTAAATATATTTACATTAAGTGAAAAAGCTATTAAAAAATATTTTTTTAAATGAAAAACACACTTAATTTTCTTGCTAAATGTATTTGTTGTCAGTGTTGACAGAAAAGTTCCTGTTTTTTGTTGTCAAATCCCATTTAAAATTACTATTTTTATTGGTTATTAATGAAAAATGTATATCATACTGAATTATTATTTGTTATTAACAAAATTGGAAAGTGGCCCCCTGAGGGGAACCATAACTGCGATGTGGCCACGGTACCAAGGAGTTTAGATTTACTATGCCCTGAAAGAGAGTCAACACGCAGCCATTATTGTCTGAATAGCTGGTAACGCAAGCGAGTGGCAAGATATTTGTGTCGTGGTCGTGTCATGATCTGGGGCAGCATGAGTGCTGCCGGCTCTTGGGGAGCTGTGGTTCAAACATGAATTACATATACAGTACTCGAGGATTCCGCTCAATTGGGTTCAGGTGATTGGGTTCCATCGTCTTCAGCTTCCTCAGCAAGGCACTTGTCATCGTGGAGGTGTGTTTGGGCTCCTCGTCATGTCGGAAAACCCAGTTTCTGCGTCACACTGTCGCAGTGCATGTTGGAATTCATGCTGCCTCTGAATGAACTGCAGCTCCCCAGCGCTGGCAGCACTCATGCACCACCACCAATTATCTTGCTGCACACTTGTGTTGCCAGCTATTTAGACAATCACGGCGGTGTGTTGACTCTTTTTCAGTGGATACTTCTCCGATCGTGAGTCGATGTTACGGCACGCGGGGACAGCGTGTACCTATTGGACGGAGATACTACAGTACAAGTATGCAGTGTGCGACTACAGTAAGTGAGCCAACAACATTATGTTCAAATTACATCAGCTGCATTCCTGTTGCATACTTAGCGAGCAGCGTGTGCCAACACAATTAAACGTATGCAACTACAACATTAAGTTGATTTCGTGTGAATTAAGCTTGTTTGCTCAACCCTTTCTACTGCCGTCAAATACTTCAGCAACACACACACACACACACACACACACACATTTTGGAACAATAGCCGTGCAGAAGGGATTGGGCAAATAAGGACTTTTGCAGTGCAGTGGCAATTAAAATGACGAGCAGGTCCTGCTGGTTGCATAATTCTCTCAACACAAAGGGACCAATTTTCTCCTGAAATAGAATTGTAGTTTAGGTTACAATGATGGATGGCAAGTGGGCGGAATGCAGACTTTAGATAGGAACATGCCAATTAATGTCAGGGGAAATAACAGAGGGGAGGGGGGGACAGAAAAACAAAGTGCTGCTGTCCTGCAGTCACCGTGTTCTTATTTATTGATTTAATTATTTATTTATTTGCCCCATAACAGCTGCATAGTCAAAACAGGCACGGTGGTCCCCTTTCAATTTAGTAGGAAATAGCACATTAAACACTTATATTAAACACTGAGTTATGCTCCAAGGGGATTATTTCCAGAAAAATGACGAGAGACTTATCACCCAAAAACATGCCAGGGAAACGGTGCTGCAAAAAAACACATTTCAAGGTGAGAGAGTACAGGGGTCAGGGCATAATAATGTACATTTGTCATATATCATATTCATTTGAAGACGCCATGTTTTTATGCACACCAATGAAAAAATAACAGTATTTCTGAATATTATTTAACATTTCAGTTTCAAAAAAGCATTTCTGGGGTGAACAACACAGCACGTTGGAAATCGGAAGTTAGCTGAAAGCTAAATTTGGTGCACCCATCGATTCTACATGAATAATGTAAAATGCACACCGTCAAACTATTAGAAAAAAAAAGATTAAATAGAGATGATATACTCATTCTGGAAACATTTATCAATTCTGCAGAGGGGCAAATAAAATGACGAAAATAGTTCAAACACAGTAATATAATATAATGTAATGTAATATACTATAAACACAAGAAAAGAAAATAATAAGAATAATAATTGGATACTGCAACATAATTTGTATAATCACATATTCATTTTAGCTTTTCTTAGTGCAGGACGTCCTCTTGCAGGTGAAGAATTAAATACAATGTATCGACAAAATAGTTAAAATAGTTCAATCTGCAGTAGGCTTAAGGGGATTCAATATGTCCAAATAGAATACAATGAGTGAAAATCAATAAGAAAAAGATGGAAATCAAAATGAAAAAACTGCCGCTAACAGCACGCCTCCAAAAAGCGCCAACAACGCTCCATTTACATCATGTGACCTGCATATTAACCAAGCTACAGCGGCATTGTTATTATTATTGTTGTTAACTTTATGTGTTTGTTTTTGTTTTTGAGTTAGGAAAAGTTAATGCTAGGTGTAGCGTTCCTTTCTATGTTGCTATGTGAAATCAATGCACCCAGGAAAGAAGTTCCGCTAATGCTTACAATAAGCAAAATACTGTAAGTATTCCATGTTATCATGAATGTAGCTGTTACTACATGCTCACAGCATGGATATAAAACCATAAAACCTTGCTGGAGCTTTACGTGCATTAATTACCTGCCTCTTTTTACCTGTTTTTACATCTTTCAAACACACAGAAAAGAGAGAGGAGAGACGTGTGTTCATGTCTCACATTAGGATTGATGAGCAACTTTTTTTTAAAAGTGCACTTTTCCTTTAATGCAGCCCAGCCTCACCCAGGTTCTACCTCCTGTGGCCCCACAGTGAGTTTGAGACCCCTGCTCTATGGTCATCATCACAGCTGATACCCTTCTGTCCTTCTTAAGCTTCATCCAACTTTGAGACAACCTTCAAAAGTCAGCTTCGGAAGTACATTTCCAGTCTTAGAATCTTTCAGCTGGTAGTCGCCAATCTTCAGAGTGTTTAAGTGGCGCCTCCAAGCCTCTTTATTCCCTCTTTCCTGTCAATCTCATTCTTCCTGCTCATTACTGTGATATGGACTTGTCTGTCAAGACATTCCTACTCCATAAGCTCTCGAGTTAGAGGGAAGTTGATGCAGTTTGAGCAGTAAACAGGGCAGGGCTGTTTGTAATTATACACCTCAGGGCTTCTCTGATGCACTCGTCAATACTTCTATCGACATCGCTGATCCCAAGTCAGATGGAGCTAAATGCTAATCAGGTCAGTGACATACTGTATTGTGACTGCATTCGGGGCGGTGGGGATAGTGCCCCGCCAGATTTAATAAATGGTGCTGTTGTTCTTTCTTTGCCATATGAATTTTATATTGAATACAGAGCTACGATTAATTAGTTAAATGAAAGGATCAACATGCTCTATGTTGCTACCCTCACCATATATGGTCATGAGCTTTGGGTAGTGACCGAAAGGACAAGATGGTGGGTACAAGCGACCAAAATGAGTTTTCTCCGTGGGGTGGAGAGATAAGGTGAGGAGCACTCCCGGATGCCTCCCTGGGGGTATTCAGGGCACTCCGACCGGAAGGAGGCCCTGGGGAAGACACAGGACACGTTGGAGAGACTATGACTCTCAACTGGCCTGGGAACGCCTCAGGATATGCTGAGGGTAGGGGAACTAGACGAAGTAGCTGGGACGAGGGAAGTCTGGGCTTCCCTGGTTGGGCTGCTGCCCCCGCCACCCGACCTCGGATAAGCGGAGGAAGTTGGATGGAAGGCACGCGTGAAAAGTCCAGCATAGTCATCCTTCCTGTGGCTAGCTGAGCAAAATGCGGCTCAAAATAATAATTATTCTGATTGACGGTGATCTGAAATTACACTACCCACCAATGAAAAACATTTTTACATTTTTTTTTCCAGACCTGTGGGGCATGAATGACTCTATTGCCGTATGTACGAAATCTGCCAGGAAAAATAGCATTTCTGTTACTCTACGTTGCTGCTTTTATAAGGAAAGGTTTATATTGAATTTTACCTTGTCATGATTTGCAGAACTCTTATTTTCTATGTGTTTCCTGTGTGAGTTGTGTTTTCTGCCCTCTTGACTCCCGTGCAGCAGTTTGCAGCAGCAAGCTAGACCAGGTTCATTAGCCCAGCTCCGTCGACTAGTTATTCTGCCCCTTGTATTTTTGCCCTGCCTCTTTATTTTTGTATTATTTGTAATTTTGCATGCCTTCACCCCAGCCAGTGCTGTGATTTTGAGTTTTACTTTTCCCCCCGGTGCCACCTTATGTTGGAGACCCTTTTCGGCCATCTTTTTGCTCCCGCCTGTATTCACGTTTGACGTGCTCCTTTTTACTCGTCTTACATGCCTGCCTCTGCACACTGGGGGGTCTAACCTCCAACAGTCCATGTTTGTTTGTGTGATTTATTACATTGCAGTTGGAGGTAAAATTGGAATAAAAAAAAACAACACATTAGGTAGCAATATAGTATTACAGATTTCCTGTAACTTTAAAACTTTAAAATGTT
Source organism: Dunckerocampus dactyliophorus (assembly GCF_027744805.1). Taxonomy (NCBI): domain Eukaryota; kingdom Metazoa; phylum Chordata; class Actinopteri; order Syngnathiformes; family Syngnathidae; genus Dunckerocampus; species Dunckerocampus dactyliophorus. The sequence goes on from NC_072826.1 coordinate 4,085,811, forward strand.
TTTTTTATATAAAACTTGATACGTTTGTTTATTTCTGAGGTGTAACGTTTGAGTGTTAGGTTGCTGTGTGATGAGTTTGATGTTTGTGAGCTGAAACCGAGAGTCAGTCTGTGATATTGAGTAATGGCCTCCTGCAACTTCCAATGGTGTGACAAGCTTGTCGTGAGTTTATTCATAGCTCATGATCATGATCGGCTCCTGTCAAACAAAAACAAAGAGCTGACTGGTGCTCATGGACTCGTGCGCGCCACAATATGCCATTTTATGACGTGGACACGTGCGGCTTATACACCGGTGCCTCTTATACACCGGAATTTACCGTATGTATTTTGCTTTGTTTTCTGCATGGAAATCAATAATTATTCTCCATAAAGTGTGCTTGTTGTTCATATTTTTGCATGTCTGGAAGGGATTAATGACAAAAACTGTGGTTCTACTCTTCTGAGTTCCATCATGCATTAATTCAGGTTGCGCCTGCAAATCTACATGTCTTCATTTCAAAGCAGTTTGGGATAGTGACGGCATATTAGTTCTATGACGTCATTATCATAAGACAAGTCATTATTCGAGTGTGCATTGTACTAAATGCAGTGCATCACGTTAAGTATAAACAATTCTTTTTTTTTTTGTAGAGCCAATCCAATTTATGGGGTAAAACTTTGGGGTTTAATAACAGCGCCACCATGTGGAGGATTTGTCACACATATAATAGCACAGGCAACACAGCCTGTGCATTTTCTGACAAATTTTCAACCTTCTGTGTGCAGCGGCTCGGGAGAAGTAGAGCTGGGATGACTTCATGTTTTTCAGTGATTTATATACACGCAGTATAAAGCATTGTGCAGGTGTTCCTAATGTTGTGGTGTGGCTGTAAGTCTCTCACGGACATATTGTGTCCACCAAACACTAAATGCAGGAAGAGTTGTGGCTTGTGCCCTCAGGTCAGGAGGCAATGGGCCCATTTTCCTCTCTGGAGACTTTCCACAATTTATCAGCGCTGCTACAAAAGATCACGTGACCCCCCCGTGACTATTTCATCTGCAGGCCTCCATATCCTAAGTGTGAACGTCAAGTCTCTGTGCGCATGATCATCCTCAGGGGAGAGGGGGTAATCTGCCAAATTTGATCTATTACGAAGCTTTGCTGAAATTCTGACTGTGCAAAGTAACAAGTAATTAATAAGTAATTAATGCTTCAACCCTGCAGCAGGCTTCAAGTGTGACTTACACTTCCACAAAAACGTGTGGAAAGGCTTGGAGTTAAGACAAATAAAGCCAGTGTTAGTTGCTTTCAAGGAAAAGTGCACTTTTTTGGAATTTTGCCCAATCCTTACGTGAGACACGAACACACGTCTTTCTCTATTCTGTGCGTTCCAAAGATATAAAAACAGCTAAAAAGAGGAAGGTAATTAATGCATATAATGGGAAGCACCTGTTCCGCCTATAAAGCCTTCTGAAAAAACCTCCAAAAAGTGCCAACAACGCTCCATTTACATCATGTGACCTGCATATTAACCAAGCTACAGCGACATTGTTTTTATTATTGCTGCACCACACCAGCTAGCTAATAGCCGGCTAGCGACTAGCTTCACCACACACTCGGCGCAATGCCTCAGGTCACACAACGCCTCAGGCCACTAGCGAAAGGTAACGCTACATATTGGAGCTGCCGCCACTGCTGCTGTGTTTTTGAGTTTGGAGAGCTTAACACTTAACGGTGTAGCGTTCCTTTCTATGTTGCTATGTGAAATCAATGCACCCAGGAAGGAAGTTCCGCTAATGCTTCAAATGAGCAAAATACTGTAAGTATTCCATGTTATCATGAATGTAGCTGTTACTACATGCTCACAGCATGGATATAAAACCATAAAACCTTGTTGGAGCTTTTTGGAGGTGTTTTAACAGTGGCCTTTCTAGGCAGACTAGGTGTGTCCCATTGCGTCCATAAATTAGCTGCCTCTTTTAAGCTGTATTTAGATCTTTAGAACACACGGAGATGAGAAAGACAAGTGTGTTTATGTCTCACGTAACGACTGTGAATGATTTAGCAGCCGCACTCAATAAAAAAAAATGCACAGGCATTGAGCCGGACATGGGTGCTTTGTTTGGGCACTGGATATTGTGGGGTGAACGAGTTCAGTGCAGTTGATAAAAAACCCAAGGCAAAATTTTAGCTAAAACGTCAGATGAAAACCGAATCATACTGTAAAATTCAAGTTATTTTCTTTAGCTTTTCTTCCTGGTTCTTTGGACCGTGTTGCTATTGGAGAATTAGTCACTTATCACATAATTTAAAAGCTTTTCAACTTGTATTAAAAATTAAGAGCAATACATTTTGATTACAGCGCAGAACCATGCGTGCTGAGCATAGAAAGTAGTTGCTGCGCCCCTCTAGAAAGTGAAAGCTAAGTTTGAGTGAAAGTGAAAGTTAAGCTTGTGTGAGAGAGTGAGAGCAATTTGTCTTATATGCACCTACCTCCTTCTTCTCCCAGAATATTTCGGTAATCAGTCGTATGCAAGTGTTGCACAACTCTGATTGTGCTATGCGAGTGTGTGTCAAGACGGCCTTCTATGAGAAGCTGTTAGGCTGAAAATGCGCTGAGCTAACAGACTGAATCTAAAGGTGGAATAATATCGAACAATGCAAAAACTGGAGCGTATGAAAAGCGAGGTTTGAGTGTGTAGTTCTATGCTGCAGCAGGCTTCAACTGTGACTGGCACAAAAGTGTGAGAAGAGTTTTGGATGTAAGACCGAACAAGCCAGTGTTTCACCCCCATCTCCATCAAAGGGGAAACGGCAGTCTGCAGACTCTTCAATGAACATTTTGCACAGAGAGGACTTCTCTCCAAATCGACGTCTTGCACACTGAGAGCTAGCGAACCAACGAGCGAGCAAGTGCGCCGTTTGCTTGCTGTGAGGAGCTCGCTGTGATCTCTTGTTTGTTCAAAGATGAAGGCTATGGATACGACTGCACATACATCACAGGCTGCGGGTCATCAGGTGGTCTTTCAGGCAGCAGCTGCCATATTTATTTGGGAGAGAAAAACAGCAAAGGGACGGTGGGGGGGATAAACTGAAAAAGACGTTTAGCAAGAGCAAAGAAATGAGGGAAAACAGACAAATACAGAGAGTGGCACAGGAGGACACAATTAGGGGTGTCACGACAAACGCTTGACTGTTGGCTCATTGTGTTCCGATTATTGGATCATATACACTTTTAGTAAATGGGATTAGGACTACAGATGAAAAATTCAGGGTGTACCCCGCCTCTTGCTCAAAGTCAGCTGGGATAGGCTCCAGCATACCCGCGACCCCAATTAGGGTAAGCGGCATAGAAGGTGGATGGATGGCTCATGTTGATGGGCTCGCCTTGCTCATGATATCATTATATAATATTCCCACACGTGTCTTTTAAGCATCTCCTAACTTCCACTCTTTTGCTGTGCATGTATTCTACCGGCCCCACACAGACATAGCGAGTGTATGACTCTCACTCTGTTCGCCGTTGTTCTATGAAGCGTGCGAGTGCTGAAGCCAATGCACAGAGAGAAACCTCTTCCTGCCTGTTTGGAGGCAAGAGACGAGGAAAACGGACTCTCATGCACAGGTCGGATAAATTCCGGAGCTCATTTATCGTGTCATTAATTAATTTATCATTGCAAGAGAGTTTTTTTTTTGTTTCTAAACGAGAAATCTAGCTACGTCGGCAACAGTGCTGACATTACACTCACATTTGAACAGCTCCATCATGTCAGGTTAGAGTATTCGCTGAAGTAAACCCAAATGATCAAACTTACAGCTCCCACGTCTACGTATAGCTGACTGATGGAGAGTGGTATTTTGAGATGTATAGCGAAGCCTTTTTTTTTTTTTTCTTTGACTAAGCTGTCCTCTGAAGCGGAACTTCAACACAATTATTTCAGCGCCTCCCGTGAGTGAAAAGATAGATTTTTCTTTGGTGCTCGTAAACAGGCTCCAGAGACACATAACACTGTTAGAACATCATTAAAAAGTCAATTTTGCATAATAGGAGACTTTTAAGAAGGTCATCAAGCAGCCCTTTATTATTGTTTTGCAACATAAGATGGCTAAGAGAACTATAAAACATTACAGCAGTAGTTGCAGTTAACAATTTGTGGTACAAGTAAATGAAGGTCAAGTGTAAAGTTGCTTTATACAAAATATGGACAAAAGTCTTGGGACACTCCATGAGCCTTTTGCTTAGAGAAAAGGACTGGACCAATCACATCAAGGTAATTCTACGCTTCCAACTTCGTGGGAACAGTTTTAGGAAGGCCAAGTGCACAAGGGGGGTCCATAAAGGCATGGTTGGACCAGTTTGGTGTGGAAGAACTTGGCCAGCAGCACATCAAACCCCTTTGGGAGGAAGTAGAACCTCTCTCAGGTCCAACATCGGCTTTTCTGATTAAATGGACAAATAAAAAGTCCTAATATCTCAATACTTGTGTCCATATAATATGTATTTGCAATTAATGATTCATTATTGAAAAAATAAAGTGAACCTGAGTGTAATCCATGTAAAAATGTTCCAACTCAACAAATAGCAGCACTTCTGTCATTTGAATGAGCAAAAGCAGCCTACAGTCGCCCCAAATGACTAATCATGCAAACAATGATGCATAAAATAACATTTCTACATGATAATGAAGATGCATTGGAGATTGTTGCCTCCAAGAGAAGCGTAAAAAGTTCTCCTGAGAGTTGAACTAACTCGTGTGAGTCTTTCCAAGAAAATCGTGGACAAAATGCAAGCTGTGGTATAAATCTTTTAACAGCCGCTGGGCCTTCACTCCTCACCGCCAACAACCCCCCACAGGCTTGGGACGGGAACCTCCTGGCTTTTCTGGCTCTCGTCTTTATTAAACCGCTCTGGTCTTCCTTCTTCTTGGTCAGTCAGTTCCCAGTCCAGCTCTCTGAGCGAGCATCGCCGTGAGCCTCCCCCTCTGGGACTTCCGTTCGTGTGGTCCCGGACGGAGGACGCCGCCGGTGACGTCTCTCTGCTGTCGGACAGGAGAATCCCGCTCCCTGAGCTGTACTCGCTGTTTGAGTCTGCACCTACGGAGCGGCCATCAAACACATGAGGAGGAGATGGGACAGATGGTCGCAGCACTTCCATAAACAAACACGGCACGAGGAAAGCCAGGCTCCACAAATAGTCCGCCAGACGAAATCTGCCTGCTCCTATTTCAAAGCAATCCATTTGTTATTTTAAACAAACAAAAGGAAATTAATTTTATTGACTGTCAAACGCAAACCCTGTGCTTAAGAGGGCCATTCTGCATATTTAAAACCAACGGTTTTACTCTGCATCTCCAAGTTCCACATGAATGATGTTGGCATCAAAGTAAAGAGGAGACGTTGATATCTTTGCTACCGGGTTAAAGTAATTGGCTGGTCTCACTTTTTCAGAAAATTGCTTTTGGCAAGCTTTCAGCTGACGTTCTTCTGGTTACGTGCATGTATAGCATGTATAGCATGTATAGCATGTATAGCAATGACACTAGGCCTGGGTCAGTATGACATTCTGACAGTATCATAATCTTGGGCAAAAATATCACGGTGTGATGCTTTCACTGTATTATAATTACAGCTCTAAAATGGGTTATTTTGAAATATCTTCAAAAACTGTCATTTTTAAAACATAATAAAACACAATAAAAGAAGAACATGAATTTATTTTTAAATAAATAAATAAAATGCAGTTGCGGTCTACTGTGGCTAATCCTGCAATGAAAGCTCACAACACAATACACATTGTCTTAATGAAAAAGAAACAAAGCAAATTGCTGTTCGCTCTCTGTGTGGCTGCTGTCAGAGTTTGGTTCGCATTGCCAGCGATAAGTCGGACTCGTTTCCAGCGAGGGTTGGACTCCGCCAGGGCTGCACTTTGCAACCAATTGTGTTCATTACTTTTAGGGATAGAATGTGTAAATGGAAATGTAGTCAGGGCGTTGAAGGATCGGGTCTCTGCTTTTTGCAGATGATGTGGTCCTGCTGGCTTCACCGAGCCGTGACCTTCAACTCTCACTGGATCGGTTCGCAGCCGAGTGTGAAGAAGCTGGGATAAGAATCAGCACCTCCATGTCTGAGTCCATGGTTCTCGCTTGGAAAAGGATGTCATCTCCGGGTCGGGGATGAGAGCCTCCACCAAATGGAGGAGTTTAAGTACCTCGGGGTCTTGTTCACGAGTGAGGGAAGGATGGAACGCAAGATGGACAGGCGGATTGGTGTGGCATCTGCAGTGATGCTGACTCTGCATCGGTCTGTTGGTGGTGAAGAGGGAGCTGAGCCGAAAGGCAAAGCTCTCAATTTACCGGTGGATCTACGTTCCTACCCTCACCTATGGTCATGAGCTTTGGGTAGTGACTGAAAGGACAAGGTCGAGTACATTTTCTCTCCCTTAGAGATAGGGTGAGAAGCACTGTCATCCGGGAGAAACTCAGAGGAACCACTGCTCCTCGGGCATCTGGTCAGGATGCCTCCCGGACGTCTCCCTGGGGAGGTGTTCCGAGCACATCCGACCAGTAGGAGGCCTTGGGGGAGACCTAGGACACGACTATGTCTCTCAACTGGCCTGGGATACACCAGGAGGATCTGGACAAAGTGGCCGGGAAGAGGGAAGTCTGGGCTTCCCTGCTTAGGCTGCTGCCCCCGCGACCTGACCTTGAATAAGCGGAAGAAGATGGAATGATGGATGGATACAACTTTATTCCCATAACATTCTGACTGTATCCAAATTGTGACTTCATTCTTGCAACATTTTACAATTTTACAGCTTTTTACTGATCTGTAAAAATATAACTTGTTGTCAGGATATGAGAACTTGTTTTTTCCCTCCATTCGATTCTTGTTACAATCTGACTCGTAAATTAGCACCCAATTCTTCACCGCATGCAACTTTTTTTGCGAACATCATGACCCAATTCTCGTAACATTAAAACTTTTTTTAATGTGACCTGTTTTGTTATTTTTAGCCCTAAAACTCCTTCGTAGAGCAACAATCATGTTGAAATGATGCCGTGTGTCACAACGTCTTTGTGTTCTTTCATTCTTCAGGTTTTAAGATACAACACAACGTGTTTCATCTGCTCTTGTTTTTGTATTTCCCAACAGAAAATATGCACTATAAGCCTCTATGCTAATCCTGCCACTGTGACATTTTGCATTGCCCGTGGCTTCACGAGGAAGGTCAACATTAGCACTTTTTTAAACATTACTACGTTCCAAATGAAGTAAAGGTCTTCTTTTTCAGCTAATGTTACATACACAACCTTGTGATTTCTCCATGTTTTTCAGGACAGTGTTTATCTGTGGCGGCAGACCACCTATTAGCCCTCGCTTATAAACACATCATAATGGAACTGTCTGTGAATGTAGCTAACACCTATGTACATTAGATGGTATCACTATTTCTCATATGCACCTGGTCTCCCAGAGAATAAGAAGATGTAGCAGGAGGGATCAGTGTTCAATTTACCAACCGTTGCTACAGTATACTGTAGAACCCTGATCATGTTTTCCACCCCGTGTGGAAAACCTCTCAGGTGGGATCTCCTTGTCATGCCAGTAACGTTGGAAGCCATCAGGACCGTCAAGGGAGACTAAAACTTTCTTCCACCTTCCAACGTCCCATGTTTGGTGCTCTCCTGCAAATTCCAAACGCCCAATTTTGTGGTGTAGAAGGAGGTAGAAGCGTGAAATGACTGTCTTACTGCGTCCAACCTCAGCAGCAATGGCGCGCTGCAGAAGGCCTTGCTTATGCAGCTCAACAATCCCACCGCGTTTAAAGACTGAAAGTGTTTTTGCCTTTGCCATCAAGAGATCATGACAGTGTGAATACCCATCCATCCATCCATCCATCCATCCATCCATCCATCCATCCATCCATCCATCCATCAATCCATCTTCTTCTGCTTATTTTTGCCAACATTTTGCCTTTTAAAGGCTGAGCTCTTAAACTCCATCAGCTGGTGAACAGCCTATTTCACTTTAATTTGCTTTTTGGACACTTTGAGAAAGTATGAACGTATTGCTCTTCTCAACGAGCAGTGGGTCCTGCTGTGCCCATGCTCACACAACATACATACATTAAAATGTCCCCCACCACAGACAGATTGTGGTCCTGTGGGAAACATTGCAGCACGTCCTTTGCAGATTAATGGGATCAATTTGATACCTGCGTCTGCCAGTCTGCCAGCCTTTTTGGCCTTTTGTGAGGCTGAGAGTGTTTTCACACAACACTTCTCTCCAATCGATACGTCCGAATAAGCAGGAAGGCTGTCATTAGCGGCCGAATGGATGAGGATGATAAACACACAGTATGAACTAACCTTTCGCATGAAACAAAAAGGGCGAAGGCGAGCAAATAACAAGACGCAAAAAGCAGCGATCATTAAGCGCCTTCAGAAAAAGTCTCCTCACATCTGCTGTAGCTCAACTTGGAGTCACAGTGCTGCGTGTGTGTCAAGTGGCAGTTTGAGGCTGTTGCCATGTACATTCCCACGATTCGGGGGTTGGAGGTTGCGGTTTAAAGGTTATTGTTATTGCAGTACAGTAGTCCTTGGCAATAATCACCACCAAACGGCGTAACATTGTAAGACTAAGATGTACTTTTTCCACAGAAAAATTTGCTTTGATCACTATTTCTTCAAAGTAGGCATCAAAACAACAACATTTCAACGATCCCGGGAGAATCGGAATGTTAGTCACGGTTCCCATTGATTGCTCGAGACTCGATTGGGATCGAGTCTCAATTAATCCTACTTTTTGTCATCCAAATTGTATCAGTTTTTATGAATGACACTCAAACAAATCATCGACGCAACAGAATAGAAGTCACAGCGTTTTTTTTCATGAAATTAATCAATTGAATCAATGAATGGTTGCAGCTCTAGGTGATACACTGTTGTATGTTTTTATTCAATTTTGCTAGACATTATGAATTTCCATTTTGCACACCAAAATATGCTCCATTCCTAAGGGTTACTCAGGTTCATATCACAACAATTAGAGTCCATGTAAATGTGCCACTGTGCTCTGTCACTGGCCTGTGCATTGCGGAATGCCACCGCTCAAAGATGTGGTATTAGAGTGGAGAGACGTATTGACAGAGAATATTTGACTGGGGACGATGCTGAAAGGATTGGAACACAAGTAATAATAATCACTTGGCTGGTTATTTTCAAGCCCACTGCACAAACGTTAGCTATACGAGAACACATGCGGGGCATCGACTCCATCGTACAGATAAAAGGAGTGTGGGAATAATCCTCTCATACAGAACACGGATGAACGCTCCTGTTGATTAATTTACACATATGCGCCTGTTACTAATGTAGGCAAGACAAAACTAAAATGGCATTAAAAGAACGTGATTACTGTGACTTATTGTATAATAAATCTCACACTGCAGCAAACCACTAATTTCAGTCAGTCACTGGGGAAGGAAAATCCCATTTCTGTCAGAAAATAAACTTCAGGCATGCTCCTCAGATTTTTGAGGTTATTGGAAGCATTTTGTGGTGCTGGCAGGCATTTGTGACTGCAGCATCCCAGTGACAGACGGTTAGCAATTGGATGGGAAGGGTACTGAAAATGGCACTTTTATAGGCACCAACCAAATTTTGTGGGTACTCCCGAGCACTGACTCGCGTAAAATCCAAAGGTACCATGTTTCAGTCCCGAAACGGAAATCTCTGTGGAGTGTCATGGCGTCGCTCCTGACAACATATGAGAACGAACATTCACAACCAATATCTTCAGTAATACTTCATTTAGTAAAGTACCACTAAAATATCCATGTACAACAATTTAGATGTAATCAACAAGTAATCCAGCAATTAAAAATAATTCTTGTATAGTGTGAGCAATCTACCACAATGGTGATTTCCATGCTATGATGAGCACCACGACCACAAGAACCAAAGTAGATGCCATTTAAAGGCACATTAAAACACCAGAGAGCTGTAGAAAGTTTTATTATCCGTTAGAGCAGGGGTGGGGAACCTTTTTAGCTAAGACAGCTATGAAAGCCCCATATTTTAAAATGTATTTCTGTGTGAGCCATATAATATCATATTTTTTTAACATTGAATACAACTAAATGTGTGCATTTTTAAGCAAGACCAACAATTTTAGAATATAATAAGTCTTGGAATTTATTCTTTTTAATAGCATTAAAAATGACCTGAGGAGGCTACTGTATTATTCAATAAAAAACAAGTTTTGGTGTCTGACCTGGAAAATGGCATTGGCTCGAATTCACATTTATTACCACATAACCACACACAAAAGTAAAAAAAATTGGTACAGTTGAGTACCGTTGACAATGTGAAAGGTATCCATCCCTAGCTAGCTACTGGAGTTACTAAGTTACTGTAAAACACCTCGTTTCAATTAACAACTTTGGATCAAAAAACATTATTGACAGCCGTGGCTGTAGGAAACCCCCTGATGTATTAAAAAAAAAAAAATTACATTAACTAACCACTCATGATACTTCAAATGCACATCTTCATTTCATTTCAAGTATCATGAGTGGTTAGCATCTAGCAGCATTATCTAGCCCTGCATGCGCTTTAAAATGTGACTACTCAGCTGGTGGTGTGAAAGGCATACGTGTTTACACTTGCCGTGCTGTTGTTTTCAAATCAACTCTGCTGGCTCTATTAATGCTGGCTGAGCATTTTGCTCCTTACCGCTATTACAACATCGGTTGTGTCGCACAATATACTTCATACATGCCCATATGGTCGCAATAAATAGGTAAATAAACAAAAAAGTCAATAAATAAAATAAGATAAAAATACATACATTTAAAAAAAAGATTTTTAATTAATTATTTACATTTTAGTAAAAAATAAACCTAAATAAAATAATTGCATTTACTATATTAAGATATAATGTGCTTTGGCATGGGTCTCTATTACAACCCATTATTTTTCCAGACAGAATTCTACTCCAATCTTGTGAGAACAGACATGAACAGAGTGACAGGAGGATTTCTAAGCAGCCATGCAAGAGAACCCAGATCCACGTGTAAGATTTGGAGGCTTGATCGCTCACCGAGACAAGATCGGCGTGTGCGCAGAGGCGGGACACCGCGTGGGCGCGAGCAGACGGGTCAGTGGAGCGGTGATGGCTGCGGCGAGTGACCTGACTGAGTTGATCACACAGTGTGACAGGAGCACCACTACCTGTCACATTACCATCCCTGGTCACGGACCCAAATGTCGCATCGACTCCTCGCCGTCCACATGACACGTGAAGAGAGGAATAATGAAAATTTGCAACTGAAGTCTGAATTGCCCCTAAAGTTGTGCAATTCGGATTTTGACCACACATCAGAAAAATAAGTCCATAAAGTCGCACAAACCTTAATTTTGGCCATGTGTGTGGCTTTTCTGTGCAACACTTGTTCAAAAAGAGACCACCGTCGAGGATGTACCTCACTAGATCTAATTTCTGCAAGCATCAAAAGACTACAGCAGTGTTTACACTTGCAATTTGCTCTTGCAGTGTGTGTCTTTTATTTATGGCACACCTGGAAAGCGTGAAGACTAGTTTGTGCACGGTTTGCCTTCTGTTTATAAATTATGCACTTGGCATGCAATTTGTGACCAAAAACAGTGCGTATCGGCACAAAATGACCACACTCCGGCACGACTTATTTACACCTTGCCAAGTAGTTTTTACGTCTAGTGCACTACCATAGCACACGCAAGGTACATTGTTCCCCCCTGGGTATGCATTGTCAACACCACTTCACGCATTCCTGAAATTGTCGTGGCATTATTTGGTCCTGCGTGATGCCACACAACAGCAGGCATAGCTTCATTAATTCCTCTATTTGCAAGGGACCTACAGTATAAGTTGTGTCATGATCCACCCCAGGTCCCTCCTCTCCCTCCTCCTCTTCCCTCCCTTTAATTCCTTTATGGCAGCACCCTGTTGTATGCATCATCCTTGATGGCGTGGAATCATCGTTGCATCATCCTTGATGCAGTGGAATCATCGTTGCATCATCCTTGATGGCATCCCTTGGTATCCCACTGAGAGGAGGAGACTTCACCAGTTTGTTAACGACCTTCGAGTGGCACTGGATCACCTCAATGTTCAAGTAAGATAGAAACTCCTGTTTTTGACCAGTCCTCTGAGGATTTCCCCTGCCCCTATCCTCAACCTCCAAGCCTCAATAAACTCTCTTCTTCAACCCACAACCCCAACAAAAACATCTCAGAAGATGTTGAACTCTAGAGAAGAAGCTCTCGTTCCAGAAAAGAAAGCTAAGCCTATGTTGCCTCGCAGCTGCAGAAAGACAATGCAGAAAGAGCAGGAAGGAGGCATAAGCTACAAAAAAAGAGGCACGGACGGTGTGGCAGAAGGAATTGCTGACTAGAAGACATTGCTTTGGGCATTATAATAACTTTTTGCATTTAATTAACATAAATTATATTCACTATCCCAAAAATCACACTCTATGCTGGTGAAATAAGTGCTAATGGTAAAAATGGAATTCTAAAAAAATTAAATGGAACAATCGGAATTTATTAAAAAATAAAACAGACTTCATAATTGGCTACAATGGCAACAGGAACTGACAATTTTAAACAACTAAACACGTTTCCTTCAAACTGGGGATACTGGTGTTGAGTCCTTCTTGCCCACCGACTCATGTGAACCCTGAGTTGTGTGAGAGGCGCGAGGGCCAGTTCAACGCTGCTCGCAGCTTTAATTACATTTCTATGTATTTTTTTCATATATATATATATATATATATTGTTTTTTATTGACATGCACATATACGTATGCATGGAAGTATCACAATTAACGGAGTGTGTATTTTTGTGTTTCATGCAGTGCTCCAGTTGGGTTCATCTGGGTTCAGTACAAGGTTTGTTTTCAAGATTCAAGATTCAAGAGATTCAAGAGAGTTTTATTGTCATGTGCATAGTAAAACAGCAGTTATACCATGCAATGAAAATCTTATTCTGTTCATTCTCCCAAGGAAAAGAAAGAAAAACACAAGAAAGAATAAGAACATAAGAAACATAAACACATATACATAAATACCAAGAAATTAAGCAACAACAACAGAAGAGACATTAATGCAAGTAAATAATACAAATAAATAAATAAATAAATAAAGTGCTATGAGTGTGTGTTGCGTGTGGCGTGTCTGAGTGCTTCATTGAGAAGCCTGATGGCCTGTGGGTAAAAGCTGTTTGCCAGCCTTGTGGTCCTGGACTTCAAACTCCTGTAGCGTCTGCCTGATGGCAGGAGTGTGAATAATGAGTGTTGTGGATGTGTGCTGTCCTTGATGAGGTTGTGTGTTCTGCGTAGGACTCTAGATGTATAAATGTCTTGCAGTGAGGGGAGGGCTGCCCCAACAATGTTCTGTGAGGTCTTGATCACCCGCTGGAGTGCCTTCCTATCACGTGTTGTACAGTTACCGTACCAAACAGTGATGGAGGCGGTAAGGACACTTTCGATGGTGCATCTGTAGAAGCAACTCAGGATTGTGGTGGACATGCCAAATTTCCTCAGTCTTCTCAGGAAGTACAGTCTCCTTTGGGACTTCTTCAGAATTTGTTGGGTGTTGTGAGACCAGGTGAGGTCCTCGCTGATGTGTGTGCCAAGGAACTTGAAGGTTTTCACCCTCACACCAAGCTATGAGGTCCGCCACCTCTCTTCTGTATGATGTTTCAACACCACCAGTGATCAGTCCGATGACTGTAGTGTCATCCGCAAATTTAATGATGCTGGTGTTGTTCTGGGAGGCCACGCAATCGTAGGTGAAGAGCGTGTAGAGGAGTGGACTCAGCACACACCCCTGTGGGGTCCCAGTGCTCACAATTCTTGAGCTGGATGTGCGGTTGTGGACTCTGACTGACTGGGGTCTGCCTGTGAGAAAGTTAAACACCCAGTTACAGAGGGAGGGAGACAGGCCAAGTGTGAGGAGCTTATTTGTGAGTTTGTGGGGGCTGACTGTATTAAAAGCGGAGCTATAGTCTATAAATAGCATTCTGACGTATGTGTCCTGGCCCTGTAGGTGAGAAAGGGCTGTGTGGATGGCAGTGTTGACTGCATCATCCGTGGACCGGTTCTGGCGATATGCAAACTGTAGAGGGTCCACAGTTGCCGCCGGGATGCTCTTTTTGATGTGGGTCATGACTATTCTTTCAAAGCACTTCATAACAATAGGAGTGAGTGCTATAGGGCGATAGTCATTCAAGCAGGTCACGTTGCTCTTCTTGGGTACGGGCACTATGGTGGTGGACTTAAAGCAGGTCGGTACAGATGCTTGTGCAAGCGACAGGTTAAATATGTCAGCAAGCACATCAGCTAGCTCTGATGAGCAAACCCGAAGTGCACGTCCTGAGATGTTGTCTGGGCCTGCTGCTTTTCGTGGGTTTGTTTTGTTTAGAACCCTGCGCACATCAGCTGATGTCACCATGAGAGGTGCGTCCTGTGTGCTCCCCAGGTTCAGCCACCCTCTCTGCTCATCAGAAGTTTGGGTGTCAAAGCGGGCATAGAACTCGTTCAGCTCATCTGGAAGTGTGGTTTGGCTGGACGTGGCTACGCTACTCTGCTGTCGATAGTCTGTGATGTGCTGGAGCCCCGCCCACATGCGCCGAGGGTCTGAGGTGGAATAGTAGCCCTCCAGCTTCTGTCTGTACTGTCTTTTGGCCTCCCGTATGGACCTCCTCAGGTCATATCTGGCCTTTTTGTAGTCATCAGCGGTGCCCATGACAAATGCAGTCGAACGAGCACGTAGCTTAGCCCTTACATCACAGTTCATCCACTGTTTTTGGTTAGGGTATTTTCTGTAATACTTGGTGGTGGTAACAGTCTCTATACATGTGCTAATGTAGCCAGTAACAGCAGAAGCATATTCATCCAAATCAACAGTACAATCTTCCCTCCCCGCTGCAGTTTTAAACACATCCCAGTTTGTGCAGCCAAAGCAGTCCTGAAGTACTTGATCAGTTTCTTCATTCCATACTTTAACTGCTGTACTTACAGGGGGAGCTTTTTTGAGAAGTTGTCTGTACGTTGGATAAAGGAATATAGAGATGTGGTCAGCCTTTCCAAAGTGGGGTCTTGGAACAGCCTTCAAAGCACCTTTCATGTTGCAGTAGACTTGGTCCAGGATGTTATTTTCCCTTGTGGGAAAGCTCACATACTGGTAATATTTGGGGAGGACAGTCCTGAGGTTACAGTGGTTGAAATCGCCAGATATAATGAATACAGCGTCTGGGTGTTTGGTCTCGTGTTTATCGATGATGTCATGCAGGAGGCCTAGTGCATTAGCAGTGTTAGCTCGTGGTGGGATGTAAACAGCAGTTAAATACACAGCGCTAAACTCACGAGGTAAATAAAAAGGTCTGCATTTCACCATCAGCAGCTCAATGTCCTGCGAGCAGTGCTTTTCCATCGTCTGTACGTCTGTGCACCACCGTTTGTTTACGTAAACACAGACGCCGCCACCTCTGTGTTTACCAGACGCTAAAGTCCGATCTCCCCGGTAAGCAGCAAATGATTCCAACTGGATCGCCGAGTCCGGTATATCCTCCGTCAGCCAGGTTTCTGTGAAGGTGAGGACACAGCATTCCCTGATCTCACGTTGAGCTGTAATCCTTGCTCGTAGTTCGTCCATCTTGTTTTCAAGAGAGCGGACGTTGGCTAGCAGCAAGCTTGGTAGCGGTGGCCTAGTCGCTCTAGCTTTTAGCCTAGCATGCAGGCCGGCTCGCTTGCCTCGTTTACGCCTCGGATGCTTTGCTCGCCGGGTATTCAGCTCACCGGGGCCGCAGGCTGCTGCGTTCTCCCGGCGCAGAAGAAAGGCAAAGTCTGAGAGGCTAAATGAAAGTTCATGGTGAACCCTGCCGATGTTCAAAAGTGTCTCAAAGTGAAAAATAAGGCCTCCGCTGTCAACGCACAAGATTCTTTTTACACACTGCATAATGGGACGCGCTTCATACGGCAGCGTCTCCAGTAAACATTCCCTCAGATGCATACGAGTCTCATGAGGATAAATTAGTGTCAAGCGGAATAGCGTTAAAGACGCTTGGGCATCTTTTACAGTGAAACTTTTCCATATGGCATCCTACTTGTCTTGCTGTCGACAGCCGCCTGGTGAGTGGCACGACACTTCCGCCACAGACTGGTGTGTTGGGACGCTTGTTTCATTAACACCTTTTTTTTTTTTTTTTTAAATAAATAAACAAAACAGTAGTAGGATCAAAGTGAGTGGAAGATTTGTTGTTTCCACAGCATTTGTAGTGACCTACTAGATTTAAAACAGGAAGTGAACAACCCATCAGTAATTGCTGAAACACGGAGAAGGGGTAGGATTAAATAAGGTCACCTTCTTCCTACTCCTTGTCAGACATGTTGGATTTTGCAAGAGTAAACGTGACGTTCCTTAATGTAACTTAACTTTAAAATAGTTGTGCCAATGTATCTAAATGCAAATCATGTGTGTTCTAGCTGCAGCTGTGCAGATATATTTTACATTGATAAGGTACAAAGAGTTCTCACAAAAATGACATCGGAATGCATTCAAATCTGCAAAAAATTCCTTGATAGCCGTAGAACCTCTCTCTGGGTGTTCTGAACTCCGATTTCCATGCCAGTGTTGAAGTGAGCAGAATTCAAGTTTAATTCCTTTCAAAACTTTTCCAAATGTGTAGTAATGAATTATTAGATTGTAATAATGATAATTATATTGTACTGTCACTGAATGTTTATGCAGAGCAAGCGCACACATAGAAATGCATAAAGGGCTTGGTTCCTTCTAGTTGCAGGGTCTAACATAGAGTGAACGTACCTGAGATGTCGGTGTCACTGTCCAATTCTCCTTGTTCTAAAAGCCTCCTTTCCGACAGACGGACTTCCGGAACATAGAAGTCTCCCTGCCGAGCCAACGGAGCCATGAAGTGGATCAACCCCCCCTTGTAGATCTCAAGGAATGGGTGCGCGCACAGCTTTCTTTCCTGTTACAAGGGGAAAGTAATATGTTAATCTTTTTAAAACCACATATTCTGTAATTCTTTGTTTACGACATGTTATCATATTGTGTAAGGGCCAGGTTCCCAAAGTGGGGTACACCAATTGTCATGGGGCTACGTGAATAAAAATGAAAAAAATAGCGCCGAACACTCACAATTACGAGCGCACCTGAATGCCTGATAGCACAGAGCGCATAGCAGAAAGAAGAAAGGAGAAACAGCAAGTTGTTCATTGCTCCGTGTGAGTTGTGTGAATAAGTAAGATTGATGATTATGGTGTGTATTAATAGTGTTTATGTCTCGTATCTTCATCTGATACACCATGACCTTCAAGTGCCATGGCCTTTAGATACCCCAAGGCTATCTGAAATATAAAAATATATACATTACACTAGGGGTTAGTTATCAGACCAATAATTATCAGGCCGATATGAAGGAATTATAACATCATACCAATAAATCCGATAACGTTAAAAATAGCTCCAGTAACTGATAATTTAAAAAAACACTCCAATGAGCCGAGATTATTGATTAGGAAATCAAGCGCTCCTTTTTTCTCCTGCCTGTGACGTTAACGGCCTGTCGTAACTTCACTTGTAAACAAACATTCACTTTAACTTTTTGCACCAAATGCTCCCAAAAACCCCATCAAGCACACAAAAAACCTTATCAGCCACCGTTTGAAAAGTGCAAAAGGTTTACCAGAGACCTCCGTGGCGTCACACCGGCTGCTCGGAGCGTGTGCCCGAATACTGTGCACCTTGCTGGGCCACGCCAGGTGGCTCCTCCCGCTCTATACTGTGTTTCTCCTGATAGCAGTGATGTGGTAGTAGTAAAAAGGTATCGGTATGCCTCACCTTTTGTCCGCTTTTAGGCCTCACTTGAAAAATGTACCGTGTGGGGAATGGGACATTACGTCGCAGGAAGGACAGGCATGCGTGTGCACACACGTGCAGTGCAAAATGTATTGAAAAACCACATAATCCATAAGGGCAGATTGTCCCATGCAGGGCTGCGTGAAATGGTGGTATCGTTTTCAATGAAAGAAAGAAGAAGCCACAATAGTCACTGAAAGGTCGAAAGTTGAAATTGACAAAAGTACTAATTAATTGAAAAATATTGTGGAATTTGCAGAAAAATAAAGATAAACTGACAAGCTACGAAGCCTCTGGGAGACAAGTGTGGAGCCTTTTTGAAGTGACATCAGCTCTATGTTTGCAGACATACGGAAACACGGAGGAAACTTGAGTATGTTGGTACAATGAAATCAAAATTGACAAGATTTTCTGAGTCTTGCTCCCCCTTTTTCACCAACTAAAGTGTGCGTATTCAAAGTTGCATGTGCACAAGAGCAGACGTGTCAATTATATAACAAGTGCGCTGTCAAAACTCCCAATTCTTTCCCCATTCGCCTCACTCATCGAGACGGCGCTCCACTTCTCGGCGCTCATTAACCTTTCATACACCGCCCTCTCTTATTATTCTGCTCATGCACGGTGGACGTCTGTTACTTCCACGCTTTTGGCATGGGCAACACATCTGGCAGCTTGCAGCTCCCGTGCAACGAGCGGTCGGTGCGATCGATCACATTGGAAAAGTACACTGTGAAGGTCAACGCGCTCTCACGAGGACTGAGTATGAGTCAAGTGCTATGTTGCATTCAAGTTAGAGGAGATGTGAGTCAGCAACGCTGGCGAAAAAAAACAAAAAAAAAGAGGCACGATTCCTGCTACAAACATACAAAGAGAAAGATTTTTCATAATTATAAGCAGTTTGGGTTGGGTAATGTCTGTGTGCGATTTTTACAATTTTAATATGATAGACTAAAACTTTTTTTGTTTGTTTTGTTTTTTACAGATTTTTTTAAATTAAAAGACAAAAGACAGAATCTTAATTTTTCAAGAGGATAGGTTCAGAATTTACTTTTTATTTGACATTGCTTATTTTCCCACTGCATTTGGGTTAGAAAATTAAAGACTAGAATCAAACCTCTTAAGTTGAACACTAAATTTGTTGTCAGATTTACAGTTCAAGTTGTTAGCGTTTGTAATATTTTGCAATGTAATATTTTAATAGTTATGGCATAGAAAACCTGTTTACGACCTTCTAAATAATTTTTAAACATTATTAGAGCCCTCTAGACATGAAATAACACACCTATAGTCACCTTCACACATTGCATTACCCAGTACAGTCTTCCCACGTTTATAGCAGTTAATTGGTTCCAAACCCGACCACGATAAATAAATTCCCGCGATGCAGGACTCAATGTGAATAAATGAAATATTTATTATAGTTCGAGCATAGAAAATCTATGACTTTCTAAATACGTTTTCTACCATTACAGTATACTGGTATACTGTAACAGTATACTCCATTAGAGCCCTGTAAACATGAAGTAACACCCCATTGTCACCTTTACACTCCTATTATTCATTGTTACGAAAGCCAACTAATTTTGCATGAGAATAGACTCTGAATTTTAGTAGTATTTTTAGCAATTTTTCAACTGGTCTTAAGATTTTGATCAGGAGTGTATGTTAAGTCTGGACTCAACTCCATCTTAAGCCATCGTTTGGAGCCATCAATAATTTCATCTGCCTTGTGAATTTGTATCTTTCCTCGACTTTTCAACCGTGAACATTGTTATGTAGCTTCTTTTTTTTTTTTTTTTTTTTTACATATCCTGGGAGCATAAGTGTGTCCCTGCAGGCCTCTTGATGATACTCGGCTTTGAATAAAGTAAAAGCAGTGACAGGGAGGTTACTGAACAGTTGAAAACAGTATGGAGGACTCACATGCACACACTCACAAAGCATATTCTTCACAGGAGACAGCTTACCTCTTTTCAAACTCCATCACGTCGTCTTCCGTTGCCATCTGTCTCTCAACCCAGTTCTGACAGAAGTGGCACGCCTATAGCTGTACTGTCTGGAGCTCCATCCATTTTGGGTGGTTTCAATTATCAGTTGCTTTTGCAGCCCTTCAGAAGCATGTGTATATACACAAGTCATGCTTGGATGTTGCATAATGCATACTTCTGTGCACACATGCTGACTGACACACACACGCTGTCATGAATTGTCACATGTCAAACAATGCATTAAGCATTGGTAAGGCAATGGGCTCATTTTTATTCGTTATTTCTTTGATTCTAAATAATGGAAGGTCGGGGACTTACACAACAGAAATAGAAGAGGAGCTTCTGAATAGCAGCAGTTAAAGGAAAGGTGCACTTGTGTCCTGTCTAACAAGAGGCAGGTAATTAATGCACATAATGGGACACACCTATTTCGCCCAGAAAGGCCACTATTAAAACACCTCCAAAAAGCTCCAACAAGGTTTTATGGTTTTATATCCATGCTGTGAGCATGAAGTAACAGCTACATTCATGATAACATGTAATACTTACAGTATTTTGCTTATTGTAAGTATTAGCGGAACACAGCAGCAGTGGCAGCAGCTCCAATATGTAGCGTTACCTTTCGCTAGTGGCCTGAGGCATTGTGAGCGAGTGTGTGATGAAGCTAGTCGCTAGCCAGCTAGTAGTAAGCCGGTATGGTGTGGTGAGGTGTCACTACACCAGTAACGTAGTTCTTGGGCATAACAGTGTTAATAAAAATAACAAAAATGTCGCTGTAGCTTGGTTAATATGCAGGTCACATTATGCAAATGGAGTGTTGCTGCCGGTTTTTGGAGGTTTTTACCAGAAGGCTTTATATGCGGAATAGGTGTGTCCCATTACGTGCAATCTCTTTAGCTGTTTTTATGTCTTTAGAACGCACAGAAAAGAGAAAGACATGACGTTTATGTCTCACATAAGGATTGTGGCTGCTGGGCAAAATTTTAAAAAAGTGCACTTGTGCTTTAAGACTATGCAGCTGACTTAAATCTAAAAATGGACACCAATCAACCTTTCTTTGCCCTCTGCAAAGACACCAATCATTTACTTTAAAGACGTAAATTGTGTGAGCAGTTTGTAATATATTTTTGAATGAAAACAGGACTTATATCCATCTATACATGAAGTGATGTTAGGATCAAAGCTACTTTGTAAATTTAGCCGTCACGTCAAGTTGTTTCATGTGCTCTAGTCACTGGTCTGCTTCAGAATAGATCCAAAATGAATCCCATCTAAAATACAATTGCAGTATAAAGAGAAGGCAGAAAATGCATTAGTAGATAACGGTTTCTTATTCTTGTCCTTTTGCGATGAAAAAAGTTTTTGAGGGTAAAACTGGCCGCACGGTGGCCTAGTGGTTAGCATGTTGGCCACACAGTAGGACACTCGGTTCACAAGACGAGACAATACACAAGATTGGCTGACAAGAACTAGACGACAAGAGATTTTAACTTCACGTTAAAGAAAAGTACAATGAAAAAGTATGAAAAATATGACATTACATTGCAACCGACCAATTTAATTTCTACTATGTTACACTGTGTGTGTATGCTAGCGGCCCCGCCTCCGGTATGACTGACAAAAGCGCTCACTCCGTTCATGCCGTTGTTCTATGGAACAAACCCGCCAAGGTGCTGAAATCAATGCAAAGAGTGAATCCTCTTCCTGCCTGTTTGGAGGCGGGAGACAAGGAAAACAAACACACATGCAACAGTTTTCCCAACTGGAAAAACTACATATCAAGATACAGAGCCTTCATTCTGACAGTCAGCACTCTCTGAGCTGTATGGTCGGCAAAGTAAATACAAACCCAGCAGTGCAAAATGGTGTGCGTTCACAGAAAGTCATGGCAAAAGCAATGCTGCTGTTTAACACAGTTGAAAAGGAGCATTTCAAGAAATGCTGCAAATGTTAGACAGTACGAACTGCCTGTGAGAAAATATATGTCACAAACACCAATTCCACAACTTTACAGAGTGAAAGATGACATACCAAAAGGAAATATTGCATTATTATGATACATTATTACATCAGTGGTTTATTTGGGCTCAACAATAATATTGTTTGGCGTCAATTTGTGGCACAATAGACATTTCAGGACGCACCAGAATTGTTTTGTGACTTGGTAAAATAAAGGCGTTTGTTTGTCCAGTCATATTTTTTCATTGTACTTTTCTTAAAATTGATTTTAAAATCCCGTCTCGTCTCGTTCTTGTGGACCCAATCTTGTGTATCGTCACGTCTTGTGACCGGAGTGTGTCGTGACGCGCCTATGAGCCAGTCTATCACAATGAGGCCAATGAATCCCAGTATTGTCGTCTTGCAATATCAGGAAGAAAAACACCTTCTTGTCTGCTTCCAGTTAAGGCCCTCTCTTCTTTGTGGTTTAGGTAAATGACGATCCCAGCTAAAATTAGAGCATTTACGCTATCTCACAGCATGGAAGCGAAAATGAAGCCAACAATGTAATTCCTTTTTAAGTAGGGATGTCCGATAATAACAGGCAACTGATAACGATATCGGTGCGTGAGTGATAACGCTCTCCACGTGGCAATAAGCTCGCTAGCTCGGTATGTCCGCGGTCTAGAGTTTCGCCTCTGGATTGTAAATATACAATTTGCAGTGATGTAAAGAGCTGCGAGGGGTGACTATAAGGCAAGGTTGTCCAAACCTTTTCCACCGAGAGCCACATACTGACCGATTCAGGAGTCCACTTTGATAGACATACATTTATATTTTATTTTGTAAAAAAAAAAAAAAAAAAAAAAGCTAAGAAAAACATTACATATACACAGTCGTCTGTCACCACTTTGCGGTTCAAACATCACTCTATGGTTGACTATGGTCTAGTATTAGTCCAAAAGTATTGAAAAAAAGTATAGAAAGTCAAGTTATATGTAGTATTTTGGTCACGAGGCATCAGTAATGTTACATTGTCGAGACATTGCCTTAGATTAGATGACCTTCACACTTCATGGAGTCAGCCACGGCATGTCAGACACGCTAGAGTGAAAACAGGTTCTCCTCCCATTCCGCGTGGAAGTGGTACGTTTTTGGCTTCTTACTTTGTCCTTCTTCCCCACTCAGTTTCAAACACTGTCTGAAGTTTAGAATAAATAAATTTGAGGCTAACTAATTAGCTCGGTAGCTTGCTATGTTTAAAGTGGCGCCCGTCTCTTGTGTCCTTGCAGTCATCTCGTAGCCTACGCATTAGCAATGTGGTGTAAACAAAGAATAATAGGAGTGGAAACGTGGCTATAGGGGTTTTATTTCATGTCTACATGGCTCTAATAATGGTAAAAACTGTATTTAGAAAGTCATAAACAGGTTTTCTATGTGCTAACAAAAAAATATCCCATTTATTACTGCTTCAAGGATATTCACGATTCTGGTTCCGATTCCGGTTGCTAACGATTCTCACCAGGGTCATAAAGGTTTGCATGGTTTAAATGAGGGCACTAACCAGAGTTATTTTTGAATGAAATGTCTGAACTTCTCAAGAATTGTAATGATTGTAATGATATGAACTTTTTATCAACTTTACTATGAATTTTTCAAAGAGCTATTTTCAACCAGTATACTGTATAATTATCAATGCATTCAACTTGAATCTTGAGTATAAATGTTAGGAAGTTTCTTTGTACAGGAGGACACTTTCACAAAAGATGTTTACTTTTGAAAAGCAGTATACTTTGTTTGCTGCCTCAATGTCTCTGTAAGCTATTTTTTATGACACCCTTACTTTGTTAAAACAAGTAAACAGGATGTAGCCCAAAGCCCTCTTATTTTGAAGGCAGGAAGTGTGTTGTGTGGTTTGAGAAGGTCCCGTGACTGATGGCGATGAATAAACCTGCCTAGTCGTAGTCGTTCCTGTCCTTTATTTACACTCAACTTCCACGACACCAGCTAGCATCCAGAAACCCTGGCTTACATTGGCATGAGACAAAGGTCTTTTATTGATTGACTTCCCTGATTCTGATTTCTTGACCATGAATGTGTGAACATGACTCGTGTTGCAGTGCACCCTCCTTTGCATGATATCATTGTGTTGCACTGAGCTGCTCTTTTTTTACGAAGTTAAGCCAAACTTTTTAGCCGCTTCTTCTTTCTGGTGCTCGCCGGCTACTTCTTCTTCGTTGGTATTTGTGGCTATTTCTTCCGGAAGTGGGCATCAAAACTGGGAATCAAAATAAAAAAATTTGAATCCTCCCAGGAGAATCAGAATGATAAAACTGGTTGGCATCGATGCTCGAGACTCGATGCACAAACGACTGTCAGATATCGATAAGCGACATATCTAATTTTAAGCAATAATTGAGCCTTACCAGTTCAATATTTCAATCATGTGATGACTACAGCTCCCAGTATGTCCCCTGTGACAGGGTCACTCAAATACACCTGAGGTGTTGTTTACCAGATATTGCAGCAGCGTGTCCAGCTAAAACTGAAGCACTGCCTCATTTAGACTACATGCATAATTCAAATGCCTTTTCACTGCATACACTAATTAGTCCAAGATTTGTTTTGTATTTATGCATTTGTGCCCGTCTGTCCCACTCCCTGCAATGAATTCCCACAAAAGCAATTTCACGGCTCAGCCTTGATTTTTATTACATTTAATTGCTGAGCTAGTGGTTAAACATCACTTTTGACTATTTTCAGCAGCTGATTAATATGAGCAGGTGGGTATTAATAGCAGCACAAAGGTGTTGTTGGGATGAAGTAAAAATAAACTGGAGTGCCCTTGTTTGTTGTCCTGACAGAAAGTGTCGCCCGGTCTCACACGGCGCCTCATTCATGTGTTGGAAGCATTTTTGGAACACGGCGGTGATCAATGGCAAAAAGGCATATCAAGCTTTGACTACACAGGAAACAGTTGTTTCAAGGATCAAATCAATGTCAGTCTTTTCATAATTTGACTGTTTGCTACATTTAAGACCTGGGATGAAAATGAATCATTCAGTATTGCTTTGGCTGACCTGTGACTTTGGCCACGTGAAAAATGGCGCCTGCATTGATTACCCATCGTCTTCATCGGTGAAGACCTAACCCCGGCAGCCTTGCTGCACGGTGAGGTCCTCTTCTACGCCGCTCTGAGCCAAAGGGCAGCCAAATAATAAGACCTGCAGCGGAATCCCCGACAGAAAGCGCTCAAGAGGCTTGTATAATTGGGAAGGGGATAGTGGATAGCGCGCCATTGATTTTTGTCAGATTTCTTCCATACTCTGCACAATCAGGACCGCTGGGACCGGAGCAAACACATAAAAAGCAGTAAAGATATCAGGGTCATGTGAAGGTCATAGCTTCACACACTATACACATGCTCCAGAGCACAGGAGTGACACTCTTCCGACAGATCGTACTTTGTCATGAAAGTCATGCAATTCAGGGAATCCACAAGGGAAATTACACAATTACATGACTTTTCCTTCTTCTCTTTACTTTAATTGTCAATAAATGAGGAAGTTTTGAGACGACCCATCTATGCTTTGTGCCACTCTATGCTTGTTCCCACCTACTGGGAGGCGTTGCGTGTCAGAGAATCACAGTTTTATTGAAAACTGCTGCATCTTGGGAAAAAAGATTATCAGCCAAAGCAGTTTTCCATACAAGTCCATTTATTATTCCACTAATTTACTCGATTTCACAAATATGCAACTTTTGTAAATGGTTAGCATCATGAATTCGGTCCAAAAGGTCTGACTCAAACCGAAACGGATGCTAACCGAATCAATTTGTCCCATAAGAGAGCATGTAAATCCAATTAATCTATTCCAGAAAGCCAAAGATGTTAACACAAAACACATTTTTATAGTTTTACATGCAGAACGCAATTCCAAATGCATATAAATACTTATAAATGAGGAATGAAAGGGATAAATGAACATTTAAGGTTACGTTTACCTTCACTGAAGACCTGATTCTTGATGTTACTGTTCCCAAATATACGATGGCTGCGTTCACACTGCAGGGTATGATTCGGAGGGTAATTCGGATTTTTTTGTTTACATTTTTGTTTTTTGTTTAAATTTGGTTGTTCGTGTTACCAAAAAAAATTTGACTTCTTAATGCGAAGCAAAGCATCCTGGAAGTGACGTGCATTGCTGCAGCGTGTGCTCTAGTGATGTGCGATATCACAGATTTCATTTCTGATCCGATACTGGCCGATACTCCGGTTGCCATTTTGTTAGCAAGCTAACTTCTTTGTTAGACGCTAGGGATGTTTTGTGATAAAAAATACATTAAGAACACAGTTGGATTCACGCAGTATATTAATAACACGACAAGACGTGCGCTATATTGTACGATAACCAAAAAATGTAAGTAGACTGAGGCAAAATTTTGGCATAAATTTTCGACATGAACTGAAAAACATGCTAACCAGCGCGGACGCTAGCCGACGCTAATCTTTTCCACTGTACTTTGAAACCGTGCCCAAACCCGTACTTTTGAAAAGGAAAAATTTTGTCCAAAAACAATGCCTTTTTATTTGTATGGACATTTTGTGACATGCAAGTTGACCAGAATAGTCATTTAAATATTTCAATAATATAAATAAAATTATAAGTAAGTCATAAATTCACCAATATGAATTAAAAACCACAAGAAATTTTCGTAATTATCACAGCAAAACCAGCAGCAATACAAAAGACTAGAGACGGTCAATGGTTTTCAAGCTATGGCTTCTCCTTGGCACTATTGCTAGCCATGAAACCCCCTAGCCAAAGACTGGACTGTACTGTATTTGTTTACCGAGTCAAAGCGTCACTATATCGAGAGGCAGTTACACTTCCTGTCCCTCACTTAATGCGTACCATGTGGGAAAACAGTCTTCCTCTATAACGTAATCAATGCTTCGCACCAAAAAAAAAATAAATCAGACAAGGAATACTGTTTCACTCTCCCTTTAATCGACCCATGCTGCACATTTGAAGCCAATCTGCAGCAGATCCTGAGAGACCCGCTGAACGATATTGATGGTCACCAAGAGGAAGAGGATGTGCAGGATAGTGTTTCCCATTCCAGGTCGCTAGCCTGGGGGACTACATCTTCACGGGGGCCCCACGAGAGTGCATCATGCTCCCTTGGATAAATAAATGAAAGTCTGTAGTTTTAGAGTTCTGAATCCCATGGTAAAACACAGCTATACACTTAGCCTACTGTACATTATGGTTTGACATTATGGTTCTTTTTTTTTTATCCTACAAAGTCATAAAAGTCAGCGAGGCAGCTTGGAGCTATCACAACAATTTCACATTTTAGATGATTTAAAAAATGCATGAAAATATTCTATTTCAATTATGTTTTACATCTTGACAAGAAGCTCCAAGTCCAAAACTGTCCATATGATATCTCAATGTGGTAAATTTAATCCATTTTCTATGCCGCTTGTCCTCACCAGGGTCACGAGAGGATGCTGGAGCCTATCCCAGCTGACTTGGCTGAGAGGCGGGGTACACCCTGGGCTGGTTGCCAGCCAATCGCAGGGCACATGTAGACAAACAATCATTCACACTCACATTCATACCTACAATTTTGAGTCTCCCATTAAAACATTCATGGTTTTTTTTTCCGGAATATGGGAGGAAGCCGGAGTACCCGGAGAAAAACCCACGCACAGGTAGAACATGCGAACTCCACACAGAGATAATAAAATAAGAATAAGATACAAACCCAGATCCTCCAGATATCCTGGCCAACATGCTAACCACTAGACCACCGTGCGGTGCACCGTGTTTTTTTCGTGCAACATGCTGGAATACTTTCTTGGCCTGTTGTGTATAAAACGCCATCTGATGTCAATTTCTGCCCGTTTGGACATGGTCATTTTGTGACATAAAAAAGGTTGTGACAAGGACAAAGTCAAATAATACAAAATGGTTGACCTTACGTTTCAGCTGCCGTGGTCCCCCGAGTATAAGACCTCATTGTGCACCAAACGTATTTTGGTGCATCCAAAACATGTACTTTGACCAAACTCCCACAAAGCGTCACACCTCATTAAACGTACACAGCGTATTCCACACACAATGTTGCCAACAGTGCATCAAGGAAGTGCATGTGCTAACTTCAGAGGATTTCAGCGTTATTTCTCTGTTTTTATGTCAATATTCAAAAAATAACGAAAGTGACACTGATTCAAAATCAGAAATGTTGTGATTTTTATTTTAGTGCAGATTTTGCTAAAAGAGACTATTAGATTTTCATTTTTTTTGTCTTTTTTGCTTGTTTAATTGATTATGTTTAATTTATTGCAGTCAAAACCTTTTGAATTTCCAATTACAGTTTTACTCGTGAGAAATGAAAGTTTATTGCTTTTGATACGGTGTACGGTGTATATATTATCATTACATTCATGAAAAAATGGTCTCAAAATAATGTCAACAATAATATCGTTTATCGGCAATAATTTGTAGAACAATTATCGTCCAGCAAACTTTGCTTTTGTGACAGGCCTAGGCAGGATGTAATACTATTTGTTCGAATGTTGGCGCACTCTTGAGAGCTAAGGAACCCACATGCAGTGCCTTTAATATCGCTAACCTAACTTCTTACAATCTGTTGCCACTTTGTTGAATAATTTCCAGCTAAAACGTATCTACTTAGCCAATGAAATTAAAATTTAGCCATAGCATAAATAATTTTGAGCTTAACTTTATATGATATGGTATATTATATTATATCTTCACTTCACCGTGCAAACAAGGGCAATGTACTGATGGCAAATTTTTCAGGAACTAACCAGTTATCCCCAAATTTATTTCTTCTAAACCTAAGAAGCCATACACTTACCACTTCCACACAGAATGTGAGGAGAACTTTTTTTCACTCTATCATGACATGGTTGCCTTCATACAGTGTGAAGGTAATGTCTTGTAAGCTAATGTCTCATCAATATTATGTGACATTACTGCCACCCAGTGACCAGAATACTACATATGACTTGTATTTCAATATTTTTTTACTAATAACAGACCATAGTCTACCACCAAACAGCCATCATTCATCAATTTGTTTCTGAAAAAACAAAATATAGCGAGGGAGCAAAAATTGAACCACGATATTGCGAGGGCCGACTGTATTTGTTGCTGTGTGCAAGTAAAAAAAAAACCAACAAAAAAAACCACACAATTGATTTCAAAGAAAAGTTTGCTGGAACTTTTTACATATTTAATTTGATGCAGATGAGGTCAGCCAAGCCTCTACTGTTTATTCTGGTGTAAAACGTTATACAGAGAAGCCCTTATTGTAAATGAGGGTTAGCTCCAAGCACATGGTGAGAATCTAGCGCCAGAACATGCCCTCAGGGGGAAAATCAACACGACTATTTGATTGCGACTTAACAGAAGCAAAAGTTGTGAATGCTTGGTCTCTACGGGGAATAAGTCATCCTCGGTAACACAAAGTTTGTTTTTATGAAGAAAAACAGTCAACAAATAATAATTAGATGCTAACAACAACCTCAGCCAACAAAGCCTCTTGTCTCCAGAGAAGCCCTGCATGAAGAAGTGAACACTGCTGCCAGCAAACTATAGATAAGTGTTTCCCACTGCGGTGCCACGCTATTTATTCAGTCGCAAAACACAACAACCTGAAATACACCCATTAAACATAAGTTTTGGGACGCTCTTTATCTTACCAATCAGTAGTTAAGCGAGTCTCATTAGAACCTCTCAGTATTAAGCCGCTTTTACATTGATGGCCAGATAAGATTTAGGTTTAAGTGCTAATTAATTATCACTCGCATGCAGCTGAGGAACAGCAAAGTGACATTTTACCGCGTCCTATCTGTTAATTGCAAACCAGCATTAAAGTGAAACTGATCAAAAGTTCAAGACCATAACTCAAAACAACCCTGAAACACCCTAAAATAGAAGGAAAATGTATAAAAAAGGAGTGAGTAATGAGTAGCTGTGCCATTCTTGTTAATGAGGTGAAAAATGGGTTTGGGCATGCTTGATGCCAGTGTTTCCAGGAGGCTAGTGGGAATGTTGCTCCAGGCGGTGAAGATGGCTTCACGGAGGGCATCCACTGTCTGGAACTGATGTCCATTTTTGTAAATCCATCCTCAAAAGTTCTCCATTGGATTTAGATGAGGGGAACACACAGGATGGTCCACCAGAGTGAGTTTATTCCTCTGGAAGAAGTCCTTTGTGAAGTGCAGCGTTGAAAGAGCCAGTCATTACCACACAGACGAGGGCCTTCAGTCATGAGGGATGCCCCCTGCAACAGCTCCACATAGCCGGCTGCCGTTTAACGCCCCTGCGCAACCTGAAGCTCCATTGTTCCATTGAAGGATCATGATGGCGCCCACTCCACTGTGCCGTGTGGAAAACATCTCAGGTGCGATCTCCTTGTCATGCCAGTAACATTGGAAGCCATCACGACCGTCAAGGTTACATTTTTTCTCATCAAAGAATAAAACTTTCTTCCACCTGCCAATGCTCCATGTTTGGTGATCTCCAGCAAATTCCAAACGCCCAATTTTGTGGCCTTGAAGGAGATGAGTCCTTTGAAGATGTTTCTTCTTAAAAACCCTTTTCTTGGAGATGACGTCTGATGGTTTTTGGGTCTATCACTTGACGTTTTTGTTCCATGAGCCTCAGGATGTTTGAAGAAGTGTGAAATGACTGTTTTACTGCATCCAACCTCAGCAACAATGGCGCGCTGCGAGAGGCCTTGCTTATGCAGCTCAACAATTCCACCCCGTTCAAAGAGAGAAAGTTTTTTGCCTTTGCCATCAAGAGATCATGACAGTGTGAATACCTGACACTAGGGATGTCCCGATCCGATTTTCAGAGTTGGGATCGGCGCCGATGCGCTGTATTTGTGAAGATCGGATAATATCAGCTTCCGCCACGAGATCGGGCCGATCCAGTTGCCGTATCATGTTCGTAACCCTGACAAACACTCCAGCTTGGTTGTCACATCTGTCTAACAGTGTAAACAAAATGGGTGTCATTAAAATATCTTACATTAATAACGCCATTGGAATTGGAATCTGTGACTCCATCTTCCTTAATCACAAGCACGGGCATGGCAGTTGTGGAAGATTTTGTCGCAATATGCCCTGGGGCTGACATCCCATTAGAAAAGTTAGCTAAGCTGCACCCATTTCTCAATTACTGGACAAAATCAGCCAATGATGTATTGCATCAATAAATATAAGGATTTTTGCATTTTATTCACGAACCCAAATAGCACACACTCTATGCTAGTAAAATAAGTGGAAAAGGTAAAAAAAACGGAATTCTAAAAAATTGAAAACGGAGAAAATGGAGTTTGGGAAAAAATAAAACGGATTTCATAGGGCCCTAAAAGAGTTTGTTAACAATATTGTTGGTCATGCTGTGCAATAAAAACGTACATTCAGCAATACTTTGGTTGCCTTATTTTTAATGCTTTGAGGAGCTATTTTCAAAACCATATTCAATTAAGTTTGTAACAAAAGCTTATTATTATTGTTGAAAAAACAAACAAACAAAAAGACCGGATCAGATCAGATTGGCAAGACTATAAAAAAATCAGATCGGATCGGAAGCCAAAAAATGTGGATCGGGACATCCCTACCTGACACTAAACCACATTCAATCCACATTTTTTCCAACCTCACATTTTGATCAGCTGATGAACGGCTTACTTCACGTTAATGATTCTTTGCAATAAATTGCTTTTTTGTCTCAATCCCATTTCCTCTTTTTGCATTTTGACTTAAGATCCAACAGTGCAAAATGGACATTCTTCACATTTTTCTTTTTTTTTAATCTATCAGGAGTGTATGTCTCTCATCCAAGCAGATATGATGGCAGACATTATCTCTGAAGCGCTCCTATAGTCTACATTTCATATAAAAGCGGTAAAGAAAAAAAGCTGCTGAGGATGTGAGTGACAGAAGTGTCACTCAAGCACCAATTCTCTTTACATTGACGTGTTCAGCCATGACAGTAAGAAAAAGGACTGCCTGAAAGTCACTGACCTGAATAAAGCTGTTAATTCCTAAGCCTCTTCTTTATCTTACCCATTTTCCTTAGTACACTCGCCATGGTCCCACATCCCTTCACCTTGCTTAAACAGGGACCGAGTCCTGTCGCACTCATACTTGAATGGTTCAAAATTGCCTCATGGATTGCTTTTTTGGGTCACAAAACCCCTCAAGAGGACACGCTCTGATGTAGTTCATTTGAACTCCAATCTCACCAAGGACACAAGAAAATGGTCGGGCAGATGATGTTTATTAGTAATGATAACGTTTTTTGAGACTTGGGAATACGGTCAGGTGGCGTTGCATGTAGTTTATCCAATTGCATTCATATATCCCCAAAACAGGATCAGCACAGCAAACTGGTTTAAAGTTATGGACTGCAATAAATAGATTAATATTTTACCCATAGCAACAGCCCACTCCATTCTTGGACTACAAACAGCCAGCCAGCAATGAGTCGAAACCACAACTACCCTGATTCTCTCGAGGTACACTTTCTTGCATCCCATCTAAGACAAGCACAAGAACAAACTTCTATTATCAATTAGGGCAGCGTAATGCCTTTAAAAACATGTTTTCCTTTATTGATAACATCACCCGTGACACAAAACAGCTGGTCGCACATCTAAATATAACCAGCCCTCTTAGATTACAATCACTCGGCAGCCTGATCATAATTCAGAGCGACAGGGTGAAGTTTAAAATCAGATCAATCAAATGGAGATGTGACATTTAACACCAGCAGTAGAGTCCCAGATGCCTGCAGATAAAAGTCATGTTTGAACATTCTGAACGGGCAAACTCCATACAGCCCTCCAGTGGGAACTGCTGTTCGCTCGCAGGGTGGTGATGCAACATTCCTCATACAAGAGGCACGGCGAGTATGAGCGCTGACGTTGTGAAGTGGCCGAAAAGGAACAAGGAGAACAGATTTCAATTACAGTTGAAACTCAGTTAGCGGACATTAATACGCTCCTGAAGGTCCAACTAAAACCGAAACAAACTATCCAAATTTTTTTTCCCCCCTAAGAAATAATGCTAATCAAATTGATCCATTCTGGCCACCCACAAATGTATGAATGAAACGGATAAATGAACTTTTTTTTTTTAATAAATTAAAAACAAAACATATACATGAATCCACAATGTAACCATACAACCAATGGGGAAAAGACAGTGAAGTAAATAACGACAACCAGGAAACATAATTTTTTATGTAAACAAAAAAATGTGCTAACCGAGGTTCCACCTTTCTATTTTATTTGGATTAATTTCTAGTTCTACAGTGGAACATCAGTTAGCGTCCACCCCGGTTAGCGTGTTTTTCAGTTTTCATTTTCCAGTTAGTGTGCAATACGGCACGTGTCTTTTTGTCTTATTAATACACTGCGTGAGACCAACTGTATTCTTTGCGGGTGCACAATAATTATCAGGCCGATGTGAGGGAATTATGACGTCATACCGATAAATCCGATAACATTAAAAACAACTCCCATAACTGATCATTAAAAAAAAAACGCTCCAATAAGGCGAGATCAGCCATACCGTGCAGGTGAGCAAATCAAGCGCTCCTTTTTTCTCCGGCTTGTCGGGCCTAACTTCCCCTGAGCTCACTTGTAAACAAACGTTCACTTTAAGAGGAAGAACGTTGTACCAAATGCTTTGAGGGGGGAAAACCCCATCGAGCACACAAAAAACCTTGTCAGCCACCTGAAACGCCAGCGTCGCAGCGTTTGAAAAGTGCAAAAGGTTTACCAGACCCCTCCGTGGAGTCACACCGGCTGCTCGGAGCGGGTGACCGAATACAGTGCACCTTGCTGGGCCGCACCAGGTGGCTCCTCCTGCTCTACACTCTGGTTCTCCCGATAATAGTGATGCGGGAGGAGTAATGTCATGATATTTGATTAGGACAAATCAACAGGTAAACTTGCTGAAATCCTAATTTAAAAAAAAGATATTGTGCATCTCTAATATAAATCATTGCTAATGTATATCAAGACCAGAAGGAATCATCACTTCCAACAGTCATCTAGGGACCGCTGCAGTTTCTGTTTAAACAGGTGGAGTGATGGAAGAGCTGAGCTGTTTAAGGGAGTGTTGAAGGGAGCTCCAGTCACTCGCTGCAGCAAAACCAAAGGAATTTTAGCCAAAGACATTGCGGCCTTTTGGAATAGACAGCGTAATGATGTCACTGGATCTCAGGTGAAAGTTGTTATGGGAAAGGTGCAAGAGGTTAGAGAGATAAGGAAGTGCTTTCAATTGAAGAGTCTTATAAACAGGAACGACAAGATGAATTATTTATTGAATTCAATAGTGCTTCTCACCTTATTGATCAAAGTGCTGGCACTTGCAACTTTCTTTGGCTCAATAGTGTTAGTTAGCAAAGAACTCTACAGTCTACCGCTGATGACGTCATAGACGGGCGACGGAGTTGGAGGACAATGACTTCCGGTTCTGGTTTCCAGTTCATAGCATGCTAACAGGCGGCTATCAGGTAGGTTTTGTGATTAAAAATGGACACATGTAATGTATTGATAACACGACAAGACGTGTCATATTGTGCGCTAACCAGGAAATGTACGTAATTTTTAATATAAACCAAAAAATACGCTAACCGAGGTTCCACCTTTGTATTTTATTTGAATTCATTTTTAGTTATAAATTGGAACCTTTGTTAGCGTCCGCCCTGGTTTACATGCTTTTTGAAAATTTACGCTACAGTTTTGCCTCTGTTTGCGTGCATTCTCTGGTTAGCATACAATATTGCACGCATCTTAATACATTTTTAGCACAAAATGCCCTTCCTTGACAGCATCCTATTAGCTAGCTTAAGTTACGTCGGCCGTCTATGATGTCATCAGAGGTTGAATCTCAAAGATGTTAACACAAAACACGTTTATAGTTTTACATGTAAACAACAATTCTAAATGCATATAAATGAGGAATAAGAGGGGAAAATGAACATTTAAGGTTACTTTTACCTTCACTGACACGTAGCAAGATCAACCACCACCAGCTTCATGTTTTCAGTCACGTCAAGAATCACGTCTTCAATGAAGGTCATTGATCCCTTTTATTTATATGAATTTATATACATTTCCAATTGTTTTCTGCATGTAAAACTATTTTTAAAAGTGTTTTTCTGTTAACATTTTTGGCTTTCTGGAACAAATTATATGAATTAACATTATTTCTTTGGGGAAAAACTGATTCAGTTAGAGTCGGACCTTCTGGAACGAATTAAGGACGCTAACCAAGGTTCCACTGTATATTGAGTACACTACTTTTCTCCAACCAGCAGAGGCACTGTTTTATAGGCTCAAATAGCTTGCAGTCAAAAAAAGAACAATGACGTAAGTTATAGTAAGATGGACGACATCCACCAAGACCACCGTGGCAGCATTGTTCTAATATGTACACTGGCATTAAAAACAGGAGTTCAGAACATCCAATGAAATGTAATTCAAAAAGTAACAACTCAATTTTCCCCATAGTTGATCAAGGAAATTAATTCCAATAAAATAGCTGGCAAGATAAGTGAGTAGCAAGACTACAGTCAAGCACGGTGGCAGACCTGCCAACCTTGAAGAAATTTGATGAGTACCCCCCGCCAACTTGACAAATCAAAGGATGTGGATATTTTTAGAAAATAGTTTTATAGTGTTGCAAAAATGCTAAAAAAAAAAAAATTAGTTCATTTTTAAAGACAAAGCTGTGTTGTTGTTCGTTATTCGTGCCAACATCCCAGCTTTTTCTCTTTCCATTATGCCTTTTTTTCTATTTTTCCCCCTTTTTTTTGTTTAATTTTATTTTTACCATGTGCAGTGGGCCAATAACTATGGAAGCCTGTTTCCGCCACTGAAAGAAGAAAAAAAAATACCCCAATCGCAAGTCATAATTATGAGATAAGAAAGTCATAATTATGAGATAAAATGGCAAATTTATGAGATAAAAAGTGCACTTTTCATTTAAGTATGCAAAACGTGAATTAAACTCAAATGACATGGTGTCTTTGAACGCAACCCTTCCCTCATTGCACATAATAACGTGGTGAAAGTGTGATTCAAATGTTGTGCTACTATTAAAGAAACTAGTGTTAGGTAAATGGATTTTCAAACATTGTCTGCCATATTTTAGCTTGATTTAAATTTTCTGATCATTTGGAGCTGTTAAAACCTACAAATATATTTAATCCTGTCCTGTCTTTTAGCTTTCTTTCAATAAAATACAGTAAAAAATGCGCATATTTCAGACATATCTGCAAATGGTGATTAATCATGATTAATTAATTTGAAAAACGGGATTAATCGGACTAACAATTTGAACCCTCTGCAGTAGACAAGCTTTGTAACAGCATCACAGAACTTCTCATTCAATGTAAAATTCAAAGAACAACAAATCAATGTGATTTATCCCCGATCATGGAAATCACGTCAAATTCCCTTTCCAACAAATACAATGTGTACTTTGCGAGTGAATAATAACCATACAACTTTGCAGCATACAACTCTGCCTCAAGTCTTTATCCAGTGTATAAACCCTATGACCTATTCTGACCTTTCTGAATTGACATCCCAGCCAAATGTCTGCATGCTTAATAAGCCCCGAGGATGAGCAGATGTGCACTGGTTTGCACCACTCCGGCCCACCATATCGGCAACACTACAGTAGTGTAAAACTGCAAGAGGAGGCACTTCTCCAAGAGCATGTTGCCATGTGTGTCTAAAAAAAGAACATGATTGAGGAATAAAGGCAAACTTGTTTTATATTCAGCACAGAACCTCAGCACTGGCAATCAACTTTAGCGCCCTCAAGCAAACAAATGTTCCATAGTCTGCCTTTCTCAAACCTTTAGATCTCGGTGAATGTCAGCAATATTATCTTCCCATACCAGTCCTCACTACAAGTCTTGAAGGCCCGGCCACCGCGTGCCAATCAAACCTCAAGACGCCGCGACAGCTGTGATGTAGCCCACCACCCGAGGGGGAGAGGCACAGAAGAAAGACCCTGGGGCTGATCGATGGTCTGACTCGGCAAATATCAGGCCTGACCATGGGGCGGCAAAACAAAGTGTCTGACGGCGAGGAATCATCCTGCCATGCCGAGCCAGATCTGCTAAATGCTGATGAGCTGCTTTGAAAAGGTCCCGCCACTTGGGATATTCTGTGTCAGACATCAACTGCATGCTTTATTCAAGAGAAACCGGCTTATTGTCTGCTTCTGTTACAGTATCGCACAAAAGTGAGTACATCTCCCACATTTCAGCTACCGGTTTTATTGCATCTTCTCACGGGACAACACCGTAGACATGAAACTTGAATACACTTTAGAGTCTTCAGTGTACAGCTTGTATCAGGGTGTAGATTTATTATGCACTGCCTACAGTCAAGCATGGTAGTGGTAGAGTCAAGATCTGGTGCTGCATGAGTGCTGCCGGCAGTGTGGAGCCGCATTTCAGTGAGGGATGACATGAAATCCAACACGTGCTGTGACATTACAAAGCAGAGCATGAGCCACAGATTTTAGGAGTAGAAACAAGCTCACACAATATTTAACAT
Source organism: Dunckerocampus dactyliophorus (assembly GCF_027744805.1). NCBI lineage: Eukaryota > Metazoa > Chordata > Actinopteri > Syngnathiformes > Syngnathidae > Dunckerocampus > Dunckerocampus dactyliophorus. The sequence goes on from NC_072826.1 coordinate 4,123,284, forward strand.
GGACTGGACTGTTCACACTGTGCTTTTGAATTGCTCGTTGTTGTTTCATTAAAGGGTCCCTGACATGATTCATCAACTTTGCTTAAATATGTTATATATTGTTTGTAATTATGTTCTACATTGTTTGATTTTTGAAAGCGAACGATAAATTCGCAAAAACTACATTTACATTTGTAATTTGCATTAGAAATATGTTTGAATAACCTACAGCACCTCAAAATACTTGGTGATGCAAGAGAATAAAGAATTTGTCATCACAAAAACTGGATTCCAATGCATTTCCCTCACAAAATTGACTTGTGAGGTTTTAAAAAACTGTTTACAGAGGTCTGAGACTTCATTATTATGTGTGGGGTGCGCTTCACTTGGCAAAACACGGAGCTGTGTACCATTAACAAAACACGACAGCTCGGTTTCACTGGAGATTGCAAATGTATAGAACAGCTTCAGAAAAACGTGCTCCAAATTCCTCAACTTTGTAACATCATCTCGGCTCAAGTGTATGGATTTTCCTGCTCATAGCTGCCTGACGTTATACAGACTTGACTTAAATAAAAATAATTATCTGAGCAAAGGTTGATCAGCTGATATATAGTTTATACACTCCTGATCAAACATTTAAGACCAGTTGAAAAATTGCAGGAATGTGCATTTTGCTCTGTTGGATCTTAACTCATTCAATACCAAAGACGTATTTATAAGTTTCTATAAACCGAACGCCCGATCCCTAAGACGTATTTATACGGCTTTTAAGTTTTTTTGCGTGAAAGGCAAAAAGAGGTGGTGAGGCAAGTGTACACTAATAGATTTCAGCAGCTTTAAGCCATAAAAACAGCCACAAGGTGGCAAAAGTGCATTTGAGGGTGGGATTGTTGAGCTCTATAAGCAAGGCCTCTTGCAGCACGCCATTGCTGCTGAGGTTGGACGCAGTTAGTCAGTCATTTGAAAACTTCTTCAAACAACCTGAGGCTCATGGAACAAAAAAGTCAGGTCACTGGCCCTGAGCTGGAGGATCCCATTGGCTGTCCGTCAAGAACGGGACCATCCCCGGCCCAAATGAAGGGTTGTTACTGGTGCTGAGCACAGTCTAATAACCATCAGGAACACTGCCAAAGAAGATTTTTAAAATAATTTTTAAAAAGTATTCAAAGGCCTTGTCTCCTTCAACGCCACAAAATTGCAAATGGGACATTGAAAGGTGGAAGAAAGTTTTATCCTCCCTTGACGGTCCTGATGGCTTCCAACGTTACTGGCATGACAAGGAGATCCCACCTGAGATGTTTTCCACACGGCACAGTGGAGGGGGTGCCATCATGATCCTTTAATGGAACAATGGAGCTTCAGGTTGTGCAGGGACGTCAAACGGCAGGTGGTTACGTGTACCTGTAGATGTTGCAGGGGGCATCCCTCATGACTGAAGGCCCTCGTTGGTGTAGTAATGACTGGCTTTTTCAACAGCACAACGCTGCACCTCATAAAGGACTTCTTCCAGAGGAATAAGCTCACTCTTTTGGACCATCCTGTGTGTTCCCCTCTTCTAAATCCAATGCAGAACATTTGGGGATGGATGGCAAGGGAAGTTTGCAAAAATGGACATAAGTTCCCGAAAGTGGATGCCCTCCGTGAAGCCATCTTCACCACGTGGAGCAACATTCCCACTAGCCTCCTGGAAACACCGGCTTCAAGCATGCCCAAACCCATTTTTCAGCTGATTAACTACTCATTGCTCACTCCTTTCTGCAAACTTTTATTTCTATTTTCAGGGAGTTTCGGTTTTTTTTGGAATACAGTCTTAAACTTTTGATCACCTGACATTTCACTTTAATGCTTGTTTGCAATAAATTGTCTACTCAAAACATTTTTTTTTGTCTCACTCCGATTTCTTCTTTTTGCATTTTGAAGCTCTGCTCAGAACCTTGTTATGATCCAACAGTGCAAAATGTACATTCTTGCTATTTTTCAACATTTCTTGCTATTTTTTACAATTTAAATCAGGAGTGTATTAGCTGTTGCATTTTGTTCCCTTACTGTACACAAAGTGAGAACCAGGAAATGTTATGACTCACACACACAAACACCACAGTCCAATCTTTGGGGCACAGGTGGATAAGAGAACGCAGATGAGATATCGCAGATGAGCAGAAGCAAAGATAAAAATGTTATGTAATTATGTAAAGTCTGATGGCCGTAGATGACCGTCTGTGCGAGTTGACCTCTTAGATCGTCTTAAGTGCCACTGGAGGGCAGCCAGATTTACACGGCGTCCAAAACAGATGGCGGAGGCAGGCAGACAGGACACCCGCCCACATTCTCCAATAGAAGCAGAACCACCGAGATAACCTGTGGTGCCGCCACCTGTTTCCAGCACGCTGCATAATTAAACAATAGCCGCACAAGTCGCCCACATCCCGATGACTCATTTACACGGCATTCCTCAAGCAGCACCTAGCCAGGCCCTTCATTGTAGGCTCATAAAACGCTCCTTTCCTCGCTTTTTGCCCTCCAGTTCATTCTACGACAATAAATCTGTTTAGTGCACTACCTAAACAACACACAAGTCCTGAGGATGCTTCTAAAAAAGTCTAAAAGAATCGTAAAAGACACCAACTATGATATTACTGGGGAAAAAAACACACACAACTGAGACAGTGGACCCCCACACAGTCGTGCTTAAGAATTCACACCCAATGCAAATTCACGGACTTCTGGGGGCTGATAATTGGCATTTTTCCGCAGGTAACACATCTCATTCGCCTTCAGATGGTAAAAATGTATAAATATGTGGTAATGCAGGTCAAATGTATAGCATACAACCACCACTGTTTAAAAAAGCCTACATTTTTTTACATGTTACATTGATCATGTTTTTCATCAAGCGGTGCGATTTGGGACATTGTTCGGTGGTCCTTGAACGCACCACAATAGCTGTGAGACGAGAAGCAAACGTGAAACTTAAGTGCCGTTTACACTTGCATGCATTTTGCCTCCGCATTGTCCCGCAATTTGCCCTGGCAATACGTGTCGTGTCGTTTACTTTTTTATTTTTGGCATGCGGGAAAAGCATGAAGACTAGTTTTCGCACTGGTTGTGTTCTGTTTATGCATAAATTATGCACTGTGCAAGCAATTTGTGACCGAAAATGGTACACATTGGCATGAACTGACCACGCTCCTGCGCTACTTATTAAATTTTGTCAAGTAGTGTTTACGTCTAGTGCACAACAATAGTGTGCGCGATACGCATTGTTCCTGCATGGGAATGTATTGTCACCACCACTTCCCACATCCCTGAAGCAGTTGTGGCATTATTTGGTCCTGCTGTCTCCCGCTGCATCCTGCATCACCCACGCAACAGCAGGCATCACTCCTATAGCTTCATTAATTCCTCTATTTGCAAAGGACCTAAAAGATGTTGAACTCCAGAGAAGAAGTTCATGCAATAAAGAAAAGTAAGTCTATATTTTCTTGCAGCTGCAGGCAGAGAGAGTGCCAAGAGTAGGAAGGAGGCAATAAAGTACAAAAAAACAGGCACGGACATTGTGGGAGAGGAAATTGCTGACTAGAAGACATCACTTTGGGCATTATGATTAATTATTAGCACAAAATCACAAGAAAGATCCAACACGCTACAGAAATGACTTGAAAATTCCCCCCGAATTGCTCCAAGAGGTGGTGGAAAAGTGAACCCATTCATGAGACACACAGTCACACTTTGACGCACTGCACTTTGTTTGCATATACCATAGGTTGTGGTGTGTTCACAGTGCGTTCATGTTGCATTCATGACTAGTTCACGGAAATTCCGCGTGCCACAAATTTTGAACATCTCAACATTTTCTGCACACTGGCATGCAGCCCCGCACAGTTTACACATACTTCACACTTGTTAAGGATCAATTTACTCATTGGCACGCTAAATTGCGTACTATTATGAGGACAAAGTGTGTGCAAGTGTAGACGGGGCTTTACATTTCCCAGTCCTCTTCCTGCCTGTTTGGAGGCGAGAGACGAGGAAAACAGACACACAAACACATAGCAATATACTGAGGTCAGCAAAATTATCCAGTTCATTTCCATCTATTGTGTGTTTCATTAATTAATTTATTATTGGCTCAGGCCTAGTGCTCGTAAGTCATGTTTTTTCTGAATGACAAATCTTGTAACATTTTAAATCATGCGAGATTTTTGGACACGAGATCTTGTGACACACCTAATTATTTGTGGATTTTCACCATTCACTCGTAGCCTTGGAACGTAACGCCCACAAAAAGTGAGGATCTACTGCACACTAAGTACTTAATGGCCTCTGCTTCACGCAAGTGCCCTTGAGCCTTACAGTGATTCATTTGTCACTCTCACACACACATACACACATGCACGCGCACGCACAGACACACGCACACGCTCTCGTTTAAACGTGATTCATAATGTTTTTGTTTTTGTTTTTGTTTTTATTCCACTTCATCTTGCCAGTGTGTGCAGACTTATAATTTAACAATACATTATTGTCAATGATCCTGCTATTAAAAAGTATGAATTCTTTTGGGCTTGACTGTGTTTCTTGGTGGGGCTTCTTACAACCTCACAGTAGGAAGCTGGATGAAATTTCTGTGTGGTTCCAATAATATTTTTGACGTGATAGAGGGCAGTTGGTGTTACGGAAAGCAAAATACCTTGATGTAGCTCTCTAGCCTTGGATAGACTCTTTTCACTCCCAGGAGCACAGAGAGAATGTTCCTGTGAGGGAAGGAGGTCGTGACCACGTGTGTGACTTCAGGAATGGAGAAGACGCGGAAGCCAGATGTCTCATAGCGCTTCAGAAGCTCCTCGTCCGCCTTGTCCTCTCCCTCGCTCACAATGCTGCCCACAGCGCAGCGGCATTGAGGTCCAGGCACCTTTGAATCAAATCAACACCATAGGATGACCATTTTAAACAGAAAATGCACAAGCAGCATGTGCTCTTTGCTGACAGTATACATGTTTTCTGTATTGTCAGCCAGGTGCTAAATTTGAAGACAAAATATGCTCATTAATTACAGCGCTAATTGCAGTATTTGGCGTTGTGGGTATTGGGTGCACCCTGATGCCAATTAAGTAAGGGAGGAGGAGACGCTCTAAACAAACGAACCCTCCTGGGACATGCAAGCCTGCTGGGCTGAGCGCCACTAGAAGCACGCAGAATAAATAACCAGAACAGTCAATGTGTGCAAGAACCCATCACACGGTGTCTTCCAAGCAATGCCACCATGTGCATTTTTCTCTTCCGAGACACTGATGAGGACAAATGTGCTGTTCACCTCAAGCTGCTGAATAGTACAAATGTATGCACATGAATAGTGAGTCATTGACTGTTGGTTTCCTGCATGGACCCAAGCTGGAGCATATTGACCTGAATATAAGATGCTATTTTTTCCCCAGAAAAATATCTGAAAACAACAGGTCCTCTTATATTCGGGGTCTAGAGATTAATGCATACAGGTCACACAAAACAGCTTCTCCAGTCCCTCATGCAAGTCAGAGCTTTTCTTCCTGCCACTCACACACACCACACTTCCTCCTTGTCACGAGAGGACTGGGAGAGGCATTCACGGACACTCCAAAAATCACAATAATGTCATTATTATGCGGTTATGTGTGGTCTAAATAAACAAAAAGACAAAAAAAACAATAAGTGACTATTCTGATCATTCACTAACAGAACTCTTACGGCATTGTAAAGTTGATAAAACGTTCATATCATTAAACAATTCATGGAAAAGTATGGAAAAGTTCAGACATTTCATCCAAAAATAACTCTGATTAGCGCCCTAATGTAGACCATGCAAACCTTTATGATCCTGCCTCTTAAAAGCATCGGAAATGAGAATCGTTAGGAAAATCAAAACAAGGAATCAGAATCGTTCAAATTCAAACGGTGCCCCACCCTAGAGGACACACCTGGGCAACAAAGCACACCTGCCAGTTACATGTTCCAATACATTTGCTCACATGAAAAATGGGGTGGGTTCAAACAAAAGGTGCGATCTTCTAAGTTGTAAATACCTGGAAATAAAAGCTGAAATGCTGCTCTTGGGTCTCATATTCATCTTTTGCTGTCAAACCCAAATGTTTTCAGTCTACAGCGAAACTAAAGGTATTGACCTCACTGTTCCAATACTTCTGGAGGGCACTGTATGATTCCATCAATCTTATATCTTAGTGGATGTAAAAGATGCGCACAGGGAGCTATAAGCATTTACGGCACATTCAATAAAGTCTCAGTGGAATGAGGGATGATCTCGAAAACAATCTGACTGCAACTTCTCATCATTGTTCCGAATCAATATTAGTGATTGTATGGGGCAAGCTTTGTAAACAAAAAGATAATGCGTCAAACATGTTGTGAAATACATCTATGGGTTACATACTGCAGTCTGCTCACTAATGATCCAAACTTGCATAAATTCCTGACACTGTGGGAGTTCACAGTGGGTTTTTTCATAACCACAGGATTCCACTTATAGAATCCAGCAAAAGCAATAGCGTCTTGTTCTGTTTATCTATGCGTATGCAGTATAAGCAGAATACACAGAATTTGCGGACTTAGCTAGGTTACAATTGCAGTCCTTTAGAAAAGCATATCAGTTAGTCTGTTTTAAATCATATTGTAGTATGCGTTTTGTCTGGCTGTGAATCAAATCAACAGAAATAGTTTTGTTTTACCAATCGGAACCTATGCCGAAAGAATGTTTGGCTTGGTTGATGAAGACTTGAAAGTAGCGCTAAAGACACAGTGTTCGTTCACATTTTCCATGGACCCTGCTCAAGCTTTTTCCCAACAGCAGATGCGAGAACTTTGGTAGGTTTCCAGATTGGAAAATGTTGAGAACCACTGTTCTGAGCTAATAAATGAGAAGACCAATAAAGACAGATTGATCGGACCTGCTTTAGAGTCCCAGGGTTTCCGCTACATGTAATTGTTCGTGGTGGTGCGCCACTACAAAATAAAAGCCGCCACACCTTAATTTTTTTTTTTAAACAATTTTAAGTAATATATTGTATGAATGGATATCCTGTATACAACCCCTGGCAAAAATTATGGAATCACCAGTCTCGAAGGATGTTCATTCAGTTGTTTAATTTTGTAGAAAAAAAGCAGATCACAGACATGACACAAAACTAAAGTCATTTCAAATGGCAACTTTCTGGCTTTAAGAAACACTAAAAGAAATCAAGAAAAAAAGATGTGGTAGTCAGTAACAGTTACTTTTTTAGACCAATCAGAGGAAAAAAATTATGGAATCACTCAATTTTGAGGAAAAAATTATGGAATCATGAAAAAAACAACAACAAAAGAATACTTCAACACACCACTAGTACTTTGTTGTACCACCTCTGGCTTTTATAACAGCTCGCAGTCTCAGAGGCATGGACTTAATGAGTGACAAGCAGTACTCTTCATCAATCTGGCTCCAACTTTCTCTGATTGCTTTTGCCAGATCAGCTTTGCAGGTTGGACCATTTTCTTCAACTTCCACCACAGATTTTCAGTTTGGTTGAGATCCGGACTATTTGCAGGCCATGACATTGACCTTATGTGTCTTTCTTCAAGGAATGTTTTCACAGTTTTTGCATCCTGAAAAATGATTTCATCATCCCCAAACACCCTTTCAATTGATGGGATAAGAAAAGTGTCCAAAATGTCAACGTAAACTTGTGCATTTATTGAAGATGTAATGACAGCCATCTCCCCAGTGCCTTTACCTGACATATCATCAATGACTGTGGAAATTTGCATGTTTTCTTCAGGCAGTCGTCTTCATAAATCTCATTGGAACGGCACCAAACAAAAGTTCCAGCATCATCACCTTGCCCAATGCAGATTCGCGATTCATCACTGAATATGACTTTCATCCAGTCATCCACAGTCCACGATTGCTTTTCCTTAGCCCATTGTAACCTTGTTTTTTTCGGTTTAGGTGTTAATGATGGCTTTCGTTTAGCTTTCCTGTATGTAAATCCCATTTCCTTTAGGCGGTTTCTTACAGTTCGGTCACAGACGTTGACTCCAGTTTCCTCCCATTTGTTCCTCATTTGTTTTGCTGTGCATTTTCTGTTTTCAAGACATATTGCTTTAAGTTTTCTGTCTTGATGCTTTGATGTCTTCCTTGATCTACCAGTATACTTGCCTTTAACAACCTTCCCATGTTGTTTGTACTTGGTCCAGATTTTAGACACAGCTGACTGTGAACAGCCAACATCTTTTGCAACATTGCGTGATGATTTACCTTCTTTAAGAAGTTTGATAATCCTCTCCTTTCTTTCAATTGACATCTCTTGTGTTGGAGCCATGATTCATGTCAGTCTACTTGGTGCAACAGCTCTCCAAGGTGTGATCACTCCTGTTTAACTGCAGACCAACGAGCAGATCTAATCTGATGCAGATGTTAGTTTTGGGAATGGAAATTTACAGGGTGATTCCATAATTTTTTCCTCAGAATTGAGTGATTCCGTAATTTTTTCCCTCTGATTGGTCTAAAAAAGTAACTGTTACTGACTACCACATCTTTTTTTCTTGATTTCTTTTAGTGTTTCTTAAAGCCAGAAAGTTGCCATTTGAAATGACTTTAGTTTTGTGTCATGTCTGTGATCTGCTTTTTTTCTACAAAATTAAACAACTGAATGAACATCCTCCGAGACTGGTGATTCCATAATTTTTGCCAGGGGTTGTATATGCTACATAGATGCATATGTAGCTTATTATTTACGCACATATTGACCACCATTAATTCAAAAACAATTTAAAATATAATAAATATGTTTCGCTGAGCTTTATTTTGATAAGCATGCAACGGAATCACCAATCTGCCTTGCTGGCACATGCGCATGTGACCAGATCTTGTGTTGACTTTCACTTGCTTCCCTATCATCGGGAAAATAAACAAATAGCCCCTAAAATGTGTAGTCAGTTGACAACAACTTGTCACATACTAAGCCTATCTATGGCAGCGTGTGTGATCGCTCACGTTTCAATATCATTCCACATTCTGGTATTTTTGTGCACATGCCTGGCTGGCGGCATCTGGCTAGCTCGTTACTTTTTTAAAGTGTCACTTAACAATCGTGCGCTCTTGTTATCATTATAACACTTATGGATTGTCTTCAAAATGCTAGTTGTGTGTCAAAGTGCAACAGTAACACGTAGTGGACAGCTTTAGACAGTGACTTAGCTTTGCCATTAAATTAACAGTTTTGCAATGTTCTGGGTTCAAGTTCTGCTAGTCATGCATTTTAAAAAATTAAATAGATAAGTTAATATATAAATAAGTCATAAAAAATTGCTATTTGTCATTAAAAAAAATAAATTGCAGACGCAGCTGCGGGACAACACAGCAGTCCGCGCTCCCATGCAGCCCACCACCACAGCTTAAAAAAATCCCTGGGGGAAACCCGGAGTCTGCTGGGATAGACTGCAGCTTCCCCATGTCTCTGGTCAGGATAAGAAAATGGATGCCTGGATGGTCCAAACAAAACTGACATGTATTCTGCACACGGTAGGTACCCAAAATAAACAAACCCATGACCTTAAAACTGAAGTGACGTACCAATCCGTGATTATGACGCACCATTACACCCTTAGTTCATACACATTTTCCAAGGTCAAGGCTTGACATCTTTGGGATCAGTTTTCAAGCTTTTCGCAATTACAACTTGGATTTGGTACGCTTTCAGATCGGAAAAGGTTGGGAACCACTGCTCTGAGGTATTAAAAGAGAGCAAGAATTAAGTCAGAATGGCTGATGATCAGTTCAGGGTGAAAGTGTGTCTCTTGCCCTCTGATCCACTGGGATAGACTCCAGCTTACCCGTGATCCTGTATTTGAACAAAACTGTGAGGGGCATGCATATTTGATATTCACTGGCATATAAATGAGTTTCACATGAACTTTCTGTCAAAGCAAGCATTATATTGTCGACTATTTCATCAGCCTCCACAAAGAACACCAGCCGCACTAATTCCTGACCGACTCGTCCTCTGCAGCTTCCATCATGTTATGACCTCACCGTGGCTCCTTGAAACTTGCCTCATCTTGCTAAATTTTAATGAATGTCATATTAGCGGCCTCCGGTTGCTTATGGGAACGTGGACAGGACGTAAACATCTCGGTAGAGAATGAAGAAAGCCGCAGGGTAGAAGACGGGAAGGCACATTAGGTCAGGGAAACACCTCTTGAAGCTCAAGAGTTGTCTCGGAGAAAGAATTCATGAGCGGGGCCCAGAATATGTGATTGCTTTTTTTTTTTTTGGAAGGAACAAAAAGAGCCACTCCAGCCCGGTATCCATGGCAACCATCTCCGGACCAACTCAAGTCCTTGTTGAGGTCTTTAGTTTCCCCAGAGGAAATGATTAACGCTGGTAAACGTGAGAAAAAGGGGAGAAAAGAAGAGTGAGGGGGCGGGAGTAGTCATGCAGACACTGCTCCTCTGTCAGCTGCACCTTTTGAAAAATCTTCTCACCGCAAACATCAATGGCAAGTGTCTCCCCAGCTAGACGCCAAATGGAAGTTCTCCTATTTGAGAGCACTCTCTGGGGTTCCTGTCGAGGACTGAAAGCATCCAGCGGCTCGGACACTAATGAGCTGAGATCATTACACCAATTATTTGAACTTAAATCAGAACTTGGCTGAGACTGTGCAGAGCCAGCACCCAAATGCTATCTTAATTGTCAGCTGGGGAAAAGAGGATTAAAGGCAGCACGAGGAAGATTCTACTGATGAGACATTTGAAAGGTGCTGCTAAAATTAAGTAACAGCTCTGATCAGAGGAGACAATAATGAAGTGGTTGAAAAACATAATCAGCAAATACATACAGGTCTTGTGAAACCTACCTTCACAAAACGAAACAAAGTTAATATGCTTGTTTTACCAGAATATTAACAAAACGTTGCCATCCGCAGCTGTCACATTTTCTATTAAAACGTCAACAATTTTGTATACACACTCGAGGATGTTGTGTTAGACCAATATGTACGTCATTTAACATTCCAAGGTTCCACCCTGCATTTCTTCTTTGCAAGTTCTGTTTGGATAAAGACTGTTGGAAAATAAAGTACACCTGGTCGATTCACAGGTGGGAAAAAGCACCACATGGGTTGGAAGACTGCACACACTGTGTGGGATTAGGTATCAGGAGTGGTTCCAACAGAAATTATTGCCTGCTGTGCAGAGACTCAGATATGTTTGGACAAGCTCTCCGAGAACAGAAGGTAGGAAAACATCTCAAACATTTCCAACTAGCTACATTTTGTATGTAGTGTTATGGTGTGGAACGGAGTCTAGTGGTTTATGACACATGCACACTTGATCTGACCTCTTACTGTGGCTAACGTATGCAGTCATCCCTTCTTTATCGCTGTTAATTAGCTCTAGACTCGACCGTGACAAGTGCATTTCCACAAAGTAGAATTCCTTCTTTATAAATGGAATATTTTCATAGCTATGGCATAGAAAACTGTGTGCGACCATTCACATATGTTTTTTAACATTATTAGAGCCCTCTAGACATGAAATAACATGCTTATAGTCACCTTTAGGCTTGTATTACCCAATATAGTAGATATAATCAGAGAAAATAAGCCATTTAAAGGAAAAGTGCACTTTTTTGGAATTTGTGAGACATGAACACATGTATTTGTCTTTTCTGTGCATTCTAAAGATATAAAAAGAGCTAAAAAGAGGCAGCTAGGAATACACGTAATGGTACGCACCAAAGAGAAAGACGTGTGCATGTCTCACATAATTGAATGTGGATGATGTGCACTTTCCTTTGACAGCATGACAAAATGGAATGTTTCTATTAAAAAAAGATTTCATAAGCCATTTAACAATCAGGAAACCCCAAAACTACAAATCAAGTTTGTTTGGAATCTGAACAGCCACACATAACACAACACCCTTTGCATATGTACCACTTAGTATCAAACACAAGATGAATTCAAAGACTAAATGTCAGTGCTGACAGCGATGGATTTTTTAAATGATACTTCTGACGTAATGCGTGATTATTGTGCTGATTTAATGGAAGTCTTCATTGTTCATGTTTAAAAAAAAAACTACAAATGCCTCAATTGGTCTTGATGGAAAGGTACTGTTGCCATCTAACGGCTAAAAGGAAATATTGCCCAACCCTGACCGGTAACCCTGACTTTTTAAATTAAAGAATTACGCTTTAAGGTGAAAAACAAAAAACAAAACCCACAGTAGCGGCATGGCACGTCTTCTTTAAATGTTGTCTCGTGTTTTACTTACCTTTTTAGGGTCATCATAAAATATCCCAATGCAAGAAAGCGTCGGTCCGATACTGTTCGCTTCATGAAAAACTTTCCCGCAGTTTTTGTACGGTCCTACTTTAAGTTTGTAAACAAACGTGACTTTCTTTATCGGAGGATATCCAGTGGAGACGATGATTTGTGAGAAAAGTCCAGAGTACAAAAAGTAACCCGCTAGTAGCAAAAGACCGAGAGACAAGCTAACTGCCCCACACACGCTCGTCCACTCGGACATTATAGAGAAATAACAGTTGTCTTGTGTCGTAGACGTGGAATATTACTGTATAGAAAAATAAACTATTTCCACTCCTTCTATGCGAGGAGAACTTTTGATAAATGTATCAATCAAATCACTGGGACGCGCAATGAATGAAACTTCCTGGAACGTACCATTACAGCCCTTGAAGGGAGATTGGTAGTTTCAAAGACGTGGAAAATAGACGATTCTATTATTAGTAAACTAACTTAATTAAATGGCTTCCTTATTTCGTTTTCCTGTAACGTATTCGACGTTTAAACCACTTAATGGTACAGTACAGTTAAGTAAAGTAATAAAGTGGTGCATTCCTTCTTAGCCAATCATGTATCTATGAATAATAAGTGGGCTGGACTAGACCGCTTAAAAGATAAACATTACATGTTGGACACACTTCCGGAATAAGAATGGCTGCGAGAAGGTTTTACGACCTTACAGCTAAGTTACTGACTGGCGAAACATTGCGTTTTTCTTCGCTGAAAGGGAAGGTGGTTCTCGTTGAGAATGTGGCGTCTCTCTGAGGAACAACAACCAGGGATTACACCCAGATGAACGATCTTCACTCCCGCTACGCTTCTAAGGGCCTCGTTGTTCTGGGTGCTCCTTGCAATCAGTTTGGACATCAGGTAGGGAGAGAGGCCGAGCTACAAAAATGATCAATTATTTAACCAATACATTAGTCACTGAATTGGTCACCACCAGGGGTGCCCTAAGTAGTTAGTCATGACAAAAGTGGCAAGACAACAGTCGCAGTTTTTTTTTTCATCTGTTTATTACCGAGGCCACAGCAGTAATGGTCATGACAAAAAATAAACATCTTCCACAACAAAATAACCACATTCAAATAGTGGCCAGTGGTTAACCAATGCATTGGCCACCACCAGAGTGTGCCCAAACTGGTTAGCCATTCGAAAGTATATAAAAATCCACAAAACATGATAATAGTCTGTACATTTTTTTCACTTTCTACTTTTGTCAATGGATTACAGGGCATGGTTAATGTCAGTTAGGATCGTGTTTGAAATAACACCACAAAACATTCTATTGTATGTTTATTCTATTTTTGTTTATCACAGGAAAACTGCAAAAATGAGGAGATCTTGAGGTCGCTGCAGCACGTCCGTCCAGGGAATGGCTTTGAACCAAAGTTCACGCTTCTGGAGAAAGTGGATGTGAACGGAAAAGATGCCCATCCATTGTTTGTCTATCTGAAAGAAAAGCTCCCGTTCCCCTGTGATGATGCCATGGCTTTCATGACAGATCCCAAGTTCATAATTTGGAGTCCTGTCCGTCGGAGTGACGTCTCCTGGAACTTTGAGAAGTTCCTGGTGACTCCGGATGGGCTGCCCTACAAGCGCTACAGCAGGAATTTCCACACCATTGACATAGAAGCAGATGTTAAGGAGCTTCTTAAGCAAGTTGAGTGAAATGGATGATGGATGATATTAGCATTACACCGTGACTGTTTGGCCATTTTACTCAATGACGATACTCCTTGAAATATTGGATGGGGAGTTTCTGATGTGAATGTAAAAGACTGAGTCAGACATGGCGTGGCCTGATATCACCAAATTATTTGAAGACTATAATAAATATTTGAAATGATATGGATCATTACTGTCTGGTTTACAATGCACAGAAGCACATACCTCATCAGACACATCTTTAGGTACACCTACACAGTTTAATGAGATCCAACGCATGATCAAAAATAATGTCTTTACAAAGATATATTAGATAGATTTTGGTTGAAGCACTGCATTAAACTGGCTACTTAAGACGCACTTCTCAAAATGATGCTGTGCACTTCTACAACAAATGCAATAATAAACATTTTTATTAAATTAACACCACTCCTGTTTAAGGTAGTTTTTAGAATCTGGAAAAATGTTTGGCATACTACACAAATGCACAGCACTTATTTTATACAACTGCTTCCGGTACAAAAAAATATATAAGCTATAGTAACGTGACGACTGTAGAAACGCGATTTAATTATTGTGTTATTACAGACAGTGGCTTTATTTCACTATTATAAGTGACAAAATAACACATTTCTAATTGTATTAAAAACAATAACGTATACTATATCACGAAGGCTGTCTACGGCCTACTTCCGGTTTGCACAGCTGGACTCAAAGAGCGACTCGACTCATCCAACATGGCCGGCCAGGAAGACCCTGTGCAGAGAGAAATCCACCAAGACTGGGCCAACCGGGAGTATATCGAAGTGATCACAAGCAGCATCAAGAAAATCGCCGACTTCCTTAACTCTTTTGGTAAAATTTGCGTTCTACTGTGTATGTTTGTGCTTCGCCAAATCGAGAGATTGCCTGCCCCGTCGTGGTTAGCATGCCAGTGATGTCTATCGCAGCCACTCCCAGATAGGCTCGTGAGCGTATTGTTCTTATTTACAAAAGTGACATGTCTTTGTCGAGCTGTATCGAAATTTTGTTGTCATTATTAACTAATACTCGTTTTGAAATACCCCTCAACTAAACCTAAGCAAGTTTTTGTGAGCCGTTTGGTCACAACAGCCTGCTAATGCTAGATAGTTAGCTAGCTAGCTAGCTAGTCTGCTCGCTCTTGTCAACTTGTTTCCTGTTTAAATGATAATTGCCTTTATGTATTGGTGATGTCAATTATTGTATCATTTGGAGATCAATGCATATTTTAACAATGCCGAAAATTTGACCTTGTATTTTGTCCCCCATTAGACATGTCATGTCGATCTCGTCTGGCTACGCTCAATGAGAAGTTGACAGCCTTGGAGAGGAGAATTGAATATATCGAAGCAAGAGTGAGTATAAAGGGTTATATTTAGAACACTACAAATGAGTATTAAGACAACACCCATAAGAAAAGATGGTAAAATCACAAGAATAAACTAGTACTGTTATGAGAACTACGTGTAATTTTCATCATATGAAGGACTGTTTATCCAAATTCCCACATGAACCTGAACGCAGCAGCTGCCGAACTGTATCTAAATACAGGTGGTCCTCCGTGCCTAGACTGTGATGTATGTCGAGTTTTAGCATACTGTCAATTGGAAATTATACCTAATTTAACTGAAGTCACACACACTGTACGCAGAACACATAAAGGACATATACGGTAAATAAAGTAATACAACACCTTGCTTTTATCCATGCTATCTTGCAGGACTTTCTACCTTCTTAAAATACTGTCCCAGGCTAGTCTGGAAGGAAAACATCTCCTGCCAGATCTCCTTTTTAACAGCGCACAGAAGCCATGACTCCTCTAGCAGTCATTATTATTCAGTTATCTTTATCCTTAATGATGGTTGCGGTAGTCGAGTGGTAGGCACAAAAAACAAAGCAAATATTGAGCTTTTTTTGACACCCTGCCGCTTGGGAGACATTGAAGTCCAAAGTTAATTAGCAATGTTATCCTTGCGTAACATGGAATGTTGTAAACCAAGAACCACCTGTATTGACTATTTCATTGTCTAAACTGACAACATCCTCAACAATGCTTGCTTGTAATAGTATGACTTTTTCCCCAAAAATTAGTACTTTGTTCGTGTAATATTTTGACGTTATTTTTGTATTTTTTTTTCAGTCCCCCTCCCCATACTAATTTTGTAGTTTGAGTGTGTCATTCAATACATCTATATATTTCTCTGTTATTACAGGTGACTAAAGGAGAAACCCTGACTTAAACGTCTTCATGGACCATCACAGCCTCCCACTGTTATCTTCCCCTCTCCCACTGTCCCAGATAATCTTCTTTTTTGAATTTTTTGTGATGGAGTCCACCCTTTGTTTTGCTGCACATTTATTTTAAAATATGTATTCCTAGTTTTGCTTGTTTTATCTGATGCCACCAACATTTGTATGTGTCTGTGTCTCCTCAACATGACATTTTTAAGAAATTACCTTAAAAAAAGTGTTAACATTTTGTGGATTTTGGTTGTCGCCTGGTAAGGGAATGTGTTATACACCTTGTCAATAACGCAGCACAGAATTGATGAGTCGGGGAATATCCTCTCGTGCCAAGTTGAACGAGTCTTGTTGTTTAGTCTTTATTAAGGACTGATGTGTATAGTGTAATGTTGGGTTATGTGTCAACATTTAAATACTGTAATAAAAATATAAGAAAAACAACTCAGTTGCTGTTTGATCAAATAGTACATTGTTGCTTAAAATCATTTAGACCAGGGCTTTTCAAAGTGCAGCAAAAATAATACTGTTGGGGCCTTCCATGAGCCCCTCCGTATGTCGTTTTGTGTTTGACAGAAGTTAATTAGCATAAATTTGGGGAAAAAAATTCTCTTGATGTTTCTCAAGCTGCTGTGCTTCTATTTTAGACAGCACACGTTAATAGTGTGTTTTCATTACTTATTGCATAAAGTTACACGCGTTATTTATATAGTTTAATACATTTATAATAAGAAATGGCAATATGAAATGTATACAAAATGAAGCAATCTAGAGACTGTTTCGAGGCAAGGGCGCAGAAATGCAAAATGGCGCTGTCATGAGTACTTCTCCCCGAGTTAAGGTTTTCAGGAAAGGATAGCGGACTATTTCTGAAAGCAGCAAACTTAATCGACTTTCGAACAACATAAAACATAATTTTGCGTTTTGTTCTCCAAATTATATTCCAGTAATGACGAAAATCCAATTCAGATTGTTGCACACACGTCTGTTGGATGAGCAACGTAAAGCTCAATTGGCGCCTGTACAGCAAAATCGGGGTAGAAGTGCGTGAGTGATTATGCAGGGGAAACCCCAATGCATCTTGGGAAGAAGAAGGTGTCGTCGTTTTGTTGGAAGAAGTCCTTGACCACCTTAGGTCTTTTATTTCGCAAATATTGCCTTGATACCTTCACGTAGTATAGTTAAGATTAACTAACCGTAAGGGTGAGTTCATTTAATTCGAAACTGCAAAATGTAATCTGTAATTGCTGTGAGTTTACGTCGGTTTTTTGAATGCTTGTGAAATGACGACGTGCAAATAAGGGAGTATTTAGCCATTTA
Source organism: Dunckerocampus dactyliophorus (assembly GCF_027744805.1). Lineage (NCBI taxonomy): Eukaryota > Metazoa > Chordata > Actinopteri > Syngnathiformes > Syngnathidae > Dunckerocampus > Dunckerocampus dactyliophorus. The sequence continues at coordinate 4,140,851 of NC_072826.1, forward strand.
GCGCCACCATAACCTTTGACGTTTTCAGTTGTTGCAATTTACCGTTGTGTCTGTGAATGTAATTACACGCTAATTAATTTTTTAAATGGTTTTATGTTTGCTTTGCAGAGGTTGTGCAGGGGAGAAATGGGAGCAGATAAGAGGTGAGTACCAGCGGCGTTCGCCGCCATGTCAGTTAGATGACAATGAAATTGTCATTTCACGCAGACATCACAAATTAATAGACGGTGCACGCTTGCCTGGCTGTATGTATTGTAAATATGTTTTAAATGTGGCAATTAAAATGATTTGGTTGGCTGATAACGTCAGCTTTTTGTAGTATAGTATGGTTTTGACTTAGTTGTGCTAACTTGTTAGCATTCATAGAATATATGACAACTTTCGTCGTCATTGTTACACACTTTGAAATGCAGTTCAACAGATGTGTTAGCAGTATATGATAAATCATAAGCACGCAAAATTACAGTGTGTATAAAAGCAAAAATGTAGAAAACCCATACACATAGTTAATTAGTACTATCATATGTTAATATATAGTGCATACTGGGTAATATAAATTTGACCCTACATGTACTAAATACAGAGCCTGTTTGTGTTCTTTATTATCCATAATATGGATAAGAAACATTCTTGGGATTTTTTAAAAAATTTTTTGCGGGTTGAAATAAAAAAAACTTCCACACTGTGCAAGAGTAGTCAATACTGTATTTTCATCCACGCGGGAATGGATCACTGTCTAGAAAGGATGTAATACACAAGGGCCACGTAACTGTAAACAGACAGTTCAAATATAGCAGGATGATTTACAATATAGTCAAGCTAATATACAACAACAGAAAAAACAAAACAATCATATAAAATGTGTGAAAATTGAATTTTTAACAATAAAAAAGAATAAGTAAAATAAAAACATTAATATAAATGATAACTATGAACTATTAGAAGAATGAAAACCTGTCCACACATGGCTCCGTTTACAATCAGTCATCCTTTCAACAAATGTTTCAGACAAACATTACCTGAAATGACTGCAGTATCAGAAGTATCGATATTTTGAATTGAGAATCAATTTTTGAGCATGAAGACCTGGTATCACAAATATTGATATTTCGGTATTGACCCGTACATCACTACTACACAAAAATGGCGTGTAGTAACCAGTGTTTTCAGATTTTCCCACTCTGGAAGCCGCTGCAAAAAAAAAAAAAAAATCAGGACACCCAGAATGCCGTTTCCGTAGTCTTTAGAGCTAGCTCCCCTGCACCAGTCACTAATGGCTAGCCTGATTGTAGGATATATTATGGTTTTTCTCCTGCCATTTCTTCATTTCTCTTTCTAATGGCTCGCCCAATAGGATAAGTCGATCTGAACGGAGCGGCAGATATGGCTCCGACCAACCCCGCGACGAATCCGATTGGCGCGACAGACGAGAGCGAGATCAAGAGCGTGACCGCCGTTGGGCTGATGAGAGGCGAAGCGATCGCAGTGAGGGAGAACGCCGTGGATCCAGGGACAGTCCAGAGGTGATTATGCCTGTACGTTTTTTTTCTTGTTTTTATTTGTTTAATAACGCAAAATTAAAGCAACATTTTTGGGGTGAATTTTGGCAAATCCTCCACAATCCTTGTGTACATGACATGAACACACACGTCTTTCTCTTTTCTGTGCGTTGTAAAGATATAAAAACAGGTAAAAAAGAGGGCAGCTAATTAATGCACGTAATGGAACACACCTACTCCACCTAGAAAGGCCGCTATTAAAACACCTTCAAAAAGCTCCAACAAGGTTTTATGGTTTTATATCCATGCTGTGAGCATGTAGTAACAGCTACATTCATGATAACATGGAATACTTACAGTATTTTGCTCATTTGAAGCATTAACGGAGCTTCTGTCCTGGGTGCATTGATTTCACATAGCAACATAGAAAGGAACGCTACACCTAGCGTTAACTTTTCCAAACTCAAAAACAAAAACACAGCAGCAGTGGCGACAGCTCCAATATGTAGCGTTACCTTTCGCTAGTGGCCTGAGGCATTGTGAGCGAGTGTGTGGTGAAGCTAGTCGCTAGCCGAGGTATCATTACGCCACTAACATAGTTCTTGGGTGTAGCAATGTTAATAGTAACAATGTCGCTGTAGCTTGGTTAATATGCAGGTCACATTATGTAAATGGAGTGTTGTTGGTGCTTTTTTAAGGTTTTTTCAAAAAGCTTCATAGGCGGAATAGGTGCGTCCCATTATGTGCATTAAAGAGCTGCCTGTTTTTAGCTATTTTTGTATCTTTAGAACACAGAAAAGAGATGTTTTGTCTCATAAGGAATATGGATGATGGGCAAAATTCCCCCCAAAAAAGTGCACTTTCCTTTTTAAGTGATGTATTGATTTGTTTGCATTCAAGCAAAGAGAACGGAAAAGACGCAACAGTGATAGATCAGAAGATGGGTACCACTCTGACGGAGACTACCCAGATCAAGATTACAGAAGAGAAGCCGGGGATGAGAAGCGAAGCAAGACCATCATGCTCTGGGGTCTCTCTCCTCACATCACCGAAGAAGATGTATGCCTCTTGTGCGCGCATGCAGCCTGTTGTGTTGTGACTGAAGGCCTTTTTTAACCATCTTTCTGCCTCTTTCGTTCAGATTTGTTTCGCCATTGATCAGCTGGAGGGTCCCCAGCCTGCCGATGTCAGACTGATGAAAAAGAAGACAGGTGAGAGTAGGATACATGATGGACCCTGCCTTTCCCCTAGTCTTTTTGACCATAGGGCAAATCTGCTTCCGTTGAGACCCATTTAACCATAGCAACATGGTCAGGTTACTTCTTAAACAACATAACATAAAATGGTGGTTTCAGGTGCCATCAGTACAGTTCGTTATGAATCCTGTGAAGGTAAGTAACGAGCCATTGGCACACATTTTATTTTATTAGTTAGCCTGGCGTGAACATTGGTTTCAGTGGTGTTCCTTTTTTTTTTTTTTTTTTTTTTTGGCTATGGTAAAACTCTTAAGGAGCGGCCTGTTTACCAAGCAAGGCCTGGGTCGTGAAGCAGTTTGTGGAACAGTTTTAATAATATGCCCATGGACTCTTAACTAACACGCCTCCCGTCTATATTTGAATGCTGTCTCTAGGTATAAGCCGTGGTTTCGCCTTCGTGGACTTTTATCACTTGCAAGATGCTACCCGATGGATGGAGACCAATCAGGTTGCTTCACAATCGCCAAGTCTAGTTTTAATCTTGGAGATCTAGGGAAAATAACCCCAAAGGCAACCAAAATGCTTTAAACCAATAGATTCTATGTCACAGAGCAGATTTTTTTTTTATATCATGGTTGTTGGATAAATAGCTTGTTTTCAAGAAGTATAATGGTATCAGCTACCCTTTTTTATTAATTGTAAGGCCATCTCTTGTAACATGAGTGTAACACAGTTAACACACGATCATGAGGTTATCAATACTGGTATTATTGATGAGATTTTGATAGTTAACTGAACAGACTTTTTATAAGCCATGGAGTGATTTTTAATCTCCCTGTTTTTATTTTAGTCATTTTCTCCAACATGTTTTTGTGGGAAGCTCATGTATGGTTTTGCAGAGAGCAGTCACAATTGTCTTTCAGGGTCACATAATACACTTTGCTCCAGCTCAGTCTGGGCACTCGGGTCCCAAACACTTAAAAGAACCCTCTTACACATCACATACATCACATGTCTGTCTTAAGCACAAAGGATATGTGCTGGGGCTCCCTCACGTCCCCCCCCATTCTCTCCCCTTCCAAAATGCTTACTCTGTTGAGTTGAGATCAACACATGCCACAAATAGGCGGGTGACACTTGCATTCCTCTTTCAGAAAGATCTGTTCATCCAAGGGAAAAATGTGGACATGCACTACAGTCATCCCAGACACAACTATGGAGACTGGCTCTGCAATACTGTAAGTTAATTCTCTGTTATTTTTCCATTTTATAAACTAGCACACACTCATGCTTGAGTAGCTGCAGTCATGTTAGCTTGTTTGTAGAGTCAGCATATTTGCATAAAGAGTAGAGGTTAGGTGGCATCTGGGTAAATAAGGTGTGCTGCATCAATATTGACTGCAAGTTGTCTCAGGCAGCACTGTTCGGGGCTTTAGCAGGTGTATAATAAAAATGATGTGAACGGTTACTTGCAGTGTGGCCTGTACAATTTCCGGAGGCGGCTGAAGTGCTTCAGGTGTGGAGCAGCCAAAGTTGGTAAGTAGTTAAATCAACAGGAGGCCACCGACTCCCAACATCCAAGCAGTCTGAGGCAGCAGTGTTGGGATGCAGATCAGTATTTTGTTTTTATTTTTTTGGAGTTGTAATAGGTTACGGGCAAGACATATGGCCCTGTCACTCTTTTTTTTATTTTATTATTTATTATTATTTTTTTTTTACTGATGGGGGAGAGAGCATATACCTCAAACTAAACTCAATTGGCTTAATTATAAACCTTTTATCTTATGAGGGCTCATTAAAGCGATGTATCTGTAGTTGCATTTTGTTGACTGCTCAGAAAGTGATGGTTATGCACCTCGTCTTGTCTTTCTCTCAACAGAAGATTCAAGCACTAATGATGTCCCCGAAACTCAAGCCAGCGGAGACTACTGTGGGGACAGTAAGCACTTCTATTGCACCACCTAATTTGAACACGGTGCATATGGAAATGTATTCACTTTGTTCATTCTCATTCACAGCAATCATCCTGAGAAATATTGCTCCCCTCAGCACTGTGGAAGCCATCATGACCGTCCTGGCGCCATATGCTAATCTTTCCCCCAACAACATTCGCCTCATCAAGGACAAACAGACGGGCCAGAACAGAGGCTTTGCCTTTCTTCAGCTGTCTTCTCCTCTGGTAAAAAATACAATAAGAATTTATATAAATATGTAGGGCTGTCAAAAATAGTATGTAACATGTGCTACTTGAGCCAAATGCTCCCCAATGTGGAGGGGTGGACCATCGAGCACAGAAAAAACCTTATAGGCCACCTGAAATGCCAGCGCCATGGCATCTGAAAAGTACAAAAGGTTTGCCAGAGACCTCCGTGGCATCGCACCGGCTGCTCGGAGCATGTGTCCGAATATAGTGCACCTTGCTGGGCCACAGCAGGTGGCTCCCTCCGCTCTATACTCTGGTTCTCCTGATAGTGATGATGTGGTAGTAGTAATGTCATATTTGATTAGGACAAGTCAACAGGTGCAGTTGGTCAAATCTGAATTTGAGTCCTTGCCTCCAGGTGTGCACATGTACACTTAAGTCAAAATTTTTAAAATTGGATATAAAAAAGGTTTTCGGTTAACAGTACCATATGGGTCTTGAGAAGCACAAAGTTATTGGTATCGTTTTGAAAAAACATCATGCATCTCTTAGTTACGTAAAAATAATTTGCTTAACGCATTGCCGTCATCTCATCTTATGACGGCAGGCGGACAATAGCATTCCCCCACAGAGTCTGATGCTCTTTTATAGCTTTATTCTGACCTGAACACATCAACGGCAGTATAACTATAACACTGTACAGTATGTGCATCTCCAGCTCAAAAACACATCTCTAGCCCTCAGAACCACACTACTGACTCTTGTCACTAGACAACGGCGCCCAACATCACGTCTTTATTATGCGTGTGTGTGGTCTAAATTAACAAAGACAAAGAAAAACAGTAAGTGGATATTATCACACATGAGTAACTCTTACTGCGGAAGTAGAATTTGCTGCATTTAATTATGCTCCGAAATCCCAGAACATATCTACACTCAAAACGGTGAGTTCAACTTAAAAAATTGTTGTCTTTGAGCACAACTGCTCATGGCTCATAACAGGGTTAAAGTGTCATTCAAATGTTTTCTACTATTAAATAAATTAGTGTTAAGTCAATTGATTTTCAGACGTGTGCTATCTTTTAGCTAGATTTCAATTTTCTTTTCAGTTGCAGCTGTTATATACAATACATACAAATCCTAACCGCTTATCTTTCCTTCAATAAAATACAGTAAAAATGGGCATGTTGCAGACATAGTTGCAAATGGTGATTAATCAATTAATTCAATGAATTTTAAAACCAAAATAAATCTGATTTAAAAAAAAAAAAAAAAAAAAAAGTTCATCATTTGACGGCACAAAATTGATATTTGAATGTCCAAGTCGGTGGGGTGGTAATCCTTTTTTTTTTTTTTTTTTTTTTTTTTTACAGGAGGCATCTCAGCTGCTTACGATCTTGCAAGGACTGCAACCTCCACTAAAACTGGATGGGAAGACAATTGGGGTGGACTATGCCAAGAGTGCTAGGAAGTGTGTAGCCATCAAAACTGCTTTCTGAATGTTGCATATGTTAAGTGTAGAATAATTGTTTGGTTTTCACTAGGGACCTTTTACTTCCTGATGGGAATCGTGTCAGTGCCTTTTCTGTTGCTAGCACAGCAATTGCTGCAGCCCAGTGGTCCTCAAGTCAGGTAGGCACATCAGTCTTTTTGTTGTTGCAAGTTTTCAGCTACAGCGTTGGTTTTTGTTTTGCCACTTTAGCCCCAACCGAGTGGAGAGGGAGCTTCAGAGTACAGCCTCTTGCAAGAAGGCTTCCCTCCAATGTCACAGGTTAGTGTCACGGAAGAAGCTGATACACAGGATATTTATTTTGTGTGTGTGTGTAGTAGTTGAATAAAGCTCAGCAAATGTCTGATTCCATCTAGTGGCAGTTAAGACATTGCAACATGAACAGCCCCGGGGATGTTTTTCTACAGCCTAATTTAATGTAAACCCCAGTTAAAATGAAATGTATTCCACTGACCTAGCTGTATCTTTTTCAGGCTTTTTATCAAGCTGCAGGAACCAGCACTTCGCAGGAGAATGGGCTTCTAGGAGGTACCAATTGCTAACCATGATTCAGATGTTGGCCGTTCTGTTTAGAATACATTCCTCCCTCGCTATATTGCATTTTTGCAGAAATTAATTAATAAATGATGGCTTTTTCATTGTAAACGATGACCTATTATTAGTCAAATCTTATCGAAATACACTTGAGATGTAGTACTCTGGTCACTAGGTGGCAGTAATGACTCAAAACATTGAGACATTACCTAAACACTGCATGAAGTCAGCCATGGCATGTGCCACATGATATTGAAAAAAACTTTCTCCTCTCATCCCATGTGGCAGTGGAAAGTTTTTGGCTTCAGTTTAGAAGAAATGAATACAAGGCTAATTAGTTAACTCGCTAGCTGGCAGCCGCTTAGAGTCCCTGCAGCATAAGAGTTGCAATGTGGTGTAAACAAATTAGTGGGAGTGTAAAGGTTGTTGTCCGTGTTATTTCATGTCTACAGGGCTCTAACAATGCTAAATGTATTTAGAAAGTCATAATCAGGTTTTTCATGAATCCTATATCACGGGAATTTAACATGGTCAGGTCTTGAACCAATTAATCGCTATAAATGAGGGATGAATGTATTACTAAATATTTAAAATAATGTTATCTTTCAGTCACAGCTTAAATGCAAAACAATAAATGACCTGCACTGATATGTAAAACTTTGTGTCCAATCTTTAGCTGCTCCTGGAATGAAGATCGTTCCGACTGCAGCTGGCGTAGTTCTCTCCCCGGCTGTCCAAGTCTACCAACCTCATATAATTGCCCAGCCTGCTCTTCAGGTAGCGTGCATATTGCGCTGCTTTGGATTTGAAATGCTGCTATGGTTGGTTGTGTTCACTGAGGAAATTAACACGTGTGCTGCATGGACCTTTCGCAGGGATTACCATTTGGCCAGCAGTTGGAGGCTAAATCCCAGACCGGACTTCTCCCTGGTGCTGAAGCTGTGCCTGTTGCCACGACAACAGCTGCCAGTACAGCTACAACCTCAGGACAGGCTACAGACGCTGCCCTTGGTATGAGCACTTACTCATTATTACCACATTTTACTTGTGAATGCTTATCTGCTGTAGTTTGTGATTCTTATGTGTTGTGATTGACAAAGGTGTTCCGGATACATCCACTTATCAGTATGATGAGTCCTCTGGTTACTACTATGACCCTCTAACTGGTCTGTACTACGACCCAAACACGCATGTAAGTAGCACACAGGCGCAACATGAGTCCATGTTCTGCATGATGTGAGGATGCACTTCCTGTTTTCTCCCCAGTATTACTACAACTCTCAGACGCAGCAGTATCTGTACTGGGACAACGAGAAGCAGACATACGTTCCCGCCTCGGCTGACACAAACGCTGCACAAAATGCCACCAGCACCAAAGAACCTCGAGAAGGAAAGGAGAAGAAGGAAAAACCCAAGAGCAAAACTGCCCAACAGGTAGCATCTTTCGAAAATAGCAGCACAATTCATTTCTTTATTTTCTTTGCTTTCTTTTTGACTTTGTGTGTCCCCACCCCAGATTGCAAAAGACATGGAGCGGTGGGCTAAAAGTCTTAATAAGCAGAAGGATAACTTTAAGAGCAGCTTCCAACCAATCAGCCAAGAGGAAAGGAAGGAGGCAGCAGCTGCTGATGCGGGTTTCACGCTTTTTGAGAAAAAGGTACCCCAGCGAGAGACGAGGAAAACAGACACACACGCACATGGCAATATATTGAGGGCAGCAAAATTGTTCAGTTCATTTTCATTTGTCTGAACAAGAAATCTTGTCACGTTTTCATCTCACGAGATCTTGTGACACCCATATAAATCATGTTAATCTCAATGTATTCATTACATTTTCAGCAAGCTGGTGTTCTAGACAGAATCCCACCAGAGATGCTGAATATCCCAGAAGAGGAAGCAGCCAGCAGTTCTGGTAACGCCTCCAAGGTGAGTGTGTTTCTTCCACCTATAAGGCAAAGAGATGTATGGCATTGAAATAAATGTTTGTGTTTCTGCTGTGGCATCAGCCTGGCCTGGTGGCAGCCTACAGTGGCGACAGTGACCCCGAGGAGGCAGCCGAGGGTGCTGACGGAAGCCAGGACAAGATGACTGACTGGAAAAAGCTGGCCTGCTTGTTGTGTAGGAGGCAGTTTCCCAACAAAGAAGGTTTAATTCGACATCAACAACTGTCAGATCTCCACAAGGTAACGAGCGTCGCACCGTCTGTTTACTTCACGACCGCCTCCACTTTTTGCTTGTGTGATATGTCATCCGTCTTTTTTTAGAAAAACCTGGAAGTCATGCGCCGATCCAAAATGAGTGAATCAGAGCTGGAGGAGTTGGAGAGAAGAGAATCAGAGGTTTGATTAAAGGATATTTAAGTTGAGAGTGGCATATTTGCTTTTTTGTGCTTGCTTCTTAAGAAGTGTGTGTGTAGTTGAAGTACAGGGACAGAGCAGCTGAGAGAAGGGAAAAATACGGCATCCCTGAACCCCCTGTCGGCAAAAAGAAGAAATACTCCCAACCAACTCCAGCCGTGTGGGTATCTTCTTACTAATCAGTTTGCACAACATACTTTTATTCATGTTTTTCTAAAGTTCCAATCTATCCCTTCTTCTAGTAACTATGAGCAGCCCACCAAAGATGGCCTCAACAGTGACAATATTGGCAACAAAATGCTGCAAGCTATGGGCTGGAAGGAGGGTAAAGGCCTTGGTCGCAACCAGCAGGGCATCACTACTCCCATTGAGGTATTCATTTAGTTGGATTGGAATGCTGTGCAACGTACCACATCACCTCATTCTATTCTATTTGCCTCTTTAAGGCCCAACTGAGAACAAAAGGAGCTGGTCTCGGCACGAAAGGCAGCAACTACACCCTGTCTGCATCAGACACGTACAAAGATGCAGTCCGTAAAGCCATGTTTGCTCGCTTCACTGAGCTGGAGTGAATGATGAGCCTCAGATGAAGTGATGCTCCGAGATTGAATTGAAAGCAGCACATTTTGCATTCTCCTGCTCCTCCATCTTGACTCTCCACCGTGGCCAAAACCACACAGTAGAACCAATCTCAAATTGAGGCATGTGAACTTAATGTAGTAAATATAAATTATACATTGTACATATGCACAGTATAAGTACAGTTTGTTTTACTTTTGTGGTGCTAATGGGATGTTGACTTAAAGGAAAAGTACACTTTTTATTATTATTTTGCCCATCCATAATCCTTGACATGAACTTTTCTTTTTGTGCGTTCTAAAGATATAAAAACAGATAAAAAAAAAAGGCAGCTTATTAATACACGTAATGGGACACGTATTCCGCCTAGAAAGCCCGTTATTAAAACACCTTCAAAGGTCACCAACATGGTTTTATAGTTTTATATCCCTACTGTGAGCATGTACAACAAGTACATTAGTGATAACATGTTACTTACAGTAATACTTACAGTATTTTGCTCATATGAAGCATTATAGCGGAACTTCCTTCCTGGGTGCATTGATTTCACATAGCAACATAGAAAGGAACGCTACACTTAGCGTTAACTTTGCCAAACTCAAAAACACAGCAGCAGTGGTGGCGGCAGCTCCAATATGTAGCGTTACCTTTCGCTAGTGGCCTGAGGCATTGTGAGCGTGTGTGTGGTGTGGCGAGGTGTCACGGCACCAGTAACGGAATTTTTGGGTTTAACAATGTCGTTGTACCTTGGTTAATATGCAGGTCACATTATGCAAATGGAGCGTTGTTGGCGCTTTTTCAGAAGGCTAGAATAGGTGCATCTCAATCTTAACTGCTTTTTTTCATTGCTTTAGATGGCACAGAGAAGGGAGACGTGTTCATGTCTCATAAGGATTGTGGATGATGGACAAAAGTCAAAAAGTGCACGTCTCTTTTTAAGTATGTTAAAACTGTACAGTTTATACAAAAGTTTGTCTGTTTAGGGAAAATAAATTACACAAATGACCTTTTTTATGTCCTCTTTTACAGCAGTGTCATTGTTAAAGCTTTAAGAGCCAGCATTTGGGTGTGCAAATGAGGAAAAGAGCTGTAAAGCAATCACATGCAGAGTTTCTTTGCTGTCTTAAATAGAAATGATTAATATATACATTGGGTGTGTCACTTGCACGGAATCTGTCTCCACCTTTGGTACACCACGTGGAAAGAAGTTCATTGTTGCGGCAAAAACAAAAGTCTATATAGTATGAAAACGTATAGTTGTTAATGACGTCATGCCAAAAAATCTGATAACATTAAAAATAGTTCTGAAAACGGAACATCAAAAAAAGCTCCAATGAGGCAAGATTACCTGTACTGTATGGGTGAGCAAACCAAGCGTTCCTCTTATTCCTACCTTTGACGTTAATGGCCTGTCATAACTTCCCCTGACCACATTCAAGATTCAAGAGTTTTATTGCAATCAGAGGAAGACAAGTGCAAAAAGTTTGCCAGAGACTTCCGTGGCGTCACACCGGCTGCTCGAATAGCGTGTGCCCGAATACAGTGCACCTTGTTGGGCCACCCGAGGTGGCGCCTCTCGCTCTATACTCCTGTTCTGATCTCCGTGGCGGCACACAGGCTACTCGAATCAATTTGTTCCAGACCTTACCTCCAGGTGTGCACAAACTACAGTTTAACTCTAAAAACGTAGATATTAAACAGTTAGGTATAGATATAAAAACAAAGTATGAAAAAAGAAATCGTGCATCTCTATCGCTACATTGATTTGGCTAGTGTACTACTGCTACCTACAGCCAAGTCTATTATAGGAGGTGCATGTGGGCGGAAGTCAGTCGGAAATTGATCGCTAACCAAATTAACCTGCCGCTGCATCAATACGTCAAGAAAGTGACGTAAATCATAACTACAGAATGTTTTGTTTAATCGGCACACTCGCCGTGCGTCGTGATTTATGTACAAAGCTTCCGTGCGTAAAAGCTTTCCACTTGAGCCACAGAGGAGGCGGCAGTGTGGGAGGTGTGTGTTCAAGTTTTGGCTGCGGGGGGGTTGGAGCGTCCAGAGGAGGCGGACCTTCTCCAACCCCCACAGTTTGTGCTCCAATGTGCTTCACAATGCCGACCATTTCTCCACAAGCTTTCCTCGCTGCTGGCGCTCCCATTGCGCGTAAAACAACTCCAAATAAATCACGAGGAAGAGCCTCCCGTCCTTCCACGACTGGGGAATTAATCCTGACAATCTCCTGTACACAGCCATTCTTTGGTAAGTCATATTTTCTATCTAAAATATACATGCGTTTCATTGTGTTTGCTTTCAACACGCGTGTTCCTCACTGGATCGATCCAGTTTGAGAGGATAATAATACAAATAATAATATAATACACCTCCAGGCCATAAAACATCTCATAAGAGGTGTAAAATAGAGTGAGTTGTGATTTCATTTCAAGCCGATAAGCCAGCTCTATGATTTTTGTTTCTTCTGCAAACTGTGTTAGTCTTTTTTTTTTGGAAACGACATGTTATTACACTAGTCCAGATGTCAGGACCCACCATGTGGCTCAGGGGGACTCTGACACATTGTGGTCTATCTTTCGTCCCCCATGGTTGGTTGTCTTAAACCTGCAATAAGGCTGCTTAAAAGTACTGGAATAAACTTAGAGCTGTTTATTATTATGCCATTCCAAATCCTGTATACTTACTGTATGTATGAATACTTCTAAGGTACTACAATACGATCCATTATGCACTGATAAATATGTATACTGTATATTTTTCTAACGCAACAAGTGTCTAATATGACTACAAGACATTCATGTATCGTTGGTTTGGTCTAATATTACAAATTCATATCATTTTCGGTACATTAGGCGTACTGGACACTAGATTAGGCACAACTGCATGCATCCAGAACGACTTAAAATTTGTATTTAATTGTACAAACGTAATCATGCTGACTGTTGATTAGGGTGGGGGCATAACTATTGATGATGCAGAGACTGTATGAATGGCAAAAGGGCTCGCTCCGTTCTTGCCGTTGTTCTGTGGAACAAACATGCCACGGTGCTGAAACAATGCACAGAGTGAACTCTCTTCCTGCCTCTTTCGAAGCACAAACGCACATGGCAATAAATACATTGGGGCGGGCAAAATTATCCTGTTCATTTTCATTTTTTGCGTGATTAATTCAATTATTTATTATCATCCCAGACATCCTGCCTACCACGAGACATTTTTCTTCTGAACGAGAAATCTTGTCACGTTTTAGTCTTGTGACACCCCAAGTGAATTGCGAATAAAGTTTTAATTCGTATAGTAGTTCTTAATAATTCATCATTTTTTAAAATGGTTTTATTATTTTACTTATTTTCTTTTTGATTGTTTAAAATACAATTTTCACATATTTTATATGATTCTGTCCTCTGTTTTTTCTGTTGTTGTGTATTAGCTTGGCTATATTGGAAATCACCCCACTACCTCAACGTACTTTAGGGCTTAAAATAAATACATAAATTACTTCAATTCATTATTAGATATTTAAATTATTAATTTATTTAAATGTAAAAAAAAAATCACTTAATGAACAAATGAATTAAATGCCTTGTATTATTGATGTTATCATGAAATAGACTACTTTTAAACATTTCCCAGATACATGAAGTGAATTTGCACAAAGTCGGTATTTTACTCAGTAACCGAAATCAGTGGTATCGCACATCACTGGTGTGGAACTGACTGTTGATGGAAGCAACAGAGTGCACTACTTGCTGCCACCAGCAGAGGCGCTGTTGGTTCAAATAATTTAAGTCATTTTTAATTTTTCCCGTTGTTGAGGAAAGAAATGTTGAATGTTTATTATTAATATATATTACATGTGATTATAGTTTATAGTAGTGTTCTATTATTTGTATTAAACTGCATTATATGGGGCGGGTGTACCTAACGAAGCGTCCCGTGAGCGTCAGTGTCATCAAAGCAGGAGAAAAAAAATGATCCTGTGTTGTCACAAGTAAATGGGGGCCTTTGTCCCCCAATCTAAACACTAACCCGCTGTATGGATTTTTTCTGCTGGGTTCATCCCAGTAGGCGAGCGGATAGATAAGGCTGAGCCGGGGTCAGCGAACCCCAGCGTGTGCGCCATGTCATTGCTTTAAGTGGACGTTGCAGGTGTTTTCTTCCATGGGCGAGGGGCACAGCTGTGCTCATGTGTCACGCTGGGAGGAACCCGTCCATACGCATGTGCAGTATGTACACAAGCTCATAAAAGCCAGTACACGAGCAATGTGTCCGGTGATAATACTGTAGAAATGCAGTAAGACGATGTGTCATGTCCAAATCTGCTTTCCAGCTGCTGCATTTTTATTGACGGTGCTGGAGGAGACACTTGGCACTCTTGTTTGACTCTTCCAGCATTTCCTAATGCCTTGTCGCTGCCACTGAATGTCATTCTTCGCCCTGAAAAAGTCAACTTTGTTAGTTTTTACACATTAAGTTAAAATTTGAGATCATTTGAGCGAGAATTTGTGAAATGATATCCAGTATCTACAGTACACTCCCGATCAAAGTGTCAAGAATGTACATTTTGCACTGTTGGATCTTAAAGAGGTTCTAAATGGAGCTTCAAAATGAACAAAGAAGAAATGGGAGTGAAACAAAAAACAACCAACAGCTGATCAAAAGTTTAAGATTATAGCTCAAAAATACCCCAAACCAGACTAAAATAGAAATAAAATGTCTAAAAAAGGAGTGAGTAATGAGTAGCTGTGCCATTCTTATTAATGGGGTGAAAAATGGGTTTGGGCATGCTTGATGTCGGTGTTTCCAGGAGGGTAGTGGGAATGTTGCTCCAGGTGGTGAAGATGGCTTCACGGAGGGCATCCACTGTCTGGAACTGATGTCCGTTTTTGTAAACTTCCCTTGCCATCCATCCCCAAATGTTCTCCATTGGATTTATATCAGGGGGACACAAAGGATGGTCCAAAAGAGTGACCTTATTCCTCAGGAAGAAGTCCTTTTTGAAGTGCAGCGTGGAAAAAAAACCTGTTGAAAAAGCCAATCATTACCACGCAGACGAGGGCCTTCAGGCATGAGGGATGCCCCCTGCAACATCTCCACATAGCCATCTGCTGTTTGACGCCCCTGCACAACCTGAAGCTTCATTGTTCCATTGAAGGATCATGATGGCGCCCCCTCCACTGTGCCGTGTGGAAAACATCTCAGGTGGGATCTCCTTGTCATGCCAGTAACGTTGGAAGCCATCAGGACCGTCAAGGGAGAATAAAACTTTCTTCCACCTTTCAATGTCCCATGTTTGGTGCTCGCCTGCAAATTCCAAACGCCCAATTTTGTGGCCTTGAAGGAAACGAGGCCTTTGAAGATTTTTTTTCTTCTTGAAAGCCTTCCCTGGCAGATGGCATCTGATGGTTATTGGACTGCACTCGGCACCAGTAACAACCTTTATTTGGGCCGAGGATGGTCCCGTGTCTTGACGGACAGCCAGTGGAATCGTGCGGCTCATTTTCTTGGGTCTCCCATGAACCATGAGCCTCAGGATGTTTGAAGAAGTGTGAAATGACTGCCTTACTGCGTCCAACCTCAGCAGCAATGGCGCGCTGTGAGAGGCCTCGCTTATGCAGCTCAACAATCCCACCGTGTTCAAAGAGAGAAAGCTTTTTTTCCTTTGCCATGAAGAGATCATGACAGTGTGAATACCTGACACTAAATCACATTTAATCCACATTTTTACCAACATTTTGCCTTTTAAAGGCTGAGCTCTTAAACTTTTGACCAGCTGATGAACAGCCTGTTTCACTTTAATGCTTGTTTGCAATAAATTGCTTACTCACTCACTCCCATTTCTTCTTTTTGCATTTTGAAGCTCTACTTAGAACCTCCTTAAGATCCAACAGTGCAAAATGTACATTCTTGGCATTGTGATCAGGAGTGTGTATTGTGTATCTACTGTATATACAGTACATACATGCACACTGTCCTTTAGAGTAGTCAGTGTCCAGCTTGCGTAGCAGTATAAGATTTGCTGTCCACTGAAAATGAATGAACACAGGCATTATATCCTGCCATACAAGCTGTACACTGATTACTCTAAAGTGTATCCAAGTTTGCTTTGCATAGTATTGTCCCTTGAGAAGATGTGGATTCGTCTTTATTTGATATGTACTGTAACGTAATAACTTAATCAATCACAGGTTGTGTTTGAGCGTTTTGTGCCATTTGTGTGCTTCCAACCTTGTGGGAAGCAAACCTCAGTGTCCCAATACTTTTATCCATATAGTGTTTGTGTGCAGTATTAGCTGAACTCAGCATTTTTCACCTTTGGGAATTTTTATGTTAAAATGTCCCACACTGGACCTTATAAATGATACAGGATTTCCCGGACTGGTTGTTGTTGGTGGTCATGCTTCTTCACAGCTTCAACGGCTTTAAGACGATACTGGCGGCAGGTCAGGTGTGTGGTGGCGGTGGATATTGGATACTCGTGCAGGCTGCGCACGATCAACAAGCGAGCAAACAAGCAGGATGGGTAGATGGTGGACTGGCTTTCACTGCAAGGTTACCCAAACCCTGATGAGAAGAGGCAGCACATGAAAGTGGACTTTAACTTGAACTGAAAACAAACAAGCTATTTGCTCATTGAGGTGGACGTTTACAATTTGTGGATTCCATGAAGACGTAATGGCAGTTATCGGGTCTTTTTTAGTCTAGTTTTTGTTGTTGTCATTGTAGCTTTATACACAGAACATTAGCGATGACCATTTGACTCATTTTCCTTGAGGAAAATCAACAATCAACAACTACTTTCAGGAGAACCAGCGTGTAGAGTGCAGGGAGCCACCTGCTGTGGCCCGGCAAGGTGCACTGTATTCAGGCACACACTCACAGGAGGAAACAAGAGCACTTGATTTGCTCACCCGCACAGTACGGGTAATCTCTCCTCATTGGAGGGTTGGGTTTTTTTTTAATGATCTGAGCTATTTTTAATGTTCTCTCATACCAGCCCGATACTTATTGTGAACCCCTGCTAATAACTATTACTTTTTGTCAGCTGTAACACAAAGCTAAGGCTGTTTTTGCTTTATCTACTGTATATTCAGCTGCTGTTTTTGCATGCTGCCGTCAGTCTAAAAAGCCCAGGTGGAGGTGTGTTTCAAATAATTCTAATGAAATAATAAAAGCAAATGTGTATATGTATACAAATAAACACAATTCCACTTATTAATATCGATATATATATATAGAATAAATATAATAATAGAATCATTAATAGAAATATTTGTAAAAAGAGCTGTCAGCATGATGCAGTGTGCATTTGTTACTACTGCACAAGCACAACAACAACGATATTGTTCAACGAAAAGGGAGCATGATTATCTTAGTAAAGGCTGAGTTTGTGTGTAGGTGCCTAGGTGTACCTGTTAGGAGAGACAGGCGCTGTCCTAAAGTGAACTGCTGAGCACAGAGCAGGGTGTGTGTGTGCATCAAGTGGCGGGCCGCCATCACAGGCGCGCGTGTGTTCATGTGTCCTCAGTGCGGCAGGCACGTGGCGGAGGATGAGCTGGTGCTGCCAGGCGCTCCCGGCTGAACCTTGTGTCTGTTCCTGATACCCCCCCATGACCTCCCGCTCCATGCTAAACACTTTGTCGAACAGGGACAAGGGAAAAAAAATATGTTAATGATCTTGAACAACCCTCTCGTTTCAATGGAGTGGATGGAAAAAGACGCAAACACCTGTTCAAACATTTCAAAATTCACAGCCCTCATATCTCGTCATGACCACTGCTTATATAACGCAAGCGGGGAGGGGGGGCTTTTCTTCCTCAACCAGAAATCTTGTCACGTTTTAATCTTGGGAGATCTTGTGCCACCCCTACTAAATACATCATTAGAGTCCTCTAGACATGAAATAACACCCCTATAACCACCTTTACATTTGTATTACCCAATATAGTAGATATAGTGTCTTATCAATCTATTGTAATGGTGTACACTCGTATTACCCAATATAGTAGACATACTGTAATAAGAGCAACTAAGCCATTTAAGACCTAAATAAAACTCCTGCTCGTGTGTGTCACAGTAAATATGTTCCCTAGGGAACCTTAGTGGCGGGCGGACAGATATGTGGAAAACAGGAAGTAACTTCAGAGTTGAGTTTTAATTTGTCGTGGGTTACGGCCCCAACAGTAGCCCGTGTTATTATTATGATTATTATGTTATTATTATTGAGATCATTTAAGCCTGCAATGAATGCCTGTTCTGGCAATTACGTCTGACACCTAATGCAGTCGGTGCATTTGAATTATAGCAGCTTTATCTACCTCTGCGTGTGCTTTAAAATCTTGGTTGCGCTCGTCGGTCATACTGTTGTTTAATTCAGCTCAACAGTTTGCTCCTTACTGCTATGACAACATTGGTTCTGTTGCTGCTGTGTTGTGCAGTATGCTTGTATGCAGTATGATTTCTCGTTCAGAAAAAAAACGTCTGGTGGGCTCTAGGCCTGGGATGATGATACATGAATTCAATGAAATGAAAATGAAGTGGATAATCAGTATATTGCCATGCGTGTCTGTTTTCCTCGTCTCTCGCCTCCAAACAGGCAGGAAGAGAGTTCACTCTGTGCATTGCTTTCAGCACCTTGGCACGATTGTTCCATAGAACAACAGCATGAAGGGAGTGAGCCCTTTTGTCAGTCATACAGACATACTTTATCTCGGTGGGTGGAGACGGGGCCGCTAGCACACGCACAGAGTGACACCCTAGTGTTCATATATGGTAAATAACAGCCTCTTTCCAATCAGGTCCCGCTTCCAATTAATGCCACCGTCCTCTTTAGGTAAATACTCGTATGTTTTGAGCTTGTGTGAGCTTCCCACCGCTGAGGGAAGTAGATGTTTGACACGGGTCCTGTCGGGTTCACTGCACAGGTACCAACGGCGTGACACTCAGCAATCAAGCAGGTTCTTACTGTTCTGTTGACTGTACTTCAATCACCTGATGTGCTTTGCTAACAGCACATCAGGTCATGGGTCAGTCTCCGGAAAAGGGTAACAAAAAGCGTGACATAGCAAGCAAAACTGAAAGTTATTTTCTAACCAATTTGTATCTTAAAATAAAGTAGCACTTTAACATATCTTTACTATAATATATATTTCTCTCTAGCTATGCTTTAAACGCTTTAAAGCAGGGGTATCCAAACTTTTTCCATTGAAGGCCACATCCTGAAAAATGAAAGGATATTGGATATTTTGTAAATATGCTAGGAAGTATACAAGTATATACTGTATTTCAAGAAAAAAGCCCACATCTCAGCTTTGTGATATTGGTCAAAAAGAGTATTTTTGATATGAACTTCCCTCTTTGCTCTTTTTTTCCCAATTTTTTGCTGTTTTTTTAAATTTTCCAAATATTTAAACTTTCTGCTCTTAAAGTTTCTCGAAATTATGACTTTATTCCCATAATATTTCGACTTTGTTCTCGTAATATTATAACTTTTTGACCAACCTAATTTTCCCAGAATTGCAACTTTATTCTTTGTTTTGTTTGTTTTTCGTAGTATGACTGAACATTATGCAACTAAAACTGCATTATTATCCCTCACACAACAAATGTATTTTCATAAAATGAATGAACATTGAAAGCGTGATTCTTGACGTGACCGTCCCCAAAGAAACGATGTGGCAGCGAGATCAAACACAACCACCTTCCTGTCTTGACATGAGCTCTTCCTTGAGTTCAATTTTGTTTCTCACCTCAGTACCGTAACCCAAAATGGAGCCAACGTTTTCCAAGTACCAGCGTTTTGATAAAGAAGGTGAGAAACATCCAGAAATAACTCATGACAAAACAGGAAGATGGTGTCCGTGTGGCGTCTCGCTGCCACATCGTGTCTTTGGGAACAGTAGTCGTCAACAAAGGTAAAAGTCAGCACTTGTAGCTCGTTTATTTCAATGAATCTGTACCTCTCGCCTGTCCCAGTTCAAGGTGAGGGTGTCAGTAAGCGGCTCCGATCTTGTTTCCCCAAGTGTAGTCAGGAAAGCACCAAAACAGTTCAAAACTCTGGTAGCGACAGCAGACCATATACGTCCTTTCCTGTCAACAACAAAAAAAGTGATGTAATAGTGAGGCTATATTTGTTACTTCAAATCAGAGACATCCAAATGCGCTTTTACTGATTACGTATTGTTGGTTTATTGCCAGGAAGTACCTCGTATCCATTTATTTGCTGTGTGCATAAAAGTCTTTATCCGTTGGAGACGCTGATCCCGTCCATCTTTGCAGAAGAGCATCTGTTGCACCCGGCAGGATGGAACCGTCTCAGTCGGAGATTAACATCTTATCCAATGGGAAGAGACACGACCTCGGAGATGATGTGGGCATGCCGATGAAGACGCTGCTGGAGGAAGATCAGTGAGTGTTTGCTATACCAGTCCCCGCCGCTCGTGCTGGCGCGTCAACACCAGCATGTCAAGGGCATTCCAGGTTCTCATGAATGCTTAGCTTAGCAACAGCGCACTCAACTCAATTCCTGTTTGCTTTGTTTCTTTTTAATGCATGCTTGCATTTTTGCCTCAATGGGTGGATCCTTGCACAGAAATGGCACTCAAACAGTCAGGTATGACAGGTGTGAATTATGAATCCTATTAACAGTGTAGCTTGTTTTAAAGGAAAAGTCCACTTTTGGGGAATTTTGCCCATCATCCGCAATCCTTATGTGAGACATGAACACACGTCTTTCTCTTTTCTGTGCGCTCTGAAGATATAAAAACAGATAAAAAGTGGCAGCTCATTGACATACATAATGGGACGCACCTGTTCCGCCTATAAAACCTTCTGAAAAAAACCACAAAAGCGCCAACGCTGCATTTACATAATGTGACCTGCATATTAACCAAGCTACAACAACATTGTTATTATTATTAACATTGTTAGGCCCAAGAACTACTTTACTGGCGTAGTGAGACCTCGCCACACCACACTGGCTAGCTACTAGCCGGCTAGCGGCTAGCTTCACCACACACTCGCTCACAATGCCTCAGGCCACTAGCGAAAGGTAACGCTACATATTGGAGCTGTCGCCACTGCTGCTGTGTTTTTGTTTTTGAGTTAGGAAAAGTTAACGCTAGGTGTAGCGTTCCTTTCTATGTTGCTATGTGAAATCAATGCACCCAGGAAGGAAGTTCCGCTAATGCTTTAAATGAGCAAAATACTGTAAGTATTCCATGTTATCATGAATGTAGCTGTTACTACATGCTCACAGCATGGATATAAAACCATAAAACCTTGCTGGAGCTTTTTGGAGGTGTTCAATAGCGGCCTTTGTAGGAGGAGTCGGTGTGTCCCATAATGAGCTGCCTCTTTGCTATCTGTTTTTATATCTTTAGAACGCACAGAAAAGAGAAAGATTATGTCTCACATAAGGATTGTGGATGATGGGCAAAATTTAAAAAAAAAAGTGCGCTTTTCCTTTAACGCTCAGTATTAAAATCTTGACCATCCGCTAGGTTTGATGACCCTGATGGAGGTTTGGAGAATGAGGAGTTTTTGCCCAGTGCTGATGGAAAGAAACCTGTGCGATTCACTGATGTGAGTGACAAAGCATAATACTCGTTGTGTATTGGTTGTTTGTTTTAACATCCACCTTTTTTGTTAATTAGTTTGAAGGGAAAACCTCCTTTGGCATGTCCGTCTTCAATTTGGGTAATGCCATCATGGGGAGTGGAATCCTGGGCCTAGCCTACGCCATGGCCAACACTGGAATACTCCTTTTCTTGTGAGTAGGACCAATGGTGTTTATTTCGCAATAACTTGGGAGACTTTTCTCAGTGGAAATACAATATGAAGTTTTTGTTTACATTGTTTACTACCACACTGCAAGCGGGCTAGTGATTACTCACGTTCAGGAAAATGCTGCCCCTAGTGTTTTGGTGGAGAATTGCGCTGCCGAAGAGCTATAAATAGATGGATGGACCGGTGTACTGGAGTGACTTTTCTGTGGCATAATTCAGCCTCTTACTTTGTTAGTTTGTGTCAGGATGTAAGCCAAACGTGGAGGTAGTGGTGCAGATCCCCTCCAGGTTGATGATTATACATCCAAAGTACAAGAATGATGCGGTCTGTCGTCTCATACGGCTCATACAGAGCTGGGCCAGCTTTTATCTATGCCAACCCTGCTACGCTGGCACCCAAACAAAAATGCAGACTAAATGACCTGGCAGTACCAAGGCCATGCATGGGAGCTGCAGCCTGCTTGCAATAAGAAGACACGAATAAGCAAATTCCGCATGAAGTTGGGACTATTTTGGGCTGTGGCTTTTCTGGAGTGTGTACATTTACAGTCGGTGTGTTTATTACAGCACATGATCCTTTTAAAAGATGCCTATCGTGTCCAGGGAGAGGGATTTCAATGTGTGAACACATAAACTTTTTAGACTTTTATTGACATTTTATTGAATGCTGTTGCAGGTTTCTTCTGACTGCAGTAGCGGCCTTGTCGTCTTATTCTATTCATCTGCTGCTCAAGTCCTCTGGCATTGTGGGTAAGTCTGTCTTTGTCTCGGCCTCTTGGAAAAAAAACTTTTTCCACCATCTTGCAAAAATGAAATGATTGCTGTTTAGCACGGGTTCCCAGGCCGCTTTTATTATACCTTCCACAGCCCAATAATGCTGCCTTGACACAATATTTAGGCAGTTGAGCATTGGGGGACTTGTCAAATGGCCCACCATGTAGATGTGGCGTCTCCTCCATAGTGACTGATCTCTGCTTGCAGGAATTCGAGCTTATGAACAGCTGGGCTTCAGAGCTTTTGGCATTCCTGGAAAAATGGCGGCCGGCATTGCCATCACTCTGCAGAATATCGGAGGTGAGGAAGAAGTGGGACGACACTGATGTACAGTAGACGAGCCAGTAGTCAAAGATTGTCTACATAACAGGAGCGTTGCTTGCTAGTGAGCAACAAGCAGTGGGCAAAGACACATTTCTGACAAAAGAAATGTAGGGGAGTGATTTCCCCCAAACGTAGATGGTCTATTTAACAATGAAATATTGTATTGTACCAATATATCACCCAAAAAAATGAGCCGAATCTGTCTGTCAAGACACGGGACCATCCTCGGCCCAAATGAAGGTTGTTACTGGTGCCGAGTGCAGTCCAATAACCATCAGAAGCCATCTGCCAGAGAAGGCTTTTAAGAAGAAAAAAAGCTCTTCAAAGGCCTCATTTCCTTCAAGGCCACAAAATTGGGCGTTTAGAATCTGCAGGGGAGCACCAAACATGGGACATCGAAAGGTGGAAGAAAGTTTTGTTCTCCATTGACGGTCCTGATGGCTTCCAACGTTACTGGCACTGGGTTTTTTGGGGGGGTTTTTTAAGCTATGGTCTTAAACTTTTGATCAAACCTATTTCACTTTAATGCTCGTTTGCAATAAATTGCTTACTCATTCCCATTTCTTCTTTTTGCATTTTGAAGCTCTACTTAGAACCTCCGGGAGATCCAACAGTGCGCAAATCTTGTAATTTTTCAACTGCTATCAACATTTTGATCAGGAGTGTATTACTATTAGAACATTATTAAAAAGTCACTTTTACATAATAGGACTCCTTTAAATGTCCCTTGGTTCTTAAATGCACCACTTAACAGGAAGCTGAATGACATTCATGTTTTCAGTGTACATTGAGGACCACTCATGTTTGTATTTTGTCTTTCTGTCATGACAGCCATGTCCAGCTACCTGTACATTGTGAAGTCGGAGTTACCGCTGGTCATCCAGGCGTTCTTGAAGGCCGACCCGAACGCAGAGTGAGTACAAGCAATAATAGCTCCGCACTTTCACAGCATGCCGGCGGGTCAAGGGCTATGATGTTGCACAAGTCACTGAAGCGGGTGGGTGTGTTGAGAATGGAAGCTTATAATTGACCAAGCGAGAGGAGGCTTGTCCGTCAGCTGATGCATACACAACATCAACCCTCAGTTGGATTGGCAGGATTGGTGTGGATGCCCACCACCCCCCTGAAGTAATCTGTGCTCACTCCCATCCGTCCCTCGAGGGAGTAGTTGAAAGGGGTAGGATTGCATCAACTGCTTTTCGGACGTGTTGAATTGTGCAAGTGGACGTCAATTCTGCAAAAAATGCGAATCACGCTGAGCAATTAAATCCCGATTCTTGTGTGTGCAAACAAAACCATGCTCAGGATCACGTGCACGTTTTCAAGAAATCACACTTGTCTTTTGGTATTATCATCGTTATTATGAGACTCACCATCGTCTTGTTCTGCTGTAAAGGATTCCAGTGGTCAAGGGACAGTTGAAGGGGACTTTCTCAAATAGAAACGAATAGAAAGACTTGCGCTCACTCAACAGTACGGAACAGTCAATTCACTCATGCGATTTACCAGGGCACCACAGCCAACTCGCGCGGGTTGGCGAGGCTTGCTGGGGCACAGGGGGAGCGACGAGGACGTGTATGCCGTCATGCTAACGACTAAAATGCTAAAAAAAAAAACTTGAATGTAAGTTTGACATTAGCAGCAATTTCATTAATGTTATCATTGTTAGAAACACACCAGCTCGTCCTCCTAATGTGAAGACACACACACACACACACACATACAGAAAGTGACGGCAGCAGGTGTTGCAACGGGAGGGCTTAATGCCAACCGTGCTGACAGGTCGCCTCGGCGCCGCCCCCTCATGGAAGGTTCATGTCCACGCGAGGAATGAGAGGCGGGGGCGCACTTGAATTTACGCCCCCGCCTCTTAAAATAGAGGAGTGATGACGTGTGGCAGACGGCCAAAATGCCACCCTCCACTTTTAAGAAATGCTTCTAGATATATTTAGCATGGACGTGAACCCGCTGTGAGATAATCAAAAATGAAGTGTGTGGGTGTGTGTACGTGCGGGTGGGCGGGTGGGCGACCAAACAAGGCCGACCTGAAGTTGTGAACGTGAACTTGAAACCTGCACTTGACCGTTCTGAAGTGTCGGATTACAGTGTGTTACATAAACATGTAAAAAAAGCAACATAAACCTGAGAACAAGCCTTTTTAAATACGACAACTACAAATCACTACTGTTTTATATAATGTATACTATATATACCATATACTAGTACAGGGGTGTCCAAAGTGCGGTCCAGTGGCCATTTTCGCCCACAGCTGTTTGTTTTTTTATTGGCCTGCAGCACATTCTAAGAATATAATTTAACAAGGCGACAAAAGAAAAAAGTTGCCATCCAATGAGAAAAACCTGTAATTTTACAAATATAACATCGTAATATTATGAGGGAAAAATAACACCATTTTACTAGTATAAAGTTGAAATCTTAAAAAAAAAAAAATGAATTATTTGAATTTTGAATAAAAAAAAATTATTATTATTATTTTTTTTAAAGACGTAATATTATGAGAGAGAAACAAAACAACAAATAAAGTTGTACTTTTCAGAAAATTAGGTTGCAGAAAAAGTTATAATGTTACGAGAATAAAGTTGAAATATTATGGGAATACAGTCGTAATTCTAAGAAGAAAATTGCAAGGAGAAAGTCAAAATTATGACACAAAAAGTAGTGATTATGAGATAAAATGTTTAAATTACAAGGTAAAAGTCATAATTATGAGATAAATCAAAAATTTGATAAAAAGTCATAAATATGAGATTAAAAAATTGAAATTACAAGATAAAGTCATAATTCTGCGATAAATCAAAATGATTAGATAAAAAGTCATAATTATGTGATCAAAAGTCAAAATTATGAGATAGAAAGTCATAATAATGAGATACATAAGTCATAATTATGAGATAAATCGAAATGATGTGATGAAGAGTCATAATATGTGATAAAAAGTCAAGATTATGAGATAAAAGTCATAATTATGAGATAAAAAGTCAAAATTACGAGATAAAGTCATAATTACGAGATAAAAAGTCATAATAATGAGATAGGAAAGTCGAAATTTTAAGATAAAAAGTTGAAAATATGAAGTACAAACTGCGCATGTGCCACCTTCTTCACTGGAGACTCTCACTCGGCACTCAGCACAGTTTCTATCTCATAATAAAAAATTTTTAATCTCATAATTATGACTTTTTGTATCTCATAATTATGACTTTTTATCTCATAATTATGACTTACTTTTGGGATATTTTTTTTCTTTCAGCGGTGGAAACGGGCTTCCGGGTATGCTAACATGTCTTCCAAAGCAATTTGACCACAACCAATAGGGGGCGCGACAAACGTCATTTATAAAAATGCTGCGGGTGGGATGCCCTTCTTGGACACGCACGCTGTCTTGCAACCACTCTGGAAGTTACCATTGTCCCCCGGAGATATTTGTTTTCTCATGCGGTGCAAGGAAGCTTTATTTATTTCCCTGCTCCATGAAGCATCTCATTGGCCGCCTGCCTCGGATGATGTCATTGCTACTGTTCTGCCACACATTGCATGTTGACTGTAAACTGTTGAGGAACAATTCAAATAAACTGCAGCTTCATTGTTCCATGAAACAATGAGGTCAGCCATGACAACGGGCTGCAAACGTGTTTACGGCATGAGAAAAGAGGGTGTGCACAGTAAAACCCTCAAACCCTCATAACAGTCTGACTTTATTCCCAACTTTTTACCCTCCCTAATTTATATATCAATATATTATCTTATAATATTACGACTTGAAAAAATATAAATTTTTCTTTAACATTTCAACTCTATGCTACTAAAATGACATTATTTTTTTCTCATAATATTAGTTTATTCTCATAAAATTGCAACTTTTATTTTCTCTTAATATTTTGCCTTCATTCTTGTACAATTACAGTTCAGTTTTCCATTTTTGCTTCTATTAGTTGTTTTTTTTTAATTATATTTGTAGAATTTGCTGCAGGCCGCAAATGGCCCCCAGGCTGCACTTTGGACATCCCTGATCTAAAGGCTTAACTTTTTTCAAGGTTTTTTTTTTTTTTTTTTTGCATTTTTTGTGATAATAGGCAAAGGCAAAGTGTGATGATAACCATAGACCCAGGTATGGAGCTAATTGTGGCAAATGAAACAGTGTGGCTCCTTTGTACAACACGAGAAATACAATCAGGTCAATTATCAACCACAAAGCTTAAGCATCAATTTCAGCAATACCTATAAAGCACCACTAGGTGACAGTATTGCTCTGTAAGCGCCTCACTTTATTATGTGGGTACACTATTTATTATTAGCATTCCAGCAACTAAATCGCTTTTTTCAGGGGGTTTAGCATACTCAAAAACTCACCAATTTTAGAATGTGTCCAGAATGTGTACTTTGACAAACATTTACATATTTTAGGGGTACCAGGGGCGGGACTGGTTCAGCAGTAGGAAGTCTGGTATGTAGGAGGCGTGAAAATCATCAAAGAATCTATGCTGCGAGGCGCACAGGTTGTTGGCCATTTCAGTTTGCAGGTTCTATTTTTCGGCATTTACAGTGCTATCTCCGTTTTCGTTATTAATTATTTCCGAAAGGTCAGACAAAAACCGAAACGTAAAAAAAACAAGGCCATTTTTCCTGTAGGAAACAATATAAATCCATTTAATCTGTTCCAGACACCCAAAAATATTAACAAAAAATACATTTTATAGAGAATAATTATAGTTTTGCATGCAGAAAACAAAGTAAAATATTTATAAGAGGAATGGATGGAAGTCATTGTTGCTGCAGGCTTCCTGTACATCCATCCATCCATTTTCTATACCGCTTCTCCTCATTAGGGAGCCTATCCCAGCTGACTTTGGGCGAGAGGAGGGGTACACCCTGGACTGGTCGCCAGCCAATCGCAGGGCACATATATACTTGCATCCTGGAAAATTAAATTAAATTGTGATTCTCACCTTCTTTATCAAAGTTTTCATCAAACGTTTTTTAAAATTCACAGTTAAGTGTAGTTTGTGCACCCCTGGAGGTAAGAAGTAGGGATGAGCCGGATACTCGAATTTTGCATTTGAATAATGCATTTTTGCCGGATCCGAGCATGAAACGAGTACAGCTCGTCAGGATCCATAATTGTGATGATGGAAAATCCTCATTATGTATTCACTCTTCATGCTCTGTGATTGGCCAGTCACACACAGCGACCGCCCCTCCCTTGACATATCCACAAACGCACAGCAACATAAGATCTCAGCTATCTGCAGTGCACTAAACACATTGAAATAGCTTGCTAACAATATCATAAGTTGGTGGCAATGCTGACGAGGCTAACTTAGCTCAGCAGTTGCCAGCAGTGACCAGCTCGGCGGATGGATGCTTAAGGCACACAACACATACAATGTCACGATGCAAACAGCGTCTACCATTGAATGAATGAGAAATAACCAGGTTACTCACATTTATAGACGCACACTGTTAGTTGAACATCAAAAACAAGGTCCGTGTTACAACAACTCTCAAGCTCCTCGGGTGCCATGTTGCATTCAAGTACCCATCTCGCGTCGTAATTGGGAGTTACGTTTAATCACATGTTAATTTAAAGGAACATGAGAGAATGGGCACTACTAAAACAATCTTTACACATTTTTAAAAGTGTTTAGTAAATATATTGTCTTTCCAGTTTACACGTAAGTGTGATTTAAACAAGAATAGCAACAACAAAAAAATCTGATGCAGCTCGCAGGTAAGTGGTACTATTTGATCTGTCTTCAGAACAGGCTGGCAAGCGACTCATCTGGTCCTTAAGGGGCACCTGGTACCCGCTGGCACCGTGTTGGTGACCCGATTTAGACCACACATACACGCATAATAAAGACGTTAATATGACGTTCGGAATATCCGTGAATGCATCTCGCGGTCTGCCACGTGACAACGAGGAAGTGTCGCTGCAATGACGAATAGACTCGAGACGTTTATTTAGTTTGTTTAGAGTTGGAAATACATATATGGTGTTCGAATTGCACTGCTGTTGATGTGGTCAGGTCAGAATAAAGTTATAAAGGAGCGACAGACTCTGTGGAGAGCTGTGCTGCTGTCTGTCGTCATAACATAGAGCAGTGGCTTGCCATGACGCTAAATACGCGTTAAATACGCAGAAAAAAAAATGTTGACAGCCCTATGAAAAAGTCTTACAGATCTCTTATACACATACACAGTACACATATAGCTGAATAATAAACAATAAATATAGCAATTTCTGATCAATCCATGTCAATTTCAGGTTTCAAATTATCTACAGATTTAATCCCCACCGATTTCCAGTTCCGGTTTATGCCCCGCCCATTCAGAGTACAGATAGACCAGCAAGGTGCACTGTATTCGTGCACACCCTACAGCAGCCGGTGTGACGCCACGGAGGTCTGTGGCAAACCTTTCGCACATTTCAAACGCCGCAGCTGATAAGGTTTTTTGTGTGCTCGATGGGTTCCGGCAAAAATTAAAAAATTCAATTTAAAATTATCGGTTATCAGAGCTATTTTTAATGTTATTGGATTTATCAGTATGATGCCATAATTCCCTCATATCATGCACCCCAATTAAATATGACTTAAAACAATCTCCCTACGGTTAATAAATCTTTATAATGACGACAGAACAGATGAATTCATTATTTTGGCTTTGAAACAAGGAGGTGTTTGACAGTACATTTCAATATACAGTATACTGTATGTAGACTGTACACTCTATGTGCCGTGCATATGTCCTGTAGGGTTTTATGAGTTTTCTGAGCGGCATGAATGGATCATGTGGTGTCTGCGTTTAGCATATGATGACCCAGCAGCACAGGAGCAATGCCAGAATTGGATATGGAATGTTTTTTCCCCGGCATTACATCCTTGTAAAAGAAATATGCGACTGAGACAAGCGGACACTATATTCCGTGTGTTAGGGTTCCTTCTGTGCAGCTTGCAGTCATAAATCATCAGTTATGTAAGCTTTGATTCCAGTGTGGCTACAAAAGCAAACACTTTTGTTTCTCCACAACCTCAAGGCCGAAGTAAGCATTAGCAGGAAAATGAAATGCTTGACTTGTTCACAATGATGTTTGCTTTCCTCCTTGAACAGTCTGTGGTATTTGAACGGCAACTATCTGGTCATCATGGTGTCTGCCAGCGTCATCCTGCCCCTCGCCCTCATGAAGCAGCTGGGTGAGTGCACACACTATTAAACATTCTCTCACAGTTCAGCGACATTTCACAATTTCTGTACTAAGCCTCTGCTGGACTGTATTGTGCTTTTTAGTTTAACTCATTCAATACCAAAGACTTAGTTATACGTTTTTCTAAACCCGAACCAGATCCCAACAACGTATTTATGCGTCCTTTACGGGGCTTTTTTGCACTAGAGGCAAAAAGAGGTGATGACGCACCTCTCCACTAACGGATTTCACTTCAGAGCAATTTTAAGCCATAAAAACATCCACAAGGTGGCAAAAGTGCATTTGATAAGAGCTCGGCAGAGATCATGTGAATGGAAAAATCCCAAGGAGGAAGTGAGAGAGCGTGGAGACCAAACACAGCTACATCACAGAGATGAAACACTTCCGGCTCTCCAAAATAAAATACAATACACGTGATTGTATGTTAGAAATAACCATAAAAAACATAATCTAAATGTCATATGAGTGTGGATTAAAGGAATAAACCTAGATGGTGACTGATAGGCGCCACACACGGCAGGCGACAAACGACTGCGATTGGCGAAACTCATCACCAACACGCAGCAAAACACGCAGACCGGCGGCGACGAGCGTCTGGCCAGCGACACCCGTGAGATAGTGTTCATATGCAGAGCGAATTGTACGAGTCTCCCACGGTTATGATTGGCTGTCAGATGTGGAGGGAATTTGGGGGTAACAAAGTAGTTCAGAGGAGGAAAAGCGACCAGATCTTGCTAGTATTGAAGATAAATGTACATAAATGTCCGTGTAAATGAATGTAAACTTACCCGATATGTTTACTCTGCGCCAACAAGTTCCCATGCCATCTCTATAGTCTTTTTTTCTTTTTAGAAATGTCAAATAGCTCCGGCAAATCTGACACGGCAAGTGTTATTTTTTTCCCTCCCTGTTTACCTGCAAGAGCGTACTGATTAGCATCCTGTCCGCTCATTGGTCGATCAATGAATCCCCCACTGATTGGTCCTCCTCTGGGGGACAGGAGTTGAACATGTTTCCACTTTCTGGGACCGCGTTGCAAACCAGCGTGTGCACGATGACGTGCGCGAGCACAAAATTCAACACGCACGAATGTCGGTGACTCGCGATAATCACCCTGTCGCGCAGGTTCCATTGAAAATGAATGGACGAGAGGCAACGTCCATAGACGTCAAAGTTGCCGCCATATTGGATGTGTCAAGGCTGCGCTGTAAATGAATACAAGTAAATGTACTTACTTTCATAAATCGCCTTTCTACAAAGAAATGTAAGTTAATTCCTCTCGTTTATACATCCGCACACGCACTAATATACTTGGGAATCAGTTAGGCACCAAAACAATGGATTTGATCTTCTCAAATCTTTCTATTCATTTACAGCGCCGCCCTGACACATCCAATATGGCGGCGACGTAGACGTATCGCTGCAGTGGACAAACCCACTCGACGCGGCGTCTATCTATGTCTATGGCGACGTCACCTCGCGTGTGTGGCGCCCATATGTTAATATTTATAGTTTGTATGCGGTGAAAACACACTCCTTCATAACAAATAGTGATTTAACATTAAGAAATGTGCGGACCAATTTCAATTTTAATAATCCTCTACATCAGTCATTGCATTGTTTGACGGACGGGATGGTAAAATTCTGGCATAGGATGGCAATATTCAGACATTTGCTGACTAGATTAAAGTCTTCTCTGGCTTACAAAAAATGAGTCAATGAAGTTGAAACGGAGGTAACGGTCTAGTATTTACTTGACTTAACACCTTAACGGTTCAGCGCTCAGCCCAGTAAGCTTTTGGAGCCAGGGTTGAACCCGAAAATACAGCTGCAGTTCAGCACCCCTGTGGAACCATGATCACGGAAAACAAAAGCTCTGAAAACCTACTCTGAACCAGCTCCGAAAAGACACTTCATATTTCCCTGTTTCCTCCTAAATGTTTGTTCAATTCTGTCTTCTTTCAGGCTATCTGGGCTACACCAGCGGGTTTTCTCTCAGCTGCATGGTGTTCTTCCTCACTGCGGTACGTTTGCTTCTAGCACAAATGTTCCACTAAAGTGGGAGCATGCCTCAGATTTCAGCAAACAGTTTCACTTTATCTTGGCAAGGTACAAAACGCTAGAAAGGAGATATACTTTAGAGTAGTCAGTGGACAGCGTGTATATCAGTGTAGATGTTGTACCCACTGAAAATTAGTCAAATACACAAGATATTGTGTCTTGCCTACAGTCAAGCATGGTGGAGGCAGCGTCATGGTCTCAGGCTGCATGAGTGCTGGTGGTGCTGGAGAGCTGCGGCTCGCTGAGAGAAAATGTTGTGGTTCGCAGTTTGTTGTTTCTGGGGTTTTGTCCTTTTTGGGGCAGATAGTATTGTTGAGCTAAATGCCCTTACATGCTAAACAGATTTTCTCGGCCAGGGAAAAGTGTAAGATACTCTTCTCCTGGAAAAAAAAACAAGAACAACATACTATGGACCACATTTACTTTCAATGAGCCGCAGCTCCCCAGCGCTGGCAGCACTCATGCAGCTTGAGACCATGACGCTGGTTTGTGGTTTTCCAGTTGTTAGAGGGTTAGGATTGTTCATAGAATGTTTGTTGCCCGTTTGCCACTTCCTGGTTCACGCAGGATGATGTAAGACCTACGAACTGTGTCATTTTTTATTCTTGGGAGGGCGAAGATTTCTGTTAGGATCTAAATGACACACATTATTCCTGAGTGAAAAGATGATGGTGTACCATAAGTGGCAATAAAAGGTACAAACGTCTACATCAAGCGTCTGACAAATTTTCTAAATACGGTTTTTAACATTATTAGAGCCCTGTAGTCATGAAATAACACCCCTATAGTCAATGTTGCACTCCTATTATTCTTTGTTTACAACACATTGCAATGCTTAGGCTGCAGGGACTCAAGACGGCCACTATCTGCCCTGTTGTCACCATACAGTTTTTCTCTAAACCACAAATCTCATCACATTTTAATCTCACGAGATCTCATCACACGAGTAACCACATCCTTCTCGGACTAACATCTTGTCATCGTGACTGTGTGCAGGTCATCTACAAGAAGTTCCAGATTCCCTGCCCTTTTGAGGAGTTCTCAATCAACAAAACGGTGAGCCTGAACTTGTCAAGCCACAGTGGCGATTACGGTCTAGCTCACCAAGAGGACGACGACCATTGCACCCCGCGCATGTTCACCATCAACTCACAGGTAGGCCAACACTACATGGACTTATCTTTGCAAGACCAGTCTATGCTTCCAACTTTGTGGAAGGCTGGTTTTCCGCACACAACACAGCAAATGTGTCCCTTTGCTTCTTCGCAGACAGCCTACACCATCCCCATACTGGCCTTTGCCTTCGTTTGCCACCCAGAGGTCCTCCCCATCTACACTGAGCTCCGCGAGTGAGTCGCTTGTCTACGAAGCTAAGCTAAGCTCCAAAATATCACACGCAAATCATCTATTTCTTTAACGCCAGTCCAACCAAGAAGAAGATGCAGAAGGTGTCCAACATCTCCATCTTCGTCATGTACACGATGTACTTTCTGGCAGCTCTCTTTGGCTACTTGACCTTCTACGGTGAGCATTTCAAGTTGGTAGAACGGCTTAGTAGTTCTTTTTTCACCAAGCATACTGAAAAATCAAAGTATGCAGGGACATTTTTCTCAATTTGTAAACAGGCTAAAACCAGTTCAATGTCCACAAAGTCTCATTACAATAAAAAAAGAGGTGTATTTAAAAAGCCTCAACAGCTACTCGTCATTGTGTAATCATTTCCACAGATTTGACTATTTACAGTTGTCCCTCGCTACATCGCGGTTGTATTAATTAATAAATGATTGCTGTTTGGGCCGCACGGTGGTCTAGTGGTTAGCACGTTGGCCAATACAGGAACAGCCTGGAGATCGGGAAGACCTGGGTTCGATTCTCCCCTGGGCATTTCTGTGTGGAGTTTGCATGTTCTCCCCGTGTGTGCGTGGGTTTTCTCCGGGCACTCCGGCTTCCTCCCACATTCCCAAAAACATGCAGGTGAGGTTAATTGGCGACTCTAAATTGTCCATAGGTATGAATGTGAGTGTGAATGGTTGTTTGTCTATATGTGCCCTGCGATTGGCTGGCGACCAGTCCAGGGTGTACCCCGCCTGTCGCCCGAAGTCAGCTGGGATAGGCTCCAGCATGCCCCCGCGACCCTAATGAGGATGAAGCGGTATAGAAAATGGATGGATGGATGGATGATTGCTGTTTCGTGGTGGAATATGCTTTAATTAGTAGTAAAAACAAATGCATTCAATCCAAGCCGTTTTTCAAAAGACAACCTCTTCAGTATTGGCCATTTTAGACGATTTTGACAGATTTTTCAAGGCATACAGAATATTGTGTTCTATGGCTGTATAAACATGGAACCTACAAAAGAAAGATTAGACTCCCGTTTGTTTCTACCTTTTTCCATTCTTTAGTAATCAGCAGAAGAACGTAGGTCAATTTCAGGAAAATATCAGTTCCCGACTAGAAAAGGGAGAAAACCAGCTTTTTGTGAAAAGATACATTTCAAGCATCAGTTTTACGTCGACACAAATATTTTTTGCTTTTGTGACAGCTCAAAATCTCAACAACTATACCAACATAAATAAACAACACAAAATAGGAGTTGTTTTAAATCAAATTAACAATTTATTTACAAATATAACATAACATATAAATATAACAATATAACACTATTTACACTTTTCACATTTGGAACTGAACTATGTGTGTATGTGTGATGTGTAAACTTCTGCACGCTACACTCCTCCACACTCTCTCAATTCCTCCTTCCTGTCATGTGTGATTCTCCCATTGAAATGATCTTATCAAATGCACATCTGCCACCTTGTGGCCGTTTTTACGGCTTAAAAGTGCTCTGAAGTTAAATGCATTAGTGGAGAGTTGTGTCATCACCTCGCTATAAACACGTCGGATCAGGCGTTCGGGATTATAAAACGTCTTTGATATTGAATGAGTTAAGCAAATAGTACGTATTCATGGCCTAAATGAAGCATTTCCAAGCATAAAAATGGCTAAATGAAGGAAAATAGAAATATAAGGCATTCAAAAGACGTGATATGAAGTGTAATGCAGTATCTGTGACTTGTTGTGTGCGCCTTTAAGAGGCAGAGCCTGGGAAGTGACGTGTGTGACGTCAGCTGGCGAGAGTTGACTGTTAGCTGAGTGCTAGAAGCAGGTTAGCAGTGTTGAGAGTGGCCGACAGCAGCTCCTGTGTGAATGCTGACTGCATGTATTCTCTGCTTGTTAATAAAGCCATTGAATTGAGTGTAACGGTGACTATAAGGTATAGCGATAAATGAGGGATGACTTGATTTGCTTTTGTAATGAATTTTTAAAATTGGGGATTACTTTTGCATTCCTGCAGGCAACGTTGAGCCAGAGTTGCTGCACACTTACAGCCGTATCGATCCTTACGACACTCTGATCCTGTGCGTGCGAGTGGCCGTCCTCACCGCCGTCACGCTCACCGTCCCCATTGTGCTCTTCCCTGTAAGTCCATGCCTTCTTACTTTCAGATACTACAATGCCACATGGAGCGATTTAGATTTGGTCTGTGTTTGCGTGTGCTGTGCACAGGTGCGTCGAGCCATCCAGCAGATGTTGTTTCCCACCAAGTCTTTCAGCTGGCTGCGTCACATTGCCATCGCTCTGGTGCTGCTCACTTTCATCAACATGCTGGTCATTTTTGCTCCCAACATTCTGGGCATCTTTGGAATCATCGGTGAGTGTAAATACACACGCACGCACTCACTTGCCACGAATGACAAAAAATGTCAGCTTCCCAACAATTGCTCTACAAAACCATTTATATTATGATTTTTTTTTGTAACTACTTCAGCCTGAAATAATACACATATATGTGTGGTTGTTTTTGTGAAAAAAATATGTCAACATATTGCCATTAAAAATGTGTATTTAAAAAATATTTTTAAAACCATTAATACTTCTTGAAATGTATTTCAAATATATTATTTTTAAAAGAAAAAATACAAATGTGTTCCATAAAATACATTTTGAAAGTATTAAAAGTAAGTATATAAGTATATATTGAATTCTATTATTGTATATATGTGTATTATATTATTATATAATATGATATATTATATGTCAAGTTGTTTAAAAAAAAAAAAAGTAAACATACTGCCATTAAAAGTAGTAGTATATTTTTGAAATATTTTTTAAACTCTTAATACTTCTTGAAATATATTTCAAATGTATCATTTTTAACTGAAAATTACATTTTTAAAAGTATTTTATTATATATAAGTATAATTAATATATAAGTATATATTATATTTGGGGTTGTTTTGTTAGAAAAATATGTAAAAATATTGCCATTAAATATACACACAAATATATACACAGAATATATATTTATTTATTTAGGTATGTATTTTTTTATTTTTAAAATATTTTTTAAACCTTTAATACTTCTTGAAAAGTATTTCAAATCTATTATTTTAACTGAAAAAATACAAATATTTTCCTGAATACAAAATGTTATAGTATTTTATTATGTCTATTATTATTATTATTACAGTATTATTATGATTATTATTGGTTTCTGAAATGGGTCAATAATTTGCAGCAACATGGATTTTCATGCAGTATTTTTTGACAGCATCAGATTTCAATCAAAAACTCACATTCAAGGTCATGAAAAATGTCGGCTTCGCGAAACTGCTATAGAAAACATTCTAAATTATTTTTTTTTCTACTTTAAATGACTCAGTCTTTGCAAAAAAAAAAAATTCTGCCTGAAATATAAATGAATAAAATGTATTATTTTGGCAGGATTTGAACCTTCTAAAGGCCAGTATGCTTACAGAACTAAAAAACAAAGCTGAAATAATAATAAACAAAAGTTGATTAAAAATCCTTATTTTTAAAAACCTTTTCAATCATATACACCATATTATCCAACATCAATAGTGACACACTTACCATGTTGGTAGGAAGGCAACCTGGCAGTGGAAGGTGTGACATTTTGCTGCATGCTTTGAATGGGAAAAAGTAGCACCATCTGGTGGGCAAATGTAGAAATTGCAAACTGAAAGGCACTAGTCCAAATAGAAAGGATTGCATTAGTTTATATTCAGATAAATATGGGATCAAAATGACATTTAGGTACAAATGTGAGTTTTTGTGTAGCTTTGCCATTTTAGGCTCATTTAAGAAAAGAAATGACAATTCTAGAATGTTTTTTAAAAATGAATATCCTCTGGTATGTGTGACCTGTTTTTATTCACACAGCCAAGATGTTTTTGAAAATAAAAACTGAATGTCACAAAATGTGATCTCTTAAGGGTGAAGTCAACATATTGTGCACATAAATGTTTTTAAAAGGAGCATTCTAGTCTTTTTAAGGCACAATCCTACCTAACGTTGCATACTGTAATTTTAACATCATGGCTTACTTATTGTGTCTCTGTTTACAGTCTGAGCTCATCGCGTTTGACATGCCGCTCCCCGTGCGTGTCGGTCCAAAAACGTGACCGCTGCATGTTGACTCAGAATAGAAAGACGGGAAAAAAAGCATTTGACCTGCGTCAATATTATTGTCCCACTCATTCCTCGGATTGGAGGCCATGTTTCATAGGTCAGAAGTGAAAGTTGAAAGCATTTCCGTTGACGCACTGCCAAGGACGACTTCAAAGCGCTGCGTACAAAGACAGAGTGCACGTAAACATGCTGGACATCCTTGTTTAGCCTGGTTAGCAGCAAGGTTCATTTTCTCTGTACGTTTACTTTTCCTTCATGTCAACAACTGGTCATGAGTGGAGGGTGCTGGCACACACAGTCAATGGCACGCCTTCGTCAATGCCGCCCTGTGTGTTTTTACATCATGCACACACCAGTAACCAGTGATGTGCGGATCGATGCTTCCGATACCAGCTCATCATCCTTTAAAATCGATTCTCAAATCAAAATATCGATACTTCAGTCATTTGATGTAATGTTTGTCCGAAACGGTTGTTGAAACGATGACCGGTCGAACGTAAATGGAGTCGTGTGAATTGTGAATAAAGTTTTAAAGGAAAACTGCACTTTTTCCTCCTCCTCTTTTTTTCTAAATTGTGCACCGGATGGGTTCGTCCGTCTCCATTGCACCATGTTTTATTTATCATCATCCCCACTGTCGACACCTCAACTGGCAGTAAAGCCTAAACCAGCGGTGTCCAAAGTGTGGCCCGCGTCTGTTTTCCTACTGACCCACATCACATTCTAAAAATATCATTACCTTAATTTAAACTATAGAATTCACCTGTATATAAGCCACACCCACTAAATTTAAAGAGAGAAAACAGATTTGTACATATATAGGCCGCACCTGTCTATAAGCCACAGGTGTCCATGTCCATGTTATATGGCTAATTAAACAGTGCTGAACAGTGAGTGTAAGATGACTAGTTAAACAGTAGCCGACCAGAAAAGTCATTCAAAAGTCCTCCTCTTCCTCCTGGGAACTAAAACCACTCAAGTCTTCTTTTTTAAACATCACAATTGAACAGCCTCTCTCTCCATCTCTTTTGTTGTCGCTTTTCACAGGGAAATT
The DNA here is from genome assembly GCF_027744805.1 of Dunckerocampus dactyliophorus. NCBI lineage: Eukaryota > Metazoa > Chordata > Actinopteri > Syngnathiformes > Syngnathidae > Dunckerocampus > Dunckerocampus dactyliophorus. The sequence continues at coordinate 4,179,398 of NC_072826.1, forward strand.
AGTCATTTAGCTTGAGCTATCCTCTTCATTTAGTCCAGCCTTTCGAAACCTGTTGGTGATAGTGGACGGTTGGCGGTCCGAGCAGTCCAAACAGAAGCTGTTAGAATTCTACACTTGATCAAACTTACTTAAGACATGTCAGAGATCTCTGCATAAGACTTCAAAATGTGATATTAGGTTCCACTTCACTTGCCCGCGTCACTACTTCTGAAGCTGCACTCTAAGCGTCATGGGATGTGTAGTTTTTAGCCGTAAATTAGCCGCATCACTGTACAAGCGTCAGGATTCAAAGCGTGAGAAAAAAAGTAGCGACTTATACACCGGAAATAATGGTATTTCACTGGGGAGGCCAAGTGTTTCTAAACTGGAGACTTTGACAACAGAAGAGAACTTTCAGTTTTCAGTGCAGTCAGAGGCTGGGCTGCACTGTAATTGTTTGATGACATCAAAAATGTAAAAAACAGCAGTAATCTTTAGGATAATAATCTTGAAATATTAGGAGCATAAAGTTATAATATTACAAGAAAATAAGTTGTAGTTTTATGAAAATGAATTTGTAATATGAGAAAAAAACATGTAATTATTAATATAAAAAAATAATTCTAAATAAATAAAAACTAAAGTTTAACATTACAATTGAACTATCAAAGAAAAAAGACAATATTTTCTAAAGTCATATTATGAGATATGGAAAATTAGGTTGCAAGAAGTTAGAATATTACGAGAATAAAGTCAAACTATTATGGGATTAAAGTCATAACATTACAAGAAAAATAAAATGTAAATGTTGAAATATTTGGAAAACAAAAAAAAAACAGAAATGGAAAAAGAAGGCAAAAAATAGTGTAATTAAGCAGAAAACGTTTCTACTAATGACAGGCTTTGTCACTAACTAGTGTGCTTCATGGTTACAGGAGCCACGTCTGCGCCCTGCCTCATTTTCATCTTCCCTGCTGTCTTCTACATCCGCATTGTTCCCAAAGACAAGGAACCCATGAACTCTATGCCCAAAATCCTGGTGAGACCATTTGTAAGGTTGCAACAAATGGCAGGCAGACAGTTGTGTATAGTCTGGTCCTTGTCTCACTGAACATTGACGTCTGTGGAATGGTATATTCACAATTAGAATGCTTCTTCTGCCTTGTGTTTGTATTTTACTTCTTTTAGTTAGTTCATTTAGATATTTTTATGCTTGAAAATGCTTCACGTGGGCAAAGAATAAGTACAATTTGCGCGATGCTCGAGCCGCGATGTAGCGACGGGTGACTCACTACTCTGTGATGCGCTAACGCTATGTGCAACTCGCTGCTTCTTCGTCTCAGGCTGCCTGCTTTGCCGCATTGGGCGTCTCCTTCATGATAATGAGCCTGAGCTTCATCATCATCGACTGGACGACGGGGAGCAGCAATGCCGGCGGCGGCCACTAGAACCCTCGTGAGTGTGGAAAGACGAGAAGGAAGAGCCAGGCAGTGGAGAGAGTCAACTCACTGAAAGAAACCACACAAGCCGTCCCAGCCAGCATAAAGCCTGGGATTTGCTATGAAATATATCAAACAAATAGTACATTTGTATCGATAAAGAAATAACATTTGACTGCAAGTTGACACACGTACACTCATTGGCCACTCAAAAACCTTCAATCACATGCGGTACTTTGTGCGTGTCTAAAATGTCTAAAACAAACAAGTAGAGGACAGGCGTGGAACAGGAGTGTGTATTTATGTTTTTTCATTTCAAAAGGACTATATTTAACTACAGCGCATTGGCGGTAATGGTCCAAATTCATTATACACACTCCTGATCAAAATGTTCAGAGCAGTTGGAAAAATGCCAAGAATGTACATTTTGCACTGTCGGATCTTAAGGAGGTTCTAAGTAGAGCTTCAAAATGCAAAAAGAAGAAATGGGAGTGAGTGAGTAAGCAATTTATTGCAAAGGAGCGTTAAAGTGAAACAGGCTGTTCAAAAGTTTAAGAGCACAGCCTTTAAAAGGCAAAATGTTGGCAAAAATGTGGATTGAATGTGATTTAGTGTCAGGTATTCACACTGTCATGATCTCTCGATGTTAAAGGCAAAAAAGCTTTCTCTCTTTGAACACGGTGGGATTGTTGAGCTGCATAAGCAAGGCCTCTCGCAGCGCATCATTGCTGCTGGGGTTGGACGCAGTAAGGCAGTCATTTCACACTTCTTCAAACATCCTGATGCTCATGGAACAAAAAAGTCAAGTGGTAGACCCAAAAACAATGAGCTGGAGGATCCCATTGGCGGTCCGTCAAGACACGGGACCATCCTCGGCCCAAATGAAGGTTGTTACTGGTGCCGAGTGCAGTCCAATAACCATCAGACACTATCTGCAAGAGAAGGCTTTTAAGAAGAAAAAAAGCTCTTCAAAGGCCTCGTCTCCTTCAACGCCACAAAATTGTTGTTTGGGATTTGCCGAAGAGCAAACATGGGACATTGAAAGGTGGAAGAAAGTTTTATCCTCCCTTGACGGTCCTGATGGCTTCCAACATTACTGGCATGACAAGGAGATCCCACCTGAGATGTTTTCCACACGGCACAGTGGAGGGGGCGCCATCATGATCCTTCAGTGGAACAATGGAGCTTCAGATTGTGCAGGGGCGTCAAACAGCAGATGGCTATGTGGAGATGTTACAGGGGGCATCCCTCATGACTGAAGGCCCTTGTCTGTGTGGTAATGATTGGCTTTTTCAACAGGACAACGCTGCACTTCACAAAGGACTTCTTCCAGAGGAATAAGCTCACTCTTTTGGACCATCCTGTGTGTGGACATCAGTTCCAGACAGTGGATGCCCTCCGTGAAGCCATCTTCACCACCTGGAGCAACATTCCCACTAGCCTACTGAAGACACTGGCATCAAGCATGCACAAACCCATTTTTCACCTCATTAACAAGAATGGCATAGCTACTCATTACTTTCTCATTACTCCTTTTTTATACATTTTATTTCTATTTTAGGGGGGTTTCTTTTTTTTTTTAGTTATGGTCTTAAACTTTAGTTTAAGCCTATTTCACTTTAGTGCTTCTTTGCAATAAATTGCTTACTCACTCACTCCCATTTCTTCTTTTTGCATTTTGAAGCTCTACTTAGAACCTCCTTAAGATCCAACAGTGCAAAATGTCCATTCTTGATGTTTTTCAACTGGTCTTAACATTTTGATCAGGAGTGTGTATCAGTGGTTGTCAAACTTTTGACACCAAGTGTCATCTCAGTTTGGTGCAAGTACCACCGTTTTTATTACCTCCGCTCGCCATCACCGCTTGGGTTTGAATATCCTGCTTATACTCCCAGCTAATTAGCTTGTGGCGTATACAGGAAATATTCATAAACAATAAAATCATGAACAATATTTAACATTATTTCAGCAAAGGACATTTTAATTTGAAATCATATTTCTTAATTACATTTGTATTTGTACGATTATTTCATGTACATATTGCCAATGTCATTTTATTTTATATTTTTTTTAAATCTCCGTTGTACCACCAGATGAGCCCACCTCAGCCCACAGTTTGAGGCTCAGTGTTAAATACGATTTGGTTTTTAAATCATTGATGACAGTTATGAACTGATAATATTTTGAAATCATTAATCACGGCAAACCTCTCTTTGGACGACTGCCAGTTTAAATATGCAGTTAAGCCCAAATGTATTCAAATTCTAACTTCAGTGTACATTTTTATTAGTTAAATCTTCTGGAAATGACACAAGAAAGTGACGTCATTTAGCTTTGTAAGGAATTTTTTAATAATTCTGAACATTTTTAAGAGATAATACAAAAAGCAGCCATTAAATGGTTGTATGGTAATCCCTCGTTTATCGCGGTTAATTGGTTCGCCTAATGCGATACATGAGTCAATGTTAATAAACGGCATATTTTCATAGTTAGAGCGTAGAAAACCTGTTTATGACTTTCTTAATACGGGTTTCAACATTATTAGAGCCGTCTAGACATGAAATAACACCCCTTTGGTCACTTTTACACTCATATTATCCTTACTTTACATCAAATTGGTCAGGCTACGGGAACACTGCAGGGACATAACAGACAGCCTGGTGCTAGCAGAGCAAGCTAACTAGTTAACCCCTCCAATTTACTTATTCTAAACTTAAAGTGGAGTGGGGAAGGACGACAAAGGAGACAAAAACCTACCACTTCCACACGGAACGAGAGGAGAACCTTTTTTTTCCTACGTAGTCTCAGCCATTGCATGTCCGTCTCAGCCATGGCATGTGGCTTGGGCTCTGCTAGCTCAGCATCCAGTCTCCATGCAGTGTGAAAGGTAATGTCATCTAACGTCACGTCTCATACATTACTGATGCCTAGTGACCACAATACTACACATAACTTGTCTTTCAATATTTTTGGACTAATAATAGACAATGGTCAACCACGATCATTTTTAACCAATTATTATTTGAAAAACCACGATATAGTGAGGGATTGCTGTAGTGGGTGTGGATTTTTTAAAGACCAGAGGAAACTACTTTACAAAACTCTCGTAAAGCAATGTGAAGATGAACCCACTGGTGGGTTTTTGGAATAATTTAAAAAAAAAATCTCTTATGAGGCAAATGTCTCTTCTGGTTGTTGACATTCTGTGTTCTGATTAGTACTTTTGTGTCATTATTGTCAGTATGTGACCTGATGAGCACCATTTAATGTCTTTTATATTTTTGGGTGGTGAGTCCTGTCATGATGGTGGTGATTTGTAAACACACACAGAGCACTTACAACATGCCATCCTTAAATAGAAAATATACACAATATAGTTTCCTGTTTCAAAGGAGAAAATATTTCCAAAGAGATATTTTCCACTGCTGCTCGGACCTAAAGAGGCTTTTATATGACATCAACAGATGTCACATTTTATTTATGCACAAGTCTATTATATGTAGTTTTAGCAGGCTGGATTGATGCTTTATGAGATATTTTCACTGATAAATTATGATGAAGACCTCAAGGAGATCATTGTCCGTCCCTTCCAATGTATTTGCAGTGTTTTTCTTTTCAATTATTTTGTGTTTCTTTGAAGGGATCATGCCAAAATGACAACAAACTACCTACTGGTTTTAAAAAGGCCTTTTAAACACAAACAGAACATGCAAGCATGAGGAATTGCAACACGGTATGTCCAACGTGCATTTCCTGGACCTGATGCTGTCTATTGTGCCCGATCATGCTACAAAACACTCGTCTGCGGAAATGACACATTCAGAGGTTTGTCAGTAAGTTCATCAATGGCTTTTTTGGTGAGTAAGACGTGGCTTTATATAGATGATGTATATAAATGTAAACGTTTTATATTTGTGAGGCGTATTCACAGTAGATTGTAAAGTGTAAATAGCACGGACCGTTTTAGTTTGACAATAAAATAATTGTAGATGGGTTTTTTTCCATCATGTTTGGTGTCATCATTTCAATATTTGCACGTATGTCTATTATTATTATTATGTGTATCCTTTCAAAATTTAATTACAATGGAGGGCGGGTTTACGGTGGGGTGTATTCAGTTCAGAATCAATATTTAGCGAAAAAAAAATCTATAAAATCCATCATACTCACCAGAGATGCTGATCATTTGCTCTGTTCAACCAATCAGAGGATGGAAAAATGCTGTTGTTATTGTGTAAGGCAAATCTGAAATACCATTGATTTTTATGTTTGTTTTGAAAGCCCTTTGCTAATATAATTGAAGTGACATGGGCCAGCACTCCTGATTCTGAAGGCCCTGGGCAGATTTGACTGACATGGCAACACGTAGAAGCTGAACGCTGATTGGACAAGAAAATCCAACATGCACACACTGGAAGCAATGCATCAAGAGGCGCTATGAAATAAAGATAATAGACTGTTGGGAATAAATTCATACAATTTATTGCAACAAATACTAGATACTAGAATTTATGTTGTCAATGTTGCTGCTTCTGTTAGCTTTTAGGCCAGCAGAGAAGGCCCTGACGGCCCACCACAGTTTGATTTTATACATAATATTTACTTTAAAGATGTGATAGCTGTATATATTTGAAAAGTTGTATCATCTGCCACCTGTTTCCAACATTTACAAAAAGCAGAAAAACACAAAAAGGCCACTTTATTTAAATGTCTTATTATTTCCATAATCTAATCATTAAGGCAGTCAAAAAATTAACATGACAAATTATAAGTACAGTATATTAATCTTAACCAAAAATGACCATAAATATGTTACTCTTGATTACTGTATTTTACTAATTCCAAGGCTCAAATTCTTCTATGAAAAAGTGGCAAAAATGAAAGTTTATCGCATTTAAAGGCAGTTTTAAGGATCCCGGACAAGAAGCTGGTTTAATTTTTTGCATTTTTAGGCAGTTGCATAAAGTTATAAATAATAATATAACGACTTTAAAAAAAAAATCAAATATTGTATCTTAACAGTGAACTACGTCGGGCAGCTCCGTGATTTTAGTGGCAATCTACACTTTTTCCGTTGGAGGGCGCTGTTTACCCCCAAATACATTATAACCTGATTTTACGCAACCATGACACAAACCTGACCCGGGTTTGTTTAAATTTGGCATTTTTAGGCCTTCGCTAAAAATGTATTAAACACTTATCAATAAAAATATAATGACTTTAAATAATCAAATATTGTATCATAACAGTAACGTACAGTACACGTAATAGACCAACTGGATGATTTTAGTGGCAATCCACGTTTGTCCGTTAGAGGTCGCTGTGTACCCATAAATACATTATAGCCTGATTACGCAATCATGCCACAACGCAGACCCAGTCGGCACAGCGCCCCCTGGTGGTCTAGTCTCCGCCTCCTGCTCTAATTGGATGCACTTCATATAACGTGCTGAGCTCACTCACCTGTTTTCGTATTTTAATTGGCGTGTCTCCACCAGGCGAATTCAAGGGAACAGAAAGACACCAGTCAACTTGTGGCGGTCGTCGTGTGTGGAGGGGCACACATTTAGCGAGACCGGAACCACGACCACGACCAGGACCAGGTCCGATGAGAGAATGTCCGCTGGATCGAGGAAGCAGGACGCGCCGTTTTGAGTGAGTGGAAATGGACCACCGGTGACGTTTTGGAGGAAAGACACACAAGATCTGGAAGCTTCTCAGTGACTATTGAGACTTTTTGTCACGCATTGGAATTTGATTGTCTTTCCCGGTTCGGTGCTGCGGTGTCTTTGGAACCATGGGCTGCACGGTGAGTGCCGAGGACAAGGCGGCTGCTGAGAGGTCCAAAATGATCGACAAGAACCTCCGAGAAGATGGAGAGAAGGCGGCCAGAGAAGTCAAACTGCTCCTATTAGGTAGGCAAGATCATTCTGGTCCAAAACATCTCACTCGCAAACATATGAACTGCCTTCCAACCACAGCATGAAACTACACTGTCTAATGATGAGGTCCAAATATCGAAATAGCTACACTTAATACACAAAATACAAAAAGGATATTTCAAAATAAATAAAAGCTAAGTGTCGCACTAAAGCAGGGGTCTACAACAAGTAGCTCGTGAGCTACCAGTAGCTCGTCACCATATCTTTTTTTTTTTTTTTTTCAAAACGAGACCACTGCCGATAAGTTTCTGCTTCTCAAGACCGACATAGTACTAATAACCGATAACTTTTATATATTCTTTTTTTTAAAATTTAGATTTAAGTGTAGTTTGTGCACACCTGGAGGTAAGGAGGACTGGAACAAATTAGGATTGGACCAACTGTACCTGTTGATGTGTCCTAATCAAATATCATGACATCAGTACTACCACATCACTACTATCAGGAGAACCAGAGTATAGAGCGGAGGGAGTCACCTGCTGTGGCCCAGCAAAGTGCACTATATTCGGGCACATGCTCCGAGCAGCCGGTGTGCCGCTACGGAGGTCAGGAGAATCGGCGTATAGAGCGGGTGGAGCTGGCGTGGCCCAGGAAGGTGCACTCTATTCGGGTACACGCTCTGAGCAGCCGGTGTGACGTCACGGAGGTCTCTGGCAAACCTTTTGCACTTCGCAAACGCAGTGGCGCTGGTGTTTCAGGTGGCCGATGAAGTTTTTTGTGTGCTCGATGTTTTTTTTTTTCACCCCATCTTGGAGCATTTAGCACAACTAGCACGCAAAATGTCTTTGTCGGAAAGTGAATGTTTGTTTACAGGTGAGCTCAGAGGAAGTTATGACAGGCCATTAACGTCACAGGCAGGAGGGAAAAAAAAGGAGCGCTTGGTTGCTCACCTGCAGGTTATCCCACCTGGTTGGAGCATCGGTTATCTGAGCTATTTTTAATGTTAGCGGATTATTCTGTGTGATGTCATAAGACCCTCGTATCGGCCCGATAATTATCGTGCACCCCTAGTTGGTACACACCTTTTTAGGGGACTGACAACCGCGTGCGTGTGAAAAATTTGAGCAAGATCGGTTGAAAAAACATGGCCGCCATCAAGCAAAACGTCCTTGCAGGGCATGACTTGGCATCTAATTATCCGTAAGTCATTGACCATTTCTTTTAACCGGGGGTCTCGACTTTCAGCCCACTGGGACATATTTTGTACTACTCGCCGCCAAAGTTCAAAGATGGTCAGAGGCACTGACTCGCAGTGAAAGATAGAACACTAACTACAATCACGATGCAAAAACAAAAATGACAGCACCACATGCAACAAGTAAGTAAAAACACACACGGGCAGTTACTACTACTACTACTAGTACTACTACTACTACTACTACTACTACTACTACTACTACGTGGAATAATAAGCAACAACTTTGTTAACTCTAAACACGACACAACGTAATGCATGCTGGGAGTGATGCCGGCTTCCAGCATGCTTTGCGGCACCTGTTTCGTCAGTAGCTGCTCAAATCTCAAGAACGCCACGATATTATACTTCAATATTAATGTTACATGTTTGCTAGCAAGACTTCCTAAACATTTGGAGCATGAGGGGTCCCATGGGGGTGCCACAGATGGCATCAGGGCGGTGCGTCCTAATTTTTTCACCTGACTATCCCTGTTTCTTTTTGGCTTGGAGTCCAGTGATAAGTCCTCTATATTAGCTTGGCATCACATTTCTCCTCTATATATCTTCTTGCATCATGTAGTAAAAGTGTGTGCAGGGTGAGTGTGTGTGTGTGTGTGTTTGTGTGTGTGTGGTGCAGGACATGTGTCATCTTGTTGTGACAACCTGGTAACGCAAGCCAGGATGGCGAGCTGCAGCATGGCTAGTCAACAAAAGCAGCCAGTTCTCTCTCTCTCTCTCTCGGTGTGTGTGTGTGTGTGTGTGTGTGTGTGTGTGTGTGTGTCCTCCATCAGGGAGTGCATAAAATCTTGATGAATTCAGACCATGAAAATATTGTGCAAGGTGGGCATTTTCATGATTTATCACCCCCACGAAGGAGGTTGCCAAGAGTAAAGGTGAGATGTTTTCAAGCGGCCGTGGTGGTTTGTATGCTAAGAAGTTCTAGATGTACTGTATACGTACACATACGTGTGTGTCTGTGTATATGTGTGATATATTAGTGTGTGTATCTGTATCAAGAAAAAACTGCAACTCAGCTTTGTCAAATAGGTGGAAAAAAAACTATTTTTTTTATACATTTTTTAATTTTCCAAATATTTCAACTTTCTTTGTAACTTTTCTTTTCATGATATTTTGACTTTATTCCCATAATATTACCAAAAATTTAAATTCTTTCTCATATTATGACTTAAAAAAAATATACTTTTATTTTATTTAATATTTAGCACTATGCTACTAAAATGATTTTTCCTCATATTATGAATTTATTCTCCTAAAACTGACTTTTTTAATTAGAATACAGCTTTTTTTCTCATATTTTGACTCTTGTCATAAAATTGCAACAGCTTTTACCTTTTTTTTTCTGTTATTTTAAATTTTCCAACAATTTTAACTTTCTTGTCGCAAATTTTCTTCTTGTAATTATGACTTCCATCCGTCCATTTTCTATTCCGCTTCTCCTCTTTTAGGGTCGCAGGGGCATGCTGGAGCCTATCCCAGCTGACTTGGGGCGACAGGCGGGGTACACCCTGGACTGGTCACCAGCCAATGGCAGGGCACATATAGACAAACAAGCATTCACACTCACATTCATACCTATGGACAATTTAGAGTCTTCACTTAAGCTAGCATGCATGTTTTTTGGAATGTGGGAGGAAACCGGAGAAAACCACACACGCACGGGGAGAACATGCAAACGTTTTCTGGATATATTATGACTTTTTCCACAACATAATTTTCCAAAAATGTAAACTTTGTTTTGTTTCTCATAATATTCCGGCTTTAAAAACATAACACTTTTTTTTATTTAATATGTAAACTTCATGCAACTAAAATGATGTAATATTACTACGTTATTCTTGTAAAATTATGAGATTTTCTTGGTAGATTATAACTTTTTTTTCTTCATATTTTTACTTTATTCTTGTAAAATTACTGCTGATTTTTCAATTTTTAAATATTTTTTTCAATATTTAAATGCTGTGCCACTAAAGTTACATTATTTTAGTTTATTTTCGTTAATTGTGACTTTTTTTTCTCATTACAATACAGATTTTTTTTCTCTTAACTTTTTGACTTTATTTTCTTTAAAATTGCAAAAATGTTGAGATTTTTGCTGTTGTATTTAAATTTTCCCAACAATTTCAACTTCTGTGGTGCAAATGTTCTTGGAATTCTGACTTTATTCCCACAATATTTCTGCTTTCTTGTCGTAGCATTATAACTACTTTTCCAAACATGACAGGTGTATTTATTGTTTTGGATCTTCATTCAGTCGTTCATTTACTATGCTGCTTAATCCTCATTAAGGTGGCGGGGGTATACTGGAGCCTATCCCAGCTGACTTTGGGTGGGAGGCAGGGTGCACCCTGGACTGGTCGCCAGCCAATCGCAGAAAATATTTTTTTTCTTTTAATATATAAACTTTATGCTACTAAAATGACGGGTTTTTTGTCATCATATTACGACGTAATATAAAATCATGACTTTCGCAGTAGATTACAATTTTTTTTAAATATATTTTGAATTTTTTTTGTAAAATTATTGCTGAATTAATTTTTTTTTTGTTGTTAAAATACATTTTTAGAAAGTGAGCTGCTGCTTCCACGCCAGTGTTGCACTGAGCTGACTATTGCTGCCATAGCGGAGGTCTGCGCGGACGTAGCTCACTGATCAACAGCACCTCTGCTGGTGACGGCATGTACTGCACTCCATTGTTACTCAATTGATAGCAATCATTTAATCCAGGAGCCTTTTTCCACTGAGGGCCACATACATACAAACTGAAAGAAACAGGGGCCACTTTGAGAGATGGGTCATTTTGTATTTGGGTCGATACGTAATTTAGTTTTTTTGGGACATTCAATGTTTTAAACTTTTTTTGATTACAACCTTTTTAGTTATTAACTTTTTTTTGTGTGTGGCCTTAATCCTCTTCTGTAATGTTCTGATGCAGGCTTTGTTTAATATTATTTTTAGAATAAGCCGCGAGCCAGTAAAAAAGCCAAATCCGAACAGGAGGAAGTTGTTTTCTCTTTTTGATGTTCGCTCACAAAGGACACACTGCTGATTTGCTGCCCTCTAGGGACGGTATAGGCGTACTACATCGAGAGCTTTCACACGCAACTGTTTTTTTTTTTGTTATTGAACCTCAAAAGTCAAAATATTAAGAGAAAAAGTGGTAATTTTATGAGAATAGGATTGTAATATGAGGAAAAATAACTCCGTTTTAGTTGCATGAAGTTGAAATATTAAAGAAAGATGTTATTCTTTTTAAGTCGTGATATTATGAAAAACAAACAAAAAAATAAAATTTTTGGAAAATTAGATTGCAGAAAAAGTTCTAACGTTACAAGAATAAGGTCAAAATATTCTGGGAATAAAGTCCTAAATAGGAGAAGAACATGGATAAGAAGAAAGTTGGGGGGAATCAAGTTAAAATATTGAGAGAAAAAATGTTTTATTCTAACGAGAAAAAGTAAGAATTTAATGAGAATAGCATTGTGATATTATGAGGAAAAATGTCATTTTAGTAGCACAAAGTTGAAGTATTAAAGATGTTATTCTTTTTAAGTCATAACACTATGAAACAACAAAGTTGTCATTTTTGGGGGAAAATTAGGTGGCAGAAAAAGTTCCAATGTTACGAGAATAAAGTCAAAATATTGTGGGAATAAAGTCCTAGTTAGAAGAAGAACATGTATAAGAAGAAAGTTCAAATAGTTGGACCCCCCCCCCAAAAAAAAAAAAACAGCAGAAATGAAAGGGAAAAACGCTGCCATTTTAAAAGACTTTTGAAGTTAAAATATTTACAGAAAAAAGTTGTATTTTAACAAGAAGAAGAAAAGTTTTACGAGAATAAACTCGCAATATCGTGATGAAAAATGTCATTTTAGTAGCATAGAGTTGAAATATTAAAGACTAAATCTGCTATTTTTTTTAAGTCGTAATGTTATGAGAAACAACAACAAAAAAAAACAAATAATGTTGTAATTTTCTGAAAATTCTGTTGAGGAAATGGTACCGGCCATTTTCGACGATTCTGACTGATCTTTCAAGGCACACAGACGGCTACATGAACACGGAACCGACCCAAAGAGCGATTAGACTCCAATCTTTCGTCAGGAAAAAAAAAAGTTTGTTCCTCCCTTTCCCTCGTGTAGGACATTCGGTAGGTACGGTTCAGGAAAAAATATCCACTAGAAAAGGGAGGAAAACCAGCTTTTTGTGAAAAGATGCATTTCAGGCATACCTTTCACTTTGACACAGATATATATTTTGCTTTTGGGACAGCTCAAATATCTAAACAACAAAGTGGCAAAGTTGCATCCTTTCATTTTTCACTGTGTGGCCCTTGCTAGAAAAAGTTTGGACGCCCCTGATGGAGATAAAAATGCTTTTAAAGAAGAGAATGTGTACGTTTGCCTAAGTTGTTACTGCCTAATGCATGAATCTTTAATCATATTTGCAAGAGGTGAGTATCTATGAGGTGTACAACTTAGTGCTGGCCTTGGGGGAGGTCTGTTTTTGTCTTTTCTTGAACCGTACAATAGGATCAGTGGTTGGGCGACTGAGTCGGCTTTAACACTGCCAACAGTATCGCTATTTTTCTCCTGCAAAAGCAGCTGTCTCAGTCAGGCAAGCATTTATACTACGCGGCTGATGTCATCACACATCTAATTATCTGATTGCGGGGTTGTGCGCACGAGCTAACAGTGACGACAGCGTCCCGCTTCGCTGGGTTCTGTGTAAAATGCGCCGCTGTTCTCTTTTGTCAATTTCGCGGATGATTTAAGGACACCGTGTGCACGCTGTAATTGTGGTATTTGTGTGAGAGGATGCACTTTAGTTAGTTCTGGCAAAGGGAACATGAGTCACCCCGTAGATGCCACGGAATCGTCATGAAAGCAGGAAGCATCTTATTATTGGGGAAAAAAAAATAATGTTTTTTCTGAAAGTTCTGTCATCACCACGTGATTTAGCTGAGGACATGCTAAACATGAAGCATGAGTCATCGTGGACGCACATTTAGTGAAAGTGCCTGGTTTTCGAGCGCCGTATTAAACAGATGCTGGAAAAGCCTTTTTCTTCTCCAATGACGGATGTCAGCTACTCTTGTGGGGGGGGGGGGGGGGGGGGGGGGGGGGGGGGGGGGGGAGAGACACCCTAAGCAAACTCTGACACCTGAACTGCTGCACACAAAAAGGGTGCAAAATGTGTCTAAACGTGCAACCCCGATACCTCACCTTAGGTATCACCTTGTAGTTGCTGCTACAGTATCCAGCATGCCTTGCGGGCATTTGGAAATAACAGGTTAAGAGCAGGGGTGTCCAAACAGCGGCCCTCAGCCTTTTTTGCAAATTAAAACGTGTCGAAATAGTCCATGCATCCTTTGACTTTTCCATAAGCGGCCCCCGTGGTAAACGTTTGGACACCCCTGTGTTAGAGTCTATGGTAGGTCGTCGTGTTGACTGACCCGTTACGTGTTGTGCTGTTCGTTTTTCACCATGACATGGTGAGATGCCACACCACAGTACGGTCGTCCCTCGTTTCTGGCGGTACTAAGTGAGTTTCCACGAGGTAGGATTCAATATTAACAAAGTGAATATTTCCGTAGTTATGTCATAGAAAACCTGTTTACGATCTTCTAACTACGGTTTATCATTATTGGAGCCTTCTAGACAAGAAATAAAACACCCACAGTCACCTTTGCATTTGTACAACCCAACATAGTAAATGTAAGCAGACAAAATAAGACATGTTAGACATAAATAAGACAACAGGCTCACATGTGAATAGTTCCTTGTTTTCTTTCTGGACAGTGTTCTTCCTGCGGTGGCTGTTGGCTCATCAGGGTATTGTAATGGTGGCTTTAAATGGCTTTACAGTACTCGTCCTACCCAATATAGTTGATAAAATAAGCCATTTAAGTCGTAATTCTCCAGAAGTGTCACAGTAAATGTGTTCTCTAGGGGACCTTGGTGGTGGGCGGACAGATGTTGGAGGATCAGCGTTTAGTTTTAGCTTCTCGATTCACTTTAGTGAGTGACTCATAACAACTCGAGCCAGTAAAAGGAATCGAGTTTACCGTCACTATTTCCGAGCGAACGAAGCTGCGAGACCTTCACGTGAACCACCGTTACTTCCCTCCGTTGGGTTCTGTCTTAATCGGAGCCGTCCCCATCGTTCATTTTCCAATCACACTTCCATTATGAGCGGCATTCATAATTCAGGATGCCTAATATCGCCTTCCTTCCTTCCTTCTCCTTTGTTCTCTCGTCGTCATCACACTTCTCTTCTCTTCTTGGATGAAGAGCGCACGAGTGGCTCAGCAAGTGGCAAAGTCTTTTCAGGACAAGTATTCATCAAGACGCTTCCCGTATTGACTTCAATACTTCAGTCTATCCGTGTAATTACACTAAACGCAGCTGATGTAGGACGTGCTTGATGGGGTTTATTTAAAAAAAAAAATGCTTGGCAAACTTTTCAGTTTGATGGAGTTTTGTTGAGACAAATGGTGAAACAAAAGAGGTGATAAGTCTGTTATTACTGAGGCTGAAAATAGGACATCATAACTGACACTGAACGGGATCAGCCATATGGAAAATAATAGTAGTAGTAGTAGTAGTAGTAGTAGTACTTTATTAATCCCACAGCAGGGAAATTCACTTGTTACAGCAGCAAGCAAGATACACAAGTGAAGAATGCATAGTGACATAGTGAATACAAAATGGTTCAGGTGTTGTAGAGCCTGACAGCGGTCGGTATGAAGGACCTGCGGAACCTCTCCTTCTTACACCGTGGGTGTAACAGTCTGCTGTTAATAAATAAATACACAACAGGACTGATTTTGGTCCAGTAGAAGCTGGTGTAAAGGTACATTTATTCATAATGAGAACATGGTAATGTAGTCAAACAATACAGGGCAGTCCAGCCTTTGGCTAATTTATGCCTTCATCTACATTTCCATGATGCTTGGAGGGCAGCTTCAGGAAGTAGTGGCGTGGACGAGCGAAGTGGAAGCTAATATCATGTTTTGAAGCCTTATGCAGCGATCGCCGACGCGTCTTAAGTTTCATCAAGTGTAGAATTAGTCCAGCTTCTGTTTGAAGAGGACAACTTGAGTGGTTTTAGTTACGGTAGTAGTAGGAGGAGGAGGATGAGGATGGCGATGAATGACTTTACTGGTTGGTTAAGTTTGGTGGGTGCGGCTTACGTACCAGTGCGCTCTATAGTCCGGCGCATGCCATATTGTAAACGGTGGACGGTGAACCGAGGCAAAATTTGTACATACATTTTCGACATTAACCAAAAAATAACAGGGTGTGTACACTGAGGATCCACAAAATACAAATAATAGATCAAATAAATCAGAAATAATAAAGTGGAACCGTTTATGCCAACAACCCGTTTGTGGACAGAGGTGGACTGACCATTGGGAGTACCGGGAGTTTTCCCGGTAGGCTGATTTTGTTTTAGAAATGCACAGTATCTTTTTTTTCCAAACCTTTTCAAACCGATACGATAACTTTGTGCTTCTCAAGGCCACTATGGTACAGATAACTAACTTTTAAAAAATGACAGGACAAGGAGAAAAAGGAGCACTTGATTTGCTCACCAATACAGTACGGGAAATCTTGCCTCAATGGAGCATTTTTTTAAAATTAGCACTTATCGGAGATATTTTTAATGTTATTGGATTTATCGGTATGATGTCATAATTCCCTCATATCGGGCCGATTAATTATTGGCCCGTTTATTTACAGTATATATTTATTGCTGCAATTTCTGGTCACTATGCTCATGACCATAGGTGAGGGTAGGAACATAAATTGAGAGCTTTGCCTTTTAGGCTCAGCTCGTGGGATACAAGCGGTGGAAATGAGTTTTCTTCGCAGGGTGGTTGGGCTGTCCCTGAGAGATAAGTGAGAATCACTCTCATCCCGGAGAAGCTCGGCATGGAGCCGCTGCCCTCCGCATTGAGAGGAGCCAGACGAGGTGGCTCCAGCATCTGGTCAGGATGTCTCCCAGACGCCGCACTGACGACGAAGTGGGCAAACCTGCAAAATCAGTGAGGGAGTCAAATACTGATTTCCCCCACTGTAGTTCCAACTTGTATCCCTGTTCCCCACCTGTACTGAACAATGGCGGCGCACTGCTTTAGTCCTTATCTTTGTTTCACGTATTTCACTGGGAAGGACAAGTGTTCCCAAACAGAAGACTTGAACGATGGAAGAAGGTTTATCGTTACCGCTAACCAAAGGCTGGGCTGCGCTGTGTTTGTTGTTGTCCCTCACTCAATGTGTTCCTTGTCCAAACTCTGTACACCTGTGTACCACACCGAATGTTCCATTTCCAAAAATCAGCTCACGAATACCACTACACCCCTCGTGGTGAGTTGACCTATTGTGAAAACTGTGTTTTTGCCTTTGTTGTCTCTGTAGTTATCTTGTCTGTGAGGGACCTTCATCTTTTGAAAGCTGCAGCATGAAAGGATAAATTGAGGCAATTACAATTGTGACAGTCAATCCTGAAGCCGCATTAGATGTTCCTCCGAATTTTACAACTGAGAAAAATGGCTGAATGACTGTCCACACCTCGGTGTTCTGCAGAGTGCCGGGGAAGCTGTTAAGCGAATGAGGTCACACCTTCATATAGCATCAATTAAACACGCTGCACAAGTGGAAGCGGCACAACATCCCATTTGTCTCCCAGAAGATGATGATGCTGCTGTCAGGTCAGCAGTAATGAAACATCTATTCTTTGTGCTCTGGCACGCTGTGGCCTCAAAACAACAAATTAGTTTTCATCTGTCGGCAATCAATGTCGTCCATTGTTTTCACAGCAACCTAAGAAGCACACTTCCGTTTATTGAATCACGTAAACGAATTCTGTCACCATAGCTGTGGTATATGACACACAAACGTACAGTATGTCTGTATGGGTCTACATGTTGGCTTTGAAGGCTCCAAACAGAAACATCATGCTGGACACGTCTCTTTCATTGTGTATCGAGCTGCTTAAGGATCACTTTTTCAGCCTCGCTAAAGAGCTTCCGCATGTCAAGTGTTGCCATCGATTAACAATACGGCGTCACTTGATTAGTGGGATTGATGGGGAATCCTGTGAGGCTGAGTGCATATTGAATACAAGTGTGTGTGTGTGTGTGTGTGTGTGTGTGTGTGTGTGTGTGTGTGCTCCATGCCAACTGGACACGGGCTTTCAATTGATCTGACATCTCAGCTGTGACATCAGACACTCAAAATGTCCAATTGATTTGTCCCATTGATGTAATTCAGAACATACAGTAAGGTCAAACGCCCCTAAGGTTGTTCAGTGCTTCTGTTATATAGAGGATCTTTGACTAGCGTTTTGGCAGTAGGTTATTTAAAAATACCGAAGCACCCCTGTCACATAAACTGCTGGTTAAATCTAAGGTTAATTACTTATTTGTTAAAATTGACCAATCACAGGCAGCATGTTTACCATGAGGGCTGTCGCAAGATCTCGCGAGATTAAAACGTGATGAGAAAAAATATAAATGAATTAATCACACAGGAAATGAAAATGAACTTGATAATTTGCCGGCCTCAGTATATTGCCATGTACATGCATGTCTGTTTTCCTCATCTCTCGCCTCCAAACGGGCAGGAAGAGGGTTCACTCTGTGCATTGCGTTCAGCACCTCGGCACGTTTGTTCCATACAAGAATGGCATCAACGGAGTGCAGAAGAGTGCAACATAGTAGAAATTAAATGAATAGATTGCAATATATATTCCTTCCATATATTTTCTATGCCGCTTATCGTCATTAGGGTCGCAGGGGTATGCTGGAGCCTATCCCAGCTGACTTTGGGCGAGAGGCGGGGTACACGCCAGCGCGCATATAGACATCATTCACACCTAATGTACAATGAAAAGTAATGTTAAAATATCATCCCGTCTTGTTCTCGTAGACCCAATCTTGTGTATCGTATCGTCTCATCTCGTGAACTGGTATAGGCCCCGTGAAATCTGTTTTGTTTTGTTTTTCCTAAAACTGTTTTTTCCTGTTTAAATTTTTTTTAATTCCATTTTTTTTTCTTTTTACACGTATTTTATCACCATAGATTGTTTTATTGCGTCATTGAGTAAAATGTGCCCAGTATTTTTCTAACGTTTCATTGCTACAAAATCCTCGACCAACGATCGTATCCGTGCTTGTGGTTAAAGAAGATGCAATTGCAATCGTTTCATTCATGTAAGCTATTTTTTTAAGACACTTATTTTATTGCCACTATTAGACAGGGTGTGCGCCGCTCTTATTTTGAAGTCTGGAAGTGTGGTGTGCGTTGAAATGTAGTTTGACTGTTGTATTTCATTCACGATATGTCAATAGCCACAAGATTCTACGTTTACTTTCTATGTTGCTATGTGAAATCAAAGCACCCAGGAAGGAAGTTCCGCTAATGCTTGCAATGAGCAAATTACTGTAAGAGAGAAAACCTTTCCTTTAAGTCTTGCGTGTAAGGTTTGGGCTGATGAAAGTAATAGCTTGCCTCTTCTAAACAGCTGCCCCCTTTTTGTACTTTTTCCATTCAAACCAGTTGAGAAAAGTTTGACTGGCTCGAGCGTATCAACATCTTTGAGGCAGAATGAGATTTGTTTGAAGAGTTTCCCCCTCGGCAGTCAGACACTAACCAACGTGAATCTATGACAATGCTGTATTCCCAGCATACGGTGCAGCAGGCTCTTCTGACTGGCTGGAAATGTCAGTCACGGTGGATCAGCAGCCTCTGAAAGGAGAACACTTGGCACCACTTACAGCATGTGTCACTTTGATCCAAAAAGACAAAGATTAGACAAAAAGAGCAGAGGCTTCTGCCACATCATCATCAAAGAAGAGGAAGATGATGAGGCCGAGTGACTCATTATGCTGGTTGGTGAAGCAGTCAAGAGCAATGCCGGTGACGCCCACCCAATGTCTACAAGCATGAACTGGACGCTATAGATGATTAACCGTGCAGAAGGATGCACTGCAGTGTACAGTAAATGCGTTCATAGTAAGGAACCTCCCGTTGTACAGTTAATGCTGCAGCCCATATAGCTCAACGTGCAGCCTCGGGGGGGGGGGGGGGGGGTGTGATTGATTATAATGCCCACATTTGGTATGCATGTCATGTTACATCTGCCTGGCCCTTGTTGTAATTATGTGCACCGGCAGCGTTTTGAAGATAGTCGCTTGTATCTGTCAATTAGTAGCTTCATGCAAGGGCTGCATAACGCCATATGTTAGCCTGGGAAGAAGCAATTAAATGGCTGTATTGTCTTTGTCCACGCTACAGGTATACACACTCTATAGGATCCACTGCAGGTACAGTATAGGGTTTTCACCAGATGTGATACAGTGTGTGTGTCTGTGTGTTGGCTCACCTCACTTGTTTTGTCACTGTTTTAGGAACAAATATTGATACTACAATTAGGCAGGTTAGGATTAGGATATTTCCTTAAGACTATGGATACATTTAACATATAATTCTAATAGGACATCTCCTGTTTGCGTGCTAGTGTTGTACTTAAAGGGTCCCTGATATGTTATATATTGTTTGTAATTATGTTGTACATTGTTTGATTTTTGGAATCAAATGGTAAATTTGCCAAAATGACATTTATAGTTGATGGCACCAGCCATGACAAACTAGCTCTCGCTGTTCAGTCTCATTTCCGGAAGTGACTCCATCGGTGTAATAACACACAGGTAAACAAACACAGCGGTGTATGAGACAGAGGATGTTTACAGTGATTATAGCAAAGATTTGAGCGACGTGTCAATAGTTTTTGAGGAGGAAAAGCGATTTGGAGATGACATGGAAAACTTGCATAAAATGGACTTAAGCTTTAAGAAGTGAAGATGAAGATTGGTTGCCTTGAAAACTCAGAATGCTAAGTGTAAATTACTCTGGAGTTGCTTATCCTTCAATTATTGTTTTGAATGAGCGTAAAGGGTTTTTTACAGTTTTATAGTTTGATTGTGTACGTGGCCGCACGTCCAGGGTAAATGTTCACAGCCCTGCCTCCAGCCACTGAGACAAAGAGACTGTATGACTGACAAAAGGGCTCACTCCGTTCATGCCGTTGTTCTATGAAACAAAACGCCAAGGTGCTAAAAGCAATGCACAGGGTGATTCCTCTTCCTGCCTTTTTTAAGGCGAGAGATGAGGAAAACAGACACGCATGCACATGACAATACATTTAGGCTGGCAAAATTATCCAGCTCATTTTCATTTATTAATTCATTATTATCCTACGCCCACAAGACACTTTTTTCTGAACGAGAAATCTTGTCATGATTTAATCTCACGACATCTTGTGACACCCCTACTAGTAACTGTATGCCCTAAGCGCAGTTTGGTAAGCACCTCGGTTTGAACGTCATGGTTTGGTTCATTTTTGGTCCAGCGAGGGAGACTTTTTACCATAGAGGAGGGTTTTCAAGCTCTGGCTTCTCCCTGGCACTATCTCGAGCTAGGACTCCTGCACTGTATTTGTTTACAGAGCAGGCATGAGACTATATTGTGAGGCAGTTACACTTACCCCCAGTGTGTACTGCAGAGGAACCTGGCACACTTCTGCACCATACCGAAAATGGATTATCATTAAGCATTACACCGCTAACAGTAATGATAGCATATTGTCCATGCCTAGTCACTATGCTGCTGCAAAATATTTCTATACTCCAATTTCCCCCTGTAGTGCCGTTTAGGATGTGTTGTGATGACTCGCTGGATGTAAATTAAGTAGCCAGGTCACGTTCACCGCAGCCGCCCACTGGTGAGCAAACAGAACAAAGGGATTAATCGCTGGTGTGTACAGCGACTCTATGCTGTGTGCTTCTCTACACAGACCAGCTAGCAGTGAAGCTCAACCGCTCGCTGCGCCGCTCATGACCTACTTTTTTACTCCAGACCATATCCTATACTAAACACGTACGACATTTCTCCTATGCCACCCCAACTCTCTGCATATGTTGCATGTGAAGCTGCCACCCACCTGCTTGGATAGGAGACTGTGCACGATGTGGGCCTCAGGTTTGAGAGTGGCAGCAGGGCTCATTACGGTTTTTAAAATAACTCGACAACGTACAGTATTGTCTCGGCTGAAATAAGTGGTATTTACACTGGGAAGCACTGACAGGCTGCAGCATGCAGAGATGCTGAGGCTGATAACAAAATGCCAACCTGTGCTGTCTTCTATGCATGGGATTCATTTGCATTCCTACAGACTGATCATAAAATCAGCCATTCAGCAAAATGTAGGAGTCATGTAGTCCCAAACAACAGGCAGACCCGGATTGATCTCCTGGCGATCACAAGACGATCGAAGAGAGCTCATTGAGCGGGAATTGATCCCACGTCACCTGTATGAACGTCAGCTATGTGAATCACTACACTGCCGTTCATCAGGTTACCTGTGTGTACCGGATGTAGGTCTCGGAGAGCCACGTCGTTAATATGCAAGCAAGAATTCAACATTTGTGTAAATGTTCTTAATAGGGATGCTCCATTCAAGGTTTTATGCTGCTGATTCTGATCATTCGTGAGTGAGATATGCCGATACCAATACCGATCACATTGATTAACTGGACATTTTTCAATTTATTTATGATGAATGCTATTGGCCAGGGGCGCTGTTGGGCAATTTGAGAGGAGGAGCCAGTTGAGGCATCTAGTACTGATGCCTCCTGGACGCCTTTCTGGTGAGGTGTTCCGGGCATGCCCAGCTGGTAGGAGGCCCTGGAGCAGACCTAGGACACGCTGGAGGGATTATGTCTCACAGCAGGCCTTGGTGTCCTCCCGGTAGAGCTGGAAGAGGTGGCCGCAGACCCGGGAAGTCTGGGCTTCCCTACTGAGACTTCTGCCATCGTGACCCAGAACCAGATAATCAGAAGAAAATGGAAAAATATTGACATGGCAGTGAAGGAAACTGGAGTGGGAGCCACTTCGGTGTGTACATTAAAGATGCTAAGATCATCCAATGTATGTCATCGTTTATTGTACTGTAAGCTTTGTGTCATAGGTGACAAAGCAAATAATAAAATAGCTCATTAGAAAGAACAAAGAACAAGCTGTGGGCCGAAAATGGCCCCTGGGCCGCACTTTGGCCACCCTGGTTTACAGTGTTTCTTTTTAGGACAGTGCAAGTGCAACAGTAAGATTTTGAACAGTGTAATTGTATTTTTAGTAACGTTCCAAAAATGGCAATGAACAATCAATCATTTTATGCACTCATCTTTGTCAGTTTAGGGAAGTGAAGTGTTCAAAAACAGGGGCACCGCACCTCAACGTCGGGGGCTGGGAGGCGGGGGGCAGGTAGCTGAGGAGATCAACCGGGTCCGAGTCGCCTCTGCGTATCACTGGCACAGACGGGCGAGGCCGAGTGGGTATATCCTCTCCAATAGTCCTATACTCTGTCGCTGAACGCCTGTCTTTTCGTCTGGTTTTTAGACAGACTGTCCCTCACTTGAAATATGTACAGGGTGGGAAATAGGATATTATATGGCACAGAGGGCTTTTTGCCAGGCTGGACAGACAAACACACACACACACACACACACACACACACACACTGTACAGCGCATACATACTGCGCCTCTCGCCCAAAGTCAGCTGGGGAATACACACTACATAATACAACATCATCACTACTTAAGCTGTGTCAGCTTGTGAAGAGCACAGGGCGTGCTTGTTTTGCATTCTGCTCAGTTTTATCGACGCCCACAGGACGTTAACCTTTTAATGGCTATAAAAGCTTGTTGGATGCGAGCATTGGGTTGCAGGGCGGGGGGCGGCAGCGAGCCAGGATATATAGCAGATGAACTGTGTGTCACAGCCTGTTGGCCACTTTCTATTACAGACATGCTTTTTTTTTTTTTGTAGCTTTGTATCGGTACTGCATAGTGGAAATGGAAATCCTGACCGCCACAAAGACTGAAAAGCCCTCATAGTTGCTTGGAGTGTGTCAAGAGTTTTGTCTGCAGGCAATCTTCCTTCATCCAATACGTCTAATATTCCTGAACGGTCTCTGCTTTGGCTTTTTTTTA
Organism: Dunckerocampus dactyliophorus; assembly: GCF_027744805.1. Taxonomy (NCBI): domain Eukaryota; kingdom Metazoa; phylum Chordata; class Actinopteri; order Syngnathiformes; family Syngnathidae; genus Dunckerocampus; species Dunckerocampus dactyliophorus. The sequence goes on from NC_072826.1 coordinate 4,203,011, forward strand.
CACTTGAACTCACTCGAGGATGCGGAATGAAAAACGAATAGCGACAACTGCAGACCACAGTTAGCTTTAGAATGCAACTTGTTTGCATGGAGAGGCTTGTGTTCCAACTGGTGATGTCCTCTCCGCTGTCAGTGCTGCAGTATGGATTTTTTTAATAGCACTGGGATGCTCGCAGATGGTCCACTATTGTAAATCTTATTTATTATTAATCAGTACAGGGAGCGCGTTAAAATGAATCCTGCACACATCCTGACAGTCTGTCTGTGCACTCTTCCCCACATGAAGTCTTTCTTTTTCTTGGTGGAAGATCAAACAGGTTGTGTTCACTGGTCACGTTTGTTTTTTGGTTTGTTTATTATGATGCTTGTTTAATTGATTTGATTTAAAAGCTCTTGGCATTCCAATTACAATGTTCAATACTAATTACCTTTGGTACTCGCATTATTTTGCCATATGTTATCATTACATTCATGAAAAAAAGGTCTCAAAATAATGTTGACTATCACTTATTGGCAATCATTTGTTATCGTGACAGGCCTCGTTGTGTTACTGTCTTTGCTATCAAGTGAATGCAGTAGCTGCGCCGTCCTCACTGCGGTGCTGCAATCAGTAATGGCTAATCTAAACATGCTCATCATGTGCGGCTGTTTGATGTTCTCTGCTGGCAATCATGTAAATATTTGAGCCCATGTGTGATTACTTAATTAGGCTTCTAGAGGTCTCCATGGAACATCACTCTGCATCCTGCTCAGTGTCAACACCTAAACACTCCTTCTATGCAGCCACGCGGATGTGATATTTTGCGACACTCGCGTCGTACTGTGCTCCACTATATTTGTTTTGATCACTTCAATGGGGTTTTTACTACACTGGTATTAAAAGGTTGCCCCCCGAAAGCCCACCTCGAGCGTGAAGAATGAGGCTGCGCTCACCTGTGTTGTCACGTGTTCTCCTCCCCGTGGGGCCTGAAATATTAATGGATGTGTTTTATTCTGGAGTCAGGAAGGTGACCTTCATTCATGCGTGTGTCCACAGAGAGACTGATAGCTCTTCCTACGGCACAAACGGGACTTTTTATACAAGCTATCGTATTGTAAGCCTTGAATTGTATCATTGAATGAATTGTGTTTATCTACCAATAGATAAATCCTCCGGATGGACGGCTTTAGCTATTATTACTTAAGATTCAAAAGCAGGGTCACTAAAAGGTACATAAGGTTGGAGCTTGCCTACAGCCACAACTGTTAATACTTTTTGGGTTTTTTTGCTTAATTAGAAACCCCAGTGGTTGTTATTTTTGTAGACCGTTCACCTGGTGACCATAGGAGACTTGGAGGTTAATTTAATAGAGGATATTGTCTTATTTGTAGACAGATTCAATGGTGCATGCAGACTAATACCGCATTATATGACAGCACTTGGCCCTGAAGGATGCCTTGCAGGTTGAAATCAGCTGAAAGGACAGAAGAAGCAGCCTCAGGCGTTGCGTTTGACACCCTGTGCTGCTGCAGCTGGCACGCCATCCTCTGTCACTCAAAGAGGAGAGAGGAGCGCTGCTGCCCCTTCCTATTCCGTCGTCGTCACTCTGACCTGATGTTTGTTGGCAGCTAGGTCAAGATGGCGTGATGTGGCAGCGCTTGGTGGCGCCCTCCTGACAGCGCCACGGACATACCAACGACGACAGAGATCAAATATGCCCGCCTTGCCGGTTAACTCATCAGCTTTGAATGCCGAGCGAGGGGAGCATTTACTGACGTTACTAAAAACACGCTGAAGGGTTTATGGTAAATTATGTGAAACCTATTTATCCAATTTCCATGAAACTTTGAGACCCAGATGTGTCCGTCCCGCCTGCCGCATGCTTCAACGGTCTATTTGTAGCACAATCCTGCAAACAGACTGAAGTTTCCCTCTAATGATGCACTGCGCCTGAAAGCTTCCCTCTTCTCCACACGCAAATCTACGCTTGATCTCCTGACTAGAAAAAGGAACCCAAACAAGAGCAGACAACCCAGAGGAGCTCATGTGATGTCGCTGACAGGTCAACGCTGGAGGAGATTGCGTGAACCCCCAAACGAACTCACAAAGACGTTTGAGGTTTTTCTAACTTGAATCTTTTGACTATTCCAACAGGTGCCGGGGAGTCTGGGAAGAGCACCATCGTAAAGCAGATGAAGTAAGTCTTTTTCTCTTTAGCCCCTAAATGATCCCGCCTAGCTGTCGGAGAAGGCGTTTCTCCAATGCTCCTTGCCTGTTGTAACTGCAGTAAGGACTTTGGATCGTTTATTAGCTTCTGTTCACATCCTGCAAGTTTCAGGCTGGATTGTAACAAAATTGAGTGTAGAAGCTGTGCTTCTGTTGCCACAAGGGATGCTCCGATCGATCGGCCACCGATTTAGTAGATTTCCGTAAATGATCGGCATCAGTGGCGGAGCTACGGGGTCACTTGGTCACTCTCCGGCCACCCCGGTGGCCACCCCCACGGCTGGGGGACAATTTGGACAATCACAGCTCCGTGGTGTTAATATTAGTTCAGCCTAGCTGCCGTTTCCGCTTGGTGTGTTTCAGTACATGAATCTGTTAATAATGGAAGCTCTCTGTAGCAGCACGAGTGGGCTGCGAAACCAGGGAGTTTAGAGTTGAAACACTTTATTATGCCCCGTGCGGGTGTGGCCGCCGTGATGGGGAGCAGAATCCAGAAACTATGCATTGAACACATGTCTTCAGCACACTGCTCAGCTATTAATTGCTCTAATAGACGGCCCAAAAGCAGTGGCGGAGCGCCGGAGTGGCCTGGTCACGCTTCGGCCACCCCACTGGCCTTCCTGAGAATTCAGTATCAACTTATTGCCACCCTTATGTGAGTAATGGTCTCACCTTGGCCACCCCAATGAAACATTTCTGGCTCTGCCACTGATCGGCATAAATGCCTTTTCAAAGCTGGTCACAAAAAACTTTCGGCGTGCGGCGCCAAACCCTACATGTGTGCTGTGCCACGTAGGGTTGCCAACACCCGTATTGAGCCGCCATTGGTATTGGAATTGTCCAATACCACTCATTGTAAATAAATAGAAAGTTGTACAGTTAATCCGGTATTGGCCGATCTCACTCATGGATGATCGTTATCGCAATCGGCAGCATAAAACCCTGATCGGAGCATCCCAGGTTGCCACGCAGGGTGCCGCCATCTTTTACATCATTCATTCCTATTGAAAATTTAGCTCGGGATTTTTGTATTTTTTGTATTTTTTGTATTTTTTTTTTTTTTTTTTAAGAACTGTTCAATTTGACATTTTCCGTAGGACTTGAAAGAAAATGATAAAATGCTATTAAATGCAAATTTGGGGTAAAACAAATTTTACACAACACGTATACATCCATACACAAGCCTGGGGTGTCACAAGATCCTTCAAGATTAAAGTGCGACCAGATTGGGCACACGGCCTGGGATGATGATAAATAAATGAGTCACTAGGGCTGCGTCATATGTTGGTATTTCTTTGAAGCACCATATCAAAAACAAACATATCGTTCATATCGATATAGACTAGATTTGCGCTGTAACTCCAGAAAAGCTACACCTCGCTACAGGCGTCATCTCCCGCTAGCACCGACCTTTGGAAAAAGAGGGTAAAACTGAGCCCCGGAACAGCTACCCCTCAATATAAGCGCCATCTGCAGCCGGCACCGGGCCTCAGAGTGTCTGCGCCTCACACCTGGCCAAGCAGCGGCTAATGCCATGCTTCGGAGCAACTACGCCTCACACCAGGAGAAACTGTGGCGAGCTAGCACCGGGCTTCAGAGAAGCTACGACTTGCAGGGGCTACACGGAGAAGCTACACCTCACCAAGCTACACCTGCGGCAAACACCTGGCCTAGGAGTGGCTACACTGAAGTCACATTTAACTCTTTCACTGCCAAAGATGTCTATTGACGTCTTTTGCTATTAATTTACATTAATGAATTCATTAATTTGCATCCATTTTTTGACTTCCGTAGCCTTTTTTTTTTCCCCCTCAAATTTTTGCAACCCTATATAAGTGTGATGGTCTCAAATAGATAAACCGTAAATAAAAATATTAGATGGGAAACCATCTAAAAGCAGAGCTTCACGTGTGCTCACGCTGTCAACCCCCCAGACAGATCCTCCTGGCTTCCTCAGAACGTAACCGCTCAATATTTGCAGTAACCATGCAGCGGTTTGATCGCAGATCATCTCTGTGGTGTCCCAGGGATGTCTGTTGGCTGCGCTTGCCTTTTGCCACTCGGAGTGCAAGAAACGCAGCGTGATGTTCGGCCTGAGCACCAATCAGAACACGTGCAGGACCCTAACTGGCTTTATTATTCACATTCCTCGAGGCTAGCTGGGCACTGGATCCATATTTTATGAGCTCAAAGCAAGAACAGTATGACACCTTTTTTTTCTTGTTTTTTTTTTTTTTAAACACCATTTTTAACACGAGCACAAACATGCATGTGTGTCAGCCTGCAACATGAATTGATTATTAAACTCCTCCACACGCACACGCACGCACACACACACAAACACACAGACACACGCACACACACACAGAGAAAGACAAAGCAAATCCAAATTTTCCAAATGAGGCAATGTGTCTGTTAAATGACGACTGCCGTCAAGCAGCAAGTGCTTTCACTTGAGAGTTAATATGATTACGACCTCCTGAGCACCCTCAGCGGTTTGATTCATCAGTCCAGAATATTCCATCTCAGCAATAGACAGTTAAATTCCTCGTTTAGGTGCACGGTAATAACAGAAGTGATGAAGAAAGAAGTACACATGTAGGAAGCTCACTGGACACATTAGGTGGACGATCACAAATGAAAATGAATAAAATCGTCCTTTACAACGACAAGACTCGGTTTTAATTGGAATTTGGGTGAGAAATGAAGCCTTTTTGTGTTTTGTGCTGCTGTCTTTTGTACATTTAATAAGAGTGCATGTTTGTTTACTGCTTTTGTGGCTATTTAAACACAATGCTGTTTTACTTTATTTGTCTTACTGCAACTATGGAGGATTTATTTGTCGATGTGTACATTTTCTAAAAATGCTTATTTTTCTGTATTACTTAGCCTTTTTAATTATTTATTTTATTGTTAAACTTTCCGATGACCTATTCTTTGTGTGCATATTTAAGATTTAACTCAATAAATGATGCAATGCTATCAGAAAAGCTGCAAAAATATAAAAAAGTACAGTATCTCATACCTAAATGCAATACTGTAGAAAGCCAACTTGTATATTTCTGTATACATATTAGAGTAGTCTGTATTCCACAAGTGAGTTAACACACCACCGTCATTGTCTAAATAGCTGACAACACACAAGTGAGTAGTAAGGTAACTGCTAACTGGAAGCATGGGCGTGGCAGCATCATAGTCTGGGGCTGCATGAGTGCTGCCAGCACTTGGGAGCTGTGGTTCATTGAGGGGAAAGATGAATTCCAACATTATAAAGCAAAGCATGGTACTATAGTAGACGTTTTCCAATGCTCACTGCAATGCGACCTCTTTGGTGAGCTACTGATGATGATGATGATGATGATGATGTCAATCTCCTCAGGATCATCCATGAGGACGGCTACTCGGAAGACGAGTGTAAGCAGTACCGCGCTGTGGTTTACAGTAACACCATCCAGTCGATCATGGCCATCGTCAAAGCCATGGTCAGCCTCAAGATAGACTACAGCAACACTGGCAGAGTGGTAAGATAACCCCACACAACCGCCGTCAACCGCCATCTCTATGTGTCCATGCTTACTTTGGATTGGCTGGCTGGGGTTTAACACCCCCCAGTGTCTGCGTAGGTGTATTATACGCCGTTGGAAAGCTAAGTTTGTTGAGACTTGACTGATAAACGCACGCATTCCAGGATGGAGTCGTAACTACAGGCTCGGTAAACACTTGTTAGCCCGCTGGGCCGTGCATCAACGACGCGCCTTTTAAGTTTTCTTTCTGTATTTATCTTCCAAACAATCAAGATGCGATCGTCCCGCGTTTATCACGGTTAATTGGTTCCAGATCCGACAGCGATAAGCGAATTTCCGCAAATTAAGATTCAATATTAATAAATGGAATATTTTGGTACAGGTAGTTACAGCATAGAAAACCTGTTTGTGACTTTCTAAATCTGATTAGTAGTACTATTGGAGCCCTGTAGACATGACATAACACCCCTATAGTCACCTGTACGCTCCTGTTATGCTTTGTTTCCAACACATTGCTTAACTGTAATGCGCAGGCTACGAGATCACTGTAGGGACACAAGAGGGGAATGCTGCTTTAAACCTAGCATGCTAACGAGTTAGCTACCAATTTATTTATTCTAAACTTAGTCTTTCAAACGAACAGAGAAGCACTTAGACAATACAGACAACACATGAGATTGGGTCTACGGGAACAAGACAAGACGATATTTTAACATTTAATTTTAGGAAAAGTACATTAAAAATATGTAACAATATACTGTGTGTGTGTGTGTGTGTGTATGCTAGCGGGCCCCGCCTCCTCACAGCGATCATGTCGTCGTTCTATGGAACAAACACACCAAGGCGCTGAGACGAGGGAAACAGACACACGTACATGGCGATATCTTGAGGCTGGCAAAATGATTGAATTCATTTTCATTTCTTGTGTGGTTAATGAATGTATTTATTATCATCCCAGGCCTCGTGCCCATCTTGCGAGATCTTGTGACACCCCTAAAATATAAGAAAACCTTAAAAAAAAAAAAAATCCTTTTTGTCTTTTATTTTCTCATGTGTCAGTAACACAGACTCTGATTGAGCCCCAAACCGTGCCTCTACTCACACGTACGGTTCAAGGACAGCTTTATACCCCCCACGCCTCTGTGGAATACTTTATTTATTTGACTTAAATTGTCATTTTTTTTCAGCGTTGTCCCATGACATAACTCAAGATATAATACCATGAAATATTTGCAGAAATGTGAGGGGTGTGCTCACTCTTACTAGCACTGCATCATCAAGTGTGCACTCGTTTATCAGAAATTAGGAGCATTTTGTGTTCATGTGGAGTAGTTTGTTTATTATTGAGGTTGTCGTTTGCAAGTGGTCAACAAGTGCACTGCAGTTCTACAGGTGTACCTAATGTTGTGACCAGTGAGTATACGCGAAATAACATGAAACGCTCTTCACTGACCTCCATGAGACGATTTAAAAGGCCCAGCTCCCTCTTTGAACACCACAGAGCTCCTCTGCAATGCATCACATCAATTTGTACCATCTTAATGATTCTGTCGTTGCCAGGCTTTGGACTCGGGCTTCAAAAGGACAGCATTATTAGCCCGGAGCTGTAATTATCATGCACTCACTTGCAAGTTCATGAGTCAAGCTAATTGTTACAGAACAAATGTGAATAAACACACCGCCATCAACGTCGGTAGCAAATCATACGCAGACAGCAGAAAGATGTGAAGTTAAGTGTGCACACATGAAAGCAATGCATCAAATGTGACCAGGCTCCACTCTAAGTCCACACATATGCCGTATAATTCCGCACGTGGGCGTACAGTGTGTACGCACACGCATGATTGCCGTGGCCAACACAGTGTGAGCGTGCACGTCCATCATGCAAGGCCCAGAGGACAGACAGGAATGTGGTACTGCACATAAAATATGCCACACTTTGAGGGATTAACTGCCGACATTGTAATGTATGCCTCAGAAAACAATAAATAGCTCATAGCTGGTTTATAAAAGGGAGACATACGTCATTGCCACGCTGACGCGTGCACATGCACTGTAAGCACTGAAACATAAGCAAGTGTAAATATCAGAAATCAAGATCAAAAGTACTTCTGACATGTTTTCTTACTCTGCTAGACCATTTCACTTGTCTTAAGTAATATGTACGCTTGAAATGAGTAAAATATCATTTTGGCAAGTCCAATTATTTCGAATCGCTCAGATTTTAACATATTTTACTTTACTTTTAAAGATGGAAAAAAAGAGAAATGTGTGTATGCAGCGGCCCCGCCTCCACCCACCAAGACAAAGAGACTGTATGACTGACAAAAGGGCTCACTTCGTTTATGCCGGTGCTGTTGTCTCTCTCTGTATCGTTGTTCTCTTGTTCCAGCACTCCCCCCTCTGTTTTATTTTGTCTTCTTCTCTATCCCCTCCTGCTCCGGTCCGGCCGCTCCAAATTTGCATGGCAACAAAACATCAAATAAATTCTGTATAACAGGGAACGAGTATCTCACACTTTTCCCTGGCAGAGCAAATCTGTTCAGCACGTATGAGGCATTTAGATCAACAATACTATCTGCCCTAATGGCTGGACAGGACGACAACAACAAAAAAAGCTGTTGTTTTATGGAACAAACGTGCGAAGGTGCTGAAACCAATGCACAGAATGAACCCACTTCCTGCCTGTTTGGAGGCGAGAGACGAGGAAAACAGACACTCATAAACATGGCAGGCCAGCAAAATTATGAAGTTAATTTTCATTTATTGTGTGATTATTTATTATCATCCCAGGCCTTGTGCCCACGAGACTTTTTGTGACTGAGGAATCTAATCACGCAAGATCTTGTGACACCCCTCGTGTGTAATCGTTCATGTACTACCTTGGAGAATGGCAAATTTGTTCTTCATAAAATGACTAGCAGCAGTTTAGTTCCACATTGCTGTACTTTATTCTCATAAAATGACAGCCATATTGCTGTAATATTCATCCGTCCATTTTCTATGCCACCTTTCCTCATTGGGGTCGCGGGGGTATGCTGGAGCCTATCCCAGCTGCCATCGGGCGAGAGGCAAGGTTGCTGTAATATCATTTTTTTTAAATAACACAATACTCCTGTCTTCATGTAAAATTACTACTCTATTCTCATATAATGTCTTTCTCATAAAATGACTACTTTATTCTCATAAAAATTGTAGCTTTATTTTCTTAGTATAAGATTTTCTCTGAAAATCTTTATTATATTTTTTTCATCATAAAGGTCATTTTTTGTTCTCAGAAAAGTACTGCTATGTTCCCATGAACGTAATTTTATTTTTGTAATGATTTTTTTTTTTCTCAGAAAAATAATACTTTTCTCATAATTTCATGGCTTTTTTTCCTTATAAAATGAAAAAAAAAAATGTATACAGCTTTATTTTCTTAAAATGAAATTTTTCTTATCATTTTTATTCTCGTAAATTTACCACTTTATTCTCATGACTTTTTTCTCATAGAATTACTCATTTGCTGTCATAAAATTACAGATTTATTTTTGTAATATCAAATTTTTTCCCTCGGAAAAGTACGTAGTCCTTTATGGGCGCCACACACGGGAGGCGACAAACGGCCGCGATTGGCAAATGCATCGCCATCGCGTATGAGACCATGCACACGGGAGGCGACAAACGATTGTGACCAGATACACGGGTGAGCGACACATTCACACCCAGAGGGAATTGTACGAGTCTCCCACGGTTTGATTGGCTGTCAGATGTGGAGGGAATATCGGGGTATAAAAGTAGTTCAGAGGAGGAAAAGCGACCGGTGTTGATCGAGGACTCTTGCTAGTACCGGATCTTGCTAGTATTGAAGATAACTGTGCCAACGAGTTCCCAAGCTGCTGGGATCGCGTCGCAAGACTCGCGTCACACAAACTTTCACACGCACGAATTTCACGCGTCGCTTGGCTGGACGGTGACACGCGCAGGTTCCATTGAAAATGAATAGACTCGAGGCGATGTCGCCTCCCGTGTGTGGCGGCCATTATGCTCAAAATGACTTCTTTATTCTCATAAATTAGTAATTCATTGTGATATTATTACTTTGTGTGTATTCTTGTGTTCTTTTTCTTTTAAAATAATGACTTGTTTCTTCTAACATTCTGGTGTGTGCGTGCGTGCGTGTGTGTGTGCGTGCGTGTGCTCCTGCAGGATGACGCCCAGCAGCTCTTTGCTTTGTCTGCCACGGCTGAGGAGCAGGGTCTCCTCCCTGATGACCTGGCCAACGTGATCAGGCGACTGTGGGCTGACGGCGGCATACAGAGCTGCTTTGCACGCTCGCGGGAATACCAGCTCAATGATTCGGCGGCCTAGTGAGTGTGTGTAATGTAATGTGTCATGATTTGGAAACGGGAAAATGTAGCTATTTTGACTTTCACACCACCAAGTGCAACCGACATTTCAAAGCGCATGCAGAGGTAGATAAAGCTGACCAAAGCAGACCACTCCTACTTCAAATGCAACTGCTGCCATCTTTTGGAGTTTTGGAGTAAAAACTACATCAGGAGGTTGACTACAGCCACAGTTGTGAATGCCAACTCGTTCACTGGAGGCCCCGGCGATTACTTGATTACTTGGAACATTCACAGTAATTCCAATTGTTGTGGCTTTTGTGTTATTCAAACGGCTTGAATAGCAATAAAAGCCGGTTGTTCAAATCTGGTGCTTCGGTGCTGGCCTCACCGAACAATGACTGACACCAAGTGACTGATTTATTTTTGCTGTACAGTCGTCCCTCGTTTATGGCGGTCAATTGGGTCCAAAACTGACAGCGATAAGTGAATTTCTGCAAAGTAGGATTCAACATTAATAACTGGAATACTTTTGTAGTTACGGTATGGAAAACCTGTTTACAATCTCCTAAATACGGTTTTTAACACGATTAGAGCCCTCTAGGCATGAAATAACACCCCTATAGTCACCTTTAGACTCCTATTACCCAGTATAGTAGACATATTCAGAGAAAATAAGACACATTAGACTTAAATAACATAACAGACTCGCACGGTAGCATAGACAGCGTATTTCCTGCTGTGGCTATTGTCTCATCAATGAATTGTAATGGCGGCTTTAAATAGCTTTACACTCGTACTACCCAATATAGTAGACATAATAAGAGTAAATAAGCCATTTAAGACCTAAGTACAACTCCTGCTTGTGTGTGTCACAGTAAATGTGTTCCCTAGGGGACCTTAGTGGTGGGCGGACAGATGTGTGGAGGACAGGAAGTGACGCTGGAGGTTTAGAGTTGAGTTTTAGCTCGTCGTGGGTTATGGCCAACCGTAGCCCGTGTTCTTATTATGTTATTGTGTCTGTTGTGAGACCACTTAAACCTGCAACAAATGCCTTTTCTGGTGTCTGGTCCTTGTCTCACTGAACAATTACTGACACCTAGTGGCCAATGTAGAATACTACATTCACAATTAGAATGCTTCTGCCTTGTGTTGTATTTTACTTCATTTACTTAGTTAAATTAGACATTTTTATGCGTGAAAATGCTTCATTTAGGCCACGAATATGTACAATTTTCTTAAATATGCTTTTTTTTTTTTTAATAATAGGCCGTATTCAACCACGAAACAGACTGCAATTAGAAACATTTGTCAACACTTTTGAGGAAAGCTTATTTCGTTATTGTAACATGCGTCTGTCCACATGCCATCCGCATGATGTAATTCACCACTATATGTAAATGCAAGCTAGCGCGTGAGAAAACTGCACTTTTAAATGCATACATGTTCCCATCTTGCACTCCTTATCGTGGTGTTTGTTGGCATCATTGTGCGAAATGATTGCTGATACTCCCGCAGAGATCACCGTGAATCTAATGGTGTCTCTTTCCTACGCTCGGTCTGTCTGGAAAGCCTACTTTGACCTCCCCAGAGAGCCATAGAGACTGGCTCTAGCACCTATTACCTGATTATTTAGTCGTCCCTGCGGTTGCATTCTTTAATATTGCAAGCTGATGAGCACAATCATCTGGCCTGATGGCGGAAAAAACCCTCGCCAACCTCGGCTAGCACACACAGTACAGTAATATCTGTTTCCTTGTGTGCATCCTGAACTGAAAAGAGCGTCTGCTAGGATGACTTCTTTTTTTTTTTTTTTTTTAACAGTTGTCAAGGCTCACTGGTGATGAAAGGCTGAATGTTACACGTGTGTGTGTGTGTGTGCGAAGCAACAATGGCTGACAGGGCTCGCCGAGCTCCCAGCTGGCCAGGATGATGATGCAATGCTGCCGGAAGCGAGGACAGGCTGCATCACAAATAATCGCTGATCGACCGTCGTCTGGGTAATATAGTACGTGAAACATCAGAAAGACACGTTAAAGGGAACCTACTTTTCAGACTTACAGTTGAGCAGTATACAGTAGGTTTAAAATGTTGTACAGTGGTTAATTGGCGGTTAACTGGTTGCAGACTCGACCACGATAAGTGAATTTCCGCCAAGTAGGATTCCTTCTTTATAAATAGAATATTTTTGTTCATGATAACATGTAATACTTTCAGTATTTTGGTCATTTTAAGCATTAGCGGAACTTCCTTCCTGGGGGTATTGATTTCACATAGTGGTGTGGCGAGGTGTCACTACGCACATAAAGTAGTTATTTGGCGCGAGCGCCTACAATAACAGGTAACGGTAAATGGAGCGTTGTTAGAGGTTTTTTCAGAAGGCTTTTCGTCGGAATAGGTGTGTCCCATTCTTAACTGTCTCTTTGTAGCTGTTTTTTTTTTTATCTTTAAAACGCACAGAAAAGAGAGACGTGTGTGTTCATGTCTTGTGTAAGTATTGTGGGCGATGGGCGAAATTCCCCCAAAAGTGCACTTTTCCTTTAAGCAGCATGTTGGCAGATTTTAGGCTCCAGCTGTAAAAACTGTGCACCATTTTCAGTGTTTTCAGTTCCCTCTTGCCTGGCTGTCTTTGTAGCTACCTGAACGATCTGGAGAGGATAGCCAAAGCAGATTACATCCCCACCCAGCAGGATGTTCTGCGAACTCGGGTCAAGACCACCGGCATCGTGGAGACTCACTTCACATTCAAGGAGCTGCACTTCAAGTAAGAATCATCCTGCAGGAAAAGCAGACCACCCACTCTCTTGTAAAAACACATATAAACCCATCAGTGCTCACCTACTCCATAATTATTATGACTATTATTATTATTATTATTATTATTATTATTATTATTACTACAGAGTGTACATGAATGAGATCCTCACCCCTCACATTCTTGTTGGTCGATTAAAACTACAGATTTATGCAGCACATAAAATATGTCCTCGGGACTTGTGTGGGATACTAATGGGCTGATGTGGAGGATGTATGAGCAGGTTTTTGTCTTCAAACGTTTGATAAATGGGTCTGTACTGACACGGTACACAGTACAGTACAGTACAGTCAACTGGAGCCAGCTGATGTCACAGGCGTCACTTCCCAGGCCCGCCGCTTAAAGGCGCACACAGGTCTTTTGAATGCCTTATATTTGTATTTTCCTTCATTTCGTCATTTTTATGAAAATGCTTCATTTAAGTCATGAATACGTACAACTTGCTTAAATATGCACGTATATTTTTACTGTTAATAGACCGTATGCAACCTCAAAGCAGCGATCATTTATTCATTTTTGAAAAACCGTGATAGAGTGAGGGTGCAAAGGCAAAAAAGGCAAAGCTCTCAATTTTTACATTCCTACCCTCACCTGTGGTCATTTTTCTTTGGGTAGTGACTGAAAGGACAAGATGGCGGGTACAAGCAGCCGAAATGAGTTTTCTCCGAAGGGTGGCTGGGCTCTCCCTTAGAGACAAAGTGAGAAGCACTGTCATCCGGGAGAAACTCTGAGTAGAACCGCTGCTCCTCCGCATTGAGAGCAGCCAGATGAGGTAGCTCATGCATCTGGTCAGGACGCCTCCCGGGGGAGGTGTTCAGGGCACGTCCAACCGGCAGAAGGCCTCGGGGAAGACCCAGGACACGTTGGAGAGACTATGTCTCTCAATTGCCTGGGGAACGCCTCAGGATCCACCGGGAGGAGCTGGACGAAGTAGCCGAGGAGAGGGAAGTCCGGCCTTCCCTGCTTAGGCTGCTGCCCCCACGACCCGACCTCGGATAAGCGGTAGAAGATGGATGGACTCCTGTAAGGACTCCTATAATATAATATAAGTTTTCAACAACCTATTTTTCCACAAAGGTACAATATTATTTTGTTTTGTTTGTTTCTCATATTACGACTTTTTAAAAAAAACTGTTTTTCTTTAACATTTCAACTCTGTTATTTATCCAATTTTCCAAAAAGTACAACTTTGCTTTGTTTTTAATAATATTACGACGGAAAAAAAGAAATTCTATGCTACTAAAATGTCTTTTTCATATTACAAGTTTATTCTACAATTACCACTTTTTTCTCGTTAGAAAATGACTTTTTTTTTCTCTTAATATTTTGACTTTCTTCTTGTTAAATTACTGCTGAGTTTTCCATGATTGCTGCTGCTGCTGTTTTTTTAAGGTTTCTTGTTCAATGATATTTTTAGAATGTGCCGCCAGGCCGCACTTGGGACACCCCTGCACTAGTTAAACGTTCTAACCCGGCGTGTGTCTCCTCCTGGCTTCCTTGCAGGATGTTTGATGTTGGAGGCCAGCGTTCAGAGAGGAAGAAGTGGATCCACTGTTTCGAGGGAGTCACCGCCATTATCTTCTGCGTTGCGCTGAGTGCATACGACCTGGTGCTGGCGGAGGATGAGGAGATGGTGAGGACGTAACGAGGCTTTTAACATAATACTGCACCATCCATTTTACTGTTAAACTAATTACCTGCTTAATGGAATGCATGTGACTTGAACCGGTTGACCTCAATTATTTGAACAGGTTAGGAATTGAATGAAAGCGCGCACACAAGCTGGAGCTCTTGCCGTTTGAGTTATGGGACAACAGCTCCCCCTGGTGGCAGCTCGTCGCAGCTCACCGGGCGTCCTCCTCTCTTGTAGAATCGCATGCACGAAAGCATGAAGCTGTTCGACTCCATCTGCAACAACAAGTGGTTCACAGAGACCTCCATCATCCTCTTCCTCAACAAGAAGGACCTCTTTGAGGAGAAGATCACGCGCAGCCCCGTCACCATCTGCTTCCCAGAATACTCAGGTACCCACAACATACTTCTCCTACACAAAGTACCACCTTAAGCTCCTCTACAGAACCGACCTTGAGAAAAACACGCTAGGCAAAGATCGTCGATATCAGGGGTGTCCAAACTTTTTCCAGCGAGGGCCACGTAGTGAAAAATGAAAGGATGCAACTTTGCCACTTTGATATTTTGTGAAGATATGCTAAGAAGTTATACAGTGATGGAAAAAATGATTAGACCAGCCTTGTTTCTTCAGTTCATTGATCCATTTTAATGCCCGGTACAACTAAAGGTACATTTGTTTGGACGAATATAATGATAACAAATAAGAGTTTATATCTAGCAACTTCCTTGGTTTTCATCATGATAACCAAAATCACCTAAGTTCTTACAGGAGTAGCTACTATAGCATTGTACTGCCAAAAAATGTAACTCTTATGAGCTATTTTTGCTGTCATTGTTATATTTGTCCAAACAAAGGCACCTTTAGTTGTATCAGGCATTAAAATGAACAAGAAACTGAAGAAACAAGGGTGGTTTAATCATTTTTCCATGACCGTGTATTTCAAGAAGAAGCTGCATTTCATCTTAGTCATCTCATCTCGTTCTTTTTTCCCATAAGTTTATTTTCATAAAATTGCTACTTTTTTTCCTCCATTTGATTATGACTTTTCTCTTAGGTTTGACTTTATTCTTGTAAAATTACAGCTGTTTTTTCCCCTTTCTTTAATTTTTTATTTCCCAACTATTTCTTTTCAGTTTTGCTGTTATGACTTTATTCCCATTCGATTTTGACTTTATTCTAAGAGTACTGTAACTTTTTCCCCAACCTAACTTTCCTAAAATTTCTATTTTATTCTTTTTTTGTTTCTCAAAATATTATATCTATTTAAAATAAAAATTAAAAAATCATTTTATATTTCAACTTATGGTACTAAAATGACATGATTTTTTTCCTCATAATATTGAATTTATTTTCATTTTTCTTTTTTCGCCATTCAATTACACTTTTTTCTCTTAAAGTCTCTGAAAACTACAGCCGTTTTGTCCCCATTTCTGCTGGGGTGTTTTTACGTTTCCCAACAATTTCTTTTCAACTTTCCTCTTGTAACTTTTCTTTTTGTCATATTATGACATAAAAATATTTTTTTCCTTTTAATATTTCAACTTCATGCTACTAAAATGACTTGATTTCCATAATACTTTGACTTTATTCTACTAGGACTAGAACCTTTTCCCAACCTAATTTTCCAAAAATTACAATTTTATTGTTTGTTTCTCATATGTCTTTCTTTTAAAAAGGAAAAAAAAAACCTTTCTGTAATATTTCAACTTTATGCTACTAAACTGACATTATTTTTCCTCATAATATTACAAGTGTATTCCCATAAAATTGCTACTTTTTTATCGTTAAAATACAACTTTATTCTCCTAAAATTTCAGCTTTTTTCATTTCTGCTGTTGCTTTTTTAAAAATATATATACAAATTTTAAACAAATTTCCAAATATTTCAACTTCACTCAACTATAGTTTCTTCTCATAATATTTTGACATTATTCCCATAAAGTTCTAACTTTTGCCTTTTACTTTATTCTTTATTTTGGACACCCCTGGCCGACATGACAGGAGCATTCTGCTGTTTTTAAAAAGGCCCTGCTCATTTCTGGGGCTTTTAAAAGGATATCGGATCCCAGTGGTGCACCGTAGTAAGCTTCGTTTTAATAACATACTCCATGAATCTCAAGTTGTGTACAGGCTAAATCTGCATTCTTCGGCTCCAGCTGCCGTTCGCTAGAGCACAGGGGGCCCCTCGGCAGGGCTCCAAAAGTAAAAGCAGCTCTCCAACCGTGGTCTTCTTCTCAGGGGCCAACAAGTTTGACGAAGCGGCCAGCTACATTCAGACCAAGTTCGAGGACCTGAACAAGAAGAAGGACACCAAGGAGATCTACACGCATTTCACCTGTGCCACCGACACAAAGAACGTGCAGTTTGTCTTTGACGCCGTCACCGACGTCATCATCAAAAACAACCTGAAAGACTGCGGCCTCTTCTGAAGGTAGGATGCATGTGCGATGGGGGTCCACCTCAAACGCCCCACAAGTCGTCTGATTTACATTTTGATTAGAATTTCTGAGGCAAATATGCCTTTAAAGTCCGAAAAAGTTGAAACCCCTGAACTCAAATTATTCATTCTGGGCATTTTTGCCTTTTTCTTTGGCTTTTTTACAGCACTTCAAAGGACGTTAATAGCCCTTCTTAATTTGATTTATTACATAGAAGAAAAAAAATATTGTCACCATGCAACTAAAGCAGGTATTGCCCGTTTTGTGCTTTCTTTAAAGAAAAACTTTTTTGGGGGGACACGGTTGTTTGTTGGATTATTCTATTTTTAAAAAGAGGTACTAAAAACCTTATCAGCCACCTGAAACGCCAGCATCGCTACGACGCCTATGGCTTGTTGTGCCGCGGCGTTTGAAAAGTGCAAAAGGTTTGCCAGAGACCTCTGTAGCGTCACACCGGGTTGCTCGCGGTGCATGTGTCCGAATACAGTACACCTTGCTGGGCCACAGCAGGTGGCGCCTCCCGCTCTATACTCTGGTTCTCCTGATAGTAGTGATGTGGTAGTAGTAGTAGTAGTAGTAGTAGTAGTAGTAGAAGTAATGTCATGATATTTGATTAGGACAAATCAACAGGTACACTTGGTCAATTCCTAACTTGTTCCTTCTTACCTCCAGGTGTGCACAAACTACACTTAAGTAGATATAAAAAAGTTATCTGTATCACATCAGTCTTGAGAAGCAGAAAGTTATCAGCATTAGTCCGGAAAGAAAGGATATTGTGGCTCTCTAGCGAAAATTGCAACTTTATTCTTTGTTTTGTTTGTTTCTCACATTAGGACTTTTCTTCCTTTCAATTTTTTTCTCAATATTATAATATTTATCCTCTCAATATTTGATCTTTTATAAAATCAATTTTTGCTGTTTTGTTTTATTTTTACCAATTTCAACTTTCTTCTTGTACAATTTTTTTCTTGTAATATAATGCTGTTATTATTATGTGTTGACTTTATTATTGTAATATTAGAACTTTTTTTCCTAAGGTAATTTTCCAAAAATTGCAACTTTATTCTTTCTCATATTAGGACTTTTTTCCTTAAATTTTTCAGCTTGATGCTATTGCCCCCCCAATATCATGACATTACTCTCTTAATATTTGGTCTTTATTCTTGTAAAATGTTGTTTTTTGGTTGTTTTTTTTTTAAACAAATTTTAACATTCTTTTGGACATTTTTTTCCTTGTAATATTGTGATGTTACTATCATAATATTTTGACTTTATTATTGCAATATTCTCACTTTTTTCCCCCCCCACATGCTAATTTTCCAAAAAATTGCAACGATATTCTTAGCTTTTGTTTGTTTCTCGTGTTTTTTTCCTTTAATTTTTCAGTTTTATGCTATTTTTTTTTCCTGTGCTCTTTTTTTCCATTTTTGCTGGGTTTTTTTCTTCCTTGCTGAACGGTATTTTTAGAATGTGCCAAGAGCCAATCCACGCCTGCACTTTACAGCAATCTGATTGTATGATACGCACCCTGCTGACCTGGAATGAATGAATACGTGGATGAATGAATGAGTGATGAACCCCAGCAGCTCTCAAAGTGGGCGTGTGAAAGCAAAATGTTGCTCATTTGTTATGTGAAGCTGTTGTGTTTGTGTTTTGTGTCAGGACGCTGCATGAGAGACGCCGGCGAGCGTGTGACGATGAACTGCTCCTCATATTGGAAAAATTGGAGATTCCTGGAAGGGCAAACGAACACAAGCATCGCATCTTTTGTCTCGCATACTTTGTCCCACTTTTACTATTTATACTCCCCCTTGAAATGAATATTTAACCCTCATTTTGTGACAACTTTTAGCCGACACTCACGTCGAGTTCTACCACTTTTTTCTTTTTTTTTTTTTAATTCCAAGAGAATGTGACACCACTTTTGTACAACATTTACGGCCAATAATCATCAATGTTGTCCTGCATGACATTCTATCAATTAGCTTGACACCCCCCCCCCCCCCCCCCCCAAAAAAAGGAAAAATCCTGTTTACTGGAAAACCAATGTGTGAGCTTTGAAATGATGTCTGTCGCTAACCTGGATTGTGTTTGTGTTTGTTGTCATCATCTCACAGTGGAATTATTTCTGTTTGTGCCTTGCTGCTGTATGTTTACACGTGCTCCCTCTCCCTCCGTGGTGTCAACTATTCTGTAGGGCTAATTTCTACTGCGCACCTTCAGAAGCAAACACGCATCCAAGCACAGAGACTCTACATCACACCACTTCGTTTGTTCCGTGTACAGAATAAAGGTTGGGTCATGTCAGCGTTTGTATTTCTACTGTCCTTTTGTCAAAATGTTGTTTTCTCATATTTTAACCAATTTTATTTGCCTTAGCGCACTTTAGCACCATTTTTATGTGCAATATACTGTACAATGTGGCGTCTTTATTTTCTAATTCAAATTTGTGTATTTGTTGTTTTTTTTTTATAAAGTCCATATCATTGCCATACTACAAAAAGTGAAAAAATGTCCACACTTTATGGATTTTGGTTTTATTAATATTTTTTGGGGGGGGGGGATTTTGTTTTGTTTGTTTGTATACTTTTCTTTAATAAGTGCATGCTTTAACTATAGTCAATTTTGCGAATACAAAAATATTTAATTACAAGCGCAAAATTATTAATTCAATTCAAAATGGAACAAATTTTAATTTTATTTTTTTATTATTGAATTACAGTTTTAACGATGTAACAAAAACATCTACAAAAATGTAATTTGAAAAAATATTTTATTTAAAAAATATATTTTTTGTGTGTGTATATATACACAATTTTTTTTTATTTATTTTAATCTATTTTAATTAAAACATATAAATCATGTAATTTTTTCAATTATATTATCAATTATATTTCAATTATATTATCAATTATATTTGTATGTATGAGTGTGTGTGTGTGTGTGTGCACATATACAGTATATACATATGCTTTTTGTTTCATTTAATAAAATATGAACACTAAATATTAATATTTAATTACAACTGCCAAATTCTATAATTCATTTCAGCATAAATAGTTTTTAAGTCCAAATGATTGCCATTTAACAAAAAAATTATATTTTTTGTTACTTTATAATCAAGTATTTATTAATGCAAATGTAAAGTCCTCTTATTCAATCCAACACACAGCAAAGTTGTTTTAAGTCAAAACCATTGCCACATAATACAGCTCAATTTTTGATATTTATCAATACAAAAATCAGATTAATATATACATAGATTTAAATAAATATATAGAAAAACTGGTTTAATTACAACTTTTTAAAATATTTTTTAAAAATAGGACAATGCTTTTTGTTTGTAAATATAGTCAAATTTTTATTAATACACAAAAAGTGCCATTTCAGGGAATAAAACCAATGTAGTGTAGACCTGCACTGTATCATACCGACAGCTGTTTATACTTTGGAAATATATTCATATTTTGGCACGTATTAGAAACATCTAATGATACATTTGGGATAAAACGGGACTTGCTTTAACGTTGCCGGCTTAGTAGGAGGAGTTCATCAGCTGTAGAGGCTTGAATGCAAGAGAAGACAAGGTGCTGCTTCATCTTCGTTGTTGCAAATGAAGTAAGAAGTTGCCAGACGGCTTGTATGCGTGTCGAAACGGCCACCAAAGCCAAAAGAATAGAAAATGGAGCATTTGACGCATTTCAACACGACACAAAAGCCTCAAGGAAAAGGTGTGAAAAGGTTTGTATTCAGCCAAGTATGCTAATCTTGAAGTCATGACTAGAACTAACCACCAGGTGGCGCCTTTGTGCTTGTAATGCAAAGCCAGCTAGACTTTCACCAATGTGGATTATATTACGAAAAACAAAGTCATTGTTTTCTTTCAGTGTGAGTCCTTTATCAAGTTTTACGTACTGTGTGGCTATTTTTTCGAACCAGATGATCAACTTCTTAAAATGTTGAATTAGCGTGTAATATTGTAAATGAGAAATGTTTATCGAGCAAAATAGTATAATAAATAACACGTAATTTATTTTTACATTATTTTTTTTACAACGGATTTCATCGCTTCATCTTAATTTTTGACTCGTTTTACAGTGGGTCTCGTAGAGGCGGGGCTTTGGTTTAAGGCGCCTGGCTATTGGTTGAGAGTTTTGCCAGCACGGCGCTGATTGGCTCAGACCAAATACTGATTTCTTCAAAGAGGGCTGTCAGTCCTCATGTGGAGCAAAACGGAGCAGTATCGCAACCAAGCTACTGTTTGAAAAATGCTGGGGATGGTCATTATTTCTCTTCATTTTTGCTTTTAGAACACACAACAAGGAGTTTTAGCGTTAGTGCAGAGACTGCCAAGCAATGGTAAGTTGCTTTTAAACTCTTTTTGCATGCTCCTGCAGCTACACAACACACACACACACACACACACACACTAGGTGATAAGACTAGAAGACAAGAAGAGTGTACATGTGCACGAGTCAATATTGTGTTGTGTTTTGGCGGTGAAGGAGAACAGGACCTTTTTACATGGTGGAGCAATGGGGGGTGAGGAGGGGGTCCCAAATGGTTCACAAAGCCGCACAGCTGTGACAACATCACAACATCTCTGGAACTGTTTAAGTTGCTATTTTTTTTATTTATTTACTTATTATGTATATTTTATTTTAATTTTGATGTTATTTATATTAGATTGCTACTATAACTTGCATTAGCTGTTGTTAGTACATGGTTCTGAAACTGGGGCGTGAGTACCACGGGTGGTACGCAGGCGCCATCTACTGCAGGGGTGTCCAAAGTGCGGCCCCAGGGACCAGTTGCGACCGCAGCTAATTTTTTTTACTGGCCTGCTACACATTGTAGGGATAAAATTGAACTACAAAAAACAGCTGCAAAAATGGGCAAAATAGATTGAAATGGCACGAATGTTATTTTATTTCAAAATAAAAAAAATATATAAAAATAAAGATATTTTATATAATTTTCTATACTTTTATATAAATATTATATATATATTTGCTTTTATTATACAAATAACATTATATATAACATTATATATAAGTGGCCCCTTGCATCCTTTCATGTGGCCCTTGATGGGAAAAGGTTGGACACCCCTGACATAGTGGTACACAGGAACATCAGAGATGACCCCCTTTGTCTCGGTGTCTCGTACACCACAAGCCAATTACGGGTTCTGGTTAGGATAGGGCATCCCTAACACTAACCCTACCTGACGTTGCAACGTGTGTTGCGTTCAAGTGCACTGGTATAATAGTGGACATCCTGTAAGAGAGGATACCATCCGTGTGTCCCCGCTCCATCCAAAGGAAGCAGAGAGAGTTTGTCCCGTGTAAAATGTGCGTCCTGCGCTCTGACTGCTGCTCCAAAGCGCTGACGGTGTCCAATAAAAAGCAGCCGCTCTGAGGTTAGTCAGGAATGTTTTTGCTCACAGAGTCCGGTGATCTCAGCCGGGAGGAATCCTATTGGCTCAGAATCAACACGAGTCCAGTCAGGACATGAAGGGATGTGTTTGCTGCGGACTTCATCTGTGTGTGTTTGTCTCTCCGTCTCTCTCTAGCTGTGTTTGGGACACTCCAGCGACTGCTTCCACGTGATGCGGTCCCTGCAGGACCTGAAGCAGGCGAGCAGGCCCAGGCCGCTGAGCGAGCCGTGCGTCCGCTCCTCCTTCGCCGTCACGCGCCTCTGCAAGCAGCGGACCCTGCAGCAGGAGCGACTGTCTGGTCAACGCGTGTCCGAGGCCAGCGAGGCCAGCACGTACGACTCGGCCTGCTGTCTGGCCAACCCTCTTGAAGAAGAAGACGGGGAGGAAGACCACGAGCGATTGGCTCAAGGCTCCCCCAGCAGCGTGGACTTTGACTCCGGCTACTCGGAGGCCTCCTGGCAGGATGAAGGAGTGGTTCTGAGACGGACAAGAAACGTCAGGGTGTCCTCCTCCGCTTGCCTCCGCACAAACACGGGACCTTCAGGTCGGGTGCGACCAAAATCCACTTCTGACGCTTGCTTGGAGCGCTGGACTTCCTTTGAGGCCAGCGAGCCAGAGGACTGGACAACGTCCTTACTGAGCCGCAGCAGGAACAGGCAGCCTCTGGTTCTAGGGGACAACAGCTTTGCGGACCTCATCAAGAACTGGATGGACCTCCCAGAGTGTCCGGAGCAAGCAGAACTAAAGCCCAGTGCTGGGCGACGTCTGGCCAAAGACATTTTACTCAACATGAGGCGGAGACTGGCAGGGATGTCCAAAAGTGTGGAGATGAGGCAGAGGACAGCAGAGTCCGCTGGGGACGGACGGACTGCTGAGACCCCCAAGCGCATGTCCTGCCCTGTGGGACTCCAAAGTGTCAAACCTTTTTTCCACCAGTCCCACACGGGCCTTCATGCACTCGACTCAGACTTCCACCACTTCACCGCCCTCATGAAGACGGGCAGTCGACAGCCCATAATATGCAACGACATTATTGGTTACATCTGACTCAGTAAACCTTTCATATTTAAGGGATTCACCTTTTGTACAAATGCAGCAGAGACAATCCTTTTTTTTACCCAAAAAGTCAATAAAAACACTCACAAATCTTTAAAAATCTGCTTTTTCTTGTCCCAATATGAATGCTTAGCTGGAAACCCTAACTCAGTTACCAACCCTAACCCTTAAAACAATAACCCTACTTACAAACCTTAACTTAAAACCGTAGCCCTGGTTACCAGCCCTAACCCTAACTTAAAACCCAAACCCCAACTTCAAACCCAAACCGTAGTTACCAAACCTAATTAAAACCCAAACCCTAGTTACAAGCCCGAACTTCAAACCCGAACCCTACTTACAATCCCTAACCCTAATTAAAACTTGAATCCTAGTTAAAACCCAAACTGTAGTTACCAACCCTAACCCCAATTAAAACCCGAACCATAGTTACCAACCCTAACTCTAACTTAAAACCTGAACCGTAGTTACCAACCCTAACTTAAACCTGAATCATAGTTACCAACCCTAACTCTAACTTAAAACTCTAAGCCTAGTTACAAGCCCTTACCCTAACTTGACACCCGAACTGTACCAGCTGTTACCAACTCTAAGCCTAGTTACAAACCCTAAACCTAACTGAAAACCTCCACTACCACAGGTGGCGCTGTGGTCCCTTTCAGCCTCTTAGTTCTGGTCCTTCTTGTGCTTAGCTGAGTCGTACAAAGTCCTTGGGACTTACTGCTCTACCTGCTTCTTGTGTCCGACTTCGTGCTTCAAACATCTGAGTGCATCTGCAGCAAAGTGGAGACTATGGAGTGTAAAAGTTTATAGTCCACACTTCACGTCTGTGTTCTTTTTAGTAGAGCCTCCAAACTACGCTGGTTGACTTTCAGATTGTTCTGACATTAAAAACATCCAAAAGCTTTTATAGAGAGAAATATACTAGACAGGCAAACCAGTAGGAAGGGGAAGTAAGAAACAGGAAGTTACAAACATAAAACCACAAAAGGTTGCGTCATCTCCAACGAGCTTGGCTCTATATCAGTGGTCCACAACCTTTTTTGACCCACAGACCGGCTTGTTTTCCCAAAAAAATCTCCCGCGGACCAGGGAGGAGTTCGTACATTAGAGCGATGTAATTTATCTTATTTATTATGTATTGTGTAAAACTAATACATGAACATCATCACATTAAAAGCACAAAATGACTGCAGCCACCCACCATCCACCAAGTTTGTTTTCCAGAGAGATGATTACATCGCTGTTTGACGTGTGTGGTTAAAGGCAGTGTGCTAGCATGAATTAACTTGAGACAAATATACACATTAGCACTCAATAAGGTCATCAAAACTTACCTTTATGCATTCCCACATAGTATCAGCATTTGAGACGAAATATGAGGTGAAAGAAAAACGGTAAAAATACAGTAGTAGTCTATCTGTGCCGTCCATATCAGAGAAAGTTGGCACACGCACGATGGTGCGTTCAGGGGCCGTCGAACAAAGTGGGACGGGTCGCCGCTTGCAACAAACAACATATAAATGCCAAAACTATGGGATTTGTAATTGTATATTCTTTTTCTAAATGAAGTAATGGTCCTTATTTCCGAAATTGATATGCATTTACATAAAATTTGATGTAGTTATTTTTTCATTTATCATTGCACGTGAAAGCTTCCCGCAGCCCAGTGGTTGGGCACCCCTGCTCTAAAGTACCGTGGACAAAAGTATTTGTACACAGTGAGTCCTTTCCCCCCAAATTTTAGTGGGACTCCAAATTTCGAAGGCATTTGATAGTTGAGGCTCCGGTGTGTATTTGCAACACGAGCCATGTGACGACACACTTTAAAGACCTTGTCGTCGTCCAGCTTCTTCACCCAAGAAGGAGGAGGAGGAGGAGGACTTTACTTAAAACTGTGACGTCCAGATGGCACAGATCGTGTTGCCGTGGGCCGGCAGCCTTCTTCATGCCTCCATGATGAGACCTTGAAACATCTCCTGCAGCCGCCAGCATCTACTCCATAGCTTATATGCTGTATATCTTTTTCCATGGAAACACCGACATGGAGCAATTCTAACAATATATCCTCCGCTGCAATTTAGCCATTAAAAACACATTTCTTTACTTGGTATTCATGAGCAAACGTCAGTACTTACAGTTTTGTGTCCAAAGTGTGTAAAAATATTATATAGTTTTAATTTTAACAGTTTTAATTAAGAAAAAACGCAAAAATAAGACTTTAACATGGGGAAATGGACTGTTACGGCAACAACAACAAAAAAGTAAAAGCAAGTAACAAATAAAATGATGGGGAAAAATACACAAAAAATGAACAAAATATTGACAAAAAAGTATGACATTAAATTGAAATAATTTAAATTAAAAAACACAAGGTTTTTACATCCTTTATCAGCATAAAAATGATAATTTCAAAAGAAAATATCAGTTCAAAGTTGAATTCAAAGTATTTATGAATTGCATGAATGATTGATACAACAGACTGAATTACATTAAATTAAAATACATTAGGATTCCATCCATTGCAGACATGACAATCACAAAATTATCAAACTAAAATCTAATAAATAAACAAATACAACCAAAAAAAGCAGCACTTCAACATTTATGTCTATGAGTGTATGAGTATCATTAATCAAATAAAAACAATTAAAAATGATTTCAATCTATAATAGACATAACAATTCTAAAAAACAAAAACAAAACCCAAAACATAAAAAATGAACAAATTCAGAAAAAAAGTGAAAAAAAAAACATCTGCGACATGCAACCGCCCCAAAAATGCTGCACACAATTTTCTGAAGATGTCAGTTTTGACACAGACTAAAATAATATTTTTGCTAAATATTTTTGTTATATTTATTTATAGGGGTTGTCCCAAGATCACGCAAGATGAAAATGTGACAAGATTCCTCCTTCAGAAAACAAAATGTCTCGTGGGCACTCGGCCTGGCACAACAATACATCAAAAATGTATCACACAAAAAATGAACTCGATAATTTTTCCAGCCTCGATATAGCATCATCATGTGCATGCATGCCTGTTTTCCTCATCTCTCGCCTCCAAACAGGCAGGAAGAGGGTTCACTCTGTGCATTGCTTTCAGCACCATGTTTCACAGAACAATGGCATGAACGGAGTGAGCCCCTTTGTCAGTCATGCAGTCTCTTTGTGTCGGTGGGTGGACACAGAGTGCAGAAGAGTGTAAAATAGTAGAAATTAAATGAGTAGATTGTCATATATTGTCATATATTTTTTAATTGCACTTCTCTTAAAAGTAAAGTTGAAATCCCGTCTCGTCTTGTTCTCGTAGGCCCAATCTCGTGTATCATCTCATCTGGTGTCTCTTACACCCTATTTACTTATCATTTCCATAAACTAAAGAAAACAAAGCCCAAATATGTCAGCTCTCCACTAACGCATGACTTTTCCTGCAAAAGCCCATCAAATGGACTCCATGGAGTAACGTGGTGAACACGTCAGCAGACTTTGTTGTATCTTTAATGTGCTTTGTGGCGTGCGTGTACACGCATTTATACATCTTTTTTTTTCAACTTTCCCTGCCTGTCCCTCCTGTAAACTCAGGAAGTTAGGGGAAGGGTGAGTGCACAGGATGTGAGTCCTGCAGGAGGTGCTGGGGGGGCTATTTGCCATGTGGGCCCTCATGCTGTGCACATGGCCGGCCATCTAACCACAACACACAGCAGCTGCCCGCAGGTGTTTGCCTTGAAAACGCCACAAATGTCAACGCACAACAAAGTTTTAGTGAAGATTTCTTTGTGCTTTGGTTGTATCGTAACATCCCACAGCGCCCGTATTTTGCATTACAGTCCATCCCTGCTATCCGTGGCGTTATCGTCCGAGCCCACCCACAAACTGTGAAAAAACAAGAGTAATTGGGACGCCCGTGAAAATATCTAATTTTTACACTCTAATAAAGTCTGGGTTATGCTGCTGCTGCTCCGCCGGCTCGCTCCTCCTCCTGCAAAACCTCCTGCTAGCTTGACGTTTCCATTGTCCTCTGATTTCAGATCAACATTTGCAATAAAAGTGACTGTCATTCAGCACATATTTACAGCATACATTAATAGAGATTTAGTATGCGTTTTCGGCGATGAGAGAAAAAGGAAAAATGGGGCGGGTTTTCCCATCAACCAGAATTTTTTTTTAACAGAAATCTGCAAATTTGCACGGGATGGGAGTGTTTTCTGTGGAAAAAACATCCTGTTTTTGCAAAGAAAAAGGTTTTCCCACAAACAAAACAAAAAAAACCTGCAAATTTACAAGTGATGGGAATGTGTTTCTGAAAAAAAAGACAAATTTTCGGAAAGAAAAATCCCACATGGTTGGGTTTTCTCATCAATAAAGTAAGTCATTTTTATGGATCAGAAATCTGCAAATTGGCGGGGATGTGAATATGTTTACTGGGAAAGAAAGTGGGCGGGTTTTCCCACAAATAAAGAAGTACTTTTTTTTTCAACCGTAAAGCTCCAAATTTGCAGTGACATGAATGTGTTTTCTGCGAAAAAAACCTCTTTGAAGAGAAAAATCCCAAATACAAATAGAAAAAATACTTTTTTCTAACAGAAAGCCTCAAATTTTCAGAGAAATCTTGCAGGGATGGAGTACTACATTTTCTGAGAGAAAAAAAATCCCTAATGGGAGGGTTTTCCCATAAATAATAAAAAAAAATTTTTTAACCAGAAATCCACAAATTTGCCGAGACATGAATATGTTTTCTGCAAATCCCCCCCCCAAAAAACAGCTATTTTTTTAGAGGAAAAATCCCAAATGGGTGGGTTTTTCCACAAATAAAAAAGTACTTTTTTTTTCCAACTAGAAAGCCGCAAATTTGCAGTGACATGAATGTCATGAAATGTGACATGAAATTTGTTTCCTTACAAATAAAAAAATGACTTCTTTTAACCAGAAAGTCACAAATTTTCAGAGAAAAAAGCCCAAATGAGTGGGTTTTTTTCCACAATTTTTTTTTCCCATAAAAAAAAATCGCAGGGACGTGAGTACGTTTTCTGAAAAAAAAACCTGCTGTTTTTGGAAAGAAACATCCCAAATGGGAAGATTTTCCCATAAATAATTTTTTTTTTTTTTTATACCAGAAATACGCAAATATGCTGAGACATGAATAGGTTTTCTGCAAAAAAAAAACCAAGAAAAAAACACCTGTTTTCGGAGAGAAAAATCAGAAATGGGTGTTTTTTCCACAAACAATAAAAGTACTTTTTTGTTCTTTTTTTACCAGAAAGCTGCAAATTTGCGGGGAAATGAATATGTTTTCTGTAAAAGAAAAACTGTTTTGGAGAGAAAAAGGCCAATTGGGCGGGTTTTCCTACAAATTAAAAGTATTGTTTTGAACCGGAAATCCGCAAATTTACTGAACTGTGAATTTGTTTTCTGCAACAAATAAAACCTTCCTGTTTTTGGAGAGAAAAATCCCAAATGGCTGGGTTTTCCCACATATGAAAAAAGTAATAAATGAATTCTTTTCAAACAGCCTGAGGCTTCCATGTGCTGCTAAAAGTTTGCTAAATGTGCTCACTCATTTCCATCGTTAGCTGCTCCACAACAAACAGAAGGAAACCTGAGGAGGCGCACTCTCAATCATCACTGCCTAGAGTGTGTATGTGTGTGTGCATGTGTGCGTGTGTGTGTGTGTGTGTGTGTGAGGAAACAGCTCATCCTGCCATTACGTTTGCCACAAACAAAGGCAGGCTGGTTATTGTTTGTGTGTGCAGCGGCGTGCTCGTGTTTAAACTCCAAGCCATGATCATCATCATCATCTTTAGACGTTCCAGCTGTGTTATTCCTCCTCATAAAGCAATAATTCACTTAGCGTTGGAATGCAAACACCAGCGTGGAGCACTGAAAGGATGCTGTGTGCGCACGTAGATGTGTGCAAACGCTGCAAAAGGTCTGGCGGTGACCTGTGACCTCAAACACAGCGGTGGGCGTCTGCAAACAAACTGCAGCTACCTGCAGCCGTCAAGAGTTCATCAAATGCCTCCCAACAAACCGCATCAGGTTCGACGTGCGTGTGAAGAGATTTGTGCACAAATAACCTGAGGCATGACATGAACTGTGCATAATGAATGAATGAAGGAATGACAAGTAAATAACGTGAAGTACAAAACAGAAGCGGCAACCTAAGGAGAGGACAGAAACATACAGTATTGCATAAACTTACTTTTAGTTAGTGTTAGTTAGTGTTACTAACTAACACTTCCCATTATTAGGACGACTGTATAGCATATAATGATACAAATACAGTAGATACGCTGCTCCCTCGTTTATCACTGGGGATGGGTTACTAAAATAGCCCGCAATAAGTGAAGTCCGCGAAGTATCCAACTGTACTGTAGCGTTTTTGTATCCTTGTTAAAACATATTCCTGTCGTCGTATTTCCCTCCTCCTCGTCCTCCTCCTCCAACCGAAGATGAATTTATTCCGCTATGGCGCCCTACAGCCGCAACTTCTACCTTCCTTCAGCATGTCCGCAAGTCCAACGTTTTGTGCGATGGTTAGCATCCTCCTCTGCCTTCTGGGTGCCTTTGACGGTGCACAACGTATCGTCGACATTGTGGGTGTTTTCGGGGATAAAACTTGCAAACATACAGCACTTCAGAGTCACACTGCTAGCGATCGAACATTTATGTACATTTGGCACAGCAAACGCATTCTCTACTGCACAGGAAGGAACGGAGGAGATGGATTGACAATGGCCTACAGTCCCTTAGCCAATCAGGACGCAGAACACGATGCACATTCATACGCTGTAAAAAAAAAAAATCTGCGAAACATTGAGGCTCCGCAAAAGGTGAACCGCGATGTATGGAACAAAATTGCCAAGTTGTATTAGGACTGATCATAATAATGAAAAAAAATAACATTTAATAATAATAATAATAATATATATAGTATATATATATATTATCATAATATATGACAAATGTCAATATATTATGATTAAAAAATACATAACAGAATAACAGAAATACAACAATGGAATGAAAGTATTTATCTATCAAATATGTAATATTTTCAGTGACAAATTAAAAGTGCTGCAGATAGAAAAAAAAGTATATAAAAAAATATATATTTGCTTTTACTATGAAAAATTATTATTAAAAATAATAGTAATAATAATGTTATTATTGATACAAATAATAATACTCACAATAATAATCCTAACAATAATAATTATTATTTTATTAGTATTATTATTGTTATTATTATATAAGTATTATAACCATAATAACAATACTATAATACTAATACTACTACAAATAACATAATAATTATTATTATATGAGTATTATGATAACAATAACAATAATAATAATAATGATTATATAATATATATATATATATATATATATATAAATATATATATATATATATATATAATCAATTAATATATAAATAATTATTAATGACTAATTAATTAAAATATAATCCGACAAACTATAGATAATCTAGTCTATATATTAATACCATTTTTTCATTCTTTTTCTTATTATAGAAAAAAAATCATTGAGCATAACAGCTTCAGCTCTTAAGACAACTGGTTTGGTTTGGTTTGGTTTGGTTTGGTTTAGTTTATTTGAACATGAAGGTTACAATGGAATACATCTCGTGAATCATTCTTTGACAGTTCCACATGTCCAAAAGGAGTAGGAAGAAGCAAAGCTTATTTAATCCTACCCCCCATCCATTCTACATCTAGTACAGTACATGTAGTTCACTTCCTGGATTCCATGTCATGTTTTCAGTGATAGTCAGGATAACACATAATAGATAACGGTGAGATAGCCCTCCCCCCAAAAAAAGAAAGAACATTAATAATAATAATAATAATAATGACCTTTTTTTTTTTTTTTTTTTTTTTTTTTAAGCACAACAAAGAAAATTATAAAAATAAATAAATAAATAAATAAATAAAAATAAATAAATAAAAAATAAAATTTAATTAAATAAATAAAAAATAAAATAAAATAAAATAAAATAAAATAGAAAAAAAATAAAATAAAATAAAATAAAATAAAATAACAAACCTGACAGAACAATCAGGACTCTTCTGCCTTGTATTTAGCAAACATCAACTGCTTGTATTGTTTTTTGAATTTGCTCATCTCTGTACATTGTTTGAGTTCTTTACTCAATCCGTTCCATAATTTAATTCCACACACGGAAATGCTGTGGGTTTTCAGCGTTGTTCTCGCATATAAATGTTTTAGGTTTAATTTTCCTCTAAGATCATATTTCTCCTCTCTAATTGAGAAATACTTGATTAGATTTTTGGGTAACGAGTTATTATTAACTTTATACATTATTCTAGCGGTTTGAAAGTGTACTAAATCTGCGAATTTTAATATCTGTGATTTTAAAAATAAAGGGTTTGTATGTTCTCTATACTTGGCATTATGAATTATCCTCACAGATCTTTTTTGCAGTACAGTGAGTGAGTGAAGATTGCTTTTGTAATTATTTCCCCATATCTCCACACAATACGTTAGATATGGTAATACTAAGGAACAGTACAGAGTGTGGAGTGATTTTTGATCAAGAACATATTTTGCTTTATTCAATATAGAGATATTTCTCGCCACCTTTTGTTGTATATATTTAATATGAGATTTCCAACTCATTTTTTCATCCATTATAACCCCAAGGAATTTATATTCTTCCACTTTTTCAATATCCGTTCCATTAATTTGTATTTGGTCGTACGTGTCCTTTCTACTATTACCAAATAGCATTATTTTAGTTTTACTTAAATTCAGAGATAATCTATTCTTGTCAAACCATGACTTTAATATGACCATTTCATCCTTGACCTTTTTAATGAGTTCTTGTGTGCTTTCACCAGAACAGAAAGCGGTGGTATCATCGGCGAATAAGACCAATTTTAAGTTGTTAGTTACTTTGCAAATGTCGTTAATGTACAAGTTAAACAGTTTTGGTCCCAGTATGGACCCCTGTGGTACTCCACACGTATTGTGTAGACTCCCAGATGTATATTCTCCTAGCTTTACAAATTGTTTCCTCTTTGCTAGGTAGCTTTTAACCCAATTTAAGACTAAACCTCTAATTCCGTACCTTTCTAATTTTGAAATTAAAATAGTGTGATTAATTGTATCGAAGGCTTTTGTCAGATCCATGAATACTGCTGCTGCGCATCTTCTGTTGTCTATGGCAGTAGTGATGGGTTCTTCCACACCACACTCATCCATGCATGCCCTTATTGACCTTGCTTTATGCACGGGGACACAAGGACAGATGACAGAAGACGTGTTCCACATACTGTATTGTATGTATGACAGCAGGCATGCAGTCGTATAAAAAGTCTTGCTAAATGAAGAATGAAGATTCAGACTTGATTGAGGAATGGCTGGATTGTCCGAGGGATGCGTCCCAATACTTTTGTCCACAACCTGCACATCAACAGCAGCACGCCGTGAGTCGGCACCCTGGTGGGTGTAAAGGAGCCGATGGCTTTGAAACAAAGGCTATTGTGTGCGTTGGAGGAAGGTGAGCAGGCTTAGGGGTGAAAAGCATAAATAAAAGATGGAGCGCATAGCAGCCCGCGTGAGGACAGCACGCCCTCGCTGGGAAGGGAAAAGGAACGGCTGGAAGATTTCCCAAGGTCACTTCCTGCCGGCCTCCCAACATCTATCAGCTCCCCAACCAGGAAGCCGTGACATGAAGTGCGTTTGTTTCCTGCAAGCTGCTGATAGACAACACACACACGCACACACACAAACAGAGTTGACAGATGGAGTACTTGCGTGTCGGATGGTCCACCAATGAAGAGGCGACACCAGTAATAATCGTAATAAAGCAGCTGAGAACAATCAACAACACTCTTGACAGCTTCAATAAGCTCCAAAAGGTGACAAAGGTGCTTCCTAGTGGACTGGATGTGCATCTACACACACACACACACACACACACACACACACACACACACACACACATGCTTGTGTTACAAAGCCATAAAGCCAAAATACCCTCCTTTTAGAGTCATCTAAAAAGTTTAGTGGTCTATTTCTCTGCATTCATGGGCTACAGAAAGTACATCATCGTTTGCATATTTCATATTTCTACTCATTCATTCAACTATCAGTTAGGTAAGTTATCAAACATAGCGCATTAACGGCAGTAACTAACTCATTTCAATAACTGCGTTAACATTTTTTAAGCGTCATTAGCACATGCGCATCACGTCAGGCCAAGCCGCTCTGTTATGACGGCAGACGGAGACACAATGGCGTCCCCACAGCGTCACACAGAGTCTGGCGCTCTTTAATCAGTTGATTCTGACCTGAACACGTCAACATTATGCTACTAAATGATACTGCTAAAATGACGTTATTTTCTCTCATAATATTACAAGTTTATTCTCAGAAAATGGCTACCCTTTTCTCGTTAGAATACGACTTTATTCTCTGCGTTTATCTAAAATTCGTGCTGTTTTTTTCCGTTTCTGCTGTTACTTTTATATATTCCCACAATGTTAGAACTTTTTCCCCAACCTCAGTTTGAAAAAAATCACAACTTTATTCTTTTTTTTGTTTGTTTCTCCTAATATTACAACTTTAAAAAAAAATAGTCATTTTTTCTGTAATATTTCACGCTACTGCTTCATACTATTATTTTATTCTTGTGAAATTCCAACATTTTTCTTGCTAGATTACATTTTTTCTTCATTTGATTACTACTTTTTTTTTTTTTAAGTTTTGACTTTATTCTCATAAACTTTCTGCTGTTTAAAAAAAAAAAATTAACTATTTCTTTTTAACGTACCGCTTGTAAATTTTATTCTCATAATTATGACTTTATTTCCATAATATTTTGAAGTTTTTAACTCATCTCTTGTAAATTTTATTCTCATAATTATGACTTTATTTCCATAATATTTTGAAGTTTTTAACTCATCTCTTGTAAATTTTATTCTCATAATTATGACTTTATTTCCATAATATTTTGAAGTTTTTAACTCATCTCTTGTAAATTTTATTCCATAATTATGACTTTATTTCCATAATATTTTGAAGTTTTTAACTCACCTCTTGTAAATTTTATTCTCGTAATTATGACTTTATTTCCATAATATTTCAAAGTTTTCTTTCTAGTAGTACTATAACTTTTTCCCCAACCTAATTTTCCAAAAATTACAATTTTATTCTTTGTTTTGTTTGTTGCGCGTAATATTGCGTCTTTAAAAAAAAAAGACTTATTATTTTTCCTCATAATATTACATTTAAATATATTAAGTTTATTCCCATAAAACTGCTACTTTTTTTCTCGTTAGACTGTGACTT
Organism: Dunckerocampus dactyliophorus; assembly: GCF_027744805.1. NCBI lineage: Eukaryota > Metazoa > Chordata > Actinopteri > Syngnathiformes > Syngnathidae > Dunckerocampus > Dunckerocampus dactyliophorus. The sequence goes on from NC_072826.1 coordinate 4,237,790, forward strand.
TATAATCGTAAAATGTCTGCTCTTGCTTTTTTAAAAACTAATTTTCCAAATATTTCAAATTTCTTCTTGATATTTTGACTTTATTCCCACAATGTTATCAATTTTCCCACACTCTAATTCTCCAAAAATTACAACTTAGCACCAAGTGTTAATCATTTTAAGACTTTTTCAACTTCATGCTGCTAAAATGATTTATTACTTTATTCTTATGAAAAAAATAAATTTTCTGAATATTTTGACTTTATTCTTGTGAAATTACTAACAATTTTCCCATTTTTGCTGCTGTTGTTTTTTGTTTTTTTATTTTTTGTGTTAAATTATGTTTAACATAATTTAATTATGTTAACAACATGAATTATGTTAAATTATATTATATTTCTTGTTACATTATATTATATTTAATGTGCCGCGGGCCAATAAAAAAACAGCAGTGGGCCACAAATGGTGCCCCGGGGCCGCACTTTGGACACCCTTGTACTAAAAGATCTAGTAATTAGTGTAAAAACCACAACAACTCAATGACTTTCAACTGACTCCCCGTGCAGGACTGACCTTTGACCTCCAAAGACAGCCACAATAAAGCATCAAGACCAAATCAATGGGAACGTGCGGGCCAGACATCACATGATATCACATGTTGACGGTAAATATGCTCACGCACACGCGCGTAACGTAGCCCCTGACTGCACGCAAGTCAGAGCTGCTCTCTTGCAGAACAAAGATGTCAAAATATGTCACTCAGTGTGTTGCTGCTGGAGAGGAGAAACAACACATTTGCTCCAATTATCTTTGCTCCAGTAGCCAAGCAACTGGACACTCATGTTATTAGCACACACTCAACATACACTCCTGATCAGATGGTAAGACCAGCTCAAAAATGTCAAGAATGTACATTTTGCACTGTTGGATCTTAAAGAGGTTCTAAGTAGAGCTTCAAAATGCAAAAAGATGAAATGGGAGTGAGACAAAAAAGTTTATTGCAAAGAAACATTAAAGTGAAATAAGATGTTCATCAGCTGATCATAAGTTTAAGACCATAGCTCAAAACAAAACCTAACCTCCGTAAAATAGAAATAAAATGTCTAAAAAAGGAGTGAGTGATGAGAAGCTGTGCCATTCTTGTTAATGAGGTGAAAAATGGGTTTGGGCATGCTTGATGCCAGTGTTTCCAGGAGGCTAGTGGGAATGTTGCTCCAGGCGGTGAGGATGGCTTCACGGAGGGCATCCACTGTCTGGAACTGATGTCCATTTTTGTAAATCCATCCCCAAAAGTTCTCCATTGGATTTAGATGAGGGGAACATGCAAGATGGTCCAAAAGAGAGAGTTTATTCATTTGTGAAGTGCAGCGTTGTCCTGTTGAAAAAGCCAGTCGTTACCACACAGACAAGGGCCTTCAGTCATGAGGGATGCCCCCTGCAACATCTCCACATAGCCGGCTTGCTTACTCACTCACTCCCATTTCTTCTTTTTGCATTTTGAAGCTCTACTTAGAACCTTCTTAAAAATGTACATTCTTGCAGTTTTTCAACTGGTGTTAACATTCTGATGAGGAGTGTGTATACCAACATACGATGCTGTATATCCTGTAAGTAGGACCTTTAGTTCAGCTGTGTCAGCATGCTGTTCTTTTGCACAAGGACAATTCTCTTCATTTATCTTGCAAAGAGCACTTAGGACACTTCTGCTTTGTTTTAATGCACATTGTTTGGTTCCATTTTGTGCAAAAACCTATTTCTGTTCACTCCACTCCCTCTCCTTCCTGTCTCTCATATCAGACACACAAACCGTGGCAGGAACCCCAAGCCAATCAATGGCCCCCGTCGCTTTATCACGAGGAATGACGTCAGCTATGCAACATGGCCACAGCAACAGAAGAACAAGAAGAGCTGCTGGAAACAATTACAAACGTTAGCCGCAAGTACGACTCCATCCCATGAAAGAGTCATAAACTAAATGCAAGCACTGCAGCTTCTTAGCCATATAGCTACTGTACCCACATGCAGACAGAAAGACACCTCTTTACTCAACTGCAGAGAGTACCAGGTGTTTATTGGAAGTCTATTTCAGAGGCTTTTATGGGTGCTTATGTAGGGGCGGAGAGAGATGTTCCTGTGTAAATATGACCAACTTGCTTGACGTTGATGAACCGTAGCCTACACTGGCCACTAGGTGTCACTGGTAACACGCACCAGACGTGATCGCCGACGACAGGCTTTTATCATTTTGTAATTATTCATCTCAAGACAGGCACAATAATAACATAATAATAGTAATAATAATAATAGTCATCATAATCATCATCACGTATTGGCGGGACTCCAGCTAAAACTCAACTCTGAATACCCGACGTCACTTCCTGGTCAAACGTCTGGAAGACATCTATTGAAACTCACACAAACACGAGCCTTATTTATGTCTTAAATAGCTTATTTCCTCTCATTATATCGACTACATTGGGTAATATGAGTGTAAAGGTGACTGTAGGGGTGTTATTTCATGTCTAGAGGGCTCTAATAATGGTGAAAATCATATTTAGAAAGTCATAAAAGGGTTGTCTATGCGCTAACAACAGAAATATACCGTTTATTAATATTTAATCCTAAATTCATTCAATATAATGTGTTTATGAACAGGTAGTGCCAAAGGTATTTGTGGTGGGCCGCCATAAATGAATGAATGAATGGCACACACTTAACAGTGTGCATGTGTATTGCATGTTAAGAAAGAGACATTATATAATCACATGAACTTAGTGTCTGAAAGGTCATCTGCTAAGTTCCTTAACTTGGAGGAATGGTCTAATCCCAAGTCTAATCACAGCTTGGTCTCGTGGTCAGCAAGGGCATCTTGATGAAGTAGGAGCTCCATGTGCAAACACAACAAGGTCACTTTTGCAGCAAGTATGCATGCGGCGTCGCCAGCACGGAGACAAACATCTTACAACCAACCGGAACGACGATGGACATGATGAAGAACTCCATATTCAGTATTGTCATGATTAGGGTTGGGCACCGTTTGAATTTGAGCCATTCTGGTGCCGGTTCCACGTTTTAGTTCCGGTTCCTAACGATTCTTGATTCTGATGCTTTTAATATAAAAGTTTGCCTAAACCCAAAACCCCTAACCCAACACTACCCCTAACTCCCCCTATGCCCAACTCCTAATCCTACCCCTACCCCTAGCCAACTAGCTAGCTACACGCAGCACAGTATACAGTATCTTGCTATCTAGCTAGCTAGTTCTTATCTTGAATAAAATCACCTCATCTGTCATTGTTTTCAAAGAAACGTGGTAGTAGTTTTCTGTCTCAAATGAATTTTAGGGACAATTTAGTTGTCAATTTGAAATATTGCAAGTTAATCAGAGGAGGCTTGAGTAAAGTCAGGATGTTGTACACAATAAAGTCTCCAGCGTCCACAAAGGCTGCTAATTGATGGAAGCCAAAAATAGAAAGGTCTCTCAGTGTAATCTACAAGGAAGGCGTGGAAGTCCTGCATGTGTGAGTTTTTAACCGTGCCCTCAAGCGGCGATGGAGGATTTTGGAGGAAGGAAGTTTGGCCGACTAAAGAGAGGCTTTCTGCGCTTTTCTGCCACATCATCATTATCTTGGCCGGGAATCTAACAGTGGAAATATTTTTACAAGCCATGTGGCTGCAGGCCTGCTTCTTCAAAGGCAATTCTCCTGGTTTGGAGGACTTCTAAGTGAGGTTTTTTTTGGTGGGGGGGCACGCAGTCTCGGTGTGGTCTGGTAGATCATAATTTCTTTGTGTGTGTTAATCTCCTTCAAGCTTTCCTTTTGTGTAGATCTGGAGCGTCCAAACTTTTTCCACTGAGGGCCACAAAGTGAAAAATGAAAGCATGCAACTTTGCCACTTTGATATTTCTTAAGATATGCAAAGAAGTTAAATATACAGTATCTAAAAAAATACATCAGTTTTGTCATATATGTCAGTGGTCCCCAACCTTTTTTGACCCACGGACCGGCTTGCGTTCCCACAAATCTGCCGCGGACTGAGGTGGGGTGGGGTGAGGGGGTGGTTCGTACATTATAGCGATCTAATTTATCTTATTTATTATGCATTGTGTAAAACTAAGACATGAATAACATTAATTAAAAACACAAAATGAATGCCGACCCACCATCCACCAGTACGAGCCTGGAGAGATTTTTGCATCGCTGTTTGACGTGTGTGGTAAAAGGCAGTGTGCTAGCATGAATTAACTTGAGACAAATGTGCAGATTAGCACTCAGTAAGTCATCAAAACTTACCTTCATGCATTCCCACATAGTATCAGCATGGTGAAAGAAAATGGTAAAAATACAGTAGTAGTCTATCTGTGCGGCATTAGACAGTTTGCACACGCACAATGGACATGCGTCAAGTAAGACGGATGTAACAGAGAGAATCCGGCCACTTTTCAAAATAAAACATAAAAAAAAATAATGGAAATTATTTGTTCTTTCTGTGCGGCCCGGTACCAAATGACCCGGCCCGGGGGTTGGGGATCACCAATATAGGTGAAATAGCATATTATTAGTCTCAACTTTTTGCTCTTTTTTTTTTTTTTTTTTTAGAATTTTCCAAATATTATAACTTTATTTGTTTGTTTGTTTGTCATAATATCACAACTTTACAAACCTAACGTCATTTTTCTTTAATATTTCAACTTTCTGCTACTAAAATTACATTTTAATTCTTGGAAAATTGTGACTGTTTTCTCATTAGAATATTACTTTTTTTCTTAATATTTTTACTTTATTATTATTTTTTTTAATTTCCCAACTATTTTAACTTTGTTCCTGTAGATTTTCCTCTCGAAATTATGGCTTTAGATCAGGGTTTTACGCTGCTGATTCCAATACCGATCATCTATGAGGGAAATCGGCCAATACCGATCACGTGGATTTATTAAAAAAAAAAAAATTATGATGAGTGTTATTGGCCAGGGGTGGGCCCAAAAAATAGGTAATTACTAATGAAATCTGTAATTAATTCATTAAAAAGGGGGGGGGGGGGGGGGGGGGGGGGGCAGAATTCCTGGCTGTAACCCTGCTTTTGGCTTTATGATATGAAAAAAGGGAACCATAGAATCACCTTCATTTAGACAAAAACATATTTTGGAGAGAGAGAGAACATATATCACTGGTGAGTGGTTAGCAAGATAGGGAAGACCTGGGTTTGAATCCCCACTTGGGCATCTCTATGTGGAGTTTGCATGTTCTCCCCATAGGTTGTTTGTCTGTATGTGCCCTGCGATTGGCTGGCGACCAGTCCAGGGTGTACCAGCGACCCAGCGACCCTACTTAGGATAAGCAGCGTGGAAAATGGATGGATGGATATATCACTGGTGAAACTTCCAGAGGATGATACGCATTCTTTAAGTAGACTTTGGACGTGAGAGTACATTGGTGGAGCTCTAGCAGACCTTCCAGGTAGCACATAGGTGGGCTCCAAGTGAGAGAGCAATCGGTAAACCAGGTGTCTCGCTACCGTTGTTGACTTTCCGTCATTTTTCCGTCAGTTTTCTCGTTAAATCATATTTTGCGAATGCGCTACGGGCCGCAAATGGCCACTGGGCCCGAACTACGGACAACCCTGGTATAGACAATGTGAGACGTCATCTTGGAAGGAAACATGCGGCTGATGACGGCTGTAAACGCAAGCTGTATCGTACAACAATGCTCGTTTTCACTGAGTTAAATAACAGGCAGCTTGATCAGCAGGAACAACAATTGGGAACAATCAATCAATTTCCTCTTTTTTTTTTTAGACAGACTCTCTAATGTGTTTGTGTTATAACAGAAGCACGGGACCAATGAACGTCATTCATGCTGCCTCTGACATCATTGTGACGTCACTGCATGGGTGCAAGCCATCTGCACTATTTATTTGTGTACAGATAGGTCCAAAATGGGAAGAAGCAGAGTTTTCTACATGTCTGCAATTACTGGTAGTTTGTTCACTTCCTGTCTTTAAATGTTAAATAATAAATAAATACAGGTGTAAAAAAAAAAAAGAAGAGATGTTTAACGTGCAAATAAATTATTCATATTATGGCCGAATTTTGAATTTGTATTAGTTAAATGGGTATTTTTTTTAGCTGTAAATGATCCAAGAAAGTGTTGAAATGCTCAAAGAAGTCTGTCTTTTGTCCATTGATGCTGTTATCAAGAATATAAACGAAAGACCACCAATTAATTCACCATAAAAAAGATCATTTGTAAAACCTGACAGCACGTTTTGAATTGATGAGTTGAACTGCGTCTCATTCTCCAGTATACGGCCTTTAAAAGACAACAACTGTCATGTAAAAGGCCTCCTTTGTTTGATGGGGAGTGTCATCTGCTACCTGATCACTATTGATCAGCGGCCATGAATAAACAGATGGCACCGACCTCCAACCGTTCCCCCCGTGGCCCACCACAATGATCCAGCACACACCGGGGAGGGTGGCCAGAGCCTTCTTTACAAAATGCACCCAAGCAGCAGCTTCTCAGAAGAGTGCGAGCTTTGACACGCTCCCTGAAAGCCGCCCGCTGCTTCTCAATGGCTCTCATTGAGGTGCAAAACAGCAAACACGAGCTCAATGTGACTGTCTTTCAAATGAGACGATAACAGCACTTCACCTGGCTTCGAATGACCACAGGGCCGAAAGTCAATAAAACATCCCAAAAACAAAGCACTGGCTGCTGGCACGCTGGAGGCTACAGATAGACGAGCAAAGAGCAAATGGACGATAAGACATATTTACGTATATATACACTCCTGATCCAAAAAGCAACTTATTGCAAAGAAGCATTAAAGTGCCAATAAAGTTTACGAGCACAGCCTTTAAAAGGAAAAATGTTGGTCAAAATGTGGATTGAATGTGATTTAGTGTCAGGTATTCACACTGTCATGATCTCTCGATGGCAAGTTAAGTTGGACGCAGTAAGACAGTCATTTCACACTTCTTCAAACGTCCCGAGGCTCATGGAACAAAAAAGTCAAGCGGTAGACCCAAAACAATGTCACCACCAAGCGTGCCCAAGCCCATTTTCAGCTCATTAACAAGAATGGCGCAGCTACTCATTACTCACTCCTTTTTCAACATTTTACTTCTATTTTATTTTTTTTTTATGGTCTTAAACATTTGATCAGCTGATGAACAACCTTTTTCACTTTCATGCTTCTTTGCAATAAATTGCTTACTCACTCCCACTTCTTTTTGCATTTTGAAGCTCCTGAAGACCCAACAGTGCAAAATGTACATTCTTGCACTCGGTCGTAAACGTTTCATCAGGAGTGTGTATGGTGATGCAAATGGTATTTATTCATAGTCGCCATGCAGTATTGACCTTGTGGTATTGGAAACAGCTTTTATCACGGCATAGCAGCAGTGATTGATCAAATGCTTAAGCAACCAAAGGTCACGCCGTGTTGTTGTGTTGCATAAAGCACTATGGACTTTTCCATGTGTTGACTATCGGAGCAACCTATCGATTTATCATTAGTGTGGTTAAATATAAGCTTCCATTCCCGTCTATGCTGTTGAAGGGGGCATCCCATAAAGGGTTAGACGGCATGCTCCTACGTGCCATTTGGTCGTTATGCAACTGCAGCAGCAATATCAGTCAGCAGAACCTGTTCACAGTGAATGTCGGCCTATGCCAAGACTGCCCTTTGTCATCAGTTGTGTTATTGTTATTATTTTTATGGGCAAAATTTCTAGGTACAGCATCTCAGGCGCTAGCGTCTCCTTTTTGCTATCCACGGATGATGTGGTCTTGACGGCCTCACCAAGCTGTGACCTTCAGTGGTTACTCGGGTGGTTTGTAGCTTAGTGTGAAGCTTCTAGGATGAGACAAAGGATGAGACAAAGCCAGAAAAGGGCGGATTGCGGAGTGAGCTCAAGTATCTCGGGATCTTGTTCAAGAGCTAGAGTGTGAGATCGGCACAGCGTCGGCAGTATTGCGGTCGCTGTACCAAACCGGTACAGGCAAAGCTCTGGATTTACCGGTCGATCTACAGTATGTTCCTACCCTCACCTATGGCCACAAGCTTTGTGTCGTAACCGAAAGAACAAGATCGCGGACACAAGTGGCCAAAATGAGTTTCCTCCGTAGGGTGGCTGGACTAAGAGATAGGGTGAGGGTTTAGGGTTGGTGTGTCACTGCTCCTTCACATGGAGAGGTGCGGTTCCGACTGAGAAGAAGAAAAAAAGAAAAAAAATGATGAAAATTAAATTAAAGCTGCAGTCATACTTTTTGCAAATACTTGAAAATTCACACAACAATGCAAATCAGCCTTTTCACTTGCAATGAGGAAATTACATCTGAAATGAAATAAAATAAAGTAAAATTAAAAAAAATGAACAATCCTCTCCGTCATGGTCTTTATAGCCGTCACAGACATTTGCTGATGTAGTCCTATTTGTTTTTGTTGTTTTGTTATTGTTGTCGCAATTGTCCTTGTATCTCCCTTTATTGTCCCCCTCTTGTCCACGCACTCCCTCCTCTATTTTCTTCTCTCTTCTTCTCTATCCCCTCCTGCTCCGGTACAGCCACTCCAAGTTTGCATAACAACAAAACATCAAAGTTAAATAAATTCCGTATAACAGGGGAATTGTATCGCACACTTTTCGCTGGCAGAGCAAATCTGCTGAGCACATGAGGGCATTTAGATCAACAATACTATCTGCCCTAATGGCTGGACAGGACAAAAATTAAAAAATGAACGGTCTGTAAAAGTTGAAAATGTCTTGTTGCTAAAGTAACATGTCAGTGCTTTACTTTCTCAGCATTCACACAATAACACCAGCTGTATTCAGCAGCCTTTTCACTTGCGATGTATGGAGTCATGTATCCTCAGCAACAAGGCAGAAATATTTTTTCCACTGTTTGAAAAAGAGAAGAAAATCTTGCACAGACCAGACATGGCCACATCTTAACAACCCCCCCAACATGGAGACACACTGCTGCTTGCTGCACAGAAGCAAAGGTCTGTGTGCTCTTTGTAGTGGTGCGCATCCTATAAAGGCAGTCTTTGGGACGTAAACATGGCAGATAATCAAAACCACAACCAGACTTTAGTTTGATGCCGTGTGCATTTGTTTGTTGTTGTTGACTTTTTATACACGAACTGCATTGGAAGTAACAACAGCAGCAGCTAAAAAAACCTAAAAGAGAACATCTGTAATACACACAGGACATCTGGGACGGCCGACACACGAAGCTCACTAATGAGAAACCCGCTGTCTTTTCTCCCGCTGGCATTGCGACTTTAATTAGAAAATAATGAAACAGGGGGAAATACACTTTTAATCACTTCCACATGGTGGTAAAAAAAAGCTAAAAGAATGTTTTATAGTTGTCAGCCATAATGTACTGTATGTTTACATAAAATCAACATGGTAAAAATGTTTTATTTTTGCAGTTTCTGCAAAAACAATATTCTGTATGTGTGCAATACTTAATGTAACTTAAGCAAGTCCAAAACAAATAAACCACAAGCATACCCATTCATGCCCGACCAGTACCTCATTGTACCAGTTCCAGTACCGGTCTTCTATGCACACTAGGGCCACAGGGGTATGCTGGGGCCTATCACCACTGACTTTGGGTGAGAGGCGGGATACACCCTGGACAGGTTGCCAGCCAATGACATGGCACATATAGATAAACAACCATTCACACTCACATTTGCATGTTTTTGGAATGGACCTGGAGAAAACCCACGCACACGCGGGGAGAACATGCAACTTCACACAGAGATGCCCAAATGGAGATGAGAACCCAGATCTTGTCGATCTCCTGACCACTAGGCCACCGTGCAGCCATATGTGACACATATGTGTGACCCCTATAAGTTGTGGTCAAAATGCTTTGGAAGACATGCTAGCGTGCATGTAATACAGATAACCTCAAAAGTTTTATCATCATTAGACAAATGCTGAGTGATTTACAGGAAAAGTGCACTATTTTTTGGAATTTTTCCTGTGATCCACAATACTTATGTGAGACATGAACACACATGACTTTCGCTAAAAACAGGCAGCTAAGACTGAACATGATGGGACGCACCTATTCCGCCTAGAAACACCCCATTTGCATAATGTGACCTGGATATTAACCAAGCTACAGCGACATTGTTTTTATTATTGTTATTATCGCCCAAGAACTACGTTATTGGCGTAGTGACACCTCGCCACATTACACCACACCGCCTAGCTACTAGCCGGCTAGCGACCATCTTCACTACACACTCGCTCACAATGCTTCAGGCCACTAGCGAAAGGTAACGCTACATATTGGCGCTTCCGCCACTGCTGCAGAGTTTTTGTTTGTGAGTTTGGAAAAGTTAACGCTCGGTGTAGCGTTCCTTTCTATGTTGCTATGTGAAATCAATGCACCCAGGAAGGAAGTTCCCCAAATACTGTAAGTATTCCATGTTATCATAAATGTACCTGTTACTACATGCTCACAGCATGAATATAAAACCATAAAACCTTGTTGGAGCTTTTTGGAGATGTTTTAACAGCGGCTTTTGTAGGCTGAATAGATGTATCCCATTCCGTGCATTAATCACATGCCTCTTATTAGCTATTTTCATATCTTTAAAACACACAGAAAAGAGAAAGACATCTGTGTTCATGTCTCACAAAGGATTGAGGATGATGGGTAAAATTCCAAAAAAAGGACAATTAGTTGCTAAGCCCCGCCTGTGCCCCTGCAGAGACATTTTTGCTTGATGGCAGCCAATATTGCTCAAATTTTACACACATGTGCTTGTCAGTCCCCTAAATGGGCATACCAAATTTTGTGGTGATTCGGCTAAAAACTCTACAGTTACAGAGGGGTTGTGTGAGAAACTTCAAGTCAGTACGACCTTGGGGCTTAATAACAGCGCCACCATGTGGTGTATTTGTCAGAAAAATAATAGAACAGGCAACACAGTAGGGGTGCATTTTTGAGAAACGTTCATTGTGTGTGCAGCAGTTCAGCAGCTTAACACAAACCAATACAAACAGTACACGTGGCTGTAGCGCTAAACAAATATGTGCTGTCATGTTAATAGTAGTTAAATCTCAAATTTGATTGTAGCCTGAAGCGATTACATACATGTCTCTCATGTCTGCCATCAGGTAAATAGATGTGACTGTATACACAGACGGCATGCAGATAGACGGTGAAGTGATGTTCCATGCGAGAGAAGGTCTCTACGGAAAGTAAAACAAATACAAAGCGGTAAAAAACAACAAAGAACTTGACAAAACAAGGCCAACCACACACCAAACAGAAGGCATGAGTGCTGAGGGCTGATTATTCACTATCCCATGAGCACTATTCATTAGCGATGTCTCCGTCTTGAGTTACTAAAGCGAACAATGGAGCGCCACGCTGGAGTCCCCGCTGGACCACTAAGGGCCTTGGATCAGGTTCTCCTTGTCCCTCTGCTGGCACGGCACAGATTGAACCACATGTGAGGAAAATCTCCTCTCTCCCGCTTTCTTCTCCTTCTAAGCCTGTTATTACGTGCGGCGGCAGATGTGAGACCTCGCGGTGGTGTGATCATATCACAAAGTGGCTGCTGGTTGCGTTCTATCACCACCTTCCCAAATACTCACCATTTCACATGTGCACAATTTTCAGGGGGTAACAAGCATTTTGTGACATGCTGAGTGGATGAAAACCAAATCCTTGTGGGTGCTCTGCAGACCGTGTTCTCTGGCTATACATAGCATCCTGTCAAGGCAGGAAATAGTCAGCATTTCTGCAGCCGCCGAACAAAGAAACTAGTGTAAGAGCTGACCTTGGTGCCTCCCTCCTACCCTACATGCCCTCCAATCTTGCCACTTCAGTAAGAATAGGAGCATCAAGGGAGCGTGAAAGAGCAAACTAGTTAAGGTCGGAAGTGTGGAGGATGCGTGAAGATGCTACAAAGTTTCTGTGATTTAAGGAGGTGCGTTTAATGACGAGATATCATTCCTTCGCTGTGGCCTTGGTGGGTATTTGTGGACACAGTCACAGCTGCAGGAGCACAGCATCCATTGGTCTCCTGCTGCCCTTGAAACATTCTTTGAGGTTTTGTTCGGGTTTTGTTAGGGTTTCCATAGGGTGGCTGGGCTCTCCCTTGGAGATAAGTTGAGAAGCACTGCCATCCGGGAAAAACTGTGAGTAGAACCGCTGCTCCTCCGCATTGAGAGGAGCCAGATGAGGTGGCGCGGGTATCTGGTCAGGATGCCTCACGGACGCCTCCCTGGGGAGGTGTTTAGGGCACGTCTGACCAGTAGGAGGCCACGGGGCAGACCCAGGAGACTATGTCTGGAGAGACTATGTCTCTCAACTGGCCTGGGAACATCTTGGGATCCACCAGGAGGAGCTGGACAAAGTAGCCGGAGAGAGGGAAGTCTGGGCTTCCCTGCTTAGGCTGCGGAAGAAGATGGATGGATGGACAAAAGTAATATAGAGTAGAATTAGGGGTACATGTAGTTGTATTATCAGTATTCAGTGTTTTGAATTTTCTTCCTCTACTGTACACAAAATGAACCAAACCATGACCTTAAAACCAAGGTATGTACCGAACCGTGATTATGGAGTACTGTTGGACCCCTGAGTTATTAATCCGTTCCTAAGGGTCAGTTGATAAGATAAAAAGTCATGACAATCCAGTTAATCCGTTCCAGATATCCAAAAATATTAACACAAAACATTTCGTCGAGAATAAAGTTTTACATGCAGAAAACAACGGCAAATACATATAACTGACAAATGAAATGGATGAATGAACATTTATCGTCACTTTTACCTTCACTGAAGAATCTTAGAACACCACCTTTGTGTTTTGCTGTGACTTTTTGATTGAATTTAATTGTTTCTCACCTGTCTTTATCAAAGTGCTGGCACATGCAAGTTACTTTGGCCTCACGGTGACTTATTTAGCAGCCGTACTCAATGAAAAAAAGGTGAGACTTGTGGTGTAACTTTGTTAAGCCTAGGTCACAACTGCACACACAATTTTTTGGCCATGCAATTTTTGGCGTTCCCCAAATCGCTGCATCATGAACTTTTTGGCTGTGCGGTTTATATCGCTGCATTACTGTAAATCGCTGCATTTTTTTGTTGTTGTTGATGGAGAATGTATTTGTGGTGACCATGAAGGACTAAGATCTCGACACACATGGAGGACATACGAAATATCTGCACGTGCGTTGGCCGCACTAATTATACATACGTGGGGTGCACGTGTGGCGCATGACACACATAGGAGTCCGCAAGCGCGACGTACAAAAAAAATTACATTTTGCCCAAACCTGACACGAGCAAAACGTAAGCAAGACACACGTTGGCCGTACGGACGACACACCGAGACGTACGAAGTGCGTAAGTTTGTCTTGCAACCTGAAATAAAACCATAAGAGCCCGTAGAGTTTGTCTGACATGACAAAGAACCTCTGCGGCCAGTCTGCGGCTCAAAAATCAGCACATCACACGCGTGCCCTCCATGCGTTTCTTCTATGAAAACCAGGGCGTACAAAAAAATGAGTAGCACTGTGTACTCAATGTAAATCAGCTGGCTTAGTGTATTGGCTCAAAGAGTTAACTTTTGTGCATCCAAAAGAGGCTGAATTGCTGGTCTATGACCCATTCTTAGTTTCCCATTTCCACCCAATGGGTTTATAGCCCACCTCTCAGCCTACAGATGGGATAGGTTCCAGCTACACAAGCAACCCTGAACAGGATAGGGAACGTAGAAAATGGATGGATGGATATACAGTATTACTTGACTCTTGTAGAAAACTGACATAGCCTGTATGTGGGTTAGGTTTGCAAGAGTAACGACACCCATGTTGCTGAATAACACTGAGTTTGCTTGTTTGACAGAGAAGAAACCCCAAAGTGCTCCTCACCAGTAATATCATCACACTGCCTGCAAGACGTTATTTGTCATTATGCCAAGAAAATACCAGTTTTCTTAGTTCAGTTCTTTACTGTTCCTACAACATACCACTACATTTACATGAGAACATGTTGATGCTGTAGTTTGCCAAGTACATAGCCCAAGGGGCTCCTCATTAAGAATATTCTATTGACACGGCCTCCAGGAAAGTCAGCACATTTTAAATGAATCTTTATGGTGTCAGCTCATGGCTAGTTAAAGTACATTTTTGTAAATACAACTAAATCATGCCATAGCTAACAAATTACATTAGCTCATAAATGTTTTATGGAAACATGTTAGCATTTCATCCCAAGGGATCATACGGCAGAAAGACAACTTAGATATGACGTGTTCTCCAAACCCGCAGAGATCTGTACAAGGATCTTCTATTCTGTGTATATTTGGAAATTCTTAGTCGTAGGTGAAATGGAAATTGAGGTGCAGTGATGATAAAATGAACGTATGGTCTTTTCTTCATTGGTGATTTAATCCTGTATGGTTTTATTGAGTGGCAGCCTGAAAAATGACTTGCAGTGGAAGTCGTTATTGATTTATTGATGTGCTGTTTGCAAAATAGGCCCACAATTTCTGTGACAGAGTTTTGCTTGTGTTACAAGCTGCAAAAAAATATATAGCTGCAACGCGGGGGCCAAATTACACCACATGAATAAAACATGATTAAGTTAATTATGTATTAATATGTAAACATCATGCGGTGCCCAATCATCATGACTGTTATCACTGACATGAATGTTATGAGAGTGCAAGGTTTCTTTTCGTGACCGTAACATCTTTTTGCATGGTTTTCATTGGCACTGCGAAAAGTAAGCAAGCTTTGAGGGCACCTCGACTTTAAATTTGGACTTCCTTGTCAGGTTTTTCGTCAGCACGTGCTTGAGAGTAGTCAGTGTACAGCTTGCATAGCAGTATCTACCACTGAAAATGAGTCAACACACAGCAGTTATTGTCCAGTAAGTAGCAAGATAATGGAGCATGGTGGTGTTAGTGGCATGCAGCTGCACAAGTGCTACCGAGGCTAGGGGGGGTTCATTGAGGGATATATAACAATTTCCATTCATTCATTTTCAATATCACTTGTCCTTACAATATATAATAATAATAATAAAAAATAATAAAAATAATAAGAATTATAATAATAAATAGTAATAATAATAATAACAACAATAATTACAACATAGTAAATAACAATAATAATAACATAATAACAATAATAACTCTTGAACATTACATTGTTGCTTGTGGGATGAAATATTATTCTAAAAAATTGGCGTCAAGCTGCAATTATTTGTTGACATATGTCTGCCTGAATATGAAGGATAGCAGCAATGCAGGAAAACCAAAGGTGAGCGGGGAGGGCAGGAGAGGGGAGGACTTCCTATATTGGGAAACATCTGCTTTAAAGCAATAAGAGTTTGTATACTGGAGAGCAAAGCGGTCACGTATGAACAGCCACCTTTTCCAAAACACCTCACTGTGGTATTTTTCCTTGCATGAGTTGGGGGGCCGCTTGATGGTGGTCTTCAACGGCTGACCAACATCTGGCCACGCAGCGCTGGTGAGCATGCACCTTGATGGCTGTGCAGCTTGTTACTTGATAGGAATGAACCAAGGCTGCCGAGGACAGACGTCTGAGTGGTGGTAAAGTGATCTCTTGATACTGCATGTCTGATCAGTGAGATTTAACAGCTGCACGTCTGTAGCCGCTTCAAACGAGGCCGGCTAATATCTTCTATTAACGCTGGGACAGATTACAAACTGTGCAGCTTTAAGTGCGGCACAAGCGATGTTTACTTTGAGTTACAAAAACACACAATAATGAAGTGGTCGTCGGACATTGCAGAGCTCAGCCGAGGCCGTATGTGTTGCTACTTTTATCAGGTGAGATCATGTCTAGACCACGAGTCAGACGCAACAGAAGGTGCAAGTATCCAAAGTGCACCATCCATGAAACTACACACAACTTCAAACAAAAGAGCAAATAGTCACGTGGGTCATCATGTGTGCTAAATATGCAGCCCTAAAAAAGCCAACAGAGAAACACAGAACCACAATCCCTGAGGGGCATTTACACTGGAATGTTTGTAATGCATTGTTTTAGTCGTTTGTTTTGGGGTTGCTTTATAACGGACAGTTTTTTACTTCCGTAAAAACACACACACACACTGTCGAAAACGTCAGTTTGTCCTCTCGGGACGAGTAAGTCTCCCGATGACCAGGCTAAAGGCTAGACCGTGACTTCCATGCTATCTGCTCTATCATCGACCGATTGCCGAATGTGCTTCATTATTAGGCACCGATATCTATATCAACAATCTGGATGTCGCTTCAGTTGCCATTGTTCACTAGTACACCACAGAGAGCTAAATAGCTAGTCAGCGAGTTGTTGTTGCTCACTTTCAGGAAAACCCTGCCCCCTAGTGCTATGGTATAAAATTGCAAGCCCAAGTCTAATGAAACATTGCACGACAACACGCGCCACTACAAAGCTAAATCCCAATTCTTTGACATATATGAAGGTTTTTCCAAAAAGTAACGCAATAATGACTTTCCCAGGTATGAAGGAGTAATTCTGTTACTAATTTCAAAGTCATTATTTTCTCATAATGTGCCCAACACTGCCGGTGTACATTTTACAATTCAAAAAGTGAGTGGCATATTAGAGCATATTTCTATGGGTGCTTCCATTAGTTGTGTTTTTTGGCTATTAATAGCGGTGCTGTACTGTCTGTAATGCTAATACTGTAGCATAACAACACTGTGTGTCTGCACTATGTCATGCAGAGTTGAGTTACAGTCTTGCTAAAAGCTTTAAAAATAGGAACATGAACGTCTCTGTGGCCATCAAACTCAGTGATGGAGCTTCTGCTTGTCATCAATCTCACATCCATTGCTGACCTGAGACATCATTGCAGCATCACAAATCTGTCATGGCCGCAGCAATTCTTTACAGCTTTGCCTGCAAGCAAAGTTGAAAGCAGACCTTGCTGCCTCACGTCCCTCCAGACAGAGCACCCCCCCAAAACGCTAACACTCGCTGACCTCTGACTCTCAGAGTTTCAGCTAAAGGCAACTCCAGTGTCTCATTCCCTCTGGGCTCGACAAGCACTCCTTCATAATGTCATTTCTACTGCGTTATCCCCTTGAAGCCAACCTAGAAAGTTGCTTTACTTTCTAATCTGGTTGTGTTTGTCTTATAAAGCTGCGGCTGTACGCCATAATGAACAGCGTGTGGCTAAAATCTGGAATAACCTCTGCCACTGAGCTGGACGCTATCCATGAAAAGAATAAAGCTCTTTCTGACTGCCTTAGATTGAGTTGCTAAGTGTTTTTTTTTTAAACACGAGCAGTCTTGCAGGCTGAAACTGCTCATTCATGCTCCCCAGCCAGCGAGGCAGGATGTAAAATCTCCACATTTATCCCCAAAGAAGACGAGCTTAAACCATTTCAATGCATTCACGCACATCTCAGTTCCTGAAAGCTTTGGGGATCTTTTCTTTCCAAACACTTTAGTGTAACTGAAGATGGCCGTGGTGGGCATATAAAGCTGTTACTCCCCAAGAAAGACGTGTGGCTGACCCAGCGGGGGACAGAACCACATATTGGACAGTACCAGTACAAGTGGACGGTGTCCAAGAGGAGCTGGCACATTCCAAAATATATTATTACTGGACTAGATGCACAAATTGGCCACTTAATAACACAAAATACTTTATTTTATGTATGAAAAGTATGTATTTTTATTACATCTGAGTTGGTCTAATGATTCAGAAATGGAAGAAAAGCTTCATAATCAATGTTTATAACTAACTGTACAAAAGCACTATACATTCTATTATGCAGTATTTATTGTTACTGTACATTCAATTCATGTTATTTTGCATTATATTTCTAAGTGCATGCATTGCAATTTATTTCCTATTGTATTTAATTACTTTAATTATTTAGCTTAGTTTGAAATGCATTTATACTTCGATATATAATATTATATATATGCAAGTTGCATGAATGCATTTATTAAATTAATCCCATTATTATTTTGATCTGGTCCACAAAATATTATTTAGATTAATATTTATATGTATTTTATTATTATAATATTATGGTGCAATTTTTTGCAGTGCAAATTGCTAGAAAATTCTGAAACACTGAGACAAACATTGTAGCTAAAAAAAAAAAAAAATAAATATACATATATATATATATATATATATATATATATATATATACATATATAAATATATATATATATATATATATATATATATATATATATATAATTTACTTTTTTAAAAAGAGCATTGAGGGCATTGTTGCTGCCTGGAATCTCCAACAAGACAAAGAACTGCCCACCAGTCAATGTGAGAGAACCGAGACCTGACATGAAAATGCTCCTTTTGGATTGATGAAGCAGAGTAGAAAATAAAAACACTCCCAGCCGCCTCTCCTCTCACACTGCTGGTGGGTTTTTTTTTTTTTTGGGGGGGGGGGGGGGAGGGGGGTTTAGTAGTTGCCGCCGCACACACCTGCCCTGAAGCCACACAAAGCCCCCTCCCCTCCTTTTGTCCCTGAAGCAGAACTAATCACAGCACTTTACCTGTCGCCTGAGAGCTGACACCTGAGCCAGGCCTTGTAGCGGCCGCCGCTGACACCGCCGATGGTGCTGAGCGGAGAGGAGGAGGTTGGTGGCTAAAGAGGATTAAACTTGAGTATTCTTGCAAGTGTGTTATCTTGTTTACTCATAACTTTCATAACTTCCATAGAATAAACTTCAACTTACGTATATACTGTATATCCTCTCTGGACATGACATTACGCACACCTGCCTTCTTCAAAGGTCTGGTATTATGCAAAAGTGACTTCTTAACGGCCTGCCCTAACGTCCCCTGAGCTCACTTGTAAACAAACATTCACTTTCCGAGGAAGAACCCAAAAAACCTTATCATCCACCTGAAATGCCAGCACAGCGGCGTTTGAAAAGTGCAAAAGGTTTGCCAGAGACCTCTGTGGCGTCACACCGGCTGCTCGGAGCCCGTGCCCGAATACAGTGCACCTTGCTGGGCCACAGCAGGTGGCTCCTCCTGCTCTACACTCTGGTTCTCCTGATAGTAGTGATGTGGTAGTAGTAATGTCATGATATTTGATTAGGACACAACAACAGGTACAGTTGGTCAAATCCTAATTTGTTCCATTCCTTCTTACCTCCAGGTGTGCACAAACTATACTTAAATTGAAGTTGTTTTATTGTACTTTTCTTAAAGTTAATGTTAAAATCTCACCTCGTCTCGTTCTCGTGGACCCAGTCTCGGGCATCGTCTCGTCTTGTGAGCTGGGAGTCCCGTGACACCCCTTGGATACAAGTACACAAAAGTACACAATAGTATACTACATAGGCTTTTTTAAAGCGTCTGAATTCCACCATCAAGGCTAACACGCTTCCAATAACCTGTTGTGAGACCTATTATTTAAATAAATACTATGCTCTGGGACCTAACTTACCCAGACGTGCTAATACACAAGTCACCCCGTGTGTCGTGATGGACGTGACCAGTGAGGTCATCCCTCCGCCAGGCGGCCCAACAAAGGCTGACCACGTGACTGACGCTCAGCGATGGCCGCGGGTCCCGTTAGCAAGCTCCAAGGTGGCAATCTGATGCCTCTGAAAGCCTCCTACACACATTCCATCCATCCGCAAGCACCACTGGAACACAAATGAGGAGAAGATGAAGTGCGGTATGGTTGATGATTCAAGATGACATCTGATATTCGGCTGACTTACATCATAGCGTTGTGGAGGTCCACTAAGACCCTCTAGGGCATAAACACATCAAATGCATCAAAAACATGTGCAAAAATGTTATTAAAGGGAATTTTTATTTTATAAATATGTATTTTTTGAGCTGGAAATGACACAGAAAGGTGGAAAACAACTGTAGGATATAACCTTGTGGTCAGATAATTGAGGAAAATGTAGTTTGCATGTTCTCCACGTGCTTACGTAGGTTTTCTCCAGGTTCTCCGGCTCCTTTCAACTTTCCAAAACTATGTGTGTTCCATTAACTGGAGGCTTCAGCTTACCCGTGACCCTAATGAGGACAAGCAGTACAGAAAATTAGATTTAAGCCATTTTATAAGTATAAACTTACATAAAGACTAAACGTTAGCACCAATTTAAGCCGGTTTATGCCCCGCCCACTCAGAGTACCGATTCGGATACGGATAATTTAGATGGGTGAACAGATACAGATAGTGGTGTACTCGCTCATCCCTACTTAACATGTCAGCATTTTTACCAACTTCTTAGGTATTACCTTACACCTAGCACGTTAGCATGCGCTATCATGCCAGGTGTTAGCATGCTAGCTACAGCACTACAGCCATTTGCCGTCAGCATTGCCAGCATTCACACGCAATTTCTCCTGAAATACTCCTGTACTCAAGCTTCTTCCTTCACATTGGAATGGATTTCAGTCAGGAAAGTGCTGGAAAAGCTGATGGAATTTCATCTATCGCAGTCATTTCCCCCCCAAAGCTTTCCCTGGAACATCATGGAAGGCCAACAGGTCAGAAGGTAATTATGGGTCTGAAGCAACCATGTTGGCTGTGATATAAGGTGACACCTCGGGCGTTACATGTACAACATTTCCAAACAGGCCCACAAAGAAGCTTTAAGTGTTTTTCGACAGTCCCTTCAACCCTTCAAATCAGTGCATGAGAATCCAGCGACTACATTGCTGTGACACACGGAGGTTCGGGTCAGTGAGGACACAGATGATGCTCAGGAAAGTGAAGCTCCCCGCTAAGACTCAGCCGCCGTGCTGTCTGAGATGTCAGAGCACCTTTTCTTCTTCTCTACTCTTACCTTGTCAAAGGCGCTGGGCCACATCTGCATGACTGGGCTTTTCACAGATGACAGCTCTCCTTCACCCCAGCCTCCTGCGCAGTAACCCAGGCATAGATGACGTAACCAAACCATTGGCTGCACTCACACTTGGCCTGGACAACAATTTACCAGTGTATTTTTTTTTCTTTGAACCCTGCAGTTTATACGGTGATGCAGCTTATTTATGGTCACATTCTAATCTCGCGACATTTAGTGTACTTCAGAAGAATCATTTTGAGAGGACACTGAGAGCGACAACGAAAGAGAGAGAGAGACCGACAAAGTGTGTGACAAAGGAATTGCAAGGCTGTTCAATTCCAACACTGAAGAAGACGACTGTAATGGTTTTACTGCGCGGAAGAAAGATGAAGACAGCCATGAATGACTTTTAACTAGCCATCTTACATGCACTGTTGGAAAAAAAAAATAAGTGAAAGTTAAATAAATGTTTGTGTGTAACATCTTTTATGCACATTAGGACTTATTAATGCTACTTTTTCATTAAAAAAATGATGAAGATGGTTGATTCACCGAGATGCAGAAATGCATGAGTGCTTCTCACCAGCGAGTGAGGGGAAACTAGTTGTAACCTTAACAACTACAAAAACGCCTTGAAAATGCTTGACTTTGTTTTTCTGCAGACGTCAAACATCAAGAGGAGACACCAACCAAGTACAGACCCCTTCCGTCCAACAGGCAAACAGAAGGCCTGCGACCTTCCTGTGGCACGGCCTCGCTAATATTGTTATCAGTCGAGTGCTGACGACACAATTTGTACGCCTGAAAGAGGAACAAAGGAGGCCGGGGGCTTTGAAGAGGCCAAATGGTGGCAAACGCTTGCAAGAAGACAAGTGATGGCTGCCAAAAGGCATCAGCAGAGTGGCTTTGCGACCTTTGTGATGTTGCTTCTCTTCATGGTTGCAGGATATTTTTGTCTGCATTCACACTTGTGGTTTGGTACTCTGGTCCGGGCCTTAAATTTAAAAAAAAAGATCCTCAGTCCGCACTATAATGCGGTTGGCTTAGCATTCCCACTGGTATTTTTCTCATGGATCCAAACTAGAGATGCACAATATCTTTTTTTTTCAAACCAAAACCCATGACTTTCTGCTTCTCTTCTTCGATACCCGATTTAACCGATGATTTAAGTGTAGTTTGTGCCCACCTGGAGGTTAGAAGGACTGGAACAAATTAGGATTTGACCAACTGTACCTGTTGATTTGTCCTAATCCAATATCATGACATCACTACTAGCACATCACTACTATCAGGAGAACCAGAGTATAGAGTGGGAGGAGCCACCTGCTGTGGCCCAGCAAAAAGCAATGTATTCGGGCCCACGCTCCGGACAGTCGGTGTGATGCCACAGAGGTCCAGGGCAAACCGTTTGCACTTTTCAAACGCCACGGTGATGGCGTTTCAGGTGGTTGATAAGGTTTTTTGTGTGCTCGATGGGTTTTTTCCCCTCATCGCGGAGCACTTGGTACAATTAGCATTCAACAAGTCAATTTACAGTTATAAATGGGAAGTGTTTGTAGTTAGAGCGTAGAAAACCTGTTTATGACCTTCTAAATAAACTTTTTAACATTATTAGAGCCCTCTGGTCAAGAATGAACACCCCTATATTCACCTTTACACTACTATTACCCAATATAGTAGCTATAATAAGAGAAAATAAGGCATTTACTGTAAGACATAAATAAGACTTGTGCCTGTGTGTGCTGCTGTAAATGTGTTCCAGTACAAGGGGACCTGAGTGGGCGGACAGGAAGTGAGATCAGTAGTTCTGAGTTGAGTTTTAGCCTGGTTTTAGAGTTTTTATTCTAGATTTTTATGAGGGATTATTGTGCTTGTTGTGAGATCATTCAAACCCGCAATAAAAGCCTGTTGTTCTGGTGACTCTAAATTGTCCATAGGTATGAATGTGAGTGTGAATGGTTGTTTGTCTATATGTGCCCTGCCATTGGCTGGCGACCAGTCCAGGGTGTACCCCGCCTGTCACCCGAAGTCAGCTGGGATAGGCTCCAGCATGCCCCCGTGACCCTAAAGAGGAGAAGCGGTATAGAAAACGAATGAATGAACTTCTGGCAATCAAGTCTAGTGCTTGTGTGTCTCACCATTACAGTACCATTACTGACACCTAGTGACCAGTGTACAATACTACAGATCATCACAACGTGTCTGAATGCATCTTCTGAATGTCTCATATTTCTATTTTATTTCATTCAGCCATTTTTATGCTTCATTTAGGCCAAAATATGCAACATTTTCTTCAACTTTGACTAAAAATACGTTGTATTCAATCGCAAAACAGTATGATTTATTCATGAACTGTGATTAGAGTGAAGCTGCATACAGAGTTATTGTGTGCAAACTGCATGGTTATTTAAATTGTTTTTCTATGTTGTATCATTAGCCTATCAGGCGGGTTACGACCTTTCAACTGACGCACTTACCGCAGTTCCCCAGAAAGTGAGAGGTCATGAGTGACGCTCCAAAACAACCATATCGCCACCAGGACAAAGAGAAACAAGGAAGGGAAGAAAAGAAAAAGAGAAGTAGAAATACGACCACATGAGTTTCCCCATTTTCTGTTTTCGTTGGCAGGCTGTTATGACATTGTGTCGCCTTACTGATGTCATGAACGGAGTGTGTGTGTGTATGTGGTGGGGGGGTTATCGAGGGTCTTGATACTGATCCGTGCGCCCCCAGGTGTGACAGCAACATGTGACATCACTCCGTCTGCATGCTTGAGCAGATTACAAACCCCTAAGAGGTGCTAAGAGATATTTATCAGCCAGGGCTTTCAGGGCTTCGGGTTTCAGGCGTGCTCGAGCGCCAGGAGACACGCTGCCGCAGTGTGTTGGCTCAAATGGGACAAAAGGGGGTGGGGGGTTTGCCAGATTGGATGGTGAAATTTAGGGTTTTAGGGTTTTGAACGATGTCGGTTTAAATCAGAGGTGTCTAAAATCTTTTCCAGCGAGGGCCACATATGAAAAATGAAAGGATGGAACTTTGCCACTTTGATATTTTGTAAAGCAACACATGTAGATATGCTAAGAACTTTTTTTTCCCATTTTTGCAGGGTTTTTTTTAACGTTCCAAAGATTTCAACTTTCTTCTTAAATAATCTTGGCAAGCAAATTTTCTTCTTGGAATATTATGACTTTATTCCCATAATATTTAGTCTTTATTCCCATCCATCCATCCATCCATTTTCTATACCGCTTCTTCTCATCAGAGTCGTGGGGGTATGCTGGAGCCTATCCCAGCTGACTTCGGGCGACAGGCTGCGTACACCCTGGACTGGTCGCCAACCAATCACAGGGCACATATAGACAAACAACCATTCACACTCACATTCATACCTATGGACAATTTAGAGTCGCCAATTAACGTGTAGTCTTTATTCCCATAATATTAAAATGTTTTCTCTAATGTAATTTCCCAAAAATGGCAATTTTGTTTTGTTTGTTTCTCAGAAACATTTTTTTCTTTAATATTTGAGTTTTATGCTGCTAAAAATGATTTTTCATTGAGTTTATTCTGGTAAAATTGCACCTTTCGTTACAATACAACTTTGTTTTCTGAATATTTTGACGTTATTCTTGTAAAATTACAGCTGTTTTTTTCATTTCTGCTTTTGTTTTCTATTTTTAATTTTCCAACTATTTTTTAAAAACTTTTTTTCCTGTAAATTGTCTTTTCATAATCATGATTTTATTCATAATATTTTGACTTTTTCTTCAACCTAATTGGCCAAAAATGACAATTTTGTTTGTTTGTTTCTCATAATTTATCCATCCATCCATCCATTTTCTATACCGCTTCATCCTCATTTATTACAGCTTAAAAAAAACATATTTTTCTTTAATATTTAAATTATATGCTCCTAGAAATGATTTTTGAATCAGTTTATTCTTGTAAAATTGCACCTTTTGTTACAATACAACTTTTTTTCGGAATATTTGGACATTATTCTTGTGAAATTACAGCTGTTTTTCTCATTTCTTTTCTTCTCACAATTATGATAATAGTTTGATTTTTTTCTTCAACCTAATTTGAAAAAAACAGAACGACACAGGAACCTGAGGTCAGATGCTTGGTAAATTTTTGATTGCAACCGATAATTTGGTGCAAAATGTGCCCTCTAAAGGCGCAAGGACCAGGGAATTTGAACCACCGTTGAGCACGACGTGCCCAATTTTACGAGACTTTAGCTCGGCTAAATGTTGCCTTGTCGTCACAGTTTAAGGGAAGAAGTGTTGATATTTTAGAAACCCCACCAATGCCCAGTGAAGGTTGTGCTTGTAATGGTGGCCAGAGGTTACCTCATGAGTCTTTCCAGTGTGAAGGACCTTTCTCTCCCGACGTTCATGACCAAACAGGCTGCTTCACATCCACTCCCAAGAACCTCCAGGGCCTGCGGGTGAGGAAACAACATAACTATTCTGTCAGAAAAACAGAACAGCTTATTCAGATTGACTTGTGAAATCTAACAAACACACATAAGTAAGCCCAAAGGTACATACGGTCGTCCCTCACTTTATGGCGGCTCAAATATTGCTCCCTCCCTATACTGTGGTTCTTCGGATATACAGTAATTAATTCATAAATGATGGCTGTTTCATGGTTGACTATGGCCTATTATTAGTCCAAAAATATTGAAAGTCAATTACATGTAGCATTGTGGTCACTAGGCATCAGTAATGTTGGAATGCCAGCAAAACCCGCCAGACATGCCGTGGCTGAGAGGAACCCGCCATGGTTGAGACGCTAGCTTGGGACCCATGAACTGCGATGAACAAGGGATGACGGTATGAACTTCATTCTTGGCTCTTCAATTTCCTTCTCATAATATTTTGACTTTATTCCCATAATATTCTAAGGTTTACCACAACCTAATTTTCCAAAAATGATAACTTTATTCTATCATATTATTACGACTTAAATTTTTTTTTAAATTAATCTTTATGCTACTAAAATGACATCTTTCCTCATAATATTACAAGTTCATTCTCGTAAAATTGAGAAGTTTTTTTCTTGTTAATATTTTGACTTTATGCTTGTAAAACTACAGCTGTTTTTTTTTTCATTTCGGCTGGTGATGTTTTTTTTCTGCTTGCTTACTTTCTTCTTGTAAGTTCTTACAATTTCCCAAAAATTACATCTTTATTCATTACTTTTTTCATAATATTAATAACGTCTTTTTTCTCTAATGTTTCAATTTTCTTCTTGTTAGATTACAACTTTTTTTTCTTAATATTTTGACTTTATTCTCGTAAAACTACGCTGTTTTTTTTTTCATTTCTGCTGGTGATGTTTTTTTTCTGCTTGCTTACTTTCTTCTTGTAAGTTCTTTTCTGAAAATTATGATTTTCCAAAAATTACAACTTTATTCATTTATGTTCTTCATATTTTGGCTTTATTCCTGAAAAATTACTGCAGTTTTTTTTTTTTATATTTTTGCTGTTTTTTTAATTTTCTAAATACTTAAACTTTTTTCTTAAACAATCTTCTAAATATATGTAATATTTACAATATATAATATCTATCTATCTATCTATCTATCTATCTATCTATCTATCTATCTATCTATCTATCTATCTATCTACAGTATGTTATGATAACTTTTTCTCCAAACCAACCATATTACAACTTAAAAAAAATAACATCTTTCATTCATCTTTACAGTTTATGTTAATAAAATGATGTTATTTTTCCTCGTAATATTACCTTCTGATAAAATTCTGAATTTTTCTTGTTAGATTACAAGTTTTTTCTCTTAATATTTTGACTTTGTTCTTGTAAAATTACTGCTGATGTTCCCGTTTTTGCTCCTGTTGCTTACTTATTTTTATTTTTATTGTTAAATCATGTTTTGAGAATGCGCTGCGGGCCAATAAAAATAGCCCCCGGGCCACACTTTGGACACCCCTGGTCTAGGTGACTTCCGGTCTTGCATAAAACATAAATTTTCTTAGCCAACAATGTCTTGTCATCTTTAGGCTCTGACTTTTGTGTTTAGTCACCGCAGAATTGTTACGCTCCACCCTTGTGATGCTGTGCAGACTCACGATACAGACAGGAAATGTCATCATTTTTTTTGCAGCAACACTCATACAGGCATGCACATGAAAACACACAGTCATGCATTCAGTGGACGTGTGCAAGGAAAACACAGGAAAATGGGACTGCAACCTTTCCAAACCCTCATTAGAACAAACAGTGGCAATGTTTTCCATGGGAGGACGGCATAAAGACTGCATAATGTTGAAATATCCTTACAGTTGGGGCTCTCCAAAGACCACAGCTGTTAATTTAACAAGAAAAAGCATGGAAAAATCAGGAGTCATTTTACAAGACTAAAGTCAAAATATTAAGATAAAAAAGTTGGAATCTAATGAGAAAAAGTCAGAAATTTTCATAATTTGATGTAATTTAGAAGCGTAAAGATGAAATATTACAGAAAAAATACATTACTGAGAAGGTTGTAATATTATGAGGAACAAGGAATAAAACAAATTCTTGGAAAATTAGGTTGTTACGAAAATAAATTCTAAATATTAAGAAAAAGGTAGTATGCTAACGAAAGAAAAAAAATCTTAATTTTTAGGAAAAACTTATAAATAATGTCCTTTTAGTAGCATAAAGTTACAATATTAAAGAAAAAAGATAAACAAACAAATCAAACAATAAATAAAATTGTAATCTTTGCAAAATTAGTTTGTGGAAAAGGTTATGTTACAAGAATAAAGTCAAAATATTACCATAAAAATTAGTATGCTAATGAGAGAAAAAAATGAAATTTTAAGAGAATAAACTCATAATAATAATCAAAATAATGTCATTTTAGTAGCATAAAGTTGAAATATTAAAGAAAAGAATAACTTATTTTTAAAAGTTGTAATATTATGAGACACAAACAAAACAACAATTCAAAACTATTTCAATTTTTAGAAAACAAGGTTGGGAAAAAGGTTATTAATCTTATGAGAATAAAGTAAAAATATCAAAAGAAACAAGTTGTATGCTAATGACAAAAAAAATATAATAACTTTATCAGAATAAACTTGGAATATTATGAGGGAAAATAATGTCATTTTAGTAGCATAAAGTTGAAATATTGATGAAAAAATGATGTTCTTTTTACAAGTCGTAACGTTATGAGAAACGAACAAAACAACAAATAAAAGTTGTAATTTTGGGGGAATTAGGTTGCAGAAAAAGTTGTAATGTTACGAGAATAAAATGAAAACATGATGGCAATAAAGTCATGACTACGAGAAGAAAACTTACAACAAGAAAGTTGAAATATTTGGAAAATGCAAAAAAATCAGCAAAATTGGACAAAAAAGAGCAAAAACCAACGTTCATGCTAATAATGCACTTTTAAAGTATCAAAGTGGCAAAGTTGCATACTTTCATTTTTCAGTTTATGGCCCTCGCTGGAAGAGGTTTGGACGCCCCTGCCGTAATGAGAGAGAAGTGACGACGTAAGCAAAAAGTTGGAAGCACTTTCTGGTAATTCTGTTAAATCTCAGTAAAACAAACAAGAGTGATACCTCACAACACAGCTGGATTAGGAGGGCTCCGATACACCCGGACTTCTGTAATTCACTGTCCTCTCATATTCAGGACGTTAACAACGCAGGGCACACTTCAAATAAACACAAAAGTCTCAGCATGAACTGTTTTCTTTTCCATTTTAGATGAGAATGGCCTAAAATCCATTGATTCATGATAATAAAGTTATTATGGCAGGGTCAAATGCTGTTTGTTTGTTTGTTTTTTTTTACTGCTAACATTCCAACACATGTTCTAGTTTGTTAAACACCCTAATGACTTCATGCACCAATAAAACACACTATAAAATACATCTAATGACTTTTAAGAGCATGTTTACAGCTGCTTGCATTACAGCACACGCTACATTAAAAGTGAAGTGAGTCAAACATTTTATAAATGCATGTACGATATTTAAGCGTGTGCAGCCTGCACGGTTATGTAAGCACCAGTTGTTTATACAAGTAATTCTGCACTGATGCAATCTGACTGTCTTCAACTTGTCCCAATGGCAGTGATCGAACCTTTCACTGAGCAGCTAAAAGTCCTCAAAATCCACAATGCCGAATAACACACACAGCACATGTTCAATGACACGCATAATCTACAAAAGCAGACCCCAAAAAGTTGAAATGGGAAGTAAAAATAGGAAGGGGTAATGCAGGAAATGCCACCTGAATCACAGCCATTTCCTGCACGCAGTCATCATCAACGCCAACAAGGGAAGGGAACGTCATCAAGCTCTTTGCAAGGCCGAGCCTGCCCCCTGCTGGACTCCACTGTCACGCACACCGTAATAACGCGGATTATGCCAAATTAGACCAATATTAAGTCATACTTTTCATTCGTTGATCAACACCAATAAGCCTTTTCTTCATTTTTACACAAAAATCACTCATAAATGTACTTTTCTTATCTTTATTTTAGTGTCTTTAATGTATTCTAACTAGGTGGAATGATAATCATTGACCCGATAATTATGATATGAGGGCATTACGAAGTCATACCGATAAATGCGATAACATTAAAAAAAACAATAACCAACAATAACCTGGGGGGGGGGGGGGGGTCCAAACTTTTTGAAAACACAAAGGATGCGGGGGCCAGTTTTTATACACTTTTAAACCAACCCATGTAGATACACAGAGATGTTTTTTATATTTAAAACATATTTAATATTAAATATATATATTTATTCATTTACCAGTGACAAAGCCTACCATTATAATGAACTGTTACTTTTTTTTGCTGTTTTTTTTAATTTTACAAATATTTCAACTTTCTTATATGTATATTTTTTCTCATACAAGTATGCCTTTATTCTCATAATATTTTTGACTTTACTCTTATAACTAGGTGTGCACGATAATTATGTAGCATCGTACTGATAAATCCGATAACATTCAAAGTAGCTCTGATTACCCATAATCAAAAAAAAAAACGCTCCAGTGAGGCGAGATCACCCGTACGGTGAGGGTGAGCGAATCAAGCGCTCCTTTTTTCTCCTGCCTGTGACGTTAAGGGCCTGCCGTGACTTCCCCTCAGCTCACTTGTAAACATTCACTTTCCGACAAAGACACTTTGCGCGCTCGTTGTACCAAATGCTCCGCGACGAGGGAAGAAAAACCCATCAAGCACACAAAAACCTTACCAGCCACCTGAAACGCCAGCGCTGCCGTGTTTGAAAAGTGCAAAATGTTTCCCAGAGATCTCCGTGGCGTCACACCGGCTACTCTGAGCGTGTGTCTGAATATAGCGCACCTTGCTGGGCCACAGCAGGTGGCTCCCTCCGCTCTATACTCTGGTTCTCCTTCCAGTCCTTCTTACTGCCAGGTGTGCACACTAAATTTACAACAGGTGTTATAAAAAAGTTATTGGTTATCGGTACCCTATTGGTCTTGAGAAACAGAAAGTTATTGGTATTGGTTTGAAAAAAAAAAGACATTGTGCATCTATAGTTATAACATTATAGCATTTAATAATAATAATAATAATAATACCAAACTAATTTTCTCAAAATTGCAACTTTATTCTTTGTTTTGTTTGTTTCTTATACTGTGACTTTTTTCCCTTTCAAATTTAATCTTTATGAATTTTTTCCCTTAATATTATGACTTTACTCTCTTAAGATTTTGTTTTTATTCTTGTAAAATGTCCGCTATTTTTTGCTGTTGTTTTTTTTTAATTTTCGCGTGTAACAGTAGTATTGGAATGCACCGAGGGACAATAAAAGTTGCAGGTTGGGGGCCGTAAATCCATTCAGTTTTGGTGAGGATGTGACGAAACGTGCACTTTTCATCATGGGGCCAAGTGGTGCGGTGGCTCATCACATCCAGCAGATGGCACTGCAGCTCCTTGCACATCACAACGTGTCCATAAAACATGTTTCGGAAGTGAAAGTCAAGTTGTGTGTCAATTCACTGGACAGACACACACCAGCATAACCCTGAAGTTGTGTTTGTTCCTCCATTTTTTTTAAATTTGGCCTCCAGTCAAAATAATGTGTTTTGGATAGGAAATATATCGAATGATTCTTTATTGCTCGGTGGCTGATGAAGTTTGAAGTGTTAAACATGTCAAGACTGACAATTCAGACTTTTTTGGTGCATTTACGCACAATGCGGCAGAGATTTGTTGTTGAACTTTGGATCCGTTGTTAGGCGTTTAACTTCCTGAATCATGCAAATGAGGACATCATTGAGCCTCACAAATAGCTCCTTCTTGCAAGATTAGGGGTTGTTAATTGGTGATGTGAAGCCATGTGTGAATTGTGAATAAAGTTTTTTATACTGAAAGTTCAATTGTTTATTTGAATGGTTTCATTATTTTACTTGTTGCCATTTTTTAGTGTTTAAAATACAATTCTTACATATTTTATATGATTTTGTCCTCTGTTTTTCTCTTGTTGTATATTAGCTGGGCTATATTGTAAATCACCCGCTACCTCAATATACTTCAGGGTTTTAAATAAATAACTAACTAAATGAAAATTAATAAGTTTTTAAATTAATAAATGAATTAAATGTCTTGTACTCTTCATGCTATGATATGAGATACATTACTTTTTGAAATTTACCAGGCACATTAGGTGAATTTGCAAAGTTTTTTGCAAACCAGCTAATGTTGAATTACTATTACTTTATGCAGGCCTGAGCTGCAAGGCTCAGGAGACATTCTTCTCATACCAGATCATCTCCCATCTCCAAGAAATGCATTTTTGGCAGAACCCTCCACAAGCAGAGAATGAAAAGAGCAGCAACGATTTCCCCATAGCAATGCCAAATATGATAAAGCCCCCCCCCCCCCCCCCCCCCCCCGCCACACACACACACACACACACTCACCCTTAGTCAAAATTATTGCATCGTGCGGTGTAAAAATGATGACAACAGAGAAATAATGATGCATCGTGCGGTGTAAAAATGATGACAAAGAAATAATGAGGACGTCTGACTGTCAGGTTGCGCAATTACTTCTTTACTTCCTTAGCGGGTGCGGCTGACGCTCCGCAGGCTCACCATGGACAAAGCAGCTGGGGTAGTACGTGCTTCCTGGGAGCAACTTTCACATTCACACCAATATACAGGGTTCCATAACATGGTCGGCTTTTAAATCACTATCCACAATGTTAGATACCGCGCATATCTGTATTAAAAATAAATCTTCAAATGAAAATGATTGTATTTCATATGCTTTTACGTTTAGTTACGCTTTCGTGCTTTTAGTTTGAAGACAAAGTATACATCCGGTTTTTCCTCCGACAAACTTGACAAGCGTGTGGCTGCCTGTTGAGTTGAACTCTATGCAAACTACAGGCTGGAAGTCTTCCTGTCAGGTGAGCCTCCACTAAAAATGTATTTCAAAACGTATTTTTAGACATTCACTTTTAAAGATGTGACGTCACGATGACTTCTGTGGCAGCATTAGCATAAGACGGACTCTCACTAGTGTAATAATAGTTCACACCGGTTCATTATAGGAGTTGTTTCTATGTTAACCGATTACACTGGAACACTTTTAACATTGCTAATGAATTGGAGTGTTTTCGGGTTTATTTGTGCTTGTGGCCCGAGTGTCTCCATGGCTGCATCGCATGTTCAAGCAAGTCGTGTCTTGCCCAGTTGCTCTCATTCTCTCTCAGTCACCTTCACTCCTCTGCCGCTTGTCTCACATCACTTACTACTACAGTAATGGCCTAAAATAGTCTGAAAATGAGCTCTTCTAAGATATTCATGCCAGGTTGGTCTGTGCAAAAGTGTAGTGCCTATAAAACAGGGGTGTCAAAAATGCGGCCCAGGGGCCATTTCTGGCACACGGCACATTCTAAAAATATTCCACAAGAAAACAAAAACAAAAAACATACAGCAAAACCGGAAAAATCAGCAGTACTTTTACAAGAATAATGTCGTCATAGTAAGAGGAAAGATAATGTCGTTTTAGTAGCATAAAGTTGAAACATTAAACAAAAACGACTTTTTGATGTTGTAATATAACAAACAAACAAAACAACAAATAAAGTTGTCATTTTTGGAAGAATAGATTGCAGAAAAAGTTATTCCAGGAATATAGTTATAATTTCGAGAAGAACATTTACCAGAAGAAAAAAAACAGCAGTATAAATTGAAAAAAAACAGCTGTACTTTTATGAAAAAAAAAAGAAAAAAGTTTGATTCTCATGAGGAAAAAACGTTGCAAGAATACACTTGTCATATTATGAGGAAATATATTGTCATTTTAGTAGCACAGAGTTGATATTATACTATTATAAATAAGGTTGGGGAAAAGTTTAAATATTAAGGAAATAAAGTCATAATATTGAGAAAACAAGTCGTATTCTGACAAGAAAAAAGTCGCAATTTTACGAGAATAAACTCGTAATACAGTGTTCCCTCGTTTTTCGCGGGGCATAGGTTCCCAAAATAGCCCGCAACAAGTGAAATCCGCAAAGTAGCCAACTTTGTGTGCAATTGTTGTATCTGTTTGAAGGCTGTAAAACCCCTCACCATACACTTTATACACTTTTCTCAGACAGGCATTAACATTTTCTCACATTTCTCTCTTGTTTAAACACACTCAAAATTCAAATTTCGTTTGAATATTAGTGAGCAATCTCTTGGACACAAGGATTTATTAAGTGACTCACTGTATTCACTCCTCTGATGTGCCTTGTTCGGGCGCCGTGCAGCTGTAGCGTTTGTGAAAACATATTGCTCTTGTCGTAGTATTTTACTCCTCTTTGTAGTCCTCCATGAACCGAAGATTCCTTTACGGTATTCCATAATCTTATAATGGCGCTCTAGCGATCATACAACTACGATTGCTAGCAAACAGGAAACATAACAGTGGTTCACGAGAGATTGATTGACAATGGTCTACAGCCAATCAGAACGCAGAGCACAATGGGCGGGTTCTCCCTTAGCCAATCAGGACTGTTATGGCTCGGCTGATGAGGTGGAGGGACATCCAGCAGCACACGTCTTCAACTCTCACGTGTATACAACACCCTCTGCTGGTAGCAGTAGTAAATACAATAACAGACACATACAACAGAGCATCAATAGGTCGCTCTAATACACCACAAGGACGCACAACACAATGCGCGTTCGTACGCTGTTTAAAAAAAAAATTTGCACTTTAAAAAAACACAGAATCCAAATCCACGGAAGGTGAACCGCAAGTAGCAAGGGAAAACTGTGTTATCAAGATATATAATGTCATTTTAATAGCATAGAGTTGAAATATTAGACAAAAATGTTGCTTTTTAAAAGTCGTAATATTATGACAAGGTTGGAATTTTTGGAAAATTTGATTGGGGAAAAATGTATTATATATGGGAATAAAGTCAAAATATTATGGGTATAAAGTCATAATACTAAGAGAAGAAAATGTAAAAATAGATTATTTGAGGAAAGTTGAAATATCTGGAAAATAAAAAACAGTAAAAATAGGGAAAAAAGAGCAAAGCGCGTTGATATTAATAACAGGCTTTTTCACCTCCTGTACAGGTATATGGCAAAGCTGAGATGCACGTTTTACTTGAAATATATACAACTTTTTAGCATATCCGAGCTTTCATTTTTCACTATGTGACCGTCACTGGAAAAAGACACCCCTGATCTAAAATGTCACCATGTCATCCACGCAGAGCTGGTCCACAATGTTCTCCAAGTGGAAAGGAGTGTATTCTAGGTAGCACGCCACGCCACCAGGATTGTACTGTTGAGATGCTGGAGTGGGTCACCTTGTTGACGCTATGCATATGGACACAAGCCAACATCTCCTCAGGACAGCACACGTGTCCTCTGGGTCCTCGCGCGCTGGTGGACTTTTCTGTGAAATACTCGCTGCCAAGTTTCCAAAGCGGAAGTGCAATACAGAACCTAGCGGTCAACCCT
Organism: Dunckerocampus dactyliophorus; assembly: GCF_027744805.1. Taxonomy (NCBI): domain Eukaryota; kingdom Metazoa; phylum Chordata; class Actinopteri; order Syngnathiformes; family Syngnathidae; genus Dunckerocampus; species Dunckerocampus dactyliophorus. The sequence goes on from NC_072826.1 coordinate 4,272,575, forward strand.
GTGAAGTGGGAGGCGTACGTGGCCTCGCGTAACGTGGTGGAGGCGCTGAATGACGACTTGAGCAAAATATGGGAGGTGAAAACAGGGCCCGTTGGAAGTCCGGAGTGTGAAACGTGCAACCTGTGCAACGTAGAAGTCGATCCCAGCGATCCGGTGGACACGGACAACGAGGTGCTGCTGTTGGACGCGGCTCTGCCCATCCTGCCCTACTTGTACGTTTGCGGCAGCACCCAGCATGGCATCTGTTTCTTCATTGATGTTGAGTTCATGCCACCTGAGCCTCGGTGTTTATACAAAGAAGACCAGAACTCTCCGTCCAACTGTCCAGACTGTCTTGCCAGTCCACTGGGCACCAAGGTCACCATAGTGGAACAGGCGGCCACGTCCTACTTCTTTGTGGCTGCAACTGTGAATGACAAAGTGGTGCAGAGGTTCCCACGGAGGTCAGTGTCCGTGATGAGGCCGCTTTCCACCGAAGACGGCTTCCAAATGGTGATGCAGGGCCTGACCGTGCTGCCCCACCTGAGGGACTTGTACAACATCGATTACATCTACAGCTTCGCCACACAGGAGTTTGTCTACTTTCTCTCCATGCAGAGGGAGAACCCCTCCAAGGCCGACTCGGCCTTTCAGACACGTCTCGGCAGGCTCCCCGTGGGGATTCATGAGGTGTGGATGTACCGGGAGCTGGTCCTGGAGTGCAGGTACGAGCCCAAGAGGCGGCGCAGAGACGCTTACCGGGATGTTGTGTATAACGGACTCATGGCGGCCCACTTTGGCCACGCGGGGAAGAATCTGGCCGACGAGCTGAGGGTGTCCGAGACAGAGGACATCCTCTATGGCGTGTTTGCTGAGGTGAACGTGAGGGGCGAACCCCAGAAAAACTCTGCCCTGTGTGCCTTCCGCCTGGGCGCGCTCAACAATAAAATCGAATACGGTGTGGAGGACTGCTGCAGGTCTGGACCGGAACAATTATCCAGAGGACTGTGTCACTACCAGACGTGTGAGAACTGCCCACATGAGGTGAGTAGCTACTGGGTCAGCGGTCATAAGCAAGCCTTAGACAGGAAGTCATCTATTCTCAACAAACAGTGTGCCGGGAAGTTTCCAGGAAAAGTGCACTTTTTTTGGGAATTTTGGCCATCATGCACAATCCTTATGTGAGACATAAACGCGTCTTTCTCTTTTCTGTGTGTTCTAGAGATTTAAAAATAGGTAAAAAGAGTCAGGTAATTAATGCATGTAATGGGACACACCTATTCCGCCGACAAAGGTCGTTATTAAAAACACCTCCAGAAAACTCCAAGGTTTTATGGTTTGATATCCATGCTGTGAGCATGTAGTAACAGCTACATTCATGATAACATGGAATACTTACAGTATTTTGCTCATTTGAAGCATTAGCGGAACTTCTTTCCTGGGTGCATTGATTTCACATAGCAACATAGAAAGGAACGCTACACCTAGCGTTAACTTTTCCAAACTCAAAAACAAAAACACAGCAGCAGTGGCGGCAGCTCCAATATGTAGCGTTACCTTTCGCTAATGGCCTAAGGCATTGTGAGCGAGTGTGTGGTGAAGCTAGTCGCTAGCCGGCTTGTAGCTAGCCGGTGTGGTGGGGCGAGGTGTCACTACGCCGGTAACATAGTTCTTGGGCGTAACAATGTCAATAATAATAATAATATCGCTTGGTTAGTATGCAGGTCACATTATGTAAATGGAGCGTTGTTGGCGCTTTTTGGAGCTGTTGTCAGAAGGTTTCATAGGTGCGTCCCATTACGTACATTCTTAGCTACATCTTTTTATCTGTTTTTATATCTCTAGAACGCACAGAAAAGAGAAAGATGTGTGTTCGTGTCTCACCTAAGGCTTGTGGATGATGGGCAAAATTTCCAAAAAAGTGCACTTTTCTCTTCAAGGTCCCATATTAGACTAATATTATATTCATAGTATATTACGATTACAGTACATACTTATATTATTTGATGTGCATTAACTACATTTGACATAGTAATGGTAATGGTCATGGTTTTAAGTGTTTGGGACAACTTAACAAACAGCACATAATGGGTAGCTTATGCAGTGATGACAGAAAAGGAAAGGGAAAAAATAAATAAGTAAAAAATACAAGAATGGGAGGGGCGCATGACTCAGTAAGTTTTTCTCAGCATATATTTGCACTAGACAGATACGTCATATAAAAGCTTGCTCATACTGAACACCAGGGATGTCCACACCGAGGGCCACATACTGGAAAATGAAAGGATGCAACTTTGCCACATATATATATATATAAAGTGCATCTAAGCTTTGTGATATCAGTGAAAAAGCCTATTATTACTATCACTTTCACTCTTTGCTTTGCACTCTTTCCCATTTTAGCTCTTGTTTTTTTTTTTTTATTTCTCCAACATTCTATAATTCTATAATCTTCTAAATGTTCTTTTATTAATATTTTCACTTTATTCAACTAATATTATAACTTTTCCCCCCAACCACATTTCCATAATAATTACAACTTTTAAAAATTAACGTATTTTTTCTTTAATATATCTATATTCTCTGCTCTATATTACTAAAATGATAATATTCTACCTCATAATATTACGAGTTTATTCTCGTAAAATTGTGGCTTTTTTCCTTGTCAGAATCCGACTTGTTTCTCTTAATATTTTTACTTTATTCTTGTAAAATTACAGCTATTTTTTTTCATTTCTGCTGGGGTTTTTTCTTATTTTCCAACTATTTCAACTTGGTAAATTTTCTTCTCTTTCTTATGATTTTATTCCCATAATATTTTGACTTTATTCTCGTAACATTATAGCTAATTTTCCCCAAAATTGCAACTTTAATCGTTGTTTTGTTTTTTCTCATAATATTGATGTATTTTTTCTTTCATATTTTAACTTTATGCTCCTAAAATGATTTCTTGTAAAAGTACTGAATTACAGTGGGGTTTTTTCCCATTTTTGCTGTGTTTTTTTCCAGCTATTTCTTCTTGTACATTTTCTTCTGGTGATTATGACTTTATACCCATAATATGTTGACTTTATTCTCGTAACATTATAACTTTTTCTCCAACCTAATTTTCCAAAAATTCCAACTTTATTCATTGTTTTGTTTGATTCTCATAATATTAATAACGTCTTTTTTTCTTTAATATTTCAACTTTATGCTACTAAAATGACGTTATTTTTCCTCATAATATTGCAACATTATTCTCTTTCTTGTTTGATTACAACTTTTTTCTCGTGATATTTTGACTTTATTGTTGTCAAATTACTGCTGATTTACCCATTTTTTGCTGTTCTTTTTTGAGTTTGCTTCTTAAATTACATTTTTAAAATGTGCTGCGGGCCAATAAAAGAAACAGCGGTCTGCACACCCCTGCTGTACGTGTGTGATCACAAGGATACGTCAGCACAAGGGGAAGTAAGCAGGCGGCCCGGTGACTTATCTCCACCAGATCGAAGTACTATTTCATTTCAAAGGTGTGGCGTGTCCTTTTTATGGAGTTCAAGCTGTGTCCTTTGAGCTCACATGCAGCCGTGTGTACACGGCCAGGAATGCCTGCCAGCAAACACGTAATAAATCCTGCTGATAAAAAAAGTGGAGGAGGAGGAGGGACTGGCTTTGAACAGGAAATTGCTGGGATAAATGGCCTTCTATAGCATTTAGCAGTGCACCCTGAACTCAGATAGTTTGACTTTTTTCCGTCTAGTAAGCCTGAGGAGACTAAAAGAGCTAGAATGTTTAGACCACTCATTTGCTTCATTCAGTGTTAAATGTTATCAGATGCAGAATCTCTGCATGTGCAGTATCCAGCAAAACATTTCAGCAGCCATTTTTATGACAATATACCTTTTCAAGGGGCAATACTGTAGAAAGTATACTTTAGAGTAGTCAGTGTACAACTTGTACAGCAGCATACATTTACTATCAACTGAAAAGGATAGTGAAAAATGGAGGGATGCAACGTTGACGCTTTCATATTTTGTAAGATATGCTAAAAATGCGTATATATTATATATATTTATATATTATATATATTTCAAGAAAAAAACTCAACTTGATCTCAACTTTGTTACATAGGTGACAAAGCATATTATTACTACAAACATAGGTCTATCTTTTTTTATGAGAATTTTAAAAATATTTAAACTTTCTTCTTAAATCTTTGTACATTTTCTTCTCATAATATTATTACTTTATTCCCATAAAATTACGTTTTTTTCTGGATAATTAGACTGCAAATTTTTTCTCTTAATGTATTTTAACTAATTTTTTAAATTATTTCTGTTTGTTTCTTTTTGTTTTCTTGTTAAATTATATTTTTAGAATGTGCCACGGGCCGCAAATGGCTCTTTGGACACCTGATTTAGACAATAAGGCCTGTGTGGTGATAGTAAATCAATACTAATATACAAGCTGTACACTGACTACTCTAACTTTACTTTCTATAGAGATATCATGGTTGCTGAAATATGAGATCTTGTGAGAACATGAGATCCACTTGCCGTGAGTCATTGAGTCAACATATGGAGGAGAGTCGCTGCAGTTGAATGGGCTGCTTGTTACTTTTAACTGCGGGCAAGGAGGAACAACTTCCTCTATAAATGGATGAACAAGATGTAAATGTTTATGTTGATGCTGACAGAGGCAAACGTGAGGGCAAGAGCGTAGACTGAATGTGTGGGAAGACCAGATGCAGGAAAGACAGCAACAGGACGGCAGGCAGAACATAAGCAACATAAGACGAAAAACAAGTAACAGGATGCGGACGTGTAAAGAAGCACGGTGGCTGACACTTGTCCCTTCCAGTGACAAAGTTCTGGGTTCATATTAGTGGTGGGGGAAATAATCGATTCTTAAATGCATCGCGATGCGGACATTGACGATTATTTATCGATTCATAAATGCGGAACAAAAAGGCGGAATGCGGAAGTGCCACCCGGGCAGTTTATGGTGGTGCACCTAAGTGTAAGACACTACCAAAATGGCCGAGCTTAAACCCGATTTAAAGTGAGCGTCTGGAAGCACTTTGACTTTCATGTAGTTGAAGGTAAAAATGAGCTACACAAAATGCAAACTTTGTCATACAAGCTTAAAATAGTTTGGGGACACGACAAATATGAGAAACCACATAGCGCGTTTCCACCTGAACGAGGAGGGAAAAACAGCCAGCTGAAGCTGCTGCCAACCAGAGAACCATCGAGCAGGTGACAACTAATTTTCCACCCAACTAAAGGCGACGCAAAACACAAAGTCAATCGCAACTTCTACTGCAACGGATTTGCGGTAGTGTTCGGTTGTTGAGAACCAGGGCTTATGTCACCGTAACGGCGCACTTCATTACTGATGACTGGAAGCTAGCGTCTCATGTGCTACAAACGTGAGGAATGAATTGAAGCCACACGGGTGCGAACATGACTGAGCTGTTCAGTAATGTTGCGCAGGTATGTTGATTTCTTGTGGCCTATTCATTTGTATTTTTTGTATTTTTTGTGAAAGGGCAGCCTATTTTTTTGGTTAATCACGCTGCTTTGCTTTTCCTGCTTTTTCTGTGCAATGGGAAATATGTTGGTACATAAAACCTTCCAATTATGAAAAGATAATCTGTTTCATGTTTATACTAATTGCGGATCATCACAAATATGCTTTGTTTTAGTAGTACACAGTGAGTAAAAAGAAATTATATATATAAAAAAATTACGCATAAAAAAATTGACAAGCTAAAGATGCATCGAGGTGCATTGACAATCGTTTTCATCATCGCATCGCAGGCCTCTGAATTGTAATCACATCAAATCGTGAGGTGGCCTGAGATTCCCACCCCTAGTTCATATCTTGACTTAGTGTGTAGAACCCTCTTCTTGTTCTTTCTAAAGTCCAAAAACAGCAAACATGGAAAAATCAGCAGTAATTTTGTCAGAGAATAAAGTGAAAATATTAAGAGAAAAAGTTGTAATCTGACAAGAATAACGTCGTAATATTACGGGGAAAAATAACGCCATTTTAGTAGCATAAATGTGAAATATTAAAGAAAAAGACATTAATATTATGAGAAACAAACAAAACAACAAATAAGGTTGTATGTTATCAGAATAAAGTCAAAATATGACAGAAATAGTCATAACTACAAAAAAGAAAATGAACAAGAAGAAATGTTTTTTTTAAAAAAACAGCAGAAATGGAAGAAACAGCTGTAATTCTACGAGAATAAAGTCAAAATATTAAGATAAACTAGTCCTATTCGATGACGGAAAAAAAGTGAAAATTATGAGGTAAGACATTGTCATTTTAGTATTATGAAGTTGAAATTAAAAAAAAATAATATTTTCAAAAGGTGTGATATTATGAGAAATGACAAAACAAAAGTTGGAATTTTTGGAAAATTAGGTTGGGGAAAATGTTACAATATTATGGGAATAAAAAAGCCTAAAAAGCCTAAGAAGAAGATTTAAGAAGAAAGTTGAAAAGTTTGGAAAATTAATAAAAACAAAAAACAAAAGTAAAAGTGAGGTAAAAAGAGCAAAGAGCGAAGTTGGTATTAATAATATAATTTTTCACCTACTGTATATGATAAAGCTGATATGCAGTTTTTTCTTGAAATACTGTGTAACTTCTTAGCATCCATCCATCCATTTTCTATGCCGCTTATCCTCATTTGGGTCATGGGTATGCTGGAGCCTATCCCAGCTGACTTTGGGCGACAGGCGGGGTACACCCTGGACTGGTCGCAATCAAACATTCATGTGGACAATTTAGAGTCACCAATTAAAGGTTTTTGGAATGTGGGAGGAAACCAGAGCACCCGTAGAAAACCCACGCACGCACGGGAGAATATGCACACTACATACAGAGATGCCCAAGCGATCTGCTGACTGCGTGGCCTACATGCTAACCACTAGGCCACCGTGCGGCCCAACTTGTTAGCATATCTTACAAAATCTGAAAGTGGCAAAGTTGCATCCTTTCATTTTTCACTATGTGTCCCTTGTTGGAAAAGGTTTGCACACCCCTGCTGTACTGTAGTCAGCTGGGATAGGTGCATCCCCCGTGGCTCTGCACAGCATCACCACTAACGTTTGTGTAACCAAACTGTCTTTGTCACAGTCAGGCAATGACACGTGCACGGCCAAACCCACACTGGTGTCCAAGCCCTACTACAGAATAGACCTCTTCAACAGCCAGATGAGAGACATCCTCTTCACGTCCATCCTGGTCACCATCAGTGGGACACAAACTCTGGGCCACTTTGGGACTTCAGATGGAAGGCTGCTGCAGGTAATCCACCATATTTTGCGCTTCCTGTATTTGCAGCATGCTGCTTTTTGTTCACGACTGCGATCTTTGCGGTTTCAGGTGATTGTTACAACACACACACCCTTTGTTTTTGCCAACTATTCTCTTGGAGAGACTGAAATATCTAGGAATGCAGCTGTCTACAACGACGACTTGCTCCTTTTTGTGGCTGGAAATCAGGTATGTCTGGAATCATGCTCAGTACAGTGGAACCTCGGTTAGCGTTCGTACCCGGTTAGCATATTGTTTTGGTTTACGTTGAAAATGTACGCAAACATTTTCTCTCGGATTGCGTACATTTCCCGGTTAGCGTACAATATGGAGCGTGTCTTGATGTGTTATTAATACGTTCCGCCCCAATTGGCGTGTTTTTCGGTTAACCTCGAAAATTTACGCCAAAATTCTGCCTCGGTTTGCATACATTTTCCGGTTGGAGTAGAATATGGCGTGAGTTTTTGGCGCGTTATTAATATACATTAGTATATTGAGTCCAGCGGTTTTCTCAATGTAGTTTTATCACAAAACATCCTTGTTAGCTGCCTGTTAGCTTGCTAATATATGGAAACAGGAACTCAAAGTAAGAGTCAACCGCTGATGACATCATAGAGGGGTGACGGAGCTGAATTCCACTTCCAAGTATTAGCAAGCTAATAGGTTGCTAAAAATGATGTTTTGTGATAAAAATACATCAAGAACACAGTTGGACACCTGTAGTGTATTAATAAAACAACAATGTGTGCAAAATATTGTACTCTAACTGGAACCGAGGCAAAATTTTGTCATAAATTTTCAACTTTAACCAAACAACATGCTAACCGGGACGTACGATAACCAAGGTTCCAGGTTTCACTTGTATAGCGCTTTGACACTGTTTGCACACTGTTAGTGTACTACCGTGGCGTGCGTCACATCCCTGGTTTTAATACATGTCCTGACCGTTCAGTTCTTCTTCATCCTTGTCTTCATTTCTCCCGGATCCAGTTGTTTCGGGTGCCTTCCATTGGACCGGGGTGTACACATTTTGTGACATGCTCCATGTGTTTGATGGCACCGCGTTTCATGAACTGCGGCTGGTGCTCGGGTACGTGCTCCAGGCAACACGAGTGCACCTCGCTATGGAACAAACATTCTTGTGCGCCGGTCATCACAGAGGTAAACCTAATCCGCCACTTTAGACCTGACACCGGTGACTTACTTGAGAGCTGAATTTCTCTTTTGCAGTTTTTCCCCAAGATGGTACCGGCTGGTGGAGAAACCGAGCTGACGCTTTGCGGGAGAGAGTTTCAGTCGCCTCTGAGGCCGCCCATCACTGACGGCATCACCCACGTGGTCACACTGGGCTCCGGGACGCTGTGTCGTGTCCTGCCTAGAAAAAGCAGCAGTCAAGTGTGAGTAGCAAAAGAAACACAATGCAACACAAAGGTCACCTTACGTGGGTATGGATACTGACACTTCAAATGGGGATGCAACCTTTCCCATGCAGGCTCGTATGCAAAGTCAAGGAGAAAGTGTCCAACCACAATCTGACCATCACTTTGGAAGTGCACGAGGGAAAGGTGGGGGGGGACTACTCCATTGAAGGCACAGCTCGAGTGTCCGGCTTCTCTCTTGTGGTGAGATTCACCGTATACATTTTCATACCATTGATGGCCTTAAAAACACACATTTACTGTATGACACCTCCATTTAATTAGGAGCCCAGCATCACACAAATCAAGCCGGAATGTGGTCCTGTGTTTGGCGGCACCTTGGTCACGCTGACAGGCCGCTACCTTGATTCCGGGCTGCTGACGCAGGCCTTCATCGCTGACAGAAAGTGTCACATTCAAAGGTGAGCAACACAGAACTATTTCATTGCAAAAAGTCTGTCAGTTGGGTTCAACTTCTTCTATGTTCCTGTGCAGAGCACCAGCAGGAAATGGGACGTTGTCTTCCATTGTGTGCCTCACTGAGGCTGCAACAGGCGTCGGGACTTTTCCCGTCAAGGTCGTAATCGACAGCTTTGAGGTCACCACGACCAAGACGTTCGTGTACAAGAAGAACCCCGTTATAACCTCTGTGTATCCTCACTGTGGATTCTTCAGGTAGGACAGAAGGAAGTGACACATTGCATCAGATGAACATCTTGCTTGAATATAATGGAGTTATTTTGTTGATGCTGTTATTCAGTGGCTCCAAGCTGCTGATAGAGGGTCAAAGTCTGGACTCTGCACACACGACTACAGTCCAGTACTCTTCCAAAACATCCCAAATTGAATCCCAAGTGTGGGTAAGGTGAAATACACATTCTGCAAACACGCTACACGCTTGCAGTCCAAAGTGCGGCCCAGGGGACATTTACAGCCCATGGCTGCTTTTTTTTTTTATTGACCCTCGACACATTCTCAAAATACAATTAAACAAGAACATACACAAAAACAACAGCAAAAATGGGAAAAAGAGCAGTAGTTTTAATATAGTAGAATAATAGTAGAACAAATACAAAATACAGTCGTCCCTCGTTTATAGCGGTTAATTGGTTCCAGACCGGACCGTGATAAATGAATTTCCACAATATAGAATTCAGTGTTAATAAATTGAATATTTTGGTAGTTAGAGCAAAGAAAACCTGTTTATGACTTTCTAAATATGGGTTGTAACATGTAGGGATGAAATAACACCCCTATTGTCACCTTTACACTGCTATTATTCTTTGTTTACAACACTTTGCGCAAGTCTTATGCTGCAGGGAATCGAGACAGCCGCTAGCTAGCAAGCTAACCAGTTAGCCTCAAATTTGCTTCATCTGAATTTAAGAAGCCAAAAACTTACCACTTCCACATGGAATGGGAGGAGAACTGTTTTGTGTCATTACTGCCACCTAGTGACCAGAATACTACACATCATATGTATTTCAATATGTTTTGACTAATAAAAGACCATAGTCTACCACATCATTCATTCATTCATTTCTGAAAATAGCGAAGGAGCAATAATTGCGAGGGACGACCGTATTCAGAAGGTATACGTGAATCCCTTGTTTATCGCGGTTAATTGGTTCCAGCCCCGCCAGTGATAAGTGAATTTCCGTGAAGTAGGAAATTTTATTTTTGGTCCCAACCAGACTGCCAAAACACAGGTGTGAAGGAAGGCAGGCTAATATTCAACCCTCACCGTCACTCACTGATATTTCCTTGCAGGAATGTAACGGCACCAGGAATGCCACCCACATGGTGTGCCGCGCCCCCGTTTTGCCGTCGCATGACATGCTGGAGGACAAGTCAGACATTGGACAGCTTTCCATTCACATGGATGGAGAAAGAAACTTGTGGAGGAGACGTTTCGACTACCACCCCGACGCCAAAGTCATCCCGTTCGAAAACGACGGCAACGTGTTGCTCCTTAAACCCGGAGACAACGAGGTTTCGCTGCACGTAGGTTTGCACGCTTTGGCATGACTTGAGCCTCCACATCATGTGGCGTGTAATCACAGCCTTTGAATGTCATGTTGCACAACAGCATCGCAAACTGAACACGGTCAACTCGTGCATGAAGATCAACATGACCATCGGGGGCGTGGACTGTAATGCTCAGGTTCTGCTGAATGAGCTGACCTGCAGGCTTCCCAAGAACCAAGTCATCCCCAGTGAGGGACTGCCTGTCAGGGTGAGATAGAACGCTATTGAAACACAAAACCTTTATTTATACTTTTTAATACAGATGACATGTTGGATGACGTTAGATGTGCCGTTGTAACTCATATTGTGGCTGATTTACTGTAAGTACCATGAACACAGTTTTATATTAAGTATACTAACAAAATATTTACAAATTTTTACTTAATCTTTTCAAACTTTCACAGTATTTTTTAATGTTTATACATTGTAAAGTAAAAAAATGGACAAACTTCAATTTCTTTTTTAAACGTCTCCAAAAATATTAATAAAATGATACAAAATGTGAGCTACGTACCAAATGTACATGAAAATGTGTTAAAAATTACTATAAAATATTTTTATTGGTCTAGTGTACAGGTGAAACCGTTATTGCACTCCTTTTTTTTACAAATTTGAAGTTTATTACTTTTTTTTATTACATTTGTTTTTATTTTATTAATTTTTAAAAAACTTTTTTACACATTTTTTTCTTTACAAATTTTTATTGTATTAGACGTTTTAAAACAAATTGAAATTTTATTAGATTTTTTTTACAAGTTACATTTTTTTTTTACAAATTGTGATTTTAAATTTTTTAAAACACATTTTTATTAGATATTTTTACAAGTTGATTTTTTTTCTAAATTGTAGTTTTATTAGACTTTAAAACAAATTTTATTATGTTTTTTTACAAGTAAATTTTTTTACACATTTACATTTTATTAGATTTTTTAAAATATAAATTGTAATTTTATAAGCCTTTCTTTAAACACATTTTGATTTTAAAAAATAACCTTTCTTTTGTGTTATTACTGCAGTTGTTGATAGCGGCCTCCTCCACCCTAATAGACGCCAGGCCTCAATCAATCCATGAAATGAAGAAAGAATATCAAATAATAGGACAATAATACATATTATGTAATGCTATTAGTATCTGTGTGGCATACGTTGTTTAGCATATTGCAGTAGTTGTGTTATTTTGTGTTTATGTGTGAAATGCATCCAGGTGTGTCATGTGTCATCACATCAGTTTGCGTGAAGAGCTGCTGCCGATATCGGTATCAGCTGATGTCGGTATCGGTAAGGAAGTGCTGAACAATATTGAGCCCCATAAATGACTCACAAGTACGATCTGCCGCTACAGGTCTCTGTGAACGGGGACCTCTACGACGTCGGCACCGTCCTCTATGAGGACGACAACAACGACTCAGTCATCGCGGCCATTGTGCTGGGTGTCATCTTTGCCTCGCTGGTGGGCGCCGGGATCGCCTTAATAGTGATGATTCATTTGCGGAAGAAGAAGAGAGGTGAGGAAGTTGTCCTATATTCTTTGGTTCTTGGTTGGTTTCCTTTTTGAGCAATCCTCACTGATCACATTTGTGCTTTCAGCCATCATAGAGAGTCGGTTATCAACCAGGCTGTCCATGAATCGCAGAGGCGGCCATGATGACCTGTCCCCGACGGGCGACTACAGACAGAGTGAGACATCAACACGATCTTTCCCCTGAGTTGTGAATTAAAGAAAGTGCTGTGTGACATTGCGAAGCAGCCACCAGTTCTGTGATGCCATCATGGAGGAGTGGTAGTGGATTCCAGTAACAACCTGTGCAGCTCCGGTCAATTCCGTGTCCAAGAGGATTAAGGCAGTGCTAGATAACAATGCTGCTCACACTTAATATTCACGCAAAGGACACAGCTTGAGGGGATCGTGCTGCGCTTCACAATGTCACAGTACATGTTAGAATTCATGCTTCCATCAATGACCCGTAGCTCTCCAGTGACGGCAGCACTCATGCAGCCCCAGACCGACAATACCACCACCATGCTTGACAAGACACAATTATCTTGCTACTCACTTGTGATGTCAGCTATTTAGACAAGAATGGCAGTGTTGACTCATTTTCAGTGGATCTATACTGCTATACAAGCTGTACACTGACTACTCTAAAGTATATTGAGCTTTACTTTCTATAATATTGCCCCTAGTGAATACATATGCAGCCATCCATCCTTCTTCTACCACTGCGGGGGCAGCAGCTTAAGCAGGGAAGCCCAGACTTCCCTCTCCCCGGCCACTTCGTCCAGCTCCACCCGGCAGATCCTGAGGCGTTCCCAGGCCAGTTGAGAGACATAGTCTCTCCAACGTGTCCTGGGTCTTCCCCGAAGCCTCCTACCGGTTGGATGTGACCTGAACACCTCCCCGGGGAGGCGTCTGGGAGGCATCCTGACCAAATGCCCGAACCACCTCATCTGGCTCCTCTCAATGCGGAGCAACAGTGGTTCTACTCAGAGTTTCCCCCGGATGACAGTGCTTCTCACCTTATCTCTAAGGGAGAGCCCAGCCACCCCAAACTTATTTTGGCCGCTTGTACCCGCCACCTTGTCCTTTTGGTCACTACCCAAAGTTCATGACCATGGGTGAGGGTAGGAACGTAGATGCACCGCTAAATTGAGAGCTTTGCCTTTCGGCTCAGCTCCCTCTTCACCACAACCAGTTGGTGCAGACTCAGCAGACGTTGCACCAATCTGCCTGACCATCTCGTGTTCTATCCTTCCCTCACTCTTGAACAAGCCCCGAGGTACTTAAACTCCTCCACTTGGGGAAGGATCTCATCCCCAACCCTGAGACGGCACGCCACCCTTTTTTGAGCAGGAGCCACGGACTCAGACTTAGAGGTGCTGATTCTCATCCGAGCCGCTTCACGCTCAGCTGCGAACCAATCCAGTGAGAGTTGAAGATGACAGTCCGATGAAGCCAGCAGGACCACATCATCAGGAAAATGTAGAGATCCAGTCCTGCAGCCACCAAAGCGGATCCCCTTAACACCCTGGCTGTGCCTCCAAATTCTGTCTGTGAAAGTAATGAAAACAATGGGTGACAAAGGGCAACGAGCCTGATGTCGTGTCAATTACGACACCCCCACAGCACCAGGGCCTAAAGGAACTCCGGGTGCATCTCATCCACCCCCGGGGCCCTGCCACCGAGGAGCTTCCTGACCACCTCAGCCCAAGAGATAGGTGAGCCCACCATGGAGTCCCCAGGCACTGCTTCCACATTAGAAGACGTATCGGTGGGATTGAGCAGGTCTTTCCTTCTATTCCTTCCACCAATCCACAACATCTCGAGTCGAGGTCAGCAGCACACCATCCCCACCATACACAGTGTATGTACGTGGTGGTCCAGAATCTTTTCAAAGCAGTCCGGAAGTCGCTCGGACTCGACTTGACTTGCGTATAAAAAGGGATGAATGACTGATGAATCGTTGTGGCTGTCATGTGCCATCTGTGCGTAAAAGAGGATTTTGCCTGACGCGTGTGCTCCAACAGACTCCAACCAAACATCAGCTTCAGGAGGAATGGCCTTCCAAGGTCTGTTGTACGCCGCCAGCTACGATCACCTCGCCGTTCCGCTGATGCCGCAGGACAACATCTCCATGGTCAGCCTTAACTCGGATCTGCTGGAGGAGGTCAAAGACGTCCTCATCCCAGCTGAGATGCTCAGAGTCGAAGACAGCCAAATCATCGGGAAAGGCGAGTCTGTTAGACGTCGATTGTTTAGGCACCCTTGAGTGTCTTCATCCATTTTCATGTTGTATCTTGCACAGGCCACTTTGGGACGGTTTATCATGGATATCTGCAAGACAGCAATAAGCAGGAGGTCCACTGTGCTGTTAAATCCCTGAACCGTATGCACACACACACACACACACACACACACACACGTTTTATTACACCAGTAATTACTATACGAGCCCTTTCCTCTAAGATATGCCTTCAACTACATCGACAGGCATCACAGATTTAAAGGAAGTGGACCAGTTTCTCAGAGAGGGCATTATCATGAAGGGCTTCCACCATGCCAACATCCTGTCTCTGCTTGGCATCATGCTGCCCAAAGAAGGGCTCCCCCTGGTGGTTCTGCCATACATGAAGCATGGGGATGTGCGTCATTTCATCCGCTCGCCTCAGAGGGTAAAACTTTCTGCAACTTGTGACCGTCGGTATTTCCCCTCGCTAAACCGACTGTCTTTTTCTTAATTGACGGGTTGCGACATTTGCATTTGTCCTCCACAGAATCCAACCGTAAAAGACCTGGTGGGCTTTGGACTGCAGGTTGCCAAGGGGATGCAGTATTTAGCTCAGAAGAAATTTGTGCACAGAGACCTGGCTGCACGGAACTGCATGTGAGTGTTAATCATATCTTCTATTGCTGGGTTTCTACCACGCGACCTAGAGGCAGTTCCGGTGAGCAGACAGGGGCAAGCATAAGCTACGGCCTCGTACACACTCAGCATGTGCAATATTTTGGAGATTAAAGTGAATAACGGTGCGTGTGGTTGAAATGATTTGCTCCGATTGTGTGGGCGTTCATTGCCGTAGGTTGGACGAAAGCTTCACGGTGAAGGTGGCCGACTTTGGCATGGCGAGGGACATCTACGACAAGGAGTACTACAGCATTCAAGATCACAAACGGGCAAAGTTACCGGTCAAGTGGATGGCCATTGAAAGCCTGCAAACACAAAAGTTCACCATCAAGTCGGACGTGGTGAGTAAACGATCCACCCATTCGGTACGCCAGAGAAAGAAGACGGGTTGTCTAGAGCAGGGGTTCTCAAATGGGCTCAACCTGGGACCCACATTTTCTGATGGACATTAAGTCGGGACCCAATTTTTTTTAAGTCACTTTGATTTTTTGTGATTTGTTTTTTTTACACTTTTATTTAGGTGATATTTGTTTTTATTCATTTTTACACTTTTATTTCAGTCATTTTTATTTGGTGTTTATTTGTATTATTTTTCATACTTTTATTTGAGTCATTTTATTTATATTTTGTATTACTTTTTACACTGTTATTTGTCATTTTTATTTATTTTTATTCTTTTTTACTTTTATTTAAATAGTTTTTATTTTTATTACTTTTTATTCTTGTATTCCAAATCATTTTTATTTTTTATAAATTTTTACACTTTTATTTAAGTTATTTTTTTTATTAATTGGCATTTTATTTTTTTATTAATTTTGACTTTTATAAGGTATTATTTATTTGTACTATTTTGTAGATTTTAAATCATATTTATTAGTTTTTACACTTTTGTCATTTTTATTTGTATACATTTTTACACTTTAAAGTCATTTTTATTTTTCAATAATGTTTACTCTTGTAAGTCTTTTATATTTGTATTACTTTTTACACTTTTAAACTATTTTTTTTATAAATATTTCTATTACTTTTTACTCTTTTGAACTATTTTTATTTTTACACTTTTATTTAAGTCTTTTTATTTGTAGTAATTTTTTCACTTTTATTTAGGGCATTTTAATTTTTTTAGACTTAAGTCATTTTCATTTTGATTACGTTTGACGGCTCATTTAAGTCATTTTTATTTGTTTACATTTTTACATTCTGTGAGCTCACTTGGGAAATGTGGAAATCTCTTTCTAGTGGTCCTACGGCGTGCTGGTGTGGGAGCTGCTGACCCGAGGGGCCAGTCCATATCCGGACGTGGACCCTTACGACATCACACACTACTTACTGAAGGGGCGTCGGCTTCCGCAGCCGCAGTACTGCCCCGATACTCTGTAAGATCCTCTTAAACAAACAGGCTCGTCATTTCAAATAATTGTAAGACTTGTTTGCGCAATCCTGATCATGCGATCGTCCCACAGCTACACCATCATGCTGGCATGTTGGGACCCAGAGCCTGAGCGCAGACCAACGTTCCACAGCCTGGTGACGGACATGCAGCACATCCTGTCTTGTCTCACTGGCGAGCACTACATCAACCTGAAGGTCAACTACGTCAACTTGGACCAGCCCAGGCCGTACCCGTCACTGACTGCGTCTGCGGACGAAGCCGAGGGCTCGGAGTCGGGCACGGACGGTTAAGCCGACGGCTGAGGAGCAGCTTGAAAGACTTGCAAACTCTGTGATGGGAAGCTCCGGCTCACGGAGTACAAAGCGAGAATTTATTTATCACGTGTTCAAACTGTGGCACCTCAGAAGCTTAGTTTTTGCTTTCTCCTTTAAAAGACTTTGCTTACGGCCGCACGGTGTGTGCGTGGGTTTTCTCCGGGTACTCCGGTTTCCTCCAACATTCCAAAAACACGCATGTTAGGCTAATCGTTATGAATGTGAGTGTGAATGATTGTTTGTCTCTATGTGCCCTGCGATTGGCTGGCGACCAGTCCTAATTAGGATAAGCGGCACAGAAAATGGATGGATGGAAGACTTTGCTTACTTGAGTCCCACATTCTGTTACAACAAATTAATCCTGAGCAAAAAATGGATGTGAAACACACGTGAGGCCAAATGAATGTAAAGTACGTTTTAGACATTTTTGCAAGTCAGCGTTAAATGATTGCTAACTCATGCTCAGGGGTCAACTTTTTTTGTTTTGGATGTTAATTATTTCTGTGTATAAAGACATAATGCAGAGTATGAATAAAGTCAGCGCACCAGATGAACATGAACCTATCTTGTTTAGAGCATTTCTAGAAGATATGTGGACCACATAAAGTAAGCAGTGAGACTGAGCTTGTTTGGATGATCAGGTTTGTACAGTACCACTTATCACCACTAGAGGGCACCCAACGCATTGGATGGAAGTGTACACACCGGCTGCCGCAGTGATGCGACGCACTACAACACAGAAGTGTCAATGAGAAAGCAACAATGGGTGCAACACACACTAACCTCATTGACAGTCATACTGTCACAAGTGTCGGAATTCACGTAAAGGCAATACAAACATTTTGGGTTTTTTTTTAATAAAATTGTTCTGTTACTGCAAAGTTGTAAAATGTTGAAGTGTGAAATAACTTATTCATTTAATTGTGTCTTTGAGCGCTCCGTTGCGGTCCTGTCTGGTACTGCAACTCAAGAATGTCTTGGTTTTGAGAAGAACTTTATTGGACAAGTTGAAGTTGCATCAGTCAAGCAAACTCATGACGGTGCCGGCACGCAATACTGGAAGCCCTCTGTGGAGAAAAAATACTGCATACATCTTTGGCCGGCATGTACGTAATGTTTGTGTGCGATGTTTGTAGAGGTGTCACTGTAAAAACTAAAAACACTAAAATTGCACTAAAAAAATCTGCAAAAGTCCGCGAAGGTAAACCGTGATGGAGCGAGGGAACACTGTACATTGTGTGTGCGTGTGTTTTTTTTTAAAATACAACTTTGTTAGACTTCAGTGTGTGTATCAGTCATTTTGAAACATTCTGAGTACATTCAACCATACGGTGATAATAACGATATCGTTACATCCCTAGTACACCCACTCTCTAAGTGGACATTTTGCTGTACATATGTAACCCGCCCCCGCCACCGGGGCTCGAACATAGGACCTTCACAATGGGAGGCGAGAGCGCTGACCACACGGCAAAAGGACGGATGTCCTATCTTCTCATTAGAACCACTGCCTTGGAAGTATTCTTCCTGACTTTTTTGTCACATCTTTGTAAGTACAGTCGTCCCTCATTTATCGCAGTTCATTGGTTACAGGCCCGACTGCCATAAGTGAATTTCTGTGAAGTAGGATTCAATCTTAATAAATGGAATATTTCCGTAGTTAAAGCACAGAAAACCTGTTTAAGTTTCTAAATATGGATTTTAACATCAGAGCCCTGTAGACATGAAATAACACCCCCACAGTCACTGTCATCGTTTACACTACATTGCTACAACACAGGCTACGGGATCACTGCAGGGACATAAACGACAGCCGCCGCTAGCATAGCAAGCTACTGCGCTAACTAGTTAGCCTCTCCAACTTGCTAATTCTAAATTCAAGAAAGTGTTTCAAATGGAGTGGGGAAGAAGGACAAAGAAGCCAGAAAATTACCACTTCCACACAGAAGGAGAGGAGAACCTCCCCCCCCCCACTCAATCTCAGCCATGGCATGTCGGCTGGGTTGTGCTGGCTCAGCAGCCAGTCTCCATGCAGTGTGAAAGGTAATGTCATCTAACGTCACGTCTCATGCCGAGTGACCACAGTACCACATAAAACTTGTCTTTCTGAAACAGCCATCATTTATTCATTCATTGTTTTGTGAAAGAACGCAATATAGCGAGGGACGCCTGTACGTTTGTGCCAGTTGGTTTGCTTGTTTGCTCCTTTGTTTGCTTTCCCGTTCTGCTGCCGTCTCCTTTTGTTGTCGTTGTTCAATGCCTTCTGTATACGCCATCGAGTGTGTTTTTTGATTGTTACATTTTTGAAAACTTTGGAACACTTTGTCTTTGTGTGCGCTGGGCTCCAACAACACGGCCTTGCCGCCTTGTGACATGCTCTTCTCAAGCAAGTGACTCCCATCCACGCAGACGGCGTTTGCAGTCATTTCCGCCACTTTTTCTCCACTGAATTGAATTTGTCTATCCTTGAGCTTGTCTACCATCAGCGCATACTTGAAAAAGCGAGGCAGTTTTCGTCGCTCTTCGTTGCACTCGGCCATTGTTGCGGCGCATTGACAGAGTGTGGATGAGGAGCCGGGAGGTTGCAGATGGAGAGAAGTGTTATGTTTGTTCCTGTGTCAGCTCTCGCAGTGAATGTCTCGGCAGATGGGATTATTACTGAAAGGCATCGACACGTTTGCAGAGCCATGAAAGAACGTCCGACCTCCAAAGACACCACGTTGCAGCTAACGATGCTTGATAATCATCTATTTTATTGTCAGCATGGCAGCAAATTGGAAAAGGCTTCAAAATGCAAACATCTAAAAAGGTCTAAACACTCGATGCAAAAATGAATGAGACAATATCAGGCGTCATCTGCGTGCTGCGACATTAAAGGAAACGTGCTCTTTTTTGGAATTTTGGCCATCGTCCACAATCCTTATGTGAGACATGAACGTACAGTACGGCTTTCTCTTTTCTGTGCGTTCTAAAGATATAAAAACAGATAAAAAAAGAGGCAGGTAATTGATGCACGTAATGGGACGCACCTACTCCGCCTAGAAAGGCCGCTATTAAAACACCTCCAAAAAGCTCCAACAGGGTTTTATGGTTTTATTTCCATGCTGTGAGCATGTATGTGCTCGGTCTGCCCACCACCGACCCCCCACCCACCACCAATACACACACCCTAGCCCCTATCCTTGGGTAAAGGCAGGATGGGGGTGTGTTTCAAACCTCATTAGGGTTGTCATGTCGGCACCCTCCTTCATCCATTCATCCTCCAGAGAGCTCATCGGCAACACCTGGGATCCCAGATGCCCCCCCCCCCCGCTTTGAGCCCAACAAGGGTCCTTGTGCTTGATCCAGTATTAATAAGAATAATAACAATGTCGCTGTAGCTTGGTTAATATGCGGGTCACATTATGCAAAAGGGGCGTTGTTGGCACTGTTTGGAGTTTTTTTTCAGAAGCCGTGCACTCTTAGCTGACTCTTTTTAGTTGTTTTTAGATCTTTAGAACGCACAGAAAAGAGAAAGACGTGTGCTGAGGTCTCACATAAGGATTGTGGATGATGGGCATTTTTTTTTTTAAAGTTAGGGTTGCGCAAACTATGGCCCGGGGACATACTCTTTAATAGTCAACGTTTTAGCGCTCATAGATCATATTGTACATCACATCCTTTATTCGTGTACATTCCTGGTGTCTTATTCAGTAAAACAAAACAGTAAAATGTAATTTTGTTATTTGATATGGTGTGATATTTAAAGTGCTCCTGAAAAAAGGGACACGAGCATATAATTCCGGGTCGACTGTTATCATTTTAGCATAAAATAGAGTGCATGTGTCAAATATATAGTCTGGCCCTCCGGCCAATTTTGTTAACTCAATGCGGCCTGCCAGTGAAAAAGTTTGCCCACCCCTGCTTTAAGGTAATGTCTCAGTGTTTTGTGTCATTACTGCAGCTTAGTAACCGGAGTAAAACATCACTTGTGTTCCATTAAGTTTGGATTGATAATAAGCCATAGTCGACCACAAAACAGCCATCATCCATTCATTTCTGAAAAATCACGATAGTGCGAGGGGGGTGACTGTATTCCCAGTAAGCTGGGCCATATTTATATTTATATTTATATTTATATTTATATTTATATTTATATTTATATTTATATTTATATTTATATTTATATTTATAAAACCCTCAACTATCTTCATGCCAAACCCAAAGGGATTTGGCTCATTGCTTTGATTGCACAAATGTTGCACTCACGAGTGTACAAAGTACACTTGCACTCCCGCTAAGGCTGTTTTGTTGGGTTATTTACACTCCAGATTCCATCTTTGGAAGCAGCTGAGCATGTGATGACTTTAGTTGCATGGTGAATAGACTGAGTAATCCAATCGAAGCTTTTTTTTCCTTCCCCATTTGCTGTTAGAGAATCTGTTGTTTCCCATTCAGTGTTTGTGATATTTGAACGCTCTAACCAATGACATACACACGCAATTGAATTTAAATTCTAGGAAGGATGAGGCTTTTGATGCTCTTCTCGAGGAATATTGTAACACAGCTGCTCTGAGCCCAAAGTGGATTTACGTCAGGTCATAGTAAATTAAAACGTCATGCCGTGTTTGCAAATGACCTTACAGAGCAAAGTCTTTTGGGAAAAGCACAACTACGGAATTAAAAGTCACCTAAAATCCTCAAACTGCAATAAATCTATCCTGGGGGGGGGGGGAAAGTAACCGTAAAGACAGAAAATAGAAGACTTTCTCTTATGTTGTTCTCTATCTGTCCTCCAAAAGCCATGTTGTGGCTTGTGAGCCTGTTTCTATGGCAACCATCATTTGATACCAGAGGTGTGTAGGAAGGCAGAAAGATATGGTTAAAAATTAGCAAACTGCCTTATCCATGCTCTATAATCTATTTGTGTATGCTTCTATGCGCGGAAGTAAAACAACAGAATCACAAATGATTTGTATGCATCGAGTAGAGCGCGTTCAGGATGATCAAAGCGCATTTGGTGCAAAGTGAATGTGACAAAACGTGCCTGTCTTTCACCCGAGCATTTGGGGTAAAATGCAACATCTACGCTGGTGAAGATCAGTAAAAAAATGCAAATATGGACACTTAAAGTTTAGCATAAAGGTGCCGGGTTTGCATTGTTATGACGATTAGATCAGCAATAGCACATTTACGTTGAATAACCGTGCATAAAACACTTATTCCCAGCAATAACTGCAGCAGTTTGAAAGCTGGTTTCATTGTTTGATGAAAGCGCGTAACCAGCGGCACAGAGACAAAGGGCTCTTATAAACTCTGTATTAGCGCAGGAGAACTCGGAGATAAATTACATTTGTGTGCAGACATTAAGTAATCGCGGGGATACGAAACTTGGCGCTCAGTCCGGAGAGCATGACGCAAAAATCAAATTAAAGTGTAGATTTTTTTTACCATTGATTTGTGAGGCTTGGTTTTATTTTTAAAAGTTCAGTATGAGTTGCGTGAGCGCATATCTCATGACTTCTAAGCTAATTTCCCCCACCAGTGACGTGCACCGTGAAACGGAGCGGTTGCTCTGACAACAGCATTCATAGATGCGCTCTGATCAACAGTATGGACATCCGGTCCCGCAACGTTGTGGTAACTATGGTTACCTCAAAGAGCACCAAATGTTCTACTCCAAGTGTGAGGGTATCATCTGTGACACTGCGTCGAGGCAAAAGCCGTCAGAATGTGATGAATTTCCAGAAGTGTCTGCAAATGATGACCGAGAAAGTAATTGCGGTACATTTTCAAGTAAGCACAGCTTAGGTTTAGCAACGCAAGCACAATTCCATTTGGTCAAAAGCAAACATAGAACTTCAGCAAACAGTTGAAGGAAAAAAAACATGACAGACAGGAAAATGATTCAATATTAAAGCTGCGAGCAATGAACAGGCCCTCGCACCCCCACGCCTGTCAGGAGTGTGCAAAGTTTGGGCTTTGTGGCAGGCGGGGAATGGATGAGGGAATTTGGAAGGGAATCCAATCTGCCGGAACGAGGCATGGGCCGGTTACCGGGATGAAAAAGTCTAAATCGTTTCAAAAGCGCTAAAATAGTGCGTCATAGCTAGGGATGAGCGAGTACACCACGATCTGCATCTGTATCTCTTCACCCATCTAAGTTACCTGTATCTGTATCTGTACTTGGAGTGGGCGGGGTATAAACCGGAAGTGGGGGTATTTTAACATAAATGGGTGGGGCTAAAATTATTTTAAGTCTGAAATTGACATGGATGGATCAGAAGTTGCGATTTTAATTGTTTATTATTCAGCTACATGTGTACTGTGTGTGTGTGTCAGTGATCTGTAAGGCTTCATTATGTCATTATTTTTTAATGATCTGTGTGAAGTTGGTGATTCATGCAAACATCCAGTGATGGCAAACAGCGAAACAATCTGTTAGCCTCGTTCACTGCAGTTTTCTCAAAAGCATCGCGTTCAGTGCTATGAGCAAAGTGTTCCAACTGGCTTCATATCACCAACCGAATTAGAAGCAAGCAGACAATTTAAAAAACACCGGCAGTGACCGACGCAACACGAGCCGTTTACAGCTCTGTCTTGCTAAATGCACCACGTACGTAACGAAACAAATTTACCAAGTAACTTTAGATACGAGCTGAGGAAAACCTAAAAAAGAAAAATCGTCAGGAGTGCAGGCGATGACCAGCGCAACACGAGCCGTTTACAGCTCGTCTTGGCAAATGCACCGCGTACTCCTCTCTCTGGCTATGGGGAGTCTGTCTAGGTAGGGGTGGCCAATCACAGAGCGTGAAGAGTAAATACATAAGTAGTTACCCAATGACGATTTTCCTTCATCACGATTACTGATAATGACGAGCTGTACTCGTTTCATGCTCGTACTCTGCAAAAATGCATAATCCGTAACGGAGCCAGCAGTGGCGTTAGCTGGCTTGTTAGCATCAGGCGGCGCCAGTGTGACACGACGTGTGCCCTGGTAGAGTTATGCATGGCGTAGCGTGTGGATTTAGTGTGTATTTCACATGTCTCTGCAGCTATCCAGCTAACGTGTAAGCACATAGCGCTATTTAAGTACATTCTCCACATGTTAACGTGAATGTCATAACCTAATAAGTGGCAAATGTCATGGTTTAATGGCTGGCAGTGTAAACAAACACGTATTGATACTACGCGTTGCTGCTAAGAAGGTGTAGTAAATGATAAAATACACAAATATAGCATTATGAAGTGAAAACATTGTAGTCATGTGAAGGACTCCTTCAAAGGGATGCACATTTAGAAGATTTACTCCATTTACAACATGTTTCTTTGTGTACGCATGCACGGCCGCGCTCGGTGGCAGAACTCGAAGGCACACATGTCGTCATTCCACCGGCACTGTTGTCTGCGAACATATTACTCACGTGGAGGGAGGGTCACCAAATGTGGAGATGTGACTCAGGACGAGACAGAAGCCGAAGATAAGTGGTATGAAGTGTTTACTTTCCGCTGAACACCAAGCAACAAGTACTTAGCAACAGTTGCTAAAGTCCAAAATGACCTGAAAAGGGCCACTTCAAGACGCTATGAGATTACTACCGAGCCAATTAGGAGGCCCCAAAAAATTTGTCTCAGGTCAGAATCATTTAAATAGCTCAGGTCGTTTGCAGCGGAGTTCCGACACTTTGACGTTCAAAGTCAAAGGCCGATCTTCACCACCATGCTGCGCCCGCGAGCAGCGGCAAAAACCTCAAAAGCTTGACAATTTAACGTCGGCCATCCTTCTGCTCTGCTTGATTCAAATTTGCCAATGACCAGATCAACGCCCTAAGAGTTGTGGAACAAAGTCTGAATCCCGAAAAGGGGCCAAAATCACTTGAAAATGTCCTGCTTCAAAGCAAAATGGCTTAACTACTGAACCAACCAGGAGGAGCAACATCTGACCCCCTGAAAATTTCAAGACTCCTGCATGTCTTTTTTTGGCCCGTTTTGCTCGATGAAAATCATCTGCTGATCTCTTTAAGCCACAGCCTTCATCGTGACACAACTTCACCTCACTAGATATGCTTCAATTCAATCCGATAAGCGTTCAAGTCAACAAGCCGCATAAAATGATAATATGGTGAAAATACCCACACGGCCAATAACCGTGTACGTAGTGTATCTTGGTTAAATGATAGGAAAAGCTATGCATTGTCATCTAGATGGAGGCAAACACGCACTGGATCTTATTAGATGGTGCGGGTCCAGCCGGTGTGAGGTTATGTTCGTTCATTCAAGTCATGTTTGCAACATTCTCTCCTTCATTGAGGCTGCACTTTCCTTTAAGAGTGGTTTCAGTTTTTTTTTTCAAAAAACTGCTGTGGTGAAAAGCTGTCAAGGTCTTCGCTGATGCTGGCGAGAATAAAACATTCATCTTTTCACAGACCTGCATGCTTTTGGTTTCTATGACAACAAAGTTGAACTATATGTTGACTCATCTTTTACATGCATGAGTACACAAAGGCGGAGAAAAGGGCCGGAAGATGATTTCAGAGGCAGCGCTGTTAAACGACATATTTATGCAGTCACCTGCTTGATTGACACGTGTTTCTTTTTCCTTATTCAATTACTGGCTGACCATTTGAGAAAGTCAACATTGCCATTGGAAAGGGGTTGCTATGGTGACAGCATACAGAAATCACACATTTAGGTGTCGTGTCCTGCAATGTAACGATAGAAATATTCCATCGGTGAAACTTGTTTTGGCAAGTCCAAAAAAAAAATGAAAGGTGCAACTTTTTGGGGAATTTTGCCCAGAATTCCCCCAAAAAGTGCACTTTTCCTTGAAGTTTCCTGATAAGACTGAAAAGTGCAGAGTTGCTCGAGTTTTGTCTGGAGCAGTGCGAGCTATGTCTTAAAATGGAGCGAGCTGACGCTTTTATCTGAACAACACACACCTCTGGAGGCACCACTTCTGATTCAAATGTTTTTGTTCGACTTTCGCAGGAACGTCTGGTTTATTTTCATTTCCGGCTGTGCTTCCTTCTGAAGAGGAAGACAATATTTTTTTCCACTCCATCTCTCCTACTTTGACAGCTGACACATTGATTGACTTCCCCCTGTCTCGTGGGATGTGAGTGGAGGATTATAAAACTCCCTGTCTGGAATATCAAGACCGTCATGAGGGATTCCAGGGTGCACCTGTGATACAAATGAAGCGCAACCACAGTTCTCGAGTGCCTAAAGAGCTCCGGGCTTGTAGAGAGCTAGAAAGGTGTGGGGAGAGTAGGTGGATTTTGGTGGGGAGCAGGTTGAAGAAGCTCCGCTGCTCCCTATCCTCTTTTATCTGTAATGTATACGGCTTGATGGTGGCATTACTCATTTTGGGAAAGAGACACTCGTGTTACATAAGCCAGGGCTTAAGAGGCTGCCTACCAGCTAAAATCCCTGCAGATCCTTAGCAGATACCTGTAAATCACTTCCATGGTACCAGTGCTCATTCTGGCGTTCGGCTTTAGCACACATTTAATGAAAGGGGGTAGTCCCTTATTAAAATATTATATAAATAAACACTGATTTAAGTCAATAACCTCATGATAAATAAAAAGAAAGTGGATCATTTTGTCAGTCACATGTCTTATTTATTATGTATTGTATAAAACTCAGACAGGAACAACATCAAATTAAAAGCACTCAATGAATACAGAGCCACCATCCACCAGTACCAGCCTGGAGTATACTGTCATTTCCGCTACTACTTTTTTCATAAACTTTGAACCCTGCAGCTTATACAGCAGTGGCCATGTTCTTATACTGTGACATCTCCTTTACGTCACAACTACAGTGTTCCCTCGCTCTATCGCGGTTCACCTTTCGCGGATTTGCTGAATTTTTTTAGTGCTTCTTTTTTTTTATTATCGCGTGTGAACGCTGTTACAGGCCGAGCCTGGGCCTTTAAGAAGAATTGCATTGTGGGAAGTTGAGTGTCTCTCTCTTCCCTCTCTCGTCTGTCTGCCTAACATTTAACCGCCCATTGTTTTCTGCATCCTGAGTCTCCTGCGTCGTCGCTAGCTTGCTTGCTTGCTCGCTTGTAAATGAATCTTTGGCTCGAAGGAGGAGGAATGCTACAGCAGGAGTGCTGCTGCAATATGTTTTAACAAGGACACAAAAACGCTACAGTACAGCAGAACGGCGCCAGGAAGAAAAGGCACGGACGCCGGAGTGAAATACACACGAGTGATTTAAAAATGTATTGTGTCCACCTGTAGGTTGATCATTACAATTCAAACGAAGGTTTGAACTTTTTTGTGAGTGTTTAAACAAGAGATAAATGTGAGAAAATGGTCATGAGTCAGTGAGGAAGCAGTAGCTCTTTGACTGGCAGGAGCCAATCGCGAGCTATAAGGCAACTCACCACAAGCTTGTCAGCCCACTGGAAATCGCAGGAGGTCATTACTCAATATAACAGTCTGACTCATCTTACAGAGAATGCTAAAATCATCACACAGCAACTTAACACTCAAAAGGAGCGTAAGAAATATACAATACAAGTACCAATACAAGTTTAGAATAAAAAACAACTATTTTAACAGCTTCCCATCATGCATTTCTTCCCAGCAAAGCATTTCATTGGCCATGGCTGCCAGGGCACTGCAATGAATCATTCAGCTGCCTCTGTCCACCAGAGCCACCCTTATTATCTTATTTATCTCATAATTAGGATTTTTTTTATTTCATAATTTCGACTTTTTATCTCATAATTATGACTTTCGTATCTCATAATTATGAATTTTTATCTCATAATTTTGACTTTCTTATCTCATAATAATAGGTTTTTATCTCATAATTTAGACTTTTTTTCTCATAATTATGACATTTTATCTCATAATTTTGACTTTTTAAAAAACCTCATAATTATGACTTTTTATCTTGTAATTTCGACTTTTTATCTCATAATCATGATTTTTTTAATCCCATAATTTCGACTTTTTATCTCAAATTCAGGACTTTTTTCATCTCATAATTTCGACTTCTCATAATTACGACTTTATCTCATAATTTCAATTTATCTCATAATGTTGACTTTATTTATCTCGTAATTACATAATTATTCTTATTTCATAATTTAGACTTTTTATCTCATAATTTAGACTTTTTTGATAATTATGATTTACCTCATAATTTAGATTTTTAATCTCATGAGTTACCAATGGGATTTTTTCCTTTTCTTTCATGCAATGCAGCTCAATTTTAAACAAATAAACAAAGCCACCATTGTTGTATGAAATACTACTATAATGTTCACGTTCATTTTACACTTATATGAAGAATGTTATGTAAAATAATAAAATCGTTTTTTTGAAACTGTCACTTTGATCTTGGAACAGATTGATCCAATTTGTAATATCTAATTTAATTACAATGTAATTATATTTAATAATGCATATTTTCTCCATACATTTTTAAGTAGGTTATCTTTTTCAGATATCAAAAAACATCTGCATGTGTAATTCACCCAATACTTTTGTCCATTATGCAATATTTCTTTGTTTTTAACATACTTTGCTCTTTTTTTATGTTTTATTGCCAATCATGACGGAACCGAAGACGATCACTGACGCACGCACGAGCAGTCCGTCGTGTGCGCCCCCGCCCCCCAAACCACCCACTCCATCCATCCTGTCGCTAAACAGCTCGACGTGCGCGCTCCCGCGAGCAAGCTGACCTGTTGGAAATGTTGCGAGGAGCCCACAAGACCTGAACCGGGTCCGACACTGACGGAACATTTAGTAAAGAAAAAAACCAAGGTTGGATACTTTCTTATATAACCACTTCTTCTTTGAAGGTGAGTGATCATCTTTCTGCTGCACAGATGCTTCACCCGTCAAGATGCTTTCTTGTATGAAACATGCCGCCCCCCCTCCTCCAAAAAAACCCCAAACTTTTGGGCAAAAGTATATTTCGATAGCTTGTGCTTGTATTTTGCTGCAGTGGAGTGTTGCTGTGTGTCTCAGCAGTGTGTTTGTGTAATGCTGTAGCTGACTTGCTGCGTTCCATGAGAGCATCATTTATCCAGCCAAGACTTTCCTCCCAACTCCACTCTGGTGCAAGCGAACAGCTCTCTCGGGTTCACATGTTTGTTTTCACAGTCTTGTGGTGTCCCCGTCTCCTCCTCAGCATCATGACTTGATCATTTCACACCCAGCATGAAGTCATCCTCCTCATGCACGCCACATGTCTCAACAATGATGGATGGGGGCTCTGGCACTGTAACAATAAAAGTGTAAGTTCAGGGAATTTCCAGCAGTGGATACAAATGCATGGCTTAAAGAAGTTAGGTTTTTATTAAACAAATATATCGAATCATGTGGCTAATAAGTCAACAATGCTTACATACGGTATGTGGCACATGCAGCTCAGTGGCCTTGACGTGTTGTTTGCAACTCCAGTCGTTGCAAATAAAGTTGTGTTCTGATGCTATTATGTAAAGCTGCAGTTTCAGCAACAGTCCTCGTCGACGAGCACACGATGCTCGACCAACAGTAGCGCGCCGCATACTGTAAGCACTTGGTAACCATGGCAACTAAACAACATCAGAGGAAGCTGGTCAGATGAGCCCCAGTGACGCAAGAAGAGGACGTGAATGGTCGTCAAAGGACCGCCGTCGTCGGTCAAAAAACAAATATCTTGCCCTTTTTTTGTGTGTGCACCTGTCAGGAATGACAAGCGTACAGAAAGGATATTTTTCTCACAGTTTGGCTCAAACACGAGACCATCTGTCCTGCCATGTCATCGAGCCTTTGAAGAGGTTTGGCTCCGGACAAATCCACTGCTCTCTGGCTTGTGACCAACACACATGATCACACTTGCAACATCAATTTACATCACGTATTCATGGTTAAAAAGTATATGCATACAGTATATATATTCTAAGCTCCAGTAAAAAAAAAAAAAAAGGTAAGTATTTCAGGATGTACAGACTTGATCACCAGTTGAAAAATTGCTAGAATTTGCATTTTGCACATTTGGATCTTAACGAGGTTTAAGTAGAGCTACAATATGCAAAAGCAAGAAGGAGGAATGAGACAAAAAGCACTTTGAAAAAGTAATTTATTGAAAACAACAATTAAATTGAAATAGGCTGTTTATCGGCTGATCGAAAGTTTAAGACCATCGCTCAAAAAATAACGAAAAACTCTCCAAACCAGAACAAAAAATGTTCTCAGTAGGACTCAGTAATGAGTAGCTCCACCGTTCTTGTTAATCACTTCAAAAATGGTTTGGTCAAGCTTGATGCGAGTGTTTCCAGGAGGCTAGTGGGAACATTGCTCCAAGTGGTGAAGATGGCTTCACCAAGGGCATCAACTGTCTGGAACTGATGGCCATTTTTATAAACTTCCCTTGCCATCCATCCCCAAATGTTCTCTATGGGATTTAAATGAGGGGAACATGCAGGATGGTCCAAAAGAGTGATGCTATTCTCCCTGCAGTTGTCCTGTTGAAAAAGCCAGCTGTTACCACACAGACGAGGGCCCTCAGTCATGAGGGATGCCTGCCGCAACATCTGCATGTAAGCATCCGCCGTTTGACGACCCCGCACCACCTGAAGCTCCAGTGTTCCACTGAATGAAAAAGCACCCTAGACCATGATGGACCCCCCTCCACTGTGCCGTGTGGAAAACATCTCAGGTGGGATCTCCTTGTCATGCCAGTAACGTTGGAAGCCATCAGGACCGTCAAGGTTACATTTTTTCTCATCAGAGAATAAAACTTTTTTCCACCTTTCAATGTCCCATGTTTGATGCTCCCTGGCAAAGTCTGAACGGGCAGTTTTGTGGCGTTGAACGAGACGAGGTCTTTGAATTCGTGAAACCCTTTTCCCGCAGATGCCGTCTGATGGTTATTGCACTGCAGTCGGCGCCAGTAAGGGCCTTAATTTGGGTGCAAGACCGCCCTGTGTCTTGATGGACAAGCCAATCTGATCCTCCGGCTCAGCGCAGGTGTGATTTTTTTGGGTCTACCACTTGATTTTTTTGTTCCATAATGCTCAGGATCTTTCAAAAAATGCAGAAAGACCGTCTTACTGCGCCCAACCTCAGCAGCAATGGCACGCTGCGAGAGGCCTTGCTTATGCAGCTCCACAATCCCACCACGTTCAAAAAGAGAAAGCTTGTTAGCTTTAGCCATCAGGAGGCCACGACAGTGTGAATGCCTGACAGAAAATGAAAATTTTGAGCAGATTTTGGCTTTTATAGCCCGTGGTCTTAAAGTTTTGATCAGGTGATAAACAACCTATTTCAGCTTTTTTTGTTGAAATTACAAGTTCCAAATGTTTTTTGTCTCACTCCCCCTTCTTGTTTTTGCATTGTAACTCTCCTTAAAACCTCATTAAGTTCCAAATGTGCAAAATGCAAATTCTAGCAATTTTTCAACTGGCCTTAAGGTTTTGATCAGGAGTGTAATTATTAGGGGTGTCACGAGACACTCTTCACAACGATACACGGGAGATTCGGGTCTCCGAGAACGAGACGAGATTTTAACATTACTGTTAGGAAAATACAAAGAAAAAAACAGAGCTGTGAAATGATTAAATATTTGAATTATTAGATGAAATGAATCATGATTAATCACACCATGTGTGAAATATGCCCGTTTTTACTGTATTTTATTGAAAGAAGGATAAGGACAGGGCAGGATTATATTATATTAACAGCTCCAAATGAACTGAGAATGTAACTCAAGCTAAAAGATAACACACACACCTGAAATTCTATACACTAGCTGCTTCAATTGCAGTACAAGACTTTTTATCTCAAATAATTCTGACTTTTTATCTCATTATTGGGACTTTTTGTCTCGTAATTTCGACTTTTATCTGATAATTATGAATTTTTATCTCATAATCATGGCTTTATTTGATAATTTTGACTTTTTATCTGACAATTCTGACTTTCTTATCTCATAATTTTGACTTTTTATATCATAATTCTGACTTTTTATGTTATAATTTTGACTTTTTATCTCATAATTATGACGTCTTCTCTCATATTTTCAACTTTTTATTTCATAATTAGGAATTTTTATCTCGAAAATTGTAACTATTTATTTCATAATTATGACTTTCCTGTCACATAATTATGACACTAAGAAGATAAGAATGTCCACTTACTGCTTTTCTTTGTCTTTCTGTTTATTTAGACCACACGTTCACGCATAACAAAGACCTTGTTGTGATGTTCGGAGTGTCCCTGAATGCATCTCACGGTTGTCTAGTGACAATGAGGAAGTGTTGTTCCGAGGCTGAACAGCCTAGAGACGTGTTTGTGACTTGGAGATACATACATGGTGTAGGAATGGCACTGGTGTGCAAGAGGAGGCAGGAGACGAGGAAAGAATATACTGATTAGCCACTTCATTTTCATTTACCGTGTGATTGATTCATTTATTTATTATCGTCCCAGGCCTAGCGACCACAAGACATTTTGTCTTGTGACACGAGATCTTGTGACACCCCTCGTCATGCAGGTGTCGCTTGTACAGTAGTTAGCAACTTTGCCGGTGGTTATTTTATGAACAAAGTTTCATTGTTCCATTTTGTGCTCTCGGGGACACGACGACTTTGTCGTTACCCCTCAAGGGTTTTCACAGTTTTCTGTAAGTGCGTTCGGAGGCGTTAATGAAAAGCTCGTCCTTTCCAAAAGGCAAAAAGATAAAAAAAAAAGACCCTCCTGAGTCAGCATTCCATGCTATCTCTGTTGTCTTCACGTGGCGAAGGAGAAGTGCCTTTATCTGAGGGTGACAAGCAGCAAAAACACTTTCAGACACATTATGACAATTATGAATACAATGATGGTTATTCTCTTGTCAGTGGTTCTGATTATTTATGCAGTTGGAATTGCTACAAAGGGCTGGTGTGCATATTATGCAAAAAAAGCACAAAGAAAACATTGACGGTGACTCTCTGTATGACATTTTAAAATGTGATTCAGGAGCTGGAGTGTTCCTGATCCTCCTGACTGGTGAACAGAAAGTCCTCCCCCCCTACCTTGAGGACAAAAGACGGCTGGCGTTGTATTCAGGCGAATGGTGCGATGCTGCTGCAGTAAGAGACGGCTTTTCAGTGTTTGAGCATCTCCTGTCATTACCTGACTACTCATACGCCCCCTAAGGAAACATTTTCTTTATGTGTGCATACATCTGGAACACAAACAGCCCGTGAACCCATCTCCAGTGGATTTAAAAAGAAAAAAAGGTGAATTTAGGAGACTTTATCCCTTTGGCGACTGTGGATTGACAAAGAACTATTCTCAGTGATGAAGTGATGGTTAGTAAATATAAGTCATGTTTGAGGCAATGCTTGGGTAATAGATTACTGCAAAAAGTTGACACCATTCTGCTCAAGTACCAATGTGTATTTTAATCTTTTGATCAGTGATTCTCAACTAGTGGGTCGGGAGTGCAGCTGTTTTCATTGGATCACCAGTATATAACAGTTTACCATGATAACAAAATAGTACAATTTCAGAAGATCTTGCAAGAATAAAATGTGACAAGTTTTCTCATTCAGAAAAAAATGTCTGGCGGGCACTAGGCCTGGGATGATAATGAATAAATGGATTAATCACACAATCAATGAAAATGAAGT
Source organism: Dunckerocampus dactyliophorus (assembly GCF_027744805.1). Taxonomy (NCBI): domain Eukaryota; kingdom Metazoa; phylum Chordata; class Actinopteri; order Syngnathiformes; family Syngnathidae; genus Dunckerocampus; species Dunckerocampus dactyliophorus. The sequence continues at coordinate 4,306,033 of NC_072826.1, forward strand.
AGATAATCAATACAGTATATTGTCATGTGCATGCGTGTCTGTATTCCTCGTCTGTTTGCCTCCAAACAGGCAGGAAGAGAGTTCACTCTGTGCATTGGTTTCAGCACCGTGCCACGTTTGTTCGATAGAACAACGGCAGGAATGGAGTGAGCCCTTTTGCAAGTCATACAATCACTTTGTCTAGTGGGTGGTGGCAGGGGCGCTAGCATACACACAGAGTGCAGAAAAGTGTAACGTAGTAGAAATTACATTAGTAGATTGCAATATATTGTCATATATTTTTTAGATTTTTCCACTGTACTTTTTAAAAAAAGTAATGTTAAAATCGAATATCGTTCTCATGGACCCAATCTCGTGCATCGTCTCGTCTGGTGAACTGAGTGCCCGGTGACACGCCTCACAATGACCCATAAATGCGCCTCGCATCTGTGCTATTGGCATGCTACGCCACCACGAGAAGCGTGCCATGTTTACGGGCAACTTGGCCAAGTTTGAGGGGAAGGACATCGAGCGTGAATTTAACGTGCCGTGCGTCCAACACAGCTATTTCGCCTTTATATCTGCTGGAGAAGAACGCGCTCTTGTTTGGGGAATTCCGCCCACAATGAAGACTCACAGGTACAGTTTCATGCCCAGTTTGATCTATTGACCCGGGCAGAGGGGTGTGTATCGGCAATATCAATGTTTCCATTGTATGAACTTTTGCTGTTTTGATCCAATTATTTTGTGTGAACTCTTCACCTCTCACTGTTTCTTTCATCTATCTAGATGTGTTCAGGTCATGTGTTCAGTTATTATTATAAACTAGGGGTGCACGAAAATTAGCAGACAGGAATTATGACGTCATACCGATAGGTCAGATAACATGAAAAATAGCTCTGATAACCGATCATTTAAAAAACGCTCTAATGAGGCGAGATTACCCGTACTGTGCGGGTGAGCAAATCAGGCACTCCTTTTTTTTCTCCGGCCTGTGACGTTAACGGCCGGTCGTAACTTCCGCCGAGCTCACTTGTAAACAAACATTTAATTTGAACTTGAATTAAGAGAAAAGGCCATTGTACCAAATGCTACGCGATGAGGGGGAAAAAAACATTGAGAGGATGGATAGATGGATAAAAGTTATCGATTATCGGTATCATATCGGTCTTGAGAAGCAGAAAGTCATCTGTGTCGGTATTGGTTTGAAAAATAAAGATATCGTGCACCTTTATTATGTGTTTTAACTTACGTTTGTGTTTTTGTGTGGTACACCTAACTGTTATTATGAACTTATAATGCTGTACATACTGTATAATGTTACGGGTTAGAGTGTATCTGCAGAGACATCAGTCTCAGTAATGAGTCCCCTTGTGCACCATCAGCATGATGAAAGCAATAAACAGTATAGTAAAGCAAGATGGCAGACCATCCTTCCTCACATGTTCATTCTCATGATTCATTTTTTTCGTATTCTTTTCAGAGGAACACTCATGCTCACACGCAACATAATGTATTTACGGGGTTTTTGTTGTTGTTTTTTTACAGTCATGAGCAATCTTTTGCCTTTGGTTGGGTCTTGACTGAGGCTCCAGACAGCAGCTCAGTCAGATTTCTTTGACTCCCACTTCTTCTCTGCTGGCTGCCATTTCTACTGCGATGCTTGCCAAGAAGCCGTCTGTTTACCATAAAAGCATACAATGTTGGCCAGTGGCAGAGTGGAGTTGTGGACTGGTTTGAAAGTAAAACATGGAACGACTGTACAGTACACGCTTAAGCATATGAGCTGAAATCTGTGTTTTCCAGCATAAAGCGCAGTCACCACAGGCCTTGTTGTTTGAAATGCATTGTTGAACGTAATTGCTTGTCCTCCATATAGACTGTATATTATATACGCAGCATCGTACATTATAAATAATGCTGCTTTTGTGGGAGAGTGGGCTGCCGAGCTCATTACGCGGAAGGGCTTTATCAGCTTTTATGCGGTAGCTGTGTATGTCACAGTAAAAACAAAACAGGTCCCAAGTGAAGACCTACTGTAACTAGAAGTGAGGGTCAAGTGAAGAATATTCGTGCAGTAAAGAGTAGACGTGAATAGTACTGCTGCTGCTGCCGCAGTACACAACTTACTGCAGGGATGAAAAAACAAGACTCAGGAAGATTATCAAATTGAAATTACACTGTATCATTATTATTAATTATATATATTTTTGTCATGGGTACTGTATTTTACAGACTATACGTCACACACTATTTATAGTACATGGAATATTTTGGTAGTTAGAGCAGAGAAAGCCTGTTTATGACTTTTGAAATATTTTTTTTTACCAGTATTAGAGCCCTGTAGACATGAAATAACAACCCTATAGTCACCTTTACACTACTCCTTGCTTACACCACATTGCACATCTCTTATGCTCAGGCTACAAGATAACTGCAGGGACACATGAGATAGCTACCGCTTTAAGCATAGCATGCTAGCGAGTTAGCTAACTACTTATCCTCCAGTTTGTTTATTTTAAACTGAAGAAAGTGTTTCAAACAAACTGAGGAAGAAGGACAAAGTAAGAAGCCAAAAGCGTCCCACGTCCACATGGAATGGGGGGAGAACTTGTTTTCACTCTATCATGTTGGCCATGCCATGGCTGACTCCATCCACTGTTAAGGTCATGTCGTGTCATGTTTCACCAAAAACATACCTGTAAGGCTGAATAGGCTTAATGAACATAACAAGCCAGTGAGTCCCACATGCAAGTTACCGGTAGGCAAGTTCACCAAGCTCCCGATCTCATTCCACATGACTGAATCTATTGTATTCTTCATCCTCGGTTGTCACAAGCCCTCTTGTGGCTGTCGACGGTAAAGTTCACTCTTTGGTTCATGATAGTCAGTACGGATTAACATTCAGAAAAATGTTCAATTACCATCGTCCCTCACCATTTTGCGGCTTCAACGTCGCTCCCTTGCGCAATCATGGTTTTTCAAAAATGTATTAATTAATGATCGCTGTTTTGTGGTTGACTATGGACTATTATTCGTCACAAAATATTGAAAAACAAGTCATATGTAGTATTGTGGTCACTAGGTGGCAGTAATGTTACATTGATGAGACATTAGCTTACATGACATTACCTTCACACGGCATAGAGTCATGAAGTCAGCCATGGCATGTCCCACATGATAGAGTAAAAACAAGTTCTCCTCCCATTCTGTGTGGAAGTGGTACTTTTTTGGCTTCTTGCTTTGCTTTTCTACCCTACTCCGTTTGAAAACATTTGTTAAGTTTAGAAATTGGAGGCCAAGTAGTTAGCTCGGTAGCTTGCAATGCTTAAAGTGGCGGCTCTCTTGTGTCCCTGCAGTGACCCCGTAGCATGTGCATAAGAGTCGTGCAATGTGGTGTAAAAACAGAATAATAAGAGTGTAAAGGTGACTATAGGGGTGTTATATCATCTCTACGGGGCTCTAAAAACCGTATAGGTTTTTTATGCTCTAACTACAAATATATTCCATTTAATATGAATTATCTGGAACCAATTAATGCAATACTAGGCGTCACAATGAAGCAGTCGTACAAGAAGATAGTGACGTGTGATACCATTGATTTAATTTTTGATCCAATACTGCGTAAAATTCAGGCTGGTATCGACGATACCGAGCCGATACTTTGCAGATTCACCTAATGTGTGTGGTAAATTTTATTAAAGTAGTGTATTTCATATCATAGCATAAGGACTACAAGACATTGAATTCATTTATTAATGAAATCAATTATTCATTTCAATAACTTAATAATTTAATAATTAATGTAAGTAATTATTCATTTTAAGTCCATTTAGGTAGTGGGGTGATTTACAATAGAGCCAAGCTAATATAAAACAAGAGAAAAACAGGACAAAATCATATAAAATATGTGAAAATGGTATTTTAAAACAATAAAAAAGAAGACTTGGCCCTTGGACCCTGTGGCCCTTTTCATTATGTAGTCGAGTATCCTCGCTGTATCATGAATATACTGTCATTTCCTTTCTTCCTAATATAATCATGAAACTGCTATGAGTTATTAATGAATATGTGTATTTATTTCAGCAGGAGGTTCCCTGGCTAGGGCAGGAGCTGCCATGCCATTTGGTTGTCTGACGCTCGGGGAAAAGAAGGATTACAACAATCCCTCGGAAGTCAGCGACAAATATGACCTGGGACAAGTTGTGAAATCGTAAGTAAGGCGGATCGCGAGCGACTTGACTGTGTCTGCAAAGGTTTCACAACTTCTTTTCTGTCGTCTTTTACAGAGAGGAGTTTTGCGAGATATTCCGGGCCAAGGACAGGAACACGATGAAAATGTACACCTGCAAAAAGTTCAACAAAAAGGACGGCCGGAACGTGAGGAAAGCCGCTAAGAATGAAATAATGATCCTGAAAATGTAAGTGAAGCTCAGCTATAAGGTTATTTTTCCTAAAAAGCACCAGTTAAAATGCTAGTTTGTATACCCAGGATTCATCAGTCTCTCTACATTACTATTATGATCAAGTTCAAACATTAACTACTAAAAGTCATCAATGACACAATGACTGTCTTCATGATGCTTCTGCTGCCCCCAAGTGGGGCTACAAATCACTGAAAGCAATGCAGTAGTAGCTCAGAGCTCCACGTCTTTCTCTTTTCTCTGTGTTCTAAAGATATAAATACAGATGAAAAGAGGCAGCTAAGAATGCACGTAATGGGACTCACCTATTCCGCCTACAAAGCCTACTGAAAAAACCTCCAAAAGTGCCAACAACGCTCCATTTACATAATGTGACCTGCATATCAACATTGTTATTATTGTTGTTATTAACATTGTTAAGCCCAAGAACTGCGTTACTGGTGTCGTGACACCTCGCCACACCACACCGGCTAGTAGCTAGCCGGTGTGAAAAGTTGAAAACAAATGAACACGGGGACGTTATTACAAGTTATTACAACACTGAAAGTTGAAGATATTCACTCACAAACATAATAAATCTCTGCAAATGCAATAGTTAACAGGAATTAGCGTGTTACGTCTGTGGACAATATATTACGTTTGCAGGATTATTACATTACATTTTTATAAGGTTTGTGGTTTGTTACCTCTGTGGACATTATTACATTGGCGGGCGTTACAGACGCTAACCGAGGTTCCATTCTAACTCATGTTGAAAGTTTGACGATGGAGGTTCCGTTGCATTTACTCATCTCTACACAATGTAATGCATCGTTCAAGGTGGAATCAGTCCGGTGCTGAGGAATCTGGATCTAATTTGTTGCTTGACGTCCTTCTTTTCCAGGATAAAACATCACAACATCCTCCAGCTGATTGATGCTTTTGAAACGAAGAAAGAGTACTTTATTTTCCTGGAGCTGTAAGTGTTTATGATTAAGTGAACAGACTGAATCAGTGCTTGCAGAGACAGGGAGAAGGGTTAGAATGAAATAAGATCCGCTTCTTCCTACTCCTTTTCGGGCATGTTGTGAAACGTGTTCCTTAATGTAACTTGTCTCCAGCGCCACAGGCAGAGAGGTCTTTGACTGGATCCTGGATCAGGGCTACTACTCGGAGAGGGACACCAGCAACGTAATGAGGCAGGTGCTGGAGGCCGTGGCGTACCTGCACTCTCTGAATATTGTCCACAGAAATCTAAAGGTACAAGCGATGGGAGAGGAGCGTTTCATCACGGTGCACTAAAAATAAATGTTTGCTTTCTAACACAGCTGGAAAACCTTGTCTACTTTAATCGCTTGAAACACTCCAAAATTGTTATCAGTGACTTCCAGCTGGCAAAACTGGAAAACAGACTCATCAAGGATCCGTGTGGGACTCCGGAGTACCTTGGTGGGTTAAGTTTGACAGTTAGTCATAATCAGGTACGAGAGACAGAAAAATGACAGCTTCTTTCTATACTTTCAGCTCCTGAGGTTGTTGGTAGGCAGCGATATGGAAGACCTGTGGACTGCTGGGCGATAGGAGTCATCATGTACATACTGTAAGTACTGCTCCTTAGGGTTGTGAACAATTAACCGATGCGACCGGATAACCGGTTTGACAAGCGAGAGTTGTGGCTGCATGGGTCATCATGCATCAGCCTCCTGGATGGATAAGAATCAGCCATAAGTTGCTAGATGAATGGATTGTAGAGACATGCACCGGGTATCGCAAGACTAGCAGCCTCTTGGCAGTCTGGCTCTTAAACAATGCAAGAGCCTGGGCTTCTGGCGAAAGGATTGTCGTGCTTGCTCCGTAGGTTTTCAACACATCAGCAAAACATACGTATATTATAGGTATCAAATTGATCTTATTTATTATGTGTTGTGTAAAACTGTGACAGGAACAACATCAAATCAAAAGCACTAAATGAATACAGGGCCACCATCCACCAGTACCAGCCTGGACTTTGTTTTTCAGAGAGGTTTTACACTGAACAAATATGCACATAAGCACTCAATAAGGTCATCAAATCTTACCTTTATGCATTCCCACATAGTGTCAGCATTTGGGAGCAAATATGAGGTGAAAGAAAAATGGTTAAAATACAGTATAGTAGTCTATCTGTGCAGTTACATGCTGCGTTCGAGTGCCGTCCAACAAAGTGGAACAGGTCGCTGCTTGCAACAAACATATGCAAAACTGTGGGATTTCATGTCGAAATCAACAAATGGAACCGTTAAATTGTATCGAATGATATCCTTTGTACACTAGATTGGTACATTCTGTTTTTAAAATATATATTTTTCAAATCATATTGTAACCCGTGTATCTAGATGCGTATCAAATCATCTGTCGGAGATTTACATCCCTACCGCTGGTGCAGCAATTCAAGCAAAACAGGGGGCACTTCTTGGTTACAACCAGCAGTGGTGCTGTTGAGTCAGTAGTCACTAGTTTGTCTCTCTTTTCAAGTGGGTTACCTGCCAGGACCACCAGAGAATGGTGAAGAAATCGTCCCTCGTTTATCACGGTTAATTGGTTTCAGACTCGAGCGCTTGTGAAGTGAATTTCCCGCGAAGTATGATTCCCTTTTAATAAATGGAATATTTTCATAGTTAGGGTCATAGAAAACCTGTTTATGACTTCCTAAATACGCTTTTTACCACTATTAGAACCCTGTAGACATGAAATAACACCCCTAGTGTCACCTTCGCACTCCTATTATTCTTTGCTTACAACACATTGTGCAACTCTTTTGCGCAGGTTACGGGATCACTGCAGGGACACGAGATGGCATGCTACCGGTTAGCCTCCAATTATTCTAGACTTAAGAAAGTGTTTTAAACGGAGTGGCGAAGAAGGACAAAGTAAGAAGCCAAAGACGTACCACTTCCACACGGAATGGGAGCATAACTTTTGTTCACTCTATTTTGTGAGACCTGCCATGGCTGACTTCATGGCTTCATGCAGTGTTAAGGTAATGTCATGTAAGCTAATGTCTCATCAATGTAACATAACAGATACCGAGTGACCAGAATACTACATATAACTTGGATTTCAATATTTTTGACCATCTTCCACGAAACAGTGATCATTTATTAAGTTCGTTAATTTTAAAAAAACAAAACGCAATAGAGCGATGTTCGAACCGTGAAGTGACGAGGGACGACTGCAATTGATGCGGGACATAAAAATGTTTATTTTTGACATACGGCTCGCTCCGGCTGTGTTCAAGGGCCTGGACAAAAAAATATTACCAGTGAAGCATAAAATTTGAATTTTTTGAAAAAATAAAAAAATAAAAATATATTTTTGGACCAAAAATATGCAAATTTGCAGGGGATTTTTTTGTTACGAATACAAGACAGTATAGTCAGGAGAAACTCTCTTTCCTCTCATAAGTGCTACTAAATTCTGTCCGTAACGGCTTGTTGTGTTGTGTTTTAGAGCCACGAGTTAAGGGCAAATCTTGATTTTTACCCCGATGACAACAGATTAGCCATTGTTTTCATGGTTTTTTTGCCAACTCAAAAGTTTGTCCGGGAACCCTCCTTTCTACGATGACACCGAAGAAGATGACCCCGACAGTCGGGACAAGAACCTTTTCCTGAAGATCTTGTCGGGGGACTACGAATTTGATTCACCGTATTGGGATGACATTTCAGATTCTGGTAAGCGATTAGCCATCAAAATCAATTCATGAAGAGAGCACTGAACTCACTGTCGCTCCTATTTCAGCCAAGAATCTGGTGGCGTCTTTGATGGAGGTGGACCAGGACCAGCGACTGACTGCTCAGGAGGCCATTGCCCATGAATGGTACAGAATAATTAGAAAAATAATCATAAAATAAGTGATAAAAGAGGATGTAACTAACACAGTTTTCCAGAGGGAAAATGAGGGAAATGAGTCTAGACAGCGTTCCCCAAATACCATGCAAATATGCCCCCCAGTGGCTGTCAGCTACACAACACCACAATGTCACCATGTCTTGGAGAAACACGCTGTCTTGTCCTTTCACAGGATTTCTGGGAATGCTGCCTCGGATAAGAACATCAAAGATGGAGTTTGTGCACAAATAGAGAAGAACTTTGCCAAAGCAAAGTGGAAGGTATCAATACTTCTAACATGAACGCCAATGTTGTCAAGTAATTAAGTTAATGTAGGCCTACTGTATGTAACGTGAAAACCTCTATTCATTTAACTGCAGAGCATCTTGTAGTCCCGGGTGCATGCTCTACGAAAGCCAACAATCACAGAGGGCTCCAATCAGTGCCACTTCAAAAAAGCATTGGCAACAACCACTGTGTATCTACCTAGGCATGCACTGAAACACAAAAAGTAACCACCATTTTAAGGTGGTTACTTTTTATTTATGTTTTTAATTTCCTTAATTAAATGAATTAATCATAATGAATTATAATTCAGACTAAATACATATATAATAAAAAAAATCTAAATAGAATAAACGTTGGCTATTTTCATATTCATATTGCATACATAAATATATAAAATAAATAATAAGAATTATTTGTAAAATCTAATAAATTTTGTTACTTTTTACTTATTTTTTATTTTAAATGTAACGATACATGCATTAATTAAATTAATTACTTGTAATTAAGCAAAATAATTAATATTAAATACATACATATATATAATAAATCATAAAAATGATTTAAAAATATAATAAGTGTTGGTTGCTTTTTTGTTTTGTATTTTAAATTGAATTAATAATAAATATTTTCTTTAAATAAATGAATCAATTATAATTCATTATAATTTATATTAAATACATATATAAAATAAATAATAATGATTTTTAAAATGTAATAAATGTCGGTTACTTTTTAATTATTTTTTGTTTTAAATGTAATTACTCATAAATGCATTGCTTAAATGAATAAATTGTAATCAATTATAATTAATATTAAATACATATATATAATAAATAATGAAAATGATTTCTAAAATATCATAAATGGTTACTTTGTATTTACAATTTAAATAATGAATTTATTAATATTAAATACACATATAAAAAAAGGAATAATAACAATGGTTTATAAAATATAATAAATGTTGTTTACGCTACTCAACTGTTGCATGTGAAGCCTGCATTAGGATTTCTTTGTTGTCACTACGATGCAGTCTTGATGAATTTATACAGGTAGGTCTATGTCGTTGAGGTTGAGTGCGTGACGTGCAGTTCTCTGCTGAAACACTTGAAGTGCTGTTTTACGGAGAGTCAAGTCTGAGCGGCCACCACTCTCACTTGTTACCTCCCTTTGTCGCGAGCAAAAAAGAGAGAGACGGAGAGCGTTACTGGAGCCATGTGTTACAACATTTTATTGCAAATGTTGATCCTAAATCTGCAAGAGTCGTATATGCACAGGGAATAATGGAAAAAAGCCAACCAATCAAAGCATGTCCATGTCTTTTATTACTCACAGAAAGCTGTCAGAGTGACCACCCTCATGAAAAGGCTTCGGGCGTCTGAGCAGGGGGATTCTGGAGCCTCCGATCCTGCTGTTGGTGCCGGTGCCGGTGCTGGTGCCGGTGCCGGTGTCGTCACCGCCGCTCCAGCTGGCAGCAGCGGTGGCCTTGCTGCCAGCTTAAAGGCAGCTCTTAGTGCAAATGCTCCTGACACACAAACTGACGCCACATCTGCGCCCACTCAGCCAAGTGCAGCCAGACAGGAAGACAAGCCGGACGAAGGGTGCAACGGCGACGCTCTCTAGAGGAAAACGAGGAGGCACTCAGAGATTGAACACAAGTTTCAACTAACAAGCACATGAGCAGTACGGTCATGATGGTTTGCATAAACATGCAGTGTTTACGGTGTCTGAGTATCTGACTGTATGTCACGCATTTCATCATTACTGATTGGTCGGCAGTATTCTCCACCCTCTCCTTATTTTGTGTGTAAGTCCCTTTAAAACTAGGTAAGAGTAGCTCTGTTTGTGTTCCTTTTCCATGAATAACTGTACAAAAGGCGTAGTGTCATTTAGTGAACTCAGTTCACCTTTAATCATTGACTGACTGTATGTATATGTACTGTATATAATATAATATGTATTTGTTTCAACCAATGGCTAATGCAGATCTTACAGTCTTGAGTTCATGACGTCAAGGAAAAGTGCACTTTTGGGGGGAATTTTGCCCATCATCCACAATCCTTTTGTGAGACGTGAACACAGGTCTTTCTCTTTTCTGTGTGTTCTAAAGATTTAAAAACAGATAAAAAGAGGCAGCTAATTATGGCGTACACTTGTTCCGCCAAGAAAGGCCTCTATTAAAACACCTCCAAAAACCCCCCACATGGTTTTATGGTTTTATATCCATGCTGTGAGCATGTAGTAACAGCTACATTCATGATGACATGTAATACTTACAGTAATTTGCTCATTGTAAGCATTAGCGGAACTTCCTTCCTGGGTGCATTGATTTCACATAGCAACATAGAAAGGTGCACTACACCTAGCGTTAACTTTTCCAAACACAAAAACTGTAGCAGTGGCGGGAGGTCCAACACGTAGCGTTACCTTTCGCTACTGGCCTAAGGCATTGTGAGTAAGTGTGTGGTGAAGCTAGCAGCTAGCCGGCGAGGTGTCACTACGCCAGTAACGTAGGTCTTGGGCGTAACACTGTTAATAACAACAATAATAACAATTGTCGCTGTAGCTTGGTTTGTATGCACATTGTGGCACATGGCAGAGTATGGGTGGAAATTTTTTTCAAACTGCCAAAAAATTTAAATCCCAGGAACATTCCCGTGTGGACAGGACCAGGTTTTTTTAGAGGGCTTTATAGGTGGAATAGACGTGTCTTATTATGTGCATTGTTAGCTGCCTCATGTTAGCTGTTTTTCACTCTTTGGAACGCACAGAAAAGGGAAAGACGGGTGTTCATGTTTCACATCTTGTTGGATTGTGGATGATGGGCAAAATACCAAAAAATGTGCAGTTTTCCGTGTCAAAAGCAAAATGTATTGATTTTTAGTTCCTACATTAAACGACTATCCACACGGAAAAGGTTTGCAGGTCAAAACAGCTCGTCATCCACACGGAAACGGCGTTCTGGGTGCCCTGAAACAGCATTTTTTTGGAAACCTTAAAAATCTTAAAATGCCGGCTTGTCGTTTCCGTGCGTTTACTAATTCGGCACAGAGTGGGCGCAAATTTTTCAACCCACCCCCCCCCCAAAAAATCCCAGGGACGTTTCTGTGTGGACAGGGCCGGGGTCTTGGGTGAACAGAAAACGCCACAAAATATCCAGAAAATCTGTTTTTCAAGGAGTAGGGGAGGCCCCAACCGTATGATATTGTCTGAGGGGAGGCCACTCTTTGTATAGCCCATAGTCAACTGTGTCACACCGTAGCTAATGAATAATATATTTCACAGCTATCACATACTAATAACATCACACTTGATTGGCTCAAGTGCAGTGGCAGCGAGAAAGCTTTTTTTTCATTTTTAGTTGAAGTGCCTTAATATTTTTTGCAGTAACTAAATGTTTCAGACGAAACAGCTCCATTTTTAAGACGACCTATTTATTTCTTTGAAATGTTTTAGCTGCTTCACTTTGCTCTTCTTTTTAGAGTCTATTATTATTATTATTATTATTATTATTATTATTATTATTATTATTATTATTATTATTCAGTCTTCTCCATTTTCATGCTGAACTTGTGATGATATTAAGATTAAAGACGCTCTGCATGGAGTATTGTTTTAGCTGTGTTGCTGTTGTGCTGTCAAACGTAGGTTTTAATCATTCCTTGACCTGTTTCGCTATGTACCACGATGTACTGTATATCTGCATTGTGTAGATGTGCTATGTTTTGTGTGTGCAGTTGGCAACATTTAGCTGAGCTAACAGGTTGCTACAACGCCGCTTAAGAGAGAATAAAAGGAGCAATATTCTTCTCAAGTTGTCGTGTTACGTTTGTTCACTCACCTTTTACACTTGGGGTGTCCAAACCTTTTCCTACTGAGGGCCACATAGTGAAAAAAGAAAGGATGCAACTTTGTTTATGTATGCCTCTGCCCCGGCATCCACAGAGGCGGCCTCTCCGTGGTCTTGTTGCGGACAGTTAAAGCCCTTTTTGCATCCTTCTTAAAATGTATTGCTGCTGTCGTCCTTGTTATGTTATTTTCCTCCTTCTTTATGGTATGAACCGAAGATCCATTTATTCCGTAATGGCGCCCTACAGCTGCGTCAGTTCTACCTTCCTTCAGCATGTCCACAATTCCAACTTTTTGTGCAATGGTTAGGATCTTCCGCTGCCTGGTGCCTGTGTCGGTGCAGAGCGTTTAGTCGACATTGTGAGTTTTGTCGGGAAGAAAACTTGTTCAGCAAATATACAAATATACAGCACTAAAGAGCCACACTGCTATCAATCAATTATGTAAATTAGGCAAGCTGAACGCACACTGTACTGTACAGGACACATGGAATGGAGGAGATGGATTGATGGTCTATAGTCCCTTAGCCAATCAAGACGCAGAACAAAATGCATTCATACAAATCCGTGTAATAGCGAGGCGGCATAAAGTGAACCGCGTTATAGCGGGGGAACGCTGTACATCAAAATTACATATAATAATATTTCATATAATATTTCAACTTTCTTCTTAATTCTAATTCAAAATTTTCTCCTCCTTATGACTTTATTGCTCATAATACTATGACTTTATTCAAATAATATTTTGACTTTATTCCCATATCATAACTTTTCCCCCAACCAAATTTTCCAACAATTACAACTTTGTTTCTCATAATATTACAACTCCTAAAAAGCAACATATATTTTCTTTAATATTTCAACTCTACACTACTAAAATGACAACAAAATAATTTTTCTCATCATATTACGAGTTTATTACCATAAATTTGAATTAGAATACGACTCATTTCTCTTAATGTTTTGACTTAATTCTTGTATTTTCCATTTCTGCTGCTGTTGTTGTTTTTCCAGCTATTTCAACTTTCTTATTGTAATTTTGACATTATTCTCGCAAAAGTATAGCTTTTTCTGCAATTTAAGTTTCCAAAAATTTAAATTTAATTCGTTGCTTTCTTTGTTTCACATAAAATGAAAACTTTTTTTTCTTTCAACTTTATGTTACTAAAATGACGTTATTTTTTCCAAGTAATATTACGTTATTCCCATAAAATTACAACTTTGTCTTGTTAGATTACTGCTGATTTTTCCATTTTTGCTGTGTGTTTTTTTTTTTGTAAAATTATATCTGTAGAATGTGCACTTAAAAAAACAGTTGCGGACTAGAAATGGCCCCAGAGCCGCAGTTTGGACACCCCTGTTTTACACAATTGTATATTAAGTACGAGTATATATATACACACACACACACACATATATATATATATATATATATATATATATATATATATACTGTATACTGTATATATAATTCCCGCCCACTTCGACGACCCTGAATAGATGTTTGACGTGCGCATGGCTCAGATGAGTACACCGGAAGTCTTCTGCTGCGTGTCTCAGTCACGTGACTCGCTGCAGCTTGTTGCTGTCGTCGTTGAGACGCCACCATTAATATTCGCCATTGGAATTAATTGACGACATCCTCCCGCGTGTTCGAGGTTGGTACATAATCAATCTGTCCACACAAAAATGTCGGCTGTAATTCGATATCTGAACGTGAGCAACGCGCCTCCAAGCCGCCAGTGGTTTAATGTTAGCCAAGCTAATGCTAGCAATATGCTAGCAGTCACGCTACGGAAACATTCGTCTTTTAAATGTTCTTCATCATGGTCCGTTGTTTGCCCTATTTAGCTGTACCCCGTAATAATAATTCTTATTGACAAGGTCGGGTATATTTGAGTTTCCACACCAAGATAATAGCTTTGATGGCGACGGGCTAGCCGTAAGCTACAGTTAGCGGGCCTTTCTTCAGCTTGTGGTGATTGACGTCAGCAGCCATCTTTCTTTAAAAATAACGCTCTCACTGGAAGGAAAGCGACACTCCACACCAGAAGGACATAACAAGACTATTTCCATGCTCAACCGGTTAAACGAATGCTCAGTTTTGTTTGAAGCGTGTCAGTTGAACTCATTGTTTTCTTGTTACAATAATGTCTGCAGAAAATGTGGGATGGACCAGGGCAAGGACCAAGAGGAAGACCTCCATTTAGGTAATTACTATCATCCCTCTTTGGTGTTTTGTAATGATTTCCACATCTTACCGGTTACTCATCAGCCAAGGATCTTGATCATTATCCTCTTTCATGCACTGCCTGGCGAAAGAAGAAGTTAGCACCCGCATTTAACTACCGGTAAATACTACCGGGTGTCACAAGAGGAGACATACACAAGATTGAGTCTACGAGAAGGAGATGAAATGAGATTTTAACATTACTTTAAGAAAACTATATTGATTTTTTTTTTTAAATCTAAGAAGAAACAAAAAAAAAACGAAAAAGAAACATTGTCAGGGAAGCAGAAGACAAACATGTACAAATTGTGTTTTTTGGTTGTTTTTTTTTTTACAGTGGTGCATGTGCGGTGTGCATTTTACCTGAAATATCACCATTCATCCATCCATCCACCAATATTTTTTTTCTGCTTTTCAGAAATTAAATGACTAAATACCAATATATTGTCATATTTTTTCATTGTACTTTTCTTAAAGGAAAAGTGCACTTTGTTTGGAATTTTGCCCATCGTTCACAATCCTTATGTGAGACACGAACACACATCTTTCTCTTTTCTGTGCATTCTTAAGATATAAAAACAGCTAAAAAGAGACAGCTAATTAATGCATGTAAGGGGATAGACCTATTCTGCCTATAAAGCCTTCTGAAAAAAACTCCAAAAAGCACCAACAACACCCATTTACATAATGTGACCTGCATATTAACCAAGCTACAGCAACATTATTATTATTGTTATTAACATTGCTATGCCCAAGAACTACGTTACTGGCGTAGTGAAACCTCGTCACACCACACTGGCTAGCTACGAGCTGGCTAGCGACTAGCTTCACTACACACTCGCTCGCAATGCCTCAGGCCACTAACAAAAGGTAACGCTACATATTGGAGCTGCCGCCACTGCTGCTGTGGTTTTGATTTTGGAAAAGTTAACGCTAGGTGTAGCATTCCTTTCTATCTTGCTATGTGAAATCAATGCTCCCAGGAAGGAAGTTCCACAAATGCTTAAAATGAGCAAAATACTTGAAGTATTACATGTTATCATGAATGTACCTGTTACTACGTGCTCACAGCGTGGATATAAAACCATAAACCTGTTGGAGATTTTTTGGTGTGTTTTTAATAGCAGGCTTTCTAGGTTAATCCATTACGTGCATTAATTACATGCCCATTTTTAGCTGTTTTTACATCTTTAGAACACACACCTCACGCGTGTGGCATTAATAGGTTTGGTACACTTCCCCTCCTTCGGTACGATTAGAAGAGGCGGGCCAGTGAACGGCACAATTTCATGCACATGCACGCACACAATGTAGCTGAGTCATAGAATGACTGTAGCTCAATTTTAATTAATGGGGTCGCTCATGTCGCAAGTAATAAATGACAGCCACCACCTTTCACAATAGAAATAATCAAAACGATTTCAAATAGAAAAATTCACAAGGACGTTGATGCTCTTTTGTCCAATTAATTGTGATCATCTCAATTACAGGGGTAATCATCACGGCGACATGTTTGGAAGAGATCGACCCATGCCTGATTTTAGGGGTCGAGAAGGGATGATGGGTCCCATGGGCCACATGGGTCCAAGACCTCTAGATCTACCACCAATGGACATGAGGAGGATGGAAGGTCCACCATTAAGTTGCCATGACATGGATCCGCGTGATGTGCGTGGGAGAGAACCACACAGAGATTACTACAGACCTGATCATGGGCCAGATTTCAGCTTCCGAGGGCAGTATGATGGTGATGTCGGGGACAATACGATGAATGCACCAGGCTTCTATGGACCTAGCAGGAACTCTGCTGATATGGGAGGCAGAGATATGCAAAATAGCCGATTTATGGACATGGGAGGCAGGGACACGTTTCCCGATGATATGCCGTGGTTAAATTATCCCAACATGGATGAGAGAAGAGGCTTTCCCATGGAAAGAGTGGATAACAGGCATGTGTATAGGGACACGCGGCCTCCAATGGGCATTGGAGATAACAGTCGTTTTAATATGGACATGTCTCCCCGTGAAAGGAGGATGATGGACTTGGACAGAAGGGGACCGCCACCGTTTAATCAAAGAGGTGGCTTTGATTCCGATATGGATTTTAGGAATCACCCTGCACCTCAGGCTGAATTTGGAGGCAGGGAGCGCTCTCCGTTAAGATTTGGGAATGATGTACCTCCAAAGGACAGGACAAGATCTGACATCCCTGTTGATGCCAGTAAGTTGCAAAGATCAGACTTAACGGGTACAGAACACGTGCCCAGAATGAGAGAGGGCCCGGATTCAAGTGGTAGTCCCCTCATGGACTATCGGAGCGGGGAAGAAATGACTCTTGCAGAGGAATGGAAGAAGCGACAAAAGGATAAAACCCCTTACCCAGGTATGAATAAAAGTACAGAAGGTGCATCTGAGCCTGCCTACCCTTCTGGTTTTAGGAGAGATGTGAACAGTAGAGATCCACCACCATTTGCGGAGAGGGACAGACCGCCTTTTCACTTCCCAGGGAAAGATGTCCACTTCTCACACGGTGGCCACTTTGCTCCAATGGGCAGAGACACCGCTGTACAAGACTCTAGACTCGCAAGAACTCCCCTGCCTGGCACTTCTGTAGGAGAAAATAAGGATAAACACTGGCTGGCAGAAAAGGACTCACAAAGTCCACACAAATCAAAGCTTGGAGAACCATTCCATCTAGACAAAAACATGCCCGCTCATGAGAATGTGAAGCCGAATGATAGTTTTAAAGGACTCAGCAAAGGTGTTCCACACAGTGAATCGCAGACTCGGGGCAAGGTGGAAGAACTGGAGGAGTTCCAAAGCAGCAGCATCGTACAGGCCAGGGATCAAGACTATAGAGACATTGATTACAGGACAGGCTCTGGAAGAAACTTTGAGTATAAACAGGAGGATCTTCAAGCAACACAACTGATTAAAGAGTCCAAACCAGCCATGCCTCTAGAATTCAGTGAATCTGGTTCTAAGGTAAGTCTTTTTTATTTTAATTTTTAAGTGTCCAGAATGTTTCACAACTAACTTCTGATGACTACTTGCATGGAAGGATCAGGATTATAGGAACGCCTCAGTGGAGGACAAAGTGTCCACAACAATATCCATATTTGGTATTCCAAAGACTGCTACGATGGAGCAGGTAATCAAATAAGCTTTGTGTGTAGGCCTGTCATGATGATAAATCAATTAACCGCATGATGAATAAAACAAACTTGACCGTCTTGCTGGCCTCAGTAAATTGACGTGCATGCGTGTGTGTTGGTGCTTGCTAGTGTTACAAGTGAGTGTCATGAGGCATAACAAGCAAGCAAATGCAAATGGGTGATTCTCCTGAAAGGTGTTCCAGCGATAATGCAGTTACTTCCTGGGTCATGAAGCACACATAACGACTACAGTGATTTGAAGCCATAGCCATGTGAAAATGTACTGCAAACATACTGAATAAACTGTGGATTCTCCGATCGATCGGCCACTGATAAATATCGGCTGATTTCCATGACACAGCACATGTTCGACTCATGCCAATTTAAATGGCTATCAACGCAGATCACAAAAGCCAATCACCTGTGGCTTGTACTTCTTCAGCCTATAGCGATCCCTGCATGCAGTGTTGTGCCTTGGGTAGTGGCGTCCTCCCACTTTCCTTCACACTGTGCAGGCGTGCCAAACAAACATGTCTGCCGTGTGAAACTTACCTGCCAACACATGATATGAAAAATATCTTGCAGGGGTAGCACGTTAAAAAGGTTTAGTTTAAAAAGGCATTTGAAGAACAAACTCGTGACGAAGTATGGTGATTTTTGTAGCCTCACGGTGTGATCATCAGTTAAACGGCAGCAAATGCAGCCAAAACACGTATGTGCATGACAGTCAGAAGGTTAAGCAAATAACCTGAAAAATTATTGAATTCATCGGACGAGATGAGCAGCCTTTGTCAGCGGCTCTCTCACTTGGAGCCCACCTATGTTCTACCTGGAAGTCCTGCTATAGCTGCACCAATGTACTCTCACATCCAAAGTCTCCTTAAAGAAGGCGTCTCATCTTCTGGAATTTTCACCAGTGATATCTGTTCTTTTGTAAAATTACGTCAAATATGTTATTTGTCTAAATGTAGGTGATTTTATGCTTCTTTTTCTTGTAGGGGTTTCAAAGTGTAGCACAATGAGTCTCCCTTCAGAGACTATACAGTAATCCCTCATTTATTGTGGTTAGTTGGTTCTAGACCCGACCTAGATAAGTGATTTTTCACAAAGTAGGATTCCTTATTTATAAATTGAATATTTTCCTAGTTAGAGCATAGAAAACCTGTGTACAACCGTCTAAATACGGTTTTAACGTAATTAGAGCCCTCTAGACATGAAATAATACCCCGATAGTTATGTTTACACGCATATTACCTAATATAGTAGACATAATTCAGTTAAATTAAATTTACTTACATAGCGCCAAAGCAACAGTTATCTCATGGCACTTTACACATGAAGGCCACACTCATAAATGACAACAGAGAACCAATTAAAAACCCACGTGAGCAAGCACTTGGCGACGGAGGCAAGGAAAAACTTGAACAGAACCCAGGCACTGTGGGGCGGCCACCTGTCTCGACTGATTGGGTTGGAAAAATAGGGTGTAAGGATAGACAATGAAATAAATAATACAAAACAGTGGAACTTGCGTTTCAGCTGCCGTGATTCCCGAAGTATAAGACCACAGTGTGCACTAAACGCGTTTTGGTGCATTCAAAACATGCACTTTCACCAAACCCTCACAAAACGTTATACCCCATTCAAAGTAAACGGTGTATTCCACACACAATGTTGCTAAAAGACAGTCAAGAAAGTGTATATGCAAATGAGCTGACATCTGCATTGACACACAATGTCAATTTAAGAGTATTTCCGGGTTATTTCTCTGTTCTTTGTCAATATTTAGACAATAACAAAAGCGACACGGATTCAAAATCAGAAATGTATTGCTTTTGATGGGGGGGTACTCGCATTATTCTGAAATATTACATTCATGGAAAAATTGCTCTCAAAGTAATGTTGACAATAATATTGTTTACCGGCAATAATTTGTAGGACAATTATCATCCAGCAAAATTTGTTATCGTGACAGACCTATTTGTGTGTGTGTGTGCGCGTGTCTGTCTGTGTTATTGAAAAGCACATTTTTATAGTTATTTTAAGGTATGCTATTATTACATGTTTTTCTTTGCAGATTCTTGGTGCCTTTACAGTCGAGGATGGGGTGCCTCAGCAAGGGATGAAGATTAAAAGCGTTGTCCCAGGTAATGACTGTTTTTTGAGGAACTGTTTGGGGCACTCGATCGCTTACATGTCCCTCGATATTGCGCTCTTTCAAACCTCTGCACTCTTATTTTTTATTTATTTATTTTTTAAAGTTTTATTTTTTTTACTCTCATGGTTGCTTTTGTTGTCTTTGCCCCGTGTGGTCTCGCTCAGTTACACAGAGGGGCAGGGAGGGGGTCGTCCGTCCATAATGCCATCATTTGCCATGTCTGGGGATGTTGGGCACTTAAAGAATGGCCTGAGAACCTGTGAGGAGAGATTGATTGTGTGTGTCCTTCAGAGACTGTTTATGTAGGTCTTGAAAATGAATGCAAATGTCAACAGATTGATGAGGAGATTGCTCTGTCAGATAAGAGTGAAAGTTGTTGTGGGAATATGAGTCCCGTTTATGAAAGGCTGCTTGTTTTTCCCAAATGTACATTTGATGTAAACCTGAATTCCACATCACTGTGGTAAACACCACACAATGTACTGGAATAAAGGTTTTAACACCTTAGATCTTTATCAAAGAATTTCCTGCAAAACACTTATTAGACTTCAATCATCAGAAGATGGACTAGCATTAGAGCATTAATTAAAATGCCGTTTTTTCCTGAGAAGGTATGTATTGAAAGTTCTTTATTGCTGTTTTACAGAGGAATGTTCATTCATTTCGATGTTTTAACGAACTGCTGTCTTCTGTGTTGTAGCAGATGACCGTGGTTACTGGAATTGACTAACAAAAACCCATCTGTATTTCAAATGCTGTCCCCAGGTTACAGCTACGATACGGCCTATGTGGAGTTTTTAAACCTCGAGGATGCAGTCCACTTCATGGAGTCCAACAAGGTGGCCTATCCTCGTCACACTACCAAGGCCGCTCGCCCATCAGGATTACGAGGGGTCGAGAGGGCAATTTTAGTAGATAGGGGAGGAATGGAACAGGGAAAGGGGGCGGGTTCGCTTTCCAAATTGAATTTCTCTGACTGCAGAGATTGAAGAGTCAGTCTGTGCTGTTTTTTTAAACCCCTATAAATCTCCCCATGTTTTACCAACCATACACGGTAAATTCTAATGGATAAAAATAATTTGTTGAGCTATATTTTGAAAATATAATCTAAAATCACTGTTTATAAAAAATAGAAAACAAGACTTTCAATGGCAATGTGCTATTATTTAACAGCACCTTTCACACTACCTAAACCGACAAAATGATGGGAAGAAGTCAAGTCGCTATGTTCCAGGGTCACAGTTGTAATGGAGTCAGGACGGCGCCCGTGTAAAAGCACTTCCTGCAAAGTGTGTGAAGTTTAAAGGAAAAGTGCACATTTTGGGGAAGTTCCCATCGTCCACAATCCTTCTGAGACATGACATGTACGACATTTTGCTATTTTGTGTGTTCTAAATATATAAGAACAGGTAAAAAGAGGTAATTAATGCACGTAATGGGACACACCTATTCCACCTAGAAAGGCCGCTATTAAAACACCTCCAAAAAGCTCCAGCAAGGTTTTATGGTTTTATATCCATGCTGTGAGCATGTAGTAACAGGTACAATCATGATAACATGTAGTACTTGCAGTATTTTGCTCATTTCAAGCCTGAGAGGAACTTCTTCCTGGGTGCATTGATTTCACACAGCAACATAGAAAGGAACGCTACACCTAGCGTTAACGTTTCCAAACTCAAAAACAGCAGCTTTGGCAGCACCTCAAATATGTAGCGTTACCGTTCGCTAGTGGCCTGAGGCATTGTGAGTGAGTGTTTGGTGAAGCTAGTCGGTAGCCGGCTAGTAGCTAGCCGGTAGGGTGTCACTACGCCGGTAACGTAGTTCTTGGGCGTAACAATGTTAACAATAATAATAACAATGTCGCTTGGTAAATATGCAGGTCACATTATGTAAATGGAGTGGTGTTGGCGCTTTTTGGAGGTTTTTTCAGAAGACTTTATAGACTGAATAGGTGTGTCCCGTTAGGTGCATTCTTAGCCGCCTTTTTTTTTTTTTTTTTTTTTACCTGTTTTTATATCTTAAAACGCACAGAAAAGAGAAAGACGTGCGTGTTCATGTCTCATATAAGGATTGTGGATGATGGGCAAAATTCCCCCAAAAAAGTTCACTTTTCCTTTAAATTTGTGTCTCCCGTCCTTTTGTAGTTGAAAGCAAACGCGGCTGTTGAACAAGTATTTCATGTCACACCAGATTCTGACATGGACGTTACCTGGTATCCAATCATCTGCTAGTGGGATGCTGTGTCGCAGTGTCTCGTATTTCTGGGTTCCGTGTGAAATACAGTCTTCGTAAATGTGGGTTCTACTACTACGGATCTGGTACACCATGTTTGGGACACCTCTGTGAAAGAGGTCGATGACGAGGGTGAAAAGTGTCGACCATCTTTTCCCCCTGGGATGTGTTATTACAGTTGTTGAGCAAATTACAAAAAAACGGGGTTGCCATGGAATCGACTTCAAATTTCAAGAGTGATCTAAGATCGTCATCCAGTAACCCCGTATCTTGTAAGAAGACCACATTTTGCCTGTACTGTATGTTTTTCTTTGGCCACGTCTCTTTGCTGTGGCAGCTATACTTTAGTAGAGGCTGTGTTTGTTAAACTCTTGCATAAGGTGACTTAATAGGAGTAGTAAATATTGTAATCAGAAGCGGCTTCTTTGGCTTATTCGGTGTATTTGGTTGACATAGTCACAGGGTCTGCCACACTGGGTCAGAAGCACCTGAGCTGTGGCTTTATCAATGGATCTCTAGACACCCCAACTTGTCATCTTTTGTAACCACCCTTAAAATCTTATACGAGTGGTTTGTGGAGTATGTGGTTCTCCTAGGGTGTTTCCTAATGTGATGCAGGGCACATTTCTGGTCCAAAGTGATGGTTCTCTGGCATCTGAGATGGATTACCATGCAAGAAATTGCAGGCATCGATGCTTTACTTGGTCACTTGGTAGGTTTCTGTGTACTGCACTGATCAGATCCAGTTTGTATTCTTTGCCTCTATCTTCTTTCTGCTTTCCGTTGGGTCTTAAAACAAATAACTGGCAATTATTTTTGTTTTTTATGTTTATTATTTTTCGTCAGGAACTTGCCATTAGTGAAATCTGACCTTGTGGATTTCAGCTTCTTTGCAGTCAAACATTTTGGCACATGCTGGCTCTCACATCTTAAGAGAAGGGGAAACGCTGTATGAATGCATTACTTTTTTTTGCCTTGTTCCTTTTGCCCTTTGTTCAGTACAAAACACAAACGATATTGTTTAGTTGGTAGCTTCATAATCGTCAACGATCCAAATCGCAACTTTCCGTTTGTCGTGAGAGGAAACTGCTGCTTTATGGTGTAGTTTGACTTTCCATGTTTGACTTGGATTGGAAAGGCTTCCGAATTGGATTCAGAAGCACATTTTGGATGTTGAAGTTGTTCTGTTAGTATTAGTTTGCTGAATCCTCCAACATGAGTCAGGTGAATTTGTGTTAGACCTGATATATGATGGACATGATGCCTGATTGGATGGAAAGTGAACATTCATTTGAAGTTAATAAGCAAGCCAATCTGTCACTTTCTCTCCTTGAATTTGCTGTTTGTGATGGAAAACTGTCTACCTTTGGATTATGAACGGATTGTCAAGACAAATTAATTAAGAGCTTGGTGGTTTCACTCAGTGGACACAACTTGGTATATTAGACGAAGATGGCTCATTTTATGAACTACTACTATACTGACAACCTCAACTTGCAGTTTTAGTTGTAGTTATTACACAGTTTACTCAAGGGGGGGTCTTATTGCCTGTTTTAAGGATGATACTGGATCTTGGCTCAGCATACCACTCTTAAGTATTCCTCCCATGGTGCACTTTGCTTGTCACTGGTATTTTAGACAAGATTTACACTTTTTAAAGAATAATTCTGAATGAATGCGTGTGCTCTTGTTGCAGGGGTCCCTAAAGGTTGGCACTAGAGCTGTCTCCATGAGCTACTCCCATCCAGAAGAGCATGATAGAAGTGTTAATGTAAGTCTAGACTTTCTCTTTTAAAGTACAGTTATCCCTCGTTTATTGCGGTTAATTGGTTCCAGACCCGACCACGAGAAGTGAATTTTTGCAAAGTAGGGTTCAATATTAATAAATGGAATATTTTTGTAGTTATGGCGTAGAAAACCTGTTTACATAATGTTACCGTTTGTAACATTATTAGAGCCCTCTAGATATGAAATAACACCCCTTTACATCTGTATTATCCGATATATTAGATATTCTAAGACAAATAGGACATATTGGACCTAAATAACAGATTCACATGTTAGCGGGTTCTTGTTTCCTGCAGTGGCTATTGCCTCATCAATGTGTTGTAATGATGGCTTTACACTTGTATTACCCAATATAGTAGGCATAATAAGAGCAAATAACTAGGGATGCTCCAATCGGGGTTTTATGCTGCCACTTCCGATGACCATCATCCATGAGTGAAATCGGCTGATACCTGTCACATGTATTAACTGTATATTTTTCAATTCATTTATGATGAGTGTTATTGGCTATTGAATTTGAAGCAAATATTCTTTGAACCTTTGATGAGCTACTCAAAATCAGCTAGCGAGCTAGGCGACCCCTGTGATAGTATCGCCATCATAAGGCTTTATGTTCGTGAAACAACCACACACAAATAGTGTTGGGAGACAAGAAATCAATAGTATCATGCACAATTGTTCAGTGACAAATGTTAGTACGTACCCCATGAAAATAATATCCACTTCTCCTTGGGGCAAAAAATGACCTCCAAACTTTGCATTGCTTGTTTGTTTTAAAAACACAACGTCACTGTGGTAAAAAGTCACATCTAGAGTCTGAAGACCAAAAGCTCGGCGGATAACTCAATGCCGCCAGTGACAGACATTACGGAAACTGGACGATACTAATCGGTGGCTGATTGATCAAAGCATAAATAAGCCATTTAAGACGTAAATAAAACTCCTCCGCATGTGTCACAGTAAATGTGTTCCTTAGGGGACCTTCGTGGCAGGCGGACTGACGTGTGGAGGACAGGAAGTAATGTTGCCATTTCAGAGTTGAGTTTTAGCTTGTTATGTTGTTGGTGTGCCTGTTGTGGCAATCACATCTTGTGCTTGTCTCACCGAACAATTACGGACACCTAGTGGCCAATGTAGAATACTACATTCACGATTAGAACGCTTCTTCTGCCTTGTATTTTAGTTCACTTAAGTCATTTAGCAATTTTTATACTTGAAAATACTTAGTTTAGGCCAAGAATAAGTACAATTTGCTTAAATATGCACTTAAAAAAAGTAATAATAGGCTGTAGTCCACCACGAAACAGCGATCATTTATTAATTAATTAGTGGGGGTGCCATGTAGCGAGGGACGACTGTAGTCTCTTGAATAAATGAGGGCAACGAAGGACCTCCCATGAATGTTGTCCTGACATCCTTCCTGTTATCTAGGAATCCCATCAGACCTTACCTTCACCCCAGCAGCCACAATTGTCCAGACCTGAGCAACCCTTAGAAGAGTCCAGCCTAAATGGGTCCACACCAACAGTCCCCGCTGAGCCTTTACCCCCCACCCAGTGGCAGCGCAACTCTGACCTGACCCCAGAGGCCTGGCAGCAGCAGGTGGACCAGCAGTTTCAACAGCAAGAAAGCGAGAAGCAAGCAGAGTCCTGGGGCAACCATAACACTGCCCAACATAATGCCCATCAGTCTAAATCTGTCTTTAAGGATAGTAAAAGTAAGTATTCTTGTCGTGTCTGTTCTTCATTATCATAGCAGATAAACTACACTTTGCCTTCTTCTTCCTGTAGCCATGATCATAAAAAATATAAAGCCCACCACCACAGTGGAGACTATCCTCAAAGCCTTGGATCCCTTTGCGTATTTGGATGAGAGGAACGTCCGTCTCATCAAGGCCAAGACGCCCGGAGCAAAGTGCTTCTGTTTTGTTGACATGGACTCTCATGAGGTTCGTTCTTCATTCAAATATGTACGCAACTTGATGATGTGGTGCTGCCGGCTTTGTCGGGCCATGGCCTTCAGATTTCACTGGATCAGTTCTCAGCAGAGTGTGAAGCAGCCGGGCAAAGGCAAAGCTCTCAATTTAACAATCGATCTAAGTTCCTATCCTCACCCCTGGTCATGAGCTTTGGGTAGTGGCAGAAAGGAAAATGGGTACAAGCGGCCGAATAGGGTTTCCTCCGAAGGATGATTGGGCTCTCTCCCTTAGAGATTGGGTGAGAAGCCCCGCCATCTGGGAGGATCTCTGAGTGGAGCTATTGCTTCTCCACATTGAAAGGTGCCAAGTGAGGTGGCTCGGGCATCTAATCAGGATGCCTCCCGGACGACTTCTTAGGGAGGTGTTCAGGCCTCGGGGAAAACCGAGGACATGCTGGAGAGACCATATCTCTCAGCTGGCCTGGGAGCACCCCCAGGAGGAGTAAAGTAGGAGAGGGAAGTATGGGTTTCTCTGCTCAGGCTGCTGCCCCCTGACCCAACCCAAGATAGAAAAATGGCGGGATGGTTACATTTTTGTCATTATGGCAGCATTAATCGCTCTTTTTTTTTTTTTTTTTTTTCCCCCACATTGATCCTTCTTTTGTAGCAAGTCACTCGCTTGGTTGATCTCCTCCTGACAAAGCCTGTTCCCCTTTATATCGACGACGTCAGGGTGTATGCTGAGGTTGCCAGACCCCTAAAGAACCAAAAGTAAGTCGTGGTGTTGCATTGTGTGATTTGTGTGAACATTCCTTGACTTGAATTCACGTTGTCTCTCTGTTTCAGTTTCAGACGAGAGCCTGACAAACCAAACAGTTCATCCCCGGGATATCCACCTCCAGCTAGCATGATGGAGGTTGGTTTTGTTATGCATGTAACACAAATTGATAAAAGTGGACCCCTTCAGACTATTTCTCTCTGGCTTTTCAGCAACAGCAGCAGTTGTACCGCCCGCCACCTTTTTTGCAGCCACCTCCTGGAATTCAAGGTTGGACCTTCTCACTCACTCAGCAATTCTTTTGAGCATTTAACATCAAATGATCTTATAATTACCTGTCTTTGTCACCAGCTGGCAGCAGTAATCCACCTGTGTCTACAGACCCCAGTCAGGTAGGGTTGTCAAAGCCAAGCATGCACACTAAGATTGGTTTTCAGTTCAAACAGGACTCTTTTCTTAGCTCAGCGTTTCTCCTAACACCTCATAGGGAATGGGCTACGACACAAGCCAAACTCTGGATCCGTCCTACCATGCAGCTGGAGCTCATCTGGCTGCAGATTCCACAGCCAGCCTAGACCAGTCACAGAGCTTTATGTATGGTAAGAACACCTATTGCACATTCAGCATTACTTTGTACGTGGCAACCCACTCAAGTTGATGCAAACATTCTTGTAGTAATGTGCAAGCCATGAACGATTCATTTGAAACTGTCATTTACTGTGTCAATTATTTATTTATGGCACACCTGAAAAGCGTGAAGACTAGTTTACACACTGTTTGCATTCTGTTTACGCATAAATTACACACTTGCCATGCAATTTGTGACCAAAAATGGTGCGCATTGGCACGAAATTACCACGCTCCCACACGACTTAGTCACACCTTGTCAAGTACTGTTTTTGTGTAGTGCACGACATTAGTACACGTAACACGCATTGTTGCCACATGGATATGTATTGTCACCACCATCACTTCCCGCATCAGTGAAGCAGTCGTGGCATTATTTGGTCAGGCTGTGTCCCGCGTGACGCCACGCAACAGCAGGCATCACCCCGTAGCTTCATTAATTTCTCTATTTGCAAAGGACCTACAACATGTTGAACTCGAGAAGAAGCTCATGCAAAAAAGAAAGGTAAGTGTATTTTCTCGCAGCTGCAGGTAGAAACTGCAAAGAGCAGGAAAAAAAAGAGCAAAACGGACAGTGTGGGAGAGGGAATTGCTTACGAGAAGACATCGCTTTGGGTGTTATGATTAGTTATTGACAGAAAATCACAAGGAAGATCCAAGAGGCTACAGAAATTGAGAATTCCCCCTGACGAGGCAAAGAGTTGGTGGAAAAGTTAACCCATTCATGTTAATGATTTGCAGAGGTGTGCTTTGATACTCACCGCCACCATTGTTCGCACATAGGCTACGGTGCGTTCATGGAAATTATGCATTCCACAATTTTTTTTACATTTTTCTAATTTTCTTTGCACACTTGGCATGCAGCCCCTGCACAGTTTACACCTTCTTCACACCTGTTCACCGCCAATTTACTCATTGGCACACAAAGTTGCGTACTACTGCAGGGACAAAATGGTGCAAGCATAAACGCCGCTTTATTCACCCCTGCTACCACTAGCTAAATAAAAAACTACCGCCATTTGTAAAAAGTTGTTAGTCCAGTGGGACTGACCAGTTCACTTCAGCGAGTGACTCATTAGATCTGGAGTCAGCAAAAGGAATGCAGTTCCCCATCCCTGCATTCCTGACCATTGTGCATGTGTGTGGAGTTGGTGATTTTACTCATGGAGAGACCTCATCTGTCTGTCAGATGCTGACACCCCAGATATGTCAAACTACCTGTACGACTCCACATCAGGCTTCTATTACGACCCTGAGACCACCCTGTACTTTGATCCTGGCTCCAGGGTGAGTGTACTGGATCACAGTGTGTATGGAATAACCCAGCCGTTCCAATGGCTAGTTAACAATTGTTTGTACAGTACTTCTACAATGCTCAAAACCAAGAGTACCTCTACTGGGATGCGGCAGCTAAGATGTATGTCCCGGTGCCTGGGGGGACCCCCGCGGAGAACCAGCCTGTGGCGATGACCGCCGAGGACCAGGCCATTCTCTCTAACCCTGCCGCAGACGCGCCTCTGGACATGAAGAAACCATCAGCACCTCCATTTCCCACCACGGCTCCTCCGCAAGCACTCATCTCCAACGCCAGTGTCAATCAAGAGGCCGTCCCGAGTTCAACCCCATCTTCGGACAAGAAAGAAGACGACGAGTCCGCTAGAAAAGACAAAGACAACAAGGAAGAGAGGCCGAAAAGTCTTGCTGCTGTCAAGGTTGTTCTTTGATTGTGTACCATAAAAGACGCACTAATGCATGCAGAGAAGGAAGTCAAGTAATGTCTGTTGTTTTGCAGATCATGAAAGACATGGAGCGCTGGGCAAAGATCCAGAACCGCCAAAAGGAAGGCGTCCGCGCCCCGTCTCCTTTGCTGAAAAGCGGAGAGGAAGACGATCGGAGACAATCCAAGT
Source organism: Dunckerocampus dactyliophorus (assembly GCF_027744805.1). Taxonomy (NCBI): domain Eukaryota; kingdom Metazoa; phylum Chordata; class Actinopteri; order Syngnathiformes; family Syngnathidae; genus Dunckerocampus; species Dunckerocampus dactyliophorus. The sequence goes on from NC_072826.1 coordinate 4,335,213, forward strand.
CCGCAGACGCCGGTTTTGCAATTTTTGAGAGGAAGGTGAGTGTGCACACATTACATACATCTCGGTCTTAAGAAGCAGAAAGTTATCTGTATCGGTTTGAAAAAAAAAAAAAAGATATCATGCATCTCTAAAAATAATTGTGCAAATACACATTTATTCACAAAAGATTAGTGAAAATTGAGTTTTCCTTTGCTCAAATATTAATGTTCAACTCTCCTCGTGCACCACCGGAGAGTGCAAGTCACATGTTCCAAGCGAAACCACGATGGTAAGCCCAGGCAGTACTTGCAACGCTAAATCTTATTTGAGGCGGTACTTGGTGTAAAAAAGTTAAAGAACCAGATGCACACAGCTAATTTGTAAAAATTTTCATTGCATGGTATAACTGCTGTTTTACCATGCACATGACAATAAAACTCCTCTCTCTCTTGAATCTTGAATCTCTTGAAAAGTGCACTGTTGTTACGCATTCACAGAACTCAGCTGGTGAGGATCTCTTTAAAAAGCCTCTCGCGCCACCTAAAAAAGAGTCAAAGGTAAGCACTTCAATGTCATCTTTAACTGACCACACACAAACACACATTCACTGAGCAGCATAAACACTGATCAAATGCAATGGCAGCTTTGTAAAGATGTTCTATTAATAGCGATGTCTGCATCGTCTTTCTTCCCGCCTCAGCGGCCAATGGGCTCCTTGGGCATGTTGGCGTCAGACTACGCTGCCGGGAGCGACGAAGAGGTGGAGGAGGACAAGGAGGACGTCGCAAAGAGCGGCCAGGCCAAGCAGTGTGAGGACAAAGAGGACAAGCTGACAGACTGGAAGAAGATGGCCTGTTTGCTGTGCAGGAGACAGTTCCCCAACAAGGACGCTCTCATACGCCACCAACAGCTCTCTGACCTTCACAAGGTACTCGCTGCCGTTCTCCAGAAGTACGTATATCCATCTGGAATATCCTTTCATGCTTGTTTGTCTCTCTCAGCAAAATATGGAGATCCACCTGAAGATCAAGAGGTCAAAGAAGGAGCTGGAGGCACTAGAGAACCAGGAAAAAGAAGTAAGTCAAATGAACAAAGTGGATGTGTGCGTGTGTGTAGCCCGTTCCTAAAAGATGAGTCAAACATTTTCCACACAGCTGAGTAGCAGAGAAAGTGTCAGGTCACCGGAACAGAAGAAGAGGAAACACCATCACCACCACCAGCAGCAGCAACAGCAACAGTCACAGCATCATAACACCTGGGCTGGAGGATCCAGGTACAACCATCAGCACCTAACCTCTAACCTCTAATGCAGAGGTGGCCAAACTTTTTCCAACCAGGGCCACATACAGTTTTTTTTTGTTGTTTTTTTTTTTGTTTTGTTTTTTTTTTTTTTACATTCTTCTTAAACAATACATTTTCTTCTCGTAATATATTCACTTTATTCCCATAATATAGTTTTCCCCAACCTAATTTTGTTACAGCTATAAAGCATATTTTCTGTAATATTTCAACTTTATGCTACTAAAATGACGTTATTTTTCCTCATAGTATTACGAGTTTGTCCTCGTAGAATTGAGACTTCTCTCCTCGTTAGAATAAGACTTTTATTCACGTAAAATTACAGCTGTTTTTCCATTTCTGTTTTTTAATTTGCCAAATATTTCAACTTTCTTCAGTAATCTTCATAAATATTCTTGACGTTATCCCTATAACATTATAACTTTTCCCCACCTAATTTTACAAAAAAATGTTTTGTTTGCTTCTAATAATATTACGACTTAAAAAAAAGTTCTTTATTTCAAGTCTATTCTACTAAAATGACATTCTTCTGTGTAGTACAATTGAGCTTGTTCTTGTAAAATTGCAACTTTTTTCTCTCGTTAGGATACGACTTTATTCTTGTACAATTTCAGCATTTTTTTGTTCATTTTTACTCTCACTTGCAAATGATCTTCTCATCATATTATGACTTTATTCTCATCATACATATGTTGACCATATTCCTATAATCTAACTTTTTTCCCCAACCCAATATTCCCCAAAAATACAACTTTATTTTGTTTTGTTTCCTGCAATATAAATAAAATGCCTTTTTTCTTTAATATTACAACTTCATGCTACTAAAATTACATTTTTCCTCAAAATATTCCAAGTTTATTATTGTTCAAATTGCGACTTTTTGTCTTGTTAGAATATTTAAATATTTATACATAATAAAATTAATTCATTTTAATATTTTGACTTCATTCTTGTAAAATTACTGCAAATTTTTCAATTTTTGCTGATGTTGGGATTTTTTTAGTTTTCTTTTTAAATTATATTTTTTAGAATAAGTGGAATGTGATTTTTTTTCTCTTAGTATTTTGACTTTATTCTTGTGAAATTACAGCCATTTTTTCAATTTTTGCTGTTTTTTTTAATTTTTTTAAATGATGCTACTAAACCATTGATGTTACTACCATTTTTCCTGTAAAATGATGACTTTTTCTTGTTGGCTTCAACTTTTTTCTCGTAATATTCAGACTTTATTCCTTGTAAAATTACTGCATATTTTATTGTAGTTTTCTTGTTAAAATGATATTTTTCGAATGGGCTGCGGGCCAATAAAAAGACAGGCACTTAGGGCACCCCTGCTCTAACACAACGTCCGCCTTGTTTATAAATTTGTAGTGTTTCACGTTGACCGCTTTGTCCTCAGGGAGACGAGTAAAGTCGGCGAGAGGCCCGGTTTAGGCTCTGAAGCTCCGCCTGTGAGTGTCACGCTTTTATTCTGACATTTACGTGGTTAATATCATGAGTTGTTGTCATGTTGTTCTTGGTTTTCCACAGCGACGTCAGAAGAAAGAGCACGCGGCTTGGGACCACGCCACCTACAAGCAAGCGGTGCGCAAAGCCATGTTTGCACGCTTTAAGGAACTGGAGTGAAATCAGTTTGATCGTGATGTAACCAGAACACACACGGACGCTGCAGAGGAGCCTTGATGTCGTATCTTGGGCGGTATTCATTTGGCCATTATTCATGTACTTTAAGAAACACTTTGATTTGTCTTACTTGGAAAAAAATGTCCAAGCTCGCTGGCCACGGTTAAAGTTTGTTTTAAAGCTTCAACTTTTTTGGGTTTTTAATTTTGTCATTTTTGTGTGAATGTTGTGTCATTGGCACATTTTTTCATAAAAAAAAAAAAAAAAAGATATGAGCTAAACGTGTTTTGCTTGTTTGCTTGCTTGTCTGTGTCAAACTACGAGTACACGCATTTGTCCACAAGGGGGCAGCATGACCCAATGATTGGCTTCCATTGACGATCATTCTGCATTTAAACAGGGGCGTCAAAGCGGGTTTCACTGTGGGCCACGTTGCAGTCATGGCGAACCTCAGAGGGCCACCTGTTAATGTCAAACCATACTCATTTTCAAGCAGTTTTACCAATGAAACACAGTGTTTGAATGTACAGTACACGAGCATAGAATGTTTTACTATTGCAACACTACTAACCTAACACCACATGATAGCATGACACATTTCATTATTAGCATTTTCACTTTGTGTTTTACCAACAAACTTCCCATTGAAAGAAGTCAATGTGCCAAGTGGACAACTATTACATAATTCACTTTTTAATTTGGATTTGACAGCAACAAGAATAAGACGGATACATTTAGCAAGAAAGATGGATCTTTGTGATTTCAAAAAAATATGTTTTAGAAATATTTATTTTTAATTAAGAATCAATATAACCTAAAAGGTAAAAGAATAAAATTAAAATATATAAATATTGTTTACAAATATATAAATATAACAAAATAAAAAAAATTGTTTTAAAAAAATTAAAAATCAAAAATTTTACTTAAAAGGTGAAAATAAAATGAGATGTAATTTTATTTTATTTTTTTACAAATATATGAATATAAAGTTAAAAAGATAAAAGTTACACAAAATAGATATAAAAAATATAAATATAAAGTGAAATAAAATAAAAAAAATCTAAATATTTTTTAATTAAATATAACTTAAAAGCTGAAAAAAATATTGTTTAAAAATATATTAATATATTTTAAAAAGTAAAAAATGTAAAATATATAAAAATATTTAGAAAAATAGACAATTGAAAATATATTTTAAAATTTTTAATTTATTATAAAATTATCAAATATTAAGAACATATTTTTTAAAAGTAAAAAAAATCAAAAATATAACTTTAAAAAAGTAAATCAATAATACAATAAAAATTTAGAAATATATATATTTTTAAAATATTAAAGTAATTTAAAAAAATCTTTTTGGTTTGCATTATTTGCAGGCTTTTGCAGGTCACATAAAACCATAAGGTGGCACCCGGGCCTCGAGTTTGGCACCTGATGTTCCAGAAGCATTCAGTAAATTCACCAGTTCAGGAAAAGCCAAGCACTGCTTCCACCGCTTGTGGTACGCAGGCAGCATCAGCGCTACACAGGACGTTAAATACATCCCGCATGTACTGTGCGTGTACTGTATACTGTATTTCAATGATACAGTACATGAAATGTGTCACAAATAAACTTGTTGGATACACAATGAGGCTTAACTGTGAAAATATACAGTATGTAGCGTGGATGTTCCCTTCTCACCGCAGGACATGAAAAGACGTCTTTACTCTGACCTTTTAGTGCCGGGAAGGAGGTTCACTGCTTGGAGGCGAGGGCGTGTGTTTGCACGTCACTGGAGAACTGCAGTCAATGACAAAACGCTGTGTGTGTGTGTGTGTGTGTGTGTGTGTGTGTGGTGGGTGACCTTACACAGAACCGCCTGAAGACATGAGGACACTTGATTAGGTACATGTGCACAATGAGCTCCGATGCCTGTACAAAGATAACGATGCTCAGTGTTTAGGAGGAGAGGTGTTCATGTAACACGCTGGGTGTTGTTTATTAGCTGTGAAGGTGTACCGAATACTGTACTGTCTTTGTGCTCATTATGGGGGCTCTTTTCATGCGCTACAGTGAAAGTGTTTGGCTAAAGTATGGAAAAGAAATGTTTTCTCAGTAAACGTCACCATCTGAGCATTTAGCGTTAATGCAGGGGTGTCCCGACTTTCTCCAGCGAGGGCCACACAGTGAGAAATGAAAGAAAGCAACTTTGCCGCTTTGACATTTTGTAAATAGACCGCATGCGAGGAAGTTGTACAGTATGTGTTTCACATCTCAGCTTTGTGGTAGACAGAAGGTGAAAAAGCACATTATCAGTAACAACTTCACTCTGTGATCTTTTGTTTCTACATCTTTGCCACCACCCCCCCCCCCCCCCCCCCAACTTTCTTCTTAAATAATCTTTGTCAATTTTCTTCTCGTAATATTTAGATTTTATTCTCATAATATTTTGTCCTCATTCCCATAACATTGTAACTTTTTCCACAACCACATTTTTTCAAAATTGCAACTTTAGTTAGACTTGAGTTTTTTCTTTAATATTTCAACTCTGTGCGACTAAAATGACATTATTTTTCCTTTTTTACATGTTTAATCTTGTAAAATTGCAACTTTTTTCTACTAATATTTTGACTTTATTCTTGTAAAATGACAATTGTTTTTTTACATTTCTGTTTTTTATTTCCAACTTTTCTCAACTTGCGACTTTTTTCTTCTAATATTTTGACTTTATTTTTGTAAAATTGTTTTTTTTTTTACATTTTCAAACTTTTTAAACTTTCTTGTAAATTTTCTTGTAATTATGACATCATTCTCATAATATTTTGACTTTCTAATTATTATAAAATTACAATTTTGTTTGTCATAATGTTACGACTTCTAAAAAATAACCTCTTCTGTCTTGAATATTTCAACTTTATGCTACTAAAATGACATATTTCCTTATAATGCTACAACATTATTCTCGTAAAAGTACGACTTGCAACTTTGTTCTTGTAATATTTTGACTTTATTCTCGTAAAATTATAGCTGGTATTTTCCATTTCTGTTGTTTTTTTCCAACTATTTTCTATTTCTTCTTCTTGTAATTACGACTTTATTCCCGTAATATTTTGACTTTATTCTCGTAACGTAACTTTTTGCTGCAACCTCATGTTCCACAAGTGACAGCTTTTTTATTATTAGAAAATCTGAATTTTGTGTGTTTCTCAAAGTATTACAACTTTTAAAAAAATAACATCTTTTTTCTGTAATATTTCAACCTAATGCGACTAAAATGACATCATTTTCCTACTAATATTACTAGTTTATTCTTGTATGATTGCAACTTTTTTCTTCTACTGTTTTGACTTTATTCTTGTAAAATTATAGCCCTTTTTTCCATTTGTGCCTCAATCACGGCCCTCAAACTGTGGTCGGAGTGCCACTGGAGGTACGCAGGAACACCAGAGATTTAAAAAAAATTTAAAAAAAAAATAAAAGAGTGGTTCCCCATATCCACACTTTTTATTGATATTGATTTCATCCTCCAAAAATGGACAGTTTTTTCCGCAGCTCCTTCATCCGTTGAGCGTAACGCTGTAATAATGTATAAACGTGTGCTAATGAAGCATAAAATGTACAGCGTAGCAACATAACATAACGTCCGCGTGCAAGATGGCGGCACTCGCTTCTCCGGGCGACTTTCTTACATTCCGGCCTCAAAGCTTGCAGCAAGGCGAACGTTAAAGTGGATGCACATCTACTGTACATGTACTGTACTTGTACTGTACATGTACATGTACTGTACATGTACAGTACATGTGCAGTACATGTACATTTACTGCACATGTACTGTACATGTACTGTACATGTACACTACATGTACTGCACATGTACTGTACATGTACTGTACATGTACTGCACATGTACTGCACATGTACTGCACATGTACTGCACATGTACTGCACATGCATGATGATAAGTCGCGGAGGCACGTGGAGACGTGGTTTGGAGACACGCCTCCAGAAAAAGGCTCAGCAGGAAACTGGAGCAGCCGGTCTCCTCCATGCGGCCGTGAAAGAAAGAAAGTGTTTGCAAGGATGAAGACGTCATCGCCACAGTTTGATGAGAGACTTGTTTACGTAAAATAAGCATCTGTAGGTCACCTTGTGGCGTGGCCACAAAGCGACGCAGATTTGCATAGAAATGGACTCTTTATCGTCCGCGTTTATCCACGTGGATTTAGCCCGCATGTTCCAGACTTCAAAGTCAATCACTGCTGGGACGAATACGCTCCTCCTTTTTTCCCGTTCGACTGGTTACGACCATCGCCGTCGTCACCATCATGTCTCCAACGTCACACACAAAAGTTGGACGGTTTGGATTTCACCCAACGTTTTTGCTTCCAAAGGCAGCCCGTAAAAATGTCACGCACGGCTCACACCTCCCCCTCCGAAGCCTTCTGCTAGATTGACCTTGATGTTCTCTTATTTTGTACAATTCCTACACTTGTCCTGAAAATTTCACATTTTTCTAAAAAAAAAAAAAACCCTCACTACTTTGTTTGAAATTCATTTTTTCTTGTATTTTGTTCTTTTTGGTGTAAAATTGCTACATTTATTGCTACATCTAGTCTAGTAATATTCAGATTTTTTTCTAGTATTTTTTTGTCTTTGTTTGTGTAAAATTGCTACATTTATTCTCGTAATATTATGATTTTTTTCTAGTATTTTTTTTCTTTTTGGTGTAAAATTGCTGCATTTATTGCTACATCAAGTCTAGTAATATTAAGATTTTTTTCTAGTATTTTTTTGTCTTTGTTTGTGTAAAATTGCTGCATTTATTCTCATAATATTGTGATTTTTTTTGAGTATTTTTCTTTCTTTGTGTAAAATTGCTACATTTATTCAAATATTACGACTTTTTCTTGTGTTTATTTGTGTAAAATTGCTACATTTCTTCGAGTAATATTATGTTTTTTCTGGCTTTGGTAACAAGAAAAATGAGAATAAATAAATTACAAGTTTATCCTCAAATTTAGTCATTCCAAAAAAAACAAAAAACGCAACTTTGAGTAAAATTTGATTTAATATTCACTGTCTTTAAAATATGTCGTTTTGTTTCTTGTAATGTTATGACTTTATTCTTGTAAGCATAGGACTTTTTTTTCTATGTAAAATAATATCTTCTTGTAAATTATACATTTTCTTCAAAATGACAACTTTATTCATTTTCTGGCTTTGGTGACAAGAAAAATGACAATAAATGACACCTTTATCTTCATTTTTTTCTTGTAATATTACTACTTTATTCATGTAAAATTCCTACTTTTTTCTTGAAAGTTCTCCAAAAATTACTTTTTTTTTCAACAAAAAAAACCACAACAATTTTTGTAAAATGTCTTTTATTTCTTGCAATATTATGACTTTATTACCTCCTTGGCCTTGCCTATTATTCACGGAATGAAGCGTTGAATATGAAGCGTGTCGTGAGCACCGGTGCAGGAACAAGATGGTGAGTGCAGGTGTGAGGTTTGCATCGCATGATTATTATTCTTACCTTCATGACTTTTCCATGCTGTTGCCAGTAAAGCTGTCAACATGGCGGCCTGTGGGAACGTGTGCGACGGCTTCTCCATGATCGCCAGGCTTTATTACCGTCATCATTGCAGGTTATCGGAAGCGGAAGGTTCTGATCTGACCACTAATCTATGCGCCACATGCTGGCTTTGCTCTGTCATTGCATGCAAGTCCATGATATGCATCACAATAAGCACGTTTTCTTCTTTCTTTTGCTCTGAAGTTTCATCGTAAATCCTACAATCCATCCATCCTGCTGATGGTCTCCTGCCACTTTGGTGTTTTCTAATTTATGTTCATTTCAAGAAACAAATGCATCTCAGCTTTGTGATATTCAGGACGCTAAGCGAAAAGGCCTATTATGAGTATGAGCTTCGCTGTTTTTTCCCTCCATTTTTTGCTGTTTAAAAAAAAAAAAATCCACATATTTAAACTTTCTTTTAAAATAATCTTAATCATTTTTCTCCTCGTAATATTCTGACTTTATTGTCAGAGTATTTTGGCTTCATTACCAAAATATTAGAACTTTTTCCACAACCTAATTTTCCAAAAATGACAACTTTATTTTGTTTGATTTTTCATAATATTACAACATTAAAAAATTCTTAAATTTTTCAACTCTATGCAAGTAAAATTATATTATTTTAATTTCCTCACAGTATTCAGAGTTTATTCTTGTAAAATTGCTACTTTTTTCTCCTGTTTGGACTTTATTCTCGTAAAATCACAGTTGTTTTTTCTCATTTCTGCAGTTTTTTTAAAAATTATCTTCAACAATCTTCGTAATTTTCTCCTTGTAATATTAGGACTTTATTCTCTTTTTCCCCCCATTTTTGATGTTTTTTCCCCCCAAATATTTCAACTTTCTTTTTAAATAATGGTCGTCACTTTTCTCCTCGGAACTTTATGACTTTACTGTCATAATATTTTGGCTTTATTCCCATAATATAACTGTTTTCCCAGCTTCATTTTCCAAAAATGATAACTTTTTTAAAAAGATTTTTTTCTTTTTGTCAACTTTATGAAACTAAAATTACATTTTTTTTTTGTCGTGATGTGTTGTCGCTCTGCTGCCGCCTGCTGTCTGTCTGTTGTAGCGCACGCTGCCTTGATGAGGCGGGGCTGGCGTCACACGCACACGTTAGCCATCATCCGCTGATGACCTACCTGCTCTCAAGGTGTGTGAAGGCAGCACTCCGGTGCCAGATTGTTCTCTGCTCTACGCCTGCAACCTGCGCCAAACCCGCCTTCCTGTTTCGCTGCTTGCCTTCTGTTTTCGCTCTACTCGTTGGTTGTGAGCAGTTTTGATTTTGTCATTCAGCGTTATCCTCCGCTGGTCGTCCAGTAGGCTGCTAGCCGTTCTCCTGCGTTTGTTTCGGCAGCGTTTTCCGTTCTTTAGTGTACGTTTTTCCCCTGCAGCAGCTTTTTGCTGGCAGTGATTTTTAGTTTGTATTTTTGTGGCTTTGCCTCTGTTGTCTGTTTTTCGGACTCTACTACTTTTGTTGTACTGCACGTTCACACGAAAAAGACAAAAAAAAATAAAGTCGAAAATAAAGAATAAAGTCGTACATTTTTACGAGAAAAATGACGTAAATTTATGAGAAAAAAGTCATAATATGAGAATAAAGTCGTAATATTAAGAGAAAGTCGAAAGTTCACAAGGAAAACAATCTTAAATTTATGAGAAAAAAGTTGTAAATTTACGAGAAAAAATGTAACTTTTTGAGAAAAATGCATGCATTGGAGAGAAAAGTTGTAAATTTACAAGAAAAAAGTCGTAATACGAGAAAAAAGTAATACTTTTACGAGAAAAAAGTTGTAAATTTACGAGAGAAAAAGTCGGAAATTTATGAAAAAAATAAAACACAAGATAAAAAGTCATAAATTTACAAGAAAAAAATTTGTAATATTAACTTTGCCTAAGGCCAAAGGTCACATAAAAAAAGTCGTAATACGAGAAAAAAGTAATACTTTTATGAGAAAAAAGTTGTAAATTTACGAGAGAAAAAGTCGGAAATTTATGAAAAAAATAAAACACAAGGTAAAAAGTCATAAATTTACAAGAAAAAAATTTGTAATATTAACTTTGCCTAAGGCCAAAGGTCACATAAATCCTCTCTTGTCATAGCTGTCCCAGGTAATGCCTGTTACACGGATTATTAAAATCTGAGATTTCGACAAAAAGTCATAATATTATGGAAATAAAGTCGTAAATTTACCCCGCCCCCTCCACACGCCCAACGCAAAGGTCACATAAGTCCCCCCCTTTTCACAGCTGCCTCAGGCAACTTTTTTTCAGTTATGAGTAATATTACGAATTTTTTCTCATAATTTAATGACTTTTTTCTTGTAAATTTTTGACTTTTTCTCTCATAAATTTACAACTTTTTTCTCGTAATATTATGACTTTTTTCTTGTAAATTTACAAATTTATTTTCGTAAATTTGCAACTTTATTCTCATAAATGTACAACTTGTTTTCTCATAAATTTACTTTTTTTTTTGTAAATTTACACGTTTTTTTCTCATAAATTTGCGACTTTTTTTCTCTTAAATGTACAAGTTTTTTCTTGTAAATGTACAACTTTATTCTCAAAATCTCCGATTTTGTTCCCGTGTGTGGCCCCAATACTCCGTCATATTGATTCATCTATGACAGCAGTATGACCAGTGTGTTTTATGAAGTGAGTACTTTCATTTTCTTATTGTTTTTTTCTCACTTTTCTTGGTGTCATGAGCACTTTAAAATGGTTAGCATCGATTCTCGGAACGAGAAGGAGAAGAAGCCTCCATCAGCTGTGAGTGGATCCAAGAAAGCCTTAAAAAAAAATCACATTTGAATGAAATTGCAGTTTTGTGGTTTGCTCTGCTTAAGTTAACATTTGGAGCGGCGGCTTCTTCATCTGCTGGATGCTTTTAATCACAACCAAGCGTTCTGTACTGGAGGCATGACGTCATGCGGCAATCAGCTTTGCAGTGGACGCGCTTGGACACATGCTAACACTTTTGTCCCTGAACATGCTTCGTCAGCGACACCTGCACCAATACAAAATAACAACTCTACACTACTCATCTTTGATTGACACTGCCAGAGAGCAGTCGTTGAACGTATCTTCACCGATCACATGCTTCATAAGGAGCTGTGAAAAGTGACCAAATGTGCCTCCAAAGAGCTTAAGTGACGAAATTCACAGCGTCTACCTTACAGGTCAGAAATATATCTTCCTTGATGGATGCGGCCCCCGGAGTGTGCAGCTCCTCTCAGGTCCCAGCGTCGGACGGCACAGAGGGGGCTCACGTGGACCACATCTGGACCCCATCAAGCCGTGAAGGGGAAGGGGATGGGGGGTGTGGGGGCGTGAAAGAGCCTTGCACGAATCACAAGGAGGAAATGAAGGCAGCGAAGGTGTGACACCTGGATAAGACAGCATCGCTTCGCCTCCCACTTCATTTACTATTTAACCTCATCCAGATGAGAGCTCCGCTAACTGTGGGAAATGACATCCACGGCACGGAAGTCCATTTTCCTGTACTTCATATCATACTAGAACATTTCTTTCGGGGGTCTTCAGACCCCCTGCACGTTTACACTTTAACAAACAGTTGCAGGCAGAAAAAACATGTCCCGTGGGCAGTAGGCAGTAGGAATCAATCACACAATAAATGAAAATGAAGAGGATAATCAATATATTGCTATGTGCGTGCGCGTCTGTTTTCCTCGTCTCTCGCCTCCAAACAGGCAGGAAGAGGGTTCACTCTGTGCATTGCTTTCAGCACCTTGGCACATTTGTTCCATAGAACAACGGCGAGAACGGAGTGAGCCCTTTTGTCAGTCATACAGTCTCCTTGTCTCGGTGGGTGGAGGCGGGGCTAATGGCATGCACACAGAGTGCAGAACAGTGTAACGTTGTAGAAATTAAGTGAGTAGATTGCAATATACTGTATTGTCATATACTGTACTTTGATATTTTTTCATTGCATTTTTCTTTAAAGTTAAAATCTTGTCTCATGGCCCAAAATTGATACACATTTACATAAAATTTGATGTAGTTATTTAAAAAAAAAAATTGTAATGCCTTTTTTAAATCATTGCGCCTGAAAGTTTCCTGCAAACTGCTAGTTGGGGAACTCCGGGCTAGAGTGGGAAAAATAGGCATTTTTAGGGCTTTGTGTGGGTGCGCTCATTATTCCCATTTTTTTTGCCACTTGTGGGGGGTCGTGGAAGATGAGGTGAATACAATATTGAAAAAAAAAAAGTTTTTAGAATGATTTACACAATAATAACATAATATTAACATGAATAAGACTAATCATCCTCATATTACACGCTGCACGAAACACACGCACACACTCATAGAACTTTATTTATTTATTTATTTGTATTAATGTCTCTTCTGTTGTTGTTGCTTAATTTATTGGTATTTATGTTTCTTATGTTCTTATTCTTTCTTGTGTTTTCTTTCTTTCTTGGGAGAATGAACAGAATAAGAATTTCATTGCATGGTATAACTGCTGTTTTACTGTGCACATGACAACAAAACTCTTGAATCTCTTGAATCTTGAATATTAACACTGGCTCCTGTTGTGGCCGAACGACAGCTCCGAATTTGCGTTGTCACTTCCTGTCAACGCGTCTGGATTTTCCGGAAGACATTTATTGAAACACACACGAGCACGAGTCTTGTTTATGTGTTAAATGGCTTATTTTCTCTGCTGATGTCTACTATACTGCGTAGTACACATGTAAAGGTGACTCGACATGAAATAGCAACCCTGATGATAGTAACAACTGTACTTAGAAAGTCATAAACAGGTTTTCTATGACCGTCACTACGACAATATTCTGTTGATTAACCCTGAATCCTACTTGGCAGAAATTCACTTATGGCATCCGGGTGTGGAACCAATTAACCGCCATAAACGAGGGGTGAGTGTACATGTTATGTATGTAATATTTTATAATAATGTAATATATAAAATATATATATATATATATATATATATATATATATATATGGAGGATAATTGCAGTATTACAAGAAGTAAAAGGTACTTTTATTGAGAAAAAAAAGTAAAATTGGAAGAATTAAATTGTACGTTTTTATTTGAAAAAAGATGTGATATTTGTGAATATTGTGAATATTTTTTTAAATCAAGAAATAACTGTAATATTACAAGCATTCAACTATATTTTTTGGAGGGAAATTCATAATATTTTACTTTTTTGAGAAAAAAACTACAAAAATTAAACAAATTAAAAGTCGTAATATTACGAGAATTAAATTGCGCTTTTTTTTAGGAAAAAGTTGCAATCTCACAAAAAATAAAATCGTTTTGTTATTGAGAAAAAATGTTTAATATTGCAAGAATTAAAAGGCATTTTAAAGAAATAAGAGAAAGAAAGCCGAAATATTCAGAATTCAACTGTGCTTTTTTGAGGGAAAACGTAAAACTACGGGATTTCAATTGCACTTTATTTAAAAATATTCTTTTTGAATCGAGGAGCAAAAACTGTAACATGTTCTGTATGTTCCTCATTTTTCAATGTGTCCCTATGATACAAGGAGCCCCCCCGACACACACACAAGAAAAGATGATTGAAAGCAGCCCCCGTCGAGAGCCGTGAGTCCACGTCCAGCCTGACAAAGTCCACAGCTTCTTTCACTTAGTCTCAGGTCATTTAATACTTCCTGCAGTGGAGGCTGAGCTTGTCGGTGGAGGCAAAGGCAAAGGATGCTGTCACCGACACTCAGTGCGCTTCATACATTACATCTCCCCGCTATCATCTCCTTTTCATGTCGCCCTCGCCGCCGTGCTGCGTTGCGTAAGGCCGTTCAGGTCTGCTGGCCGTTAAACCGAAAATTAGCAGCGTGAAATGTTGACGGCCGAGGGCTGCTAGTCAACGATACAAGCACGGACTCTGGAAGGTTAAGCGCGTAAGTCAGGTTGATGCTGCTTCACATTTCATGCAATTACCTGGAAATACATTTCTGCTCTTGCACCTTTAATCGGTTGAAGGAAAGCGCTTCTCTTTTGTTTTCTCTTCCTGTGTAGCTCCAACTTCCTCCCAGCCATAATAGACCTGAGGGCGGAGCATTTTCAACGTTAATGAAGCCAGGCTGGGCTGCAAGGGATCTTTTTTGTAGGGGCCATGTCATGCAACTCTGCAGGAGAGCTGCACTAAGAGGGTCATCATGCTCGTTAAACGTTAAGTCGCTGCAGGAGCCAGGCTGCTGTTAAAGACAAACGCACGGGCCTCACTTACGACCGCCATGTTGATGCAAACGCGGCGGGACGGCACCTCTGCAAACGTCATCTGATTTCGTTCTGTCTGCATTATGACATTCACCCTAACCGTCCACGCAAACTCGCTCTGCTTTTGGTCTCACAATATTGAGCCAAATATAAACCAGTTTAGGGAAAGTATTTTAACGAGTGATGCTCCGATTCCGATCATCATCCAGTAGTGAAATCGACTGATACCGATATCGTGGATGAATTATACATGTCTCAATTTATTCACAATGAGTGCTATTGGCCAGGAGTGCCGTATAAAGGGGAAACGTCTGGGCAATTCCAAGATCAATTGACTGCCATTAGATGCAAAAAATAGGTCATTACTAATAAAAATTTGTAATTAATTAATAAAGGGTGGGGGGGCAAAGTGATTTTTTTTTTCATGGGACACATAATTCCTGGCTGAACCCCTGCTGCTACTATATGATATGAAAAAAAGAACTATAAAATCACCCTCATTTAGACAAAAACATATTCGACTTACTTTCTGAAGAAAACATAAACAGTATCACGGAATATAAAGTGATACTGACACGCCTTCTTTAAAGGGGACCTATTATGCTGCTGAGTTCCATTGACATCAATGCAACCCGAACTTCCTTATATGGGCATGCCCAGCACCACCGCTCTGCTCACAGTGTTAGCACGGCGAGCAATGGCTCCACGTGTTCAGGTGTGCCTAAAGAGGCGAGCATCAGGCAGAAGTGGTTGGAGTTGCTGATTCCCGGCCAGCAAGGGAAAAATCTGCTCATCTGCTCAACGGCACTTGGGATTTTTTTGTGAACATGAGCCAATACGAAGATGGACTATCCGCCAAACTGTGGCTGAAGTCCGATGCCTTTCCAACGTCACTTGGCCGTGTTGAAGAGTCAGAAAAGCAGGCTTAAGTAACAATTTGTCAGTGTCCTAACTGCGTTTATTTTGTGTAAATAATCGGACAAAAGGGGTTCGGCAGCTGTCCGAAAGTCTTCGAGAGCGTAGAGTAAATTACACAGACCGTTTGGGCGGAGGTGGGAAAACCAAGGAAACACTGCAGGAAGAGGTGCAGAGTCTGGAAGATCTAGAAAGCGTTCTGTGCGGGTTATTGTGTGTAGCTGCTCTATAGGAGTCCAGAACTCAATGCAAAAGCCCGAAAATGTGTATAACAGGTCCCCTTTAGGAGACTTTGGATGTCTCGGCACTCGGCAAACTCTGTGTCTTCCACTGCTAAGCAAGGTTGCTCATCTCGTCTGATGAATTAGATTATTTTTGGGGTCATTAGCTTAGCCTTCTGACTGTCACGCACATACGCGCGGGTGTTAGCCACATGGCTGCGTTGGCTGCCATCTGAATGATGATCACACCGTGAACCTCGAAAACTCACCATCCTCCAAAAATGCCGTTTTAAGGCTTTTTCCGTGCTACCCCGCAAGATAGTTTCCGTGGCATGTGTTGGCAGTTCAGGTCCGCACTGCACTGCAATGAGAGAATTCTTTTTATTCATGAAAATGCTTTTTTTTTTAAACAAAACTGTACTTTTATGAGAAAATTTATTACTTTTTTCTAGTAAATTTACGACTTTATTCTCAAAATCTCAGATTATTATTTTTCAATGTGGCCCTAATACTTTGTCGTATCCAAAGAGGTTCAAAACTTTATTTATTTTATTTTATTTATTTATTTTTTGCTGATGTGTTGAAAATCTTACTAGCGCGCCTGCCACTATTTACATCCATTCTCGTCTTCAGCTGTGCTTCTCCAGCAGCCCGGGCTCTCGCTTACCACAGACCCCCGTGGCGTCACACGGCTGCTCGGAGCGTGTGCCCGAATACAGTGCACTTTGCTGGGCCACAGCAGGTGGCTCCCTCCCCTCTATACTCTGGTTCTCCTGATAGTAGTGATGTGGTCGTACATCCAAAAAATCCAATCCAGGCACTAAAAATGCCGACTTTAGACCTTCAGCTGTAGTTGATGTGGTGATGTGAGCTTTCTATGCAATATTTCTTTATCAGACGTGGAAATGAGGTGTCTGTTTGAAATACGGCGCTCTTCTTTCCTGTTATGCTTTCATACAAACATCTCCAGTATTGGCGCAGAAAGCAGGCAGGAAATGAGTGACTGGGAGCCGCATTCACATCTGGAAGTGGGCCGCC
Source organism: Dunckerocampus dactyliophorus (assembly GCF_027744805.1). NCBI lineage: Eukaryota > Metazoa > Chordata > Actinopteri > Syngnathiformes > Syngnathidae > Dunckerocampus > Dunckerocampus dactyliophorus. The sequence goes on from NC_072826.1 coordinate 4,352,082, forward strand.
TGCCTGATGAGGAGCGCATACAGCTGTCATCGAGAAAAGTCTGCCTGCATTGTTGGACGCGTGTTTAAGAATGTGCGTGTGTGCGTTTGAGCATGTGCACGAACATGCCTGTGTATACACTGTGCAGCCGATGTGTTGATGTAGCAGGAATGCACTGTACTGCATGTTGGTGGTCCTGCACTTTACATGCAGCAACGTCACCTGACGCATTACAAGGCGTTTAATTAGGCTGACAACGTGATTTATGTCACAGCGACACAACTCAACGCCAGGAGAACCACTCACCGTGACTTGTTGACATCAAATTCCACTTTGGGTTGAAAGCAGTTCAGGGTGAAATGGGCCTCGAGGTCATTCAATGTGTTTGAACGGACAACATATCGCACACGCACACACACACACACACACACACGCACACACACACGCGCGCACAGACATTCAATTAAATTTCTTTTTAATAAAAAAATAAAATTGACCACAGACTGAATTTTATTTATTGAGAAAAAAGCTGAAATATTAAGAGAATTCAAGTGTACTTTTTAAAAGGAAAACATACACTTATGCCAATTCCATTGCACTTTTTATTTATTAAAAAAAGTTTAAATATTTAAATATTAACAAAATTGTATTTTATTATTTTTAATTGATAAAAAAAACTGTAACATTACCAGAATTGTTAACTACGTAATTACGTTCAAATTGAGGAAAATTGCAGTATTGCAGTATTGATGTCAAATTGCAGTATTACAAGAATTAAAAAGTACTTTTACTGAGAAAAAAAACTGAAATTTCGCGAATTAAATTGCACTTTTTATTGTAATATTACAAATATTCAATTCAAAAAATTGGGGAGGGAAATTTGTAATATTTTAATTTTTTGAGAAAAAAAACTGTAAACTTAACTGTAAAACTATAAGAATGAAACAGTAATTCTTTTTTTAACAGAAAAATTAAATTGTGCTTTTTTGGAGAAGCGTAGCAATATTACAAAAAATAAAACTACATTGTTATTGAGAATTGTTTTGTAATATTCCGAGGATCAAAAGGCATTTTTACTGAGAAAAAAGCTATAAGATTACGAGAATTCACTGTAAATTTTTTGATGTAAAGTTGTGATATTCTGCGGATTAAAATGTTACTTTTTTAAGAAAAAAAGCTGTAATTTGACGAGAATTCAACTGTACTTTTTGAGATAAAACGTAAAATTACGGGAGTTCAATTGCACTTTTTAAAATATTTAAATAAGTTTAAATATTAACAGATTTTTAAAACATTTTTTAATTGAGATAAAAAAACTGTAACATTACCAGAATTTAACAGTTTTAACTGTTTTGGGGAAAAAAGTAATATTTTAGTTTCTGAGAAAAATGCAACACTCCGAGAATTAAATTGTCCTTTTTTTGGTTGTTTTTTTTTTATAAAAAAAGTTGCAATATTAGAAGCATTAAAATTGTACTGGTATTGAGGAAAATTGCTGTATTACAAGAATTAAAAGGCAAAAAAATGGTAAAATTACAAGAATTAAATTGCATGTTTTTATTTGAAAAAAGATGTGATATTAACTGAATTTTACTTCATTATTTTTTTTAAAATCAAGAAACAACTGTAATAATATTACAAGAATTCAACTATATTTTTAAAATTTTTATATTTTACGTCTTTGAGGAAAAAACCTTGTAAAACTATAAACTGAAATGTTTTACAGAAAAAAAAGTTGTAATATTACAAGAATTAGATTGTGCTTTTTTTAGATTGTGGAAAAATAAGTTGCAATATTAAAAAAATAAAATTGCACTGTTATTGAAGAAAAAAATCAAAAGGCATTTTTGAAAGAAAAAAGCTGTAAGATTCCGAGAATTCGACTGCACTTTTATTGTGGAAAAAGCTGTGATATTCTGAGAATTGAAACCGTACTTTGGCTGAGAAAGAAAGTTACAATTTTACGAGCAGGAAATCACGGTTTGAATATCAGTCCTTCACTCTATTGTGCTTTTTCAAAAAACAATGAATGAATAAATGATTGCTGCTTGGTGGTCTATTATTAGTCCAAATATACTGAAAGACAGGTTGTATGAAGTATTGTGGTCACTAGGTGTCAGTCATGTTACGTTGATGCGACATTAGCTTACATGACATTACCTTCACACTGCATGAAGCCATGAAGTCAGCCATGACATGTCCCACATGATAGAGTGAAAAAGGTCTCTCATTCCGTGTGGAAGTGGTAAGTATTTGTCTTCGTACTTTGTCTTTCTTCCCCACTCTGTTTGAAACACTTTCTTAAGATTAGAATATATAAATTGGAAGCTAATTAGTTAGCTCGGTAGCATGCGACGCTTAAAGCGGCATCCGTCACTTGTGTCCCTGCAGAGATCCTGTAGCCTGCGCAGTAATGTTGGCAATGTGCTAAACAAAGAATAACAGGAGAGTAAAGGTGAATACAGGGGTGTTATTTCATGCCTAGAGGGCTCTAATAATGTTAAAAACCGTATTTAGAAAGTCATAACAAGGTTTTGCTCCGTGAAAATATTCCGTTTAAGAATAATGAATCCCACTTTGTGAAAAAACACTTATCGCGGTCGGGCCTGGAACCAATTAACCGCCATAAACAAGGGACAACTGTAATATTATGAGAATTACCTGATTTATGTTCACAACAAAACAACTCAACGTTATGAAAATGATTTGCTGTGACTTGTTGACATGAAATTCAACTTTGGGTTTGAAGCTTCGAAATGGAAACTAATGTGAGCTGAAATGGGCCTCTCGGCCATTCGATGTGTTTGAAAGACAATATCAAACACACACACACACCTACACACACACACACACACACACACACACACACACAGACACACACACACACACACACACACACACAGTGATCTGATGTCATCAAAGTGACGGGGAGCTGATGTGTTGTTCAGTCAAGTGGCCGTTGACAGCACTTCCATTCATTGTTCCTGTCATGATTGTCATGATTGTGCTGCCGTGATGAGGTCTCAACAATGCCAAGCATGCTCATAAATAATAAACCAAGTACTAGAGTGGCTCCAAACCCTGAGTCAGATGGTTAGGAGAGACCACCGAATGAAGCGAAAAGGCCTCTCAACCACACTAATAGCATCCTGAGCAGGATGCCCCCCTTTAGCTTCAGGCTTTGCATTTGAAATATGTGATCGTTTCTCTTGAGGGGATATCTCTTGTGGCCAAATTCCTCTTCAGTCCTAATCCTCATCTGAAGTGACTCTTCAAGGATCTTAGAACTTCTCGGCTGGACAAGAAAACAGCTTTGAAACCAACTAAAGGGAAATGGCTTTAATTGTGAGAGACCATTCAGTTGCAAGCGACTCCCTAAACGAATTGATCTGAAAAAAATTTTTCCTGAGAAAAAAAAGTCTAAAAACGACAAGGTCATCCAGAGCAGGGGTCCCACACTCCCGACATGACATGGATATTTTCGTAGTTAGCGCTTGTTTATGACTTCCTAAATATGGGTTTTCACATTATTGGATCCCCGTAGACAAGAAATAACACACCTATGGTCACCTTTACACTCTGACTATTCTTTGTTTACACCACATTGCAAGTCGTATGCTGCTGGGGCTCAAGACGGCCACGAGCTGGCAAGCTAGCGAGCTAACAAGCTTGCGAGTTAACCAGTTAGCTTTACATTTATTTCTTCTAAACTTAAGAAGCCAAAAACGTACCACTTCCACAATGGGAATGGGAGAACTTTTTTCACTCTACCTTGTGGGACATGCCATGGCTGACTTCATGACTTCATGCATTGTTAAGGTAATGTCATGTAAGGTAACGTCTCATCAATGTTTTGTGGCATTACCGCCGCCTAGAGACCAGAATACTCCATATCTCTTGTAATTACATATTTTTGGACTAATAATAGACCATAGTCTTCCACCGAACAGCCATCATTTATTAATCAATTCATTTCCGAAAAAATGCAGTATAGCGAGGCAGCGATAATCGAACCTCGATATTGCGAGGGGACGAAGCTTTATGACGGCGACCCTGGAACAGCTGATTTTGAAACGCGTTCGTTGTTTTATTTGACCGGATCAGACACTGACCCGACCCCCAAGAGGGAGTGAAAAACATGCTCTTAATAAAGCCTGCAGTGCTCGCATCTTTACAAACAAGCACATTAACTGGACGTTCACACAAGCACGTCATATCGATCCCCACATGCACGATATGGATGATGGATTCGAGGCAAACTGACATCGCTCAGAGAGGAAGCCAGCTCATCGTTTTCTCAAATGCAACAAGAGCAGAAACCTCAACATGCAACTCAATTAAGCAATTAATAATTCATGCTGGCAGCCGAGGCTCAGGAAAAGTAGAGTGCTCAGGGGTTCGAATTGCTCATATTTTTTTTTAGAATACTACGACAAGCTTTTCAGCTTGCTGAGTATTCTAAAAAATATACTAAAATAAGTAAATATGAGTACTGACATTTTACACCCATTATTATATTATGGAGGAAACATTTGTTCCTCAATTTTAGACGTAAACATTCCTGACACCCGATGGGATTTGTGCAAAATCTTCTGCTCCGCAACCACTGCACACAAAAGAGTGAAAATATGCCAAAACACGCCCCCCTGCTGTGTCGCTCGTACTATTATTTGCATAACAAATAAACCACATGGTGGCGCTGCTACTGAAGCACAAAGTAAGTCGGGTTGATTTTAAATGCGCTCTACAAAGCAACCTCTTGTAACTTTATGGTGTTTAGACGATTCAGCACGAAATTTGGTGCACTCCTTTAGGGGACAGACATTGGTTGGAAAACATGGCTGCCTTTAAGAAAAAGGTCTTTGCTGGGACACGGACGGGACTTAGGAACTAATTGTCCATAAATCATTTACCATTTGTCTAATGATTATAAAACCTTGAGGATATCTGTATTACATGTATGCTAGCATATCTTACAAAGAATGTTTAACCACAATTGTCATAACTGGAAATCAGCTCAGAAAGGGTCTTAATCGGTGAATCCCAGCCCAAGTGGCGTCTCATTACAGCCGCTAAAGGGAACTCCCTGCTCCAAAAGTGTCGTTGATGGTGTCCCCCGAGGCCCTCATTAGCAGAGCAGCAATGAATGAACGCAAATGAAAGCTGTGTGATAGAGGTCCACCCTGGGCCCCCGTGAAGGGTGACCATGCCAGTGGGTTTATCTGGCCAGGAGGACAGGGCAGTGCACTTGAAAGAGCAAAGGAAATGGCGAGCGCAAACAACCTCTCAAGCGGCCCTTTTAGTCCGGATCAGGTGTCAACACCGCATGCCGGAGTTTATATAGCACCAGGCAACAAGTTGTGAGGAAATTCGAGCCTTTCAGAAGCAACGCGTTGGCTTTCCTCGCACTCTGGCTGGAAACCAAGCCCCGGTTTCCCCACTACCCTGGGTGTGTGTTACCTCCTCAATAGTGTTAAACCATCCCTCCGTCACCTCTTGCCCCCCCTGTGATGTCTGTCCAGCTGTTCTCCAGTTTCACAGGCGCCGCCGCAAGAGTCCACTGACGACAGTCCGGTCAGACGAGTTTATGAAGCGCGCCAAAGGATTGCCTAACGCAGACCACTCCCTGGAATCGACGTTTGTGGAATGACCGGGGGGAAAGAGAGGAGGACATTGGCACTTCTAAGAGGACGCCGCCGCTACTTCTGACACTCTGCATGTCTCACAATCCTTGAGGGCTCAAGCAAGAGTAGGGTTCTTTAGTCCGAGCTGATGCCACCCTTCAGACTCCTTCCTACAAGAGGCTGGAAGGTCAGAATTGAATAGAGAATTTGCCTCAAAGAGTTTCCACTAGAGATGTACAATACTGTATCTATTTTTACAACTGATACCAATAACTGTGCTTCTCAAGACTGATATGGTACCGATAACCCATGACTTTTCTACTACATCTATATCTACTTTTTAAATTCAGATTTAAGTGTAGTGTGTGCACACCAGGAGGTAACATACTCCTGGAGGTAAGAAGGACTGGAACAAATTAGGATGTGACCAACCGTACCTGTTGATGTGTCCTAATCCAATATCATGACATTACTACTACCACACCACTACTATCAGTAGAACCAGAGTATAGAGCGGGAGGAGCCACCTGCTGCGGCCCAGCAAGGTGCACTGTATTCGAACACATGCTCTGGGCAGCCAGTGTGATGCCACGGAGGTCTCTGGTAAACCTTTTGCACTTTTCAAATGCCGCATTGCTGGCATTTCAGGTGGCTGATAAGGTTTTTTGTGTGCTTGATGGGTTTTTTCCCCTCACCGCGGAACATTTGGTACAACTACCACGCAAAATATCTGCCCTGGAAAGTGAATGTGTACTTACAAGTGAGCTCAGGTTATGACAGGACGTTAACTTCACAGGCAGGAGAAAAAAAGAGCGCTTGATTTTCTCACCTGCACGGTATGGGTAGTCTTGCCTCATTGGAGCGTTTTTTTTTTTTATTATGGGTTATCTGAGCTATTTTTAGTGTTATCGGATTGATTGGTATGACATCGTAATTCCCTCATATCAGCCTGATAATTATCATGCACCCCTAGTTTCCACTACGCAGGTACATTCAACATTGACATCGACAATACGGCTGGCAGAGGCAACATTGAACCTTCACATTCACCTGCTGGTTATGGCTGCTGGTGAGGCCAGTGACCCAACAGAGCTTGCAGTAGGTTCTGTTCAAGGGTTCTCCCTAGAGAGTGGGACTATTACTGTTGTTGATATGACTGTTGTTAGGTCCGTTGTTTCCTCGTCCCTTCCCTTCCCCGGTTGCTCAACCCCTCCGTCCTGTTTTTCCTTGCCACCGTCGCCAAGTGCATGGTCATGTGGGGTTGAGTTGATTCTCTTTAAAGTTTGAGGAGCTCCATGTGTGAAGTACCTTGAGGTAACGTGTGTTGTGAATTGGCACTATAGAAATAAAATTGACTTGACTTGACTTTACAATGCCACAGTAAGTGTTGGAATTTATGTTTCCACTCGTTGAACCGCAATTCCCTCGGGCCTCAAGGTTCGAGGTCTTCCCTATCGCCACTGTGCTGGACACAAGTATCCTGCTATTCACGCGTGATGCATGCTATTTAGACAATAATGGCTTGACTGATTTTACTGTAGTTTTCCATGACTGTACTGTTTCCCTCAATGAACCGCAGCTCCCTAGCGCCTTGAGCACTCATGCAAACCCAGAACATGATGCTACCACCACTGTGCTGGACTTATGATGCATGCTATTTAGACAATAATGGCTTGACTTATTTTACTGTAGTTTTCCATGACTGTACTGTTTCCCTCAATGAACCGCAGCTCCCTAGCGCCTTGAGCACTCATGCAAACCCAGAACATGATGCTACCACCACTGTGCTGGACTTGTGATGCATGCTATTTAGACAATAATGGCTGTGTGTTGACTTATTTTACTATGGTTTTGTTTCGTTTCCCTCAGTGAACCGCAGCTCCCCAGTGCCTGCAGTATTCAACGCTACCACTACCATGCCAGCCACGATGATCCTGCTACTCACGTTTGTTGCCAGCTATTTAGACAATAAAGCTTGTGTTGACTTATTCCCAGAGCTGTACACTAACGACTGCATTGTAGATTCAAGTTTACTCTCAATAGTATCTCCAGTCCAAATATGGTGATCAAGACTAAAAGGTAATGCAACAAAGGGGATAAACAAGGCATGGAACGTCACCATGGTGACAAACGCAAGAGACACCGCCAAGGTGGGACAAGCGTGACAGCGGCGGGATGATAACCTGCAACGCTAGCGTGTCAGTCTCGTCTCTCTCCGGACAGGTACGTCTTGCGGCTGGATTCCACCCAACTAGCCGGCAGATAAGCAGTCTTGAGCGAATCAAAACAAACCCCAGATCAGATCGTCCTCTTTCGCTTTAACAGAATAGCCGCCGATAAGGACGGTCCATCATGCAAGGAAAGGGCGATGTTGCTGGGCTGTCCTGTCACTTTCTGTCCAACCAGTAAAGACTTAAAGTCTCACTCAGACTATTTGTGCCTCTACTGTCAATAAAAATGAAGTATATTCATGTTACTTAGCAATGCTGACGTCAGAGTGTGAACTTTTCCTCTCAAACTTTCACAAAAATAACAGCCACATCAACATCCCAGCATCCTTAGCATAAAAGGGCGTCGCGTGAAACAAAATCTGGGTGCTTCCAATGCTATCCAGCAGATCTAACTCAAATACCCCCATCACCTCCATGTAACAACAAAGACATGCTCCGCTGATTATCTCTATTCCGTGCAATGGCAGAGGAAGGAAGGACTACGAGCGAGTCAAAAGCAGCCGGAGCATCTTTTTAACAATGTTTTCAGGGGAGGGGGGCAGGCGAGGGGTCTGCCCTGTTGTTTGAAGTGGAAGATAAGGGATGATGAGAAAGAATGAGAGTCCAGCGACACCCCGTGAAGCAAGATAGCGTGCAAAGACAGGCGATGACATCACAAGTGATGGAGGCTGTATCCACAAATGACGACTTGAGATAAAGTCAGCCATATTGTATTGTGTGAGTGTTCTGAGCCAAGGACAGGTGAATAACAAGGTCCTGCTGTCACTGCAACGGAATGGGCATCACTATCAATGCAAGACAGGCCAACACATCGGGGCTGATTCCCTTTTCATAGGTCACGACTGTAAATGAGATTAGTGGCGCCCGCTATGAATTGTGTTCAATATGCTTTGGAAGACATGCTAGCATACATGGACTACAGGCGTCCTCAAAGTTTTAGAATCATTAGACAAATGCTCAGTGACTAAAAGATGATGGGCGACACGGTGGCCTAGTGGTTAGCATGTTGGCCACACAGTCTGGGTTTGTATTACCGCTCGGACATCTGTGTGTGGAGTTTGCATGTTCTGCCCGTGCGTGCGTTGGGTTTTCTCTGGATACTCCGGCTTTCTCCCACATTCCCAAAATATGCAAGTTGGGTTAATTGGAGACTCTAGACTGTGTCCATAGGTATGAATGTGAGTATGAATGGTTGTTTGTCTATATGTGTCCTGCTGGTCGCCAAGGGGGTGCACCCCGCCTCCCACCTGAAGTCAGCTTCACCACACACTCGTTTAAAACGCCGCAGGCCACTAGCGAAAGGTAACGCTACATAGTGGAGCTGCGCAACTGCTGCTGGGTTTTTCTTTTTGAGTTTGGAAAAGTTAACGCTAGGTGTAGCGTTCCTTTCAGCCAGGAAGGAAGGAATTTCCGCTGTTTTTATATCTTTACAACGCACAGAAAAGAGAAAGACGTTCATGCCTCACATAAGGATTGTGGATGATGGGCAACATTCCCAAAAAAAGCGCACTTTTCCTGTGTGTTGTGTTAATGCAGTGCTTCTCAAATAGTGGGGCGGGCCCCCCCGAGGGGAGCGCGGTGAACTGTCAGGGGGGTGTGGGAGGTGGGGAGGACTTTCAATATTAGTGCAGGCCTGCCAACATGTATGAATTTGTTGTAATCAGCATGCAATTTGACTCTTGAATACGCTCGTATGCTTCACTGCTCTCCATTTGGTTGCAGTATGTACAGTACAGATAAATAAATACATATTATCAGTTTCTCAATAGTACTTCAAATTGGGTGGTGTGTTGGGGGGGGGGCATTTTTGTCCACCAGTGGGGGCATGACAGAAAATAATTGAGAATACTGTGTTAATGTTACACTGGCTAAAGTGTCTACAGTGTCTACAGTCACAGCCTTGCTATGATACAAAACCAACATAGCTTCTATGCTAAACTGTCATGACCATATAAGGCACTGAAACCATCCCCTTCTGCATTCAAATACAAACAAAAGTGCAATACTTTCCCTGCAGTCCCTGAGCTAATTGTGTTTTGGCTAAACACATGGATGTCAAACAACTGCAGTCAGTCTTGGCTTGGCTTTGCGGTTTCACAGGCTCAACACACAATCGCATACGAAAACACCGAGCCAGCGAGGAACACATTTAGAATCAGACAGTCATTGTTAGTGTTTCTCATTGTTCAATTTCTTCATGCCGAGAAACACACAAAAGCCAAGGGAAGAACCACGCAAGCGTGCATCAACTAACGCTTTGTGCCCTCTTTGCATTGCATGCCTGGCACTCCAACTATCTGTCTGCTTCGACTGTTGTTTCTCTGCAGGCTCACGCTCGGCAGATAAGGACCAGGAGAGGAATCAAGATAAGGCAGAGGCCCAGACACACCGCCCTGCTAATCCCGAGAGAGCCAACACGGTGATAGACTCATTCCAACCCGGATTTTGTGACTCTGACACTCCATAATTACCCCTGTAATTACACACACAATCACAATCTCTATCACAATCACAATCTACTGTATATCAATGAGCAATGAGTGTGGACTGAACTGAGGGCTCCCCTGAGATGCCAATGCAGAAGATGGCAGTACATTTATTTCCTATATAACAACTTTTTATTGTCTTTTCCTGCTCAAAGTCGCTCTAACCAACCACAAATGTCCCTTTTACACTGCACAGCACCTACTGGCTCTAACTGTTGAAGTGTTCCATTGTAAAAAGTGGGGACTGTAGTAGCATGCTAAATCAATAGCATATGGATGACGTGAACCACTGCTAATCAATACTCTAACATTTGAGGACCCACAGCTAGAAATAACAAAAAATGAACACAAAGCTAACTTGAGCTTACTGTGCCTCGTAGGGGTGTTCCGAGACACCTGCACTTTAATTAATTAATTGGCAATTGTCCATAAGTGTGAGTGTGAATGGTTGTTTGTCCATACGTGCCCTGTCATTGGCTGGCCACCAGTCCAGGGTCTACCCCACCTCTCAACCAAAGCCAGCTGGGATAGGCTCCAGCATACCCTCACAACTCTATTTCTCATATTATGACTTAAAAAAAACCATCCTTCTTTTTAATATTTCAGTTTTATGCTTCCAAAATAATTTTTTGTCCTCATAAAATTATGACTTTATTGTTGTAAAATTATTATTTTTTTTAGGTTACCACCTTTTTTTTGGAATATTATAAATTCATTTTTCAATTTTATTTATTTTTTTATTGTTCTAATATTTCGCCTGTTCTTGTAAAGTTACTATTATTTTCTTCCATGTTTTCTGCTTTTTAACGTTTTCCTCTTTAATTGTATTTTTTGATTGTGCTGAGGGCCATGAAAAAAACGCTGTTTGGTGACAGAGTGAGGCTGGAAGAGATTTATGATCTATATATACAAGTATATACATATATACTGTGTATATACACACACACTACTCTATATTGTTTGGAGCCTCCATCCTTTCATTTACTGCTTCCAGAACCCGTCTGCAAGTTTTAATGACCTTCATAGAGTGTTTTTATGACCTTTGACAGCTGCATTTTTCTTCCAACCATGCATCCCAGTGGAGAAGAAAGGCCTGCGTGTTAGTCTACCACCCGCTGTCCTCCAAGTCCTAGCCTTTCGCTGTCTCGTCAGTGGTGTCCTCTGACCCCAAAAGCCTTCCTTTTCCTCCAACTCGTCCAAGAAACAGACATAATGAAATACAGTAAGTGTGTTTACTGCTGATTTAACATTGCATTGTGTTCTCCCCTCAAGTATCTTCAGCTAAATAGACAGAAGGGTGCTCCAAGATGGCAACTAACATTACTCTTTTAATGCAATTGTCCATAATTTCATTTTGGTAGAGAGGAAAAAGTATGTGGGGGTCTTGTGAACCGGCGTAGATCTCCCACGATTATTTTAGGGGCTCCTGCAGATAACAAACGGGTGAGAGGCCGATCCAGTAGAACATCAAGCTTACTTGGAGGCTGGAAAGTGTTGACATTCCCTGGAATCATCCCCTCTTCCCCCACGAGCAGCGTGCCTGAAAATAAAGTGGTGGTCAAGAGTCTTATGTAATCACACTCCAACGTGGCAAAACAATCATATCTGAGCGCACCAGGGGGGTCAAAGTTCAAAAGAGACATGTTATTCATTTTGAGAGAATACTCCAGGGTCTTCTGAGCGGCTTTGTTGGACATTTGTTTTTTTTTTTGTTTGTTTTTTTAGAGTACAAGTGACCTGACATGACGGATGTTGTGATCCGTCATAGCAGACGTGTGCGTATCCTTTTTGGGGGCTGAGTTGTGTTATTGAGTGACAAATCAGCATCATTTCTGCAAAGTAAATGGTATTAATTGACCTGAATGACTCAATTCAACTTTGAATCTCTGTTGGGCATCTCCGCGTACTCCGCGTCCCTCTCCCACTCCAAAAACACGCATGTTAGGTGAACTGGCGCCTTGAAATTGTCCATCGGTATGAATGTGAATGAGTGTATGAATATGAATGAGTGTGAATGCTTGTTTGTCTACATGTGCCCTGCGATTGACTGGCGACCAGTCCAGGTTGTACCGCGCCTCTCGCCCAAAGTCAGCTGGGATAGGCTCCAGCATACCTGTGACCCTAGTGAGGATAAGCGTCATAGATTGATGGATTCAATTCAACTTTATTTATATAGCACCAAACACAACAGCAATGTCTAGGATCCTTTAAATGTTTACAAAGACCTCAAGAAATCCCCCCAAAAGAGTTCACACTGTAAATTGTTTGTGGAATAAAACAATGGTCCTTATTTCCAAAAATCATACAGTATCTATTTACATAAAATGTGATGCAGTTATGTACAAATTTATTTTTAAAAATGTGTTTTTTCCACCAGTGTAGATTTATTGATGTGAATTGGGCAAAAGGAAATAATGGTGATTGTGTTTTGGCGCAAAAAGCAAAATAAAACTCATGTTCAGGTACTCTTGGCTGAGTTTGACCTTTGACCGGGTGCTGCTGCGTGAGACCATGATGACGCGGCAACAGCTGAGGCTGTTATTCTTCTCAGCTCACAGTCACTGTGTGCGTGAATCAGGCTCGGGGCCGCTGGAGGAAGCACGGACAGTATGCCAAGGGTAAGTGAAGGGCTGTGTAATTAGAGACCCTCGCTGGGGGAGAAGTCATTTACTTGCGTAGTAAACACTTCAGGAGAATACCCCCCACCCTCGCTTCCTTCAGACTCCAGCTAGCGTGTGTTAAAAGTGCTCCAGTAAAGCGCTTAAACTGCACATCCGTTATTCCTGTTTATGCCCAATGTTCCCATTTTAAGGCTCCTACCTCACACATCATCGCTCTCACCCACCAGGACTTACCTTTAAAGCAAAAGCTATTTGTTTGCTTTGGGTGCATGTGCAGATTTATGTGCGCTGGGTCCCGGGTGCGAGTCAGAGAGCTTGATTAATCCTGACACGGGATGACAGTTCTCTTGCAGCCCTGATGTATTTTACCACACATGTTCAGGGGCCTTGGAGAGCATTTAAAGCGGTCACCTTTCTGCTGGGAGAGTATCCTTTTAGCTTGACGGCTGTGAAACACTCCCGTCTCTACCTATTAGCCGCTAGAACGGCTGAACAGATTGGAGCCGTCTGACCAGGCCTCTGATAAATAAATGGCGGCACGAAAGGAGGTGTTCATGTGGAGGCAAGTCACACATTTTATGATACTTTTGGTAAAGGTAAGCATGTGGTAATCAACTCAAACTCTACAAAAACCCACTTTCAGAGTATTAGGACCACTCTGAAAAAACCCACCATACTGACCAGAATATAAGACAACCAAATGTTATTTGATAACTCTACATCATTGATCACCATTATCTGTTATTTGCTAACTTGCTAACAACCTTGGAGACACTTTGTCCCAGCGGGTCTGTGGGTCTCTCCAGGTCCACCGGTGTGTGTGAGTGACAGGAAGAAAGGCTTTGACTCTTTTAGGTAGACGTTTTTTTATGTAGCAGCACCACCTGTTGATTTGCATGTACTGTACACATTTCATGTATACATCGAATATAAGACAACCTGTCCCTTTTCAGGCTTTTTTTCTATGGAAATATACACTCTTATATTTGGATCAATACAGTAATACCACTGGAACAAAAATATGGAATTATGAAAATAAAGTTTAAATATGAATAGAATGAAAACTAAACATTAATAATGATACACATATTTTTTGTAGATATTTTTTCTAGGTACCCGAAGCATGTAGTATAAGTTCAAAGGTTAAAAAATGACGTGTGAAGGAGGTAAAGAAGGCAGAAAGGTGTAAAATGATATTTTTAATATAAATATATAAGGAAAAAACTTCTACGAGAACAAAGTTGCAAAACTAGACTGTTTAGGTTTGTTTATCATAAATTTCCAAACTTTATTCTGGTAACATTACAGCCTTTTTATTTTAGTGTGGCCCTATGTTTTTATGCACAATAATTTTGTGGGATTTTGCACAGAAAGCTGTGAATTTTACTTAGTAAAAAACAACCACTACTATTTTAAGCTGGATTTAAAAAAAAAATAATTCAATAAATAGAGTTTAATATTATAACCCCAACTACTTGGAACTGTGTCGAAATTAGGGCTGCACGATGAATTAATGGGCGGGCTAATATGATGTAATTATGATGTGATACCGATAAATCTGATAAATAAAAATAGCTCAGATAAACGATAATTAAAAAAAAAAAACTCCAATCAGGGGAGATTACAATATAATAGCAAACCCCTCCCGCTCTACACTCTGGTTCTCCTGATAGTAGTGATGTGGTCGTAGTGATGTCATGATATTTGATTAGGACACATCAACAGGTACAGTTGGTCACATCCTAATTTATTCCAGTCCTTCTTACCTGCAGGTGTGCACAAACTACACTTCAATCTAAAATTATAAAGTACATAAAGAAAAGTTACTGGTTATTGGTTCCATGTCGGCGTTGAGAAGCAGAAAGTTTGGTGCAGCTCTAATCAAAGTATGACCCTTTTATGGTCAAATATAGCCGATAGCAGCGTATTGTGTTTGTGGAGTGCCCTGGAAGGACTTTTTGTTTTTTGAGTGGGGCTTTTTCCCCCCCACTTTTTGTACGATTTCTTACTAAATTCTTTTGAGAGCATGCTGATGCAAGTGACAAACAGAGCAAAAAGTGAAACAATCCCTGCGGTGATCTTCTTAAAGACACGAGGCAGCTCAGCACATGTTGATTTATGTTTTTTTTTCTCTCTTTGCAAGGGAGGAGGGTTGCAGATGTGCAGCGACAGCTTCTTTAATGAGTCAACGTGCTGTGTGGCATCTCCAAAGGGCCTCCATGCACTGACTTGGTGGCACGGAGAGGAAAATATATTTTATTTCACCGCATTGTGGAAAAACATGGTGATTTTACTTAAAAATAATCCAAGTAGAAACACTGGTAAACTTGTCTCGTCATCCACACGCACACAATAGTCAACATATTTTTGGAGCAAACACCAGAAAAAGAACGCTGACAAGCTCCAGTATGCATCCCCCCCGTCTGTGTTGACCAATCCGTTGGGATTACGCGATGCGAGGAAGAGCAAATAATACGGCGTCATGTTGACAGCCACGTTAAGCTTCCGACATCTCCTTACGTGGCAGCGGATGGCCGTACATATCACACGTGGGGCAGCAATTGCTCACGCAGAATGGTGAGCATTCGGAAGGAAACTCATACATAAACATGATAATCTGCACTGCTGTAGGTTTTATACTGCACAGCAAATGTAAAATAATTGGGATTATTGTCACGAAAGCGAGTTCATTTCGGCAATTATTTCATCATATCTTCTAAAGGGCCAATACCGTAAACTTGGATATACTTTAGAGTAGTCAGTGTACAGCTTGTACAGCAGCATAGACTTGCTATCAACACACAGCCATTGTTGTGTAAATGTGCAAGATGTCCATATTGTGTGAATATTTAGTGTGGGCACCATTGTTATCAAGCACTGCCTTAATCCTCTTGGACATGGAATTGAGCAGAGCTGCACGGGTTGTTACTGGAATCCTCTTCCACTCCTCCGTGAAGACATCGCTGTTCGACACCTCGCACTCCTCCACCTTCTTTCCTTCATTCTGAATTGGGTTCAGCTGTGGAGGAGACATACTTGGCTACTCCATCAACTCCACCTTCCTCAGCAAGCCACCTGCCATCTTGGAGGTGTGGGCTCGTTATTATATTATATTATTATATAGGTCAACTTCCATGCGGCCCAGTTTCAGTACATGTTTGAATTTATGTTTCCTTCAATGAATCGCAGAGCCCCAGTGCCGGCAGCACTCGTGCAGCCCCAGACCATGGCGCTACTGCATGCTTGACAGTGGACAAGACACAATTATCTTGGTACTCACTTGTGCTGCTAGTGTTTAAACAATAATGTTGGCTGTGATGGAAGGAGCCTGCGACAAAAGTAAGGTGAGTCACAAGCTCTGCAAGCTGAACAGTATACTCTAAAGTAGATCTTAATCTATCTAGTATTGTGCAGAAGATATACTGTAAGAAAATTGGGTTGCTGAAATTTGAGGGGTGGACTCACTTTTCTGAATACTGCATATACAGTAACATACAGTCGTCCCTTTTTATCGCGGTTAATTGGTTCCGGATCCGGCTGTGATAAGTGAATTTCTGCGAAGTAGGATTCAATATTAATAAATGGAATATTTTGGTAGCTAGAGCATAGCAAACTTGTTTATGACTTTCTAAATATAGCCCTGTAGACATGAAATAACACTCTTATAGTCACTTTTACGCTCCTATTATTCATTGTTTACAGCACATTGCTCAACTGCAGGCTGCGGGATCACTGCAGGGACACAAGAGATGGCCGCCGCTTTCAGCGTAGCATGCTACCGAGCTAACTAGTTAGCCTCCAATTTGTTTATCCTAAACTTCAGAAAGGGTTTAAAAACGGAGTGGAAGACAAAGTAAGAAGACAAAAACTTAACCATGAAGTAGGATTTCTTATTTATAAATCAAATATTTTCAAAGTTACAGCACAGAAAACTTGTTTACCACCTTCTAAATACAGTTTTTAATGATCAAAGCCTTTAGGCGGGAAATAACACCCCGAAATAATGGATTTGATTTTATGTAGCGCTTTACAGCGAAGTGAAGCCATTTTTCATTCACTCCTCAGTCACACACTGGTGGTTGTTAACTACATCTGTAGACCAGCTGCCCTGGGGTGCACCGACGGAAATACGCACCTACGAGCTATCCAAACTACCACCAAGTATTCATTCCCATTCATACACCAGTCTGGGCAGCACTGGAGGTGAAGGTGGGTGAAGTGTCTCCCCCAGGGACTCGGTGGAGGGAGCAAGGATCAAACCGCCAACCTTCCAGTTTCTGGATGCCAGCCTTCCAGTTTCTGGACAACCTGCTCTACCTCCTGAGGCGCTGCCACCCCCCCATAGATGCCTTGAACTTGTATTTCCCAACATAGTAGACATAATAAGAGAAAATAAGGCAAAATAAGACATGAATAAGACTTTTTTTAAAAGAATTTTTGAATAACCGTGATAGAGTGAAGCGGCGAAATTCAAAGCACAATTCAAAGTGGCGAGGGTTTACTGTCATACAATACCGAGGCCTGCGGGGTGCATTAGTAACATCCGCATATGTTATCGATATGATTTCACGCTTTTTGTTCTGCTTGATTTTTCCATGCATCCTTCCATTTAATGACAAGTCAAACATCAGATGTAGGTGAGGTCAGCTGACCACTCTTGTGACTCACCTTACTTTTGTCGCAGTCTCCTTCCACCACAGCCAAACAACAACACGTCACACAGAGCGGACGACGGGCCGTTTAGGAGGTGGAAATCTGCGCACAGGCGTCACACTTGAAGCATGCGGAATGCACGCATGCCGCCGGCCTGGAGGCTGCTCCACACTCTCCTCAGCAGATGGACTTCCTTTGAGGTGCAAAAGGCCACAGAGTTTATGGAGCACAAATCCTCTGGGTGTCTAAGGGGGAAGTTGAACACACGCACACACACACACACACACACAAACATGCACGCGCACACATGCACACACATTAATACTAACAGATTTTTTCCAAACAGAACAGTTTTCAGTGATGTTGCATGGATGGGCTGAGTGTCATTCCAGTGTGGTCCTTCACAGATGGCAGAGCTCATGTTGGCCGCAGGACTTCATCTGCTTGGAGGTCTTAGATGACTTGACCTGGTTTCAGCGCTGGAGGAAGGTGTGGAATGGAGAAAACAGCCTCTCTGACAATATGCAGCTGCAAAAAAAGGGCAGAGCAGAGCTAATTAAAATGTGCGACCACACTAATGTGAAACACACTTTGCTGGCCAAAGACTAATCATAACGTGAGCTGTTACTGTTGCAGATGAATTTGAAGATGAAGCAAAGAAAAAAAGACAAAGAATTAAGAATGTTCCACATCTATCTTGACATGTTTCTATTGTAAACTTTGAAAGCAGCTTGAACCTATTCTTTAAAATGAAAGATGTCCTCTAACGCAGTAGTAGTCTACTGACCCTTAGGCTGCATACACACTTGTGGTTCGGTACTATCGGCTGAACGAGGCATGGGCCGGTATGAGATTCTGACGATATGACAACCTTGGGCAAAATATCACGGTTTGATGGTCACAGTACAGCCAACTTTATTTGTATACAATTATGTATGTTTTAAGGCTGTAAAAGCCCTCACAATACACTTTATACACTTTTCTCAGGCAGACATTAACATTTTCTCACATTTCTCTCTTGTTTAAACACATAAAACGGAGCACCGATAGATCGCTCCAATACACCACAAGGATGCAGAACACAATGTGCATTCATACGCTGCACTTTAAAAAATCTGCAAAACAGCGAAGCCGTGAAAGTGAACCGCAATGTAGCGAGGGAACACTGTGCTCTAATGGCAGCTCTAAAATGTTTTGAAAACATGAAATTAGCTTCCACTTCACTTGTCCTCTGTCACGACTTCATGAAGCTGCGCTCTCGGCATCATGGGAAGTGTAGTTTTTAGCCATAATTAGCCGCATCACTGCACAAGCCGCAAGGTTTTAAGCATGCGTTTTTAAAATGTTTGGTTCAGACCAGAGTACGGAACCACAAGTGTGAACGGAGCCTAAAAGTGACCCACTTGCAGACTGTGTACTGTGCGGCTTCAGTGAACCAGTTTGAAAGCAGGTCATCGATCAACACTTCATCACAGTTACTGTCCTCCTTATAGCCTCCAGTCGCAGTTAGGTGAACATCTGTTTGTTGCGTCTTTTTAACACAGCCCTCACGTCAACACTGCTGGGTGGCAAACTGGTGTCCTTGCCCTTGTCACAGCATCAACAATACAATGTGGGATTTACTGCCATGATTACAAAACATGTGACGCAGTTGTTGCCATATGATGTTTCAATGTAGATAATCTGACCAATAAATAATGCCTGTCATGGTGGATGGTAATGTGGTTATTGTCATTTCTCTCTCTCTCTCTATATATATATACAGTATACTGTATATATACCGTATATATATACATACACGTATATGTGTATATATATATATATATATATATATGTGTGTATATATATATATATATATATATATATATATATATATATATATATATATATATATATATATATACCCTATATATCCATGTGGTGACTTCAGTTGTCTGCAGGCTGAAGGCTGCACGTGAAATATATGAATACCTAATTTCTTCTAGATAGATAGATAGATAGATACTATTAATCTCCAAGAGAAATTCACGTTTTGAGCAGCTCTCCAAAAATCATAATAAAGTCATAATAAACAATCAAGGCAAGACATGCAAGATAAGAAGAAAAAATAAGAAAATAGTTAAATAGTTAAAATAATTCTAATAGTGCCATCTACTCTATAGTAGAGACCACGCCTCAATTAATCACTCGTTTCCTCATCCGGGGGAAAGAGGGGGGGCTTGCAAATCCAAGATAATACAAGGTAACGGTCTAGAAGTTGGGGGGGGGACAAAGATGCTTGCAAAGCCAAATGCCACAGCCTCTGAGTGGGAATATTAATAATGAGACAGGTGAGCCTAAAGCAGAGCCTTCGCTGTGACAGTCAGCACTCACTGAGATGTTTGGTCGGCAAAGTAAATACAAACAGAACAATGCAATATGGTGTGCGTTCACAGAAAGTCATGGCAAAAGAAATGCTGCTCTTTAATACAGTTGAAAAGCCCGCAGTCCAAGAAACGCTGCAAACATTTGACAGACTGTACAAATTGCATTTTTCTTATACATTATTATTTACTATCATAGCAGTGGTTTATTTGCTCTCGACAATATAATATCGTTTAGCGTCGATTTGTTGCACAGTAAACATTTCAAAACGCTCCTGTATTGTATTGTGACTCGGTTAAATCAAAGTTTTTTTGTCGAGTCATATTTTTTCATTGTACTTTTCTTAAAATTAATGTAAAAATCTCGACTCTAATGTAAAAATCTCGTGGACCCAATGTCACGCATTGTCTCGTCTTGTGAGTTGGGTGTCTCGTGACACCCCTAATGATAATAACAATGCGATGTGCTTCTTGCTGTCACCTGCACCTCGTTAAAACCTACCCTCACTGTGTGTCAGCACACACATTACCTAATTATTGGTGCTGCGTCTCCATGGAAACACCAAACAGGGTGTTATGACAAGTTACCATGTGCACGTATGGAAGATTAACTTATTTTAGAATTAAACTAAGAAGAAAGTTTCACGTGCACCTTTTTTCAATATTTTATAGCATATTTTTGCAATAGTGGCATGTATAGGAGGCCATATATGAAAAAAGTGCATTTATGGTAAAACATATGAATAGAGAATGTGCACCGAAGAGATGATGTATTTGGGTCATGTTAGTGCAGGATTATCAAAATAACTCAATAAGCATGTTCACACGCACCCTGGGAGCGGATTGGTGACACTCGCTGATGCCACGGAAAAGTGGAAAAGTCAAAGAAGTACCAGTGAAGAGCGCCTGGAAAATCCTACCAATATCATAACACCATAATAAAGACATGCTTGGATGTGAAGGTATGATGAGGCAATCTAAAATGTCCCCCCAGGCATTTCCTCTTGTGCCACAACAGGAGGAATGAATCCCTGTGTGAACGACCTTGTTACCACAACACATTGTGTGTTGTTAGTGCACAAGAGAGGAAACAACCAGAGGGTGGTCTGCGGCGGCTGGAGTGGGTGCAGGGATAACCCCAATTCAGAGCGTGACCACTTTAATATGTAGGGCAGCCTTAATGTCATGCGTATGGTTTGGAGGGGAAAAAGAAGGCATGGCATGCTGACCGACTCATGTGTAGGGAGGGTGGGTTCATAGGTCAACATGCTAGTTGCGTGTGGGAAAGACTGTTGCAAAGCAGCAATGCAGCAAGAGTGTGTGTGGCACCTGCAGGTCTGCAGCAATGAGAAACAATTCAACGTGCCATTTTTTTGTTCAAATCAGGTTTTACCAAGTGGAGAGGTTTAGTGTTTACTTTGGTGGTTGTAGTGGTGGAGACCCGCAATGGTGGAGAACTGGAATGCATCGTATTGACTTTTTGGTTAGCACATGATGGGGTCAAAATATTACACCCAGCTTTCAGTATGATGCAACACAACTGTAATATTAACAATAATAATAATAATAATTAAAGCTCAAGCAGTGTTGAACAGGCATGGTCATTTCCTATTGCCACTGGGTGGTGCTGTGACAAATTCAGGAAGTGACATATATAAAGCTCAAGGGGTCGTCTTCATCATACGTGGCAATTATGATGAAGATCTGACCTTGTGGAACTGAGTTATTAACGTTTACAGTTTAGCAGTGAGTTGTCTAATTGATGATAAAGTTTGTTTCTTATGGAACAGCCTAAAATCCTTTGCAATATAACATCACCCATCTGTCTCCTATTCGTGATTTTAATTTGGGCTCATTTGGTTAAAGTGCCTTGGACTAGCTGGTTGAAATACAACCCGTAGTTGGCGCAGGTGTGCAGTGACATGAACAAGCACAGGTGTATCTAATATAATGGTACACTTACAAAACAAGCATGCCGTAGCGTATTGGAGAGTTTGCATTGCCATGACAACAGAAGTCAGATAGGAGTGATCGTTGACATTAGAGTAGATGAACCCTGCGGTACATGTTAGCACCCATCAGGGCCCACGGGGGCTCCGATGCTGTGACACGCAGGCCTGCTGCTGACACACATGCAGGCTTGATGAGGCTGAAGGATATTAGCGTGTCAGTACACTTCCACGCTCCATGCTGGGCTGCGAGAGCGAGCGTCAGGCTGGAACATGCAGAGGCTTCATTAATATTCACAAATATCTCAGCCCAGCAGCAGGTAGTGAGCTGTGCCTGTGGGGTGTGTGTGTGTTTGTGTGTGGGTGGGTCCATGCAGGGAGCTCCTTCAAAGCATGAGTGGAGAAGAAGAGCTCCTAAGAGGCTGAGAGACCATCTGGAAATCATCCAAAAGGCTAAATATTTAGGTTAAGAATTTAAACGACAATCTAACTGGGATAAATAAAACATATCCCACTGGAGATCACTTACCTAATGATGCACTATATGGGCAAAAGTATTGGGACTTGTGACCTTTACATAAGGGTTGTTTTTGTGTCCCGCTATATAACAAGGTCAAAAGTGAGTACACCCCTCACATTTTAATCCAGAATATCCTGTCAAGGGACAGGACGACAGAAAGTAAACTTGGACATCGGTCAGTCTTCTGAAAGGGTGCCATCACTTGGAGGGCATGACGTTCAGACTACACTGATTTGCAGCTAGAACCAAATAATGAAATAAAAAATAAAAATATACTGCAAACACATTGAATGGTGTGGAATATTTTCTTTGGGTTTCTTGTGTATAAAACACCATCTGATGCCAATTTCAGCAAAAAAAAAGTAAAGGCCATGAAAAAAACTTTATTAATTGTCAATGCATTGTTAGTTAGCACGCTTCACCTTAAAACACCTTGAAACATGATGTAAAACAATAGTTCCCCAAAGTGTACTGTTTAGAAAAAATGGATCAGTAAACAAACGAAACTTAACACATATCATGCACACTATGCTGTATTTCTGATTTTTAATCACTGTCACTTTCATTATTGTCTGAATATTGACAAAAAAAACCCTGGAAATACTGCAAAGTTGACACAAGTCCGATAACGTTAAAATGAGGTCAGATACCCGATAATTAAAAAAAAACGTTCCAGTGGGGCAAGACTAAAATGACAATTATTACAATTTGTTGATCTAGTACATTTTCAAACAGCCAAAATTATGCATAAAGCAAACAATAACCTGCTACCCAAAAACGCAATATGATTCTTCGACAACAAGAGAGAAGTACGACCTGAGAGAAAAATGAAACTTAAAACACTCGTATGCAAGAACAACGCTAAAACCCTTCAGCATTTCAGAATGCAGAATCAAATTATGGAAGTCAAACAATGCACTAAAATGAGGGATTTCAAGAAAGAGTACCAGCAGTTGATGTTGATAATGATGATGATAAAGTACAAGCAAGAAGAGTCCTGAACCACTGCGCACACACAATGCCATGTCCAACCATTATACACTTATTTGAGTACATTGCCTGTACTGACTCATTATCAACCCTTTCATCAGTTATTATTTTATAGTTATTATTATGACTGTTATATAATTTATTTCACAAAAACAAGAACCTTGCCTCCTATTTTATGTACTTAATATATCCGAATATATGTACTTTAACCTAGCAAGAAGTACATTTGGAACACGGGAAGTGAACAAATGTATTGCAATTACAATTACAAATTAATGTTATGTTATTACGAAGTAAGGTATTGCAATTGATGTGGAACGGAGGGGGGTTAGGATTAAATAAGTTGGCTTCTTCCTACTCCTTTTTCAACGTGTACACCTGTGAATTGTACTATGTGATATTATGTGAAACCAGTAAATCATTTTTTCTCCTGCCTGTGACGTAACGGCCTGTCGTAACTTCCCCTGAGCTCACTCGTAGACAAACATTCACTTTTCAAGGAAGACATTTTGTGTTGTAATTGTACCAAATGCTATGCGATGAGGGGGAAAAAAAACCATCCAGCACACAAAAAAACCTTATCAGACACCTGAAACGCCGGTGCTGTGGCATTTGAAAAGTGCAAAAAGTTTGCCACAGACCTCCGTGGCGTCACACCGGCTGCTCGGAGCGTGTGTCACATTATATAGTGTACTTTGCTGGGTCACAGCAGGTGGCTCCTTCCGCTCTATACTCTGGTTCTCCTGATAGTAGTGATGTGGTAGTAGTAATGTCATGATATTTGATTAGGACACATCAACAGGTACAGTTGGTCACATCCTAATTTGTTCCAGTCCTTCTTACCTGCAGGTGTGCACAAACTACGCTTAAATGTAAATGTAAAATAAGTAGATATAAAAAGTTGGACACAATCTGGAGGTGTACCAGCTATTTAGACAATAATGGCTGAGTTGAGCACAGTAAATCTATACTGCTATACGAGCTGTACATTGACGACTCTAAAATAATCAATGTTTCCTTAGTACAGCCTTGTCCCTTGACAGGATATAATAAAATGCTGAAATGTGAGGGCTGTACTCACTTTTGCAATTGACGTCTCACCTGCAGTCTCTGTGCAGTGTTATCATGGTTGACGGGTGGTTGCAGAGCCAAAGACGACTCACAGTGAGTGACAGTCAAGTGCAATTAAGGCAACAACACGAGCGAGATGGGAGCTTAATGACTCGATGGCGGCTGCCTGCTGTCGTCCCAGCAATTCCTAATGAGCAAAAAGACATGCACATATAAAAATTGCAGGCAATTATCATACCATTTCATTTTATAACGCATGCTGGGAGAAAATCATTAAAAAAACGCCTCTCTAGGTATGAGGAGCTATTCATTGACGTATAGCTTTGGGTATTTATTATAGTGTGATATATATATGCACACTATATTTGTGGATGACATTTAAGCAGCTGCACCATTGTGTGGAAAACTTTCATAACATTATATGCACATATCCACGCCTGCACATAAATCAGCATGTAACATGAGCATCACTGCACCTGCGCTGGCTTTCTTTGCAACACAAATGGCAGACACGCTGCAAATAATGTTATATTTTCATAAGAATAGAAAGAATCGGGACACTTTTTGTGCGTTACTGAGGCATGCATGCGTATTTCTAAGCAAAGTGTTTACAGATGGGGGGTTACGCTGTATGTTTTTCCTTGTCGCATCGTGGTGTGCCTCGTGTGGCTCCTCAGGCATCTCAACCACAAATTGTGCAAATAATCCTCTCCTACACAAAAACCATCAAACGTCATGTTCCCGTGCCACTTAACATTTCCCAAACGTATCGCTTTACAAAGCACTGGCATGGCAGCAAAGTAATGTAGAGGTGTGTGTGTGTGTGTGTGTGTGTGTATGGGGCGGGGGTAAGGAAGTCCCACTAAGGCACACTGGGGTAGTTCATGTTGCAAAGACGACAAAAAGTCAGTAAAAGAGGGCAGATATCATGATATCAGTCTTTATGTTTACCCTCTTTATCAACGACATTTCTAAAATGCAAAGGATGTACTAAATAGATTTTGATAGCAAAACAAAAGTGAAATTAACGAAAGTCTTAATGTATGAAAAAAAATAAAAATCAGGAAAATCACAGTAAAGAAAATTTGTGACTTAATAGAAATGTCATAAATAGAATTACAACAATCATTTGAGAAGAATATACTCTATTACGGCCGCATGGTGGCCTAGTGGTTAGCACGTTGGCCAATACAGAACAGCCTGGAGATCGGGAAGATCTGGGTTCGATTCTCCCCTGGGCATTTCTGTGTGGAGTTTGCATGTTCTCCCCGTGTGCGTGTTTTCTCCGGGCACTCCGGTTTCCTCCCACATTCCCAAAAACATGCAGGTGAGGTTAATTGGCGACTCTAAATTGTCCATAGGTATGAATGTGAGTGTGAATGCTTGTTTGTCTATATGTGCCCTGCCATTGGCTGGCGACCAGTCCAGGGTGTACCCCCGCCTGTCGCCCGAAGTCAGCTGGGATAGGCTCCAGCATGCCCCCGCGACCCTAATGAGGATGAAGCGGTATAGAAAATGGATGGATACTCTATTACAAAAATAAAGTTTATCAGTAAAGTTCATGAGGAAACAGTTCTGCTATTATGAGAATAAATTTCTACCATTAAGAGAAAAAAAATATGTAATTTTATGAAAATAGGGCTGTATGAACTTTGGGTTGCGGGATGGGACGTGATGGCAGGTACAAGCGGTGGAAATGAGTTTTCTCCGTAGGGTGGCTGGGCTCTCCCTTCAAGATAAGGTGAGAAGCTCTGTCATCCGGGAGAAACTCGGAGTAGAACCTCTACTCCTCTACATTGAGAGGAGCCAGATGAGGTAGCTCAGGTTTCTGGTCAGGATGCCTCACGGACGCCTCCCTGGGGAGGTGTTCAGGGCACGTCTGACAGGTAGGAGGCCTCGGGGAAGACCCAGGATATGATGGAGAGACAATGTCTCTCAAATGGCCTGGGAACGCCTTGTGATCCGAAGGGAGGAGCTGGACGAATTAGCCGGGGAGAGGGAAGTCTGGGCTTCCCTGCTTAGGCTGCTACCCCCGCGACCCAATCTCGGATAAGCGGTAGAAGATGGACGGATGCAAAAAATATTAATTATTTGTAATTCTTTTCTCAAAACTGTAGGTTTTTTAAATTATAATTGTTTTTATTCACTTGATACAATAATTAACCTTTATAAATCTCATCATAAATCAATAATATTATCATATACGAGAGAATAATAATAAATAACAACTCGGTCAGCAATTCCGATGTCTGGCTTGAACTTGCCTCACTGGTTGGATAGAAAAGAGAAACACAATCCTTGACACAAAGAAAAGGCTGGCTGCCACTCGCATTTCAACCCAGCAGGTGGGCGGGGTAATGGCGATGGGGTTTGGGCAAAGGTGTTCTCGTTTGTTTCCGCCACTGGCCAGCGAGGGAGGTGAGAGGTTGGACTCTGCCCTGAACGCCCCTTTGGTATGGAGGCTGGCTCTCAAGGGGCAGAGCTTCAGTCTGGGCTGATCTCGCTGGCAGATGACTGACGTCTGGCTGTCCATCAAAGCGTGACCTGGGGCGTACTTTTAATGAGATCCATTCCACATGACAGGCGCCACCTCTCCCTGGGCTGTCTAATGCCATTGCGCCAGTCATGTTGCCGTCTACATGTGTTGCTGCTTTGGAGCGTTTCTTCGGCTGGGCGGCATAATGCTGTACAGACCTCCGAGAAAACTACAACTACCATGTCAAACACACATGAGGTCTTGCTTTGTTCACCATTCCTTAGTTAGGAGTATTATGCCATTACATATATGTGGTTTTCATGAAACTTAATTACTTACTCAAATTAAATATGGATACTTTTCATACTTCAGTCATTTGAGGTCATTTTTGTCACAAATGTTTGTCTGCTGAAAGGATGACTGATCGTAAACGGAACCATGTGTGAATTGTAAATGAAGTTTTCATTCTTAAAGTGTTTTTTAATAATTAATCATTTATTTTAATGGTTTTATTATTTTCCTTTTTTTATTGCTTAAAATACTATTTTCAAATACTTTACATGATTTCGCTCTCTCTTTAGCTTGGCTATATCGTAAATCACCCTTCAGGGTTTAAAATAAATGAATAAATAACTTACATTAATTATTAAATTGTAAATGTATTTAATTGAATAATTGATTTAAATTAATAAATGAATAAAAATGTATTGTTATCTTCATACTATAATATGAAATACATTACTTTTGTAAAGTTTACTAGATACATTGAATGTGCACAAAGTATAGATATCGGCTTGGTATCGCGATACCAGCCGTGAACAACCTATGCACAGTCGTCCCTCGTTTGCCGCGGTTAATTGGTTCCAGACCTGACCGCGATAAGTGAATTTCCATAAAGTAGGATTCAATATGAATCAATGGAATATTTTCGTAGAGCATAGAAAACCTGCTTATGACTTTCTAAATACAGATTTTAACATTGTTAGAGCCCTCCGGACATGAAACACCCCTATAGTCACCTACACATTTGTATTACCCAATATAGTAGACATAATAATAGAAAATAAGCCATCTTAGATATAAATAAGATAAAAATAGACTCCAACATTAGCATTGACAGCATACTTCCTGGTGGCTATTGTCTCATCAATATAATGTTACTGACCCCTAGAGACCAGTGTAGAATACTGCTGCTGTTTATGGTTAAGGACTCACGATGAACTTCAATGGCTATATTAACAAGCAGAGAAATTTTTATGCTTGAAAATGCTTAAAAAATACTTCATGCTTTCTTTCTTTACTAGTAATAGACCATATTCAACCACAAAGCAGCGACCCATTTATTGATTATTTACTTTTTGAAAAATTTGAGCGAGGGCGCTATGTTTGAACCGTGATGTGTTGAGGGGACGACTGTATAGCCAAAAATATATGGCCTTCCATCATTTTTTTCCGCACCCCAGAATCAAAACTGGTACAATCCTATTGCCTTACAGTACCTACCAGTACCAGGAAGTGGCCTCCTAGCATAGAAATTTGTTAACAGTTGAATCTGGGTGGAAGTGTGTACTTTACTGAATGCTATCCTAGTTCCTGTTTAAAAGCTTCAGCATGCGATGACAGGTATAGCGCAAACAAACCAAAGATGCTGATCATCTACATTGTGCAACAGTAAGGGAAACGTGGGTCTGCGTTCGTGGCGGCGGCGAGAGTATCTATTTAACAATTCAATCTGTCAAGCTGGCTATGGAGCACGAGTCATGGCGTGGAACATTTTGCGCACGGGCCAACATCCAGCAAGCATCCTGAACAAAACCGCAGTAGCATCCAAGATTTGGCTGTGTTGCCTCGACCGGATGGTTTGCATCAGAAACCGAGCTGGGGCTTGTGCAACCCCTGTCACGCATCTTTAGAAGTCTTCCAAATAAAAGACACTGTTGTAGAAACAATCAGACACGCTAACAGATTAAGGGGATTCTGGTTCCTTTGCTATTGCACAAAAAAATCAGCAGAGGAACCCCCCAAACAGTATTGACTGGCCTCAGTTTAGTAACCATGAGAGAAATTGGCGCACTTTTAGGTACAGCCCAATGAAATGTCTTTAATTTATTGTATATTTTTTTTCCAAATTCTGCTTTTTCTGTTTAAAATTTTTAGTCCAGTCGTTTCTCGCAATATCGCGGTTCCATTATCACTCCCTCGCTATATCGAGGTTTTTCAGAAATGAATGAATGAATAAATGATGGCTGTTTGGTGGTAGAGTATGGTCTATTATTAGTCAAAACATATATAAATACAAATATGTAGTATTCTGTTTACTCTGTGGCAGTGATGACACAAAACATTGATGAGACATAGCTTACATGACATTACCTTAGCACTGAATGACATCATGAAGTTAGCCATGATATGTCCCACATGATAGAGTGAAAAAAAGTTATCCTCCTATTCCGTGTGGAAGTGGTAAGTTTTTGGCTTCTTAAGTTTAGAAGACATAAATTCGAGGCTAACTGGTTAGCTCGCCAGCCCGAGTCCCTGCAGCATAAGAGTTGCAATGTGGTATAAACAAAGAATAATAGGAGTGTAAAGGTGACCGGGGTGGCCGTGGCTCAGGAGGTAGAGCAGGTTCAATCCTCGCTCTCTCCACTCAGTCAAGACACTTCATCTAAAACCAGCTCCAAATTGTAACCCTCCGCATACCATTGGGCCAAGCTGGCGAGGCCGAGAGGAGGGCCATGTTGAATGGGTAGCACACGGTCTCCTTACACTATGCCCAGGCTTGCGCCCTGCCCCAGTGTGCTACCTTTGCCGTTTGCCTACTAAAGGTGACTATAGGGGTGTTAGTTCATGTCTAGAGGGTTGCAATAATGTTAAAAACCATATTTAGAAAGTCACAAACAGGTTTTCTATGCTCTATATACGAAAACATTCCATTTATTAAGAATGAAATTAATTTAAGGGTCTAGAACCAATTAACCACTATAAACGAGGAATTACTGTATTCCATTTTTTATCTTTTACACTTATTTTACCAGCGTATTGCGAGTGTGTACTTTTATGACTGTAAATAAAATATCCATTAATCAAATGCATAAATTCTTACATTTATTGATGCAATACTTCATTGGCCAAGTTTTCCCAGTAATTGAGAAATGGATGTAGCCAGGCTAACTTTTCTAATTGGATGTAAGCCTCTGCTCCCATTGCTACATAATCCTCAACAAACTGTAATACACGTGCTTGTGATTAAGGAAGACGTAGTTACGGATGCAATTCCAATTGCGTTATTAATGTTAAGATATTTTTATGACACCCTTATTTTGTTTACACAATTAGACAGAATGTGGTGAACAGTGCTCTTATTTTGAAGGCCGGAAGTGTGTTGTGTGTGTTGAGAATGTCTGTTGACGGTTAAGGCGAGCTGCGAGCAAGAATAAACCGTGCCTCTCGTCTTTTTTCACTCAGAACTTGCTCGTTTACAATAACAAGCAGTAAAACACAACACAGTGAAATTATACTCATACAGCCTGAGCAACGCACACACAGCTGCACTAGCATGCTCTGCTAAACTAAGCTAACCCAGCAAGCTTCCATTCACGCGCCGTAAAAGATGTTGTCAAGCTGTCAAACTGAAACCATTGAGGTTTTACAGACGAGTGTCGATTCTTGTGGCAATAAGGGACAAAGTGTGCCTCTTGTCAGCTCAATACGGGTGTTGGCAACCCTGCGTGTCACAGCACACAAGTAGGGTTTGCCGCCACACACTGGTCAGTTTTTGTGATCGCCTTTGAAAGGCATTTATCAGCATATGCCGATCACATGTTTTTATGGAAAATTTGCCAATACTAATTGGTGGCGGATCGATCGGAGCTTCCCTAGCTTCCTTCCGCCTTTACCAACTGATGATGCAGCATCAGGCACTCAGTAGGAGTTCAGTATCTTGTTGCATACTTGAAGCATACTTCAACAGGGGAGGGCTGGGGATCAAACCTATCATGTTTTTTTTGGTCAAGTGTGAACACGACCATCCCAACGCTGATGTGCACCAAATTTGGTCCACTTCCAAATGAGCGCTGGTGTGTTCGGTTCATTTGAACCAAGCACTTATCCAATCGAGTCTTTATTTTATGTACACTAGGTCCCCAACTTACGAACACCTGACTAGCGAACATTCGCGGATACAGTACAAACACAAGCCGACTGGTCTATATTTTATTTTATTTTGCCTTGTAGTCGCTCAATCAGTATTTATACTGCTACAGTACATGCTTGACCAGTAGAGGGCACTGTGACACTGCTAATGGGACCAAAAGAGGAAGTGTTAGGGGTGGGGAGATAAAGCTAAATGGAAAGCTAAATTATACAACCCGGACAGAGAGTGTGATTAAAGTTTATGAAGAGTTAATAGGCCTGCTTGATTGTACACCACCCATAGAACACAACCTCTTTTAGAAGAGTCTAACGACGACAACGATTTGTCCTTTTTTTCAATAACTCCTCCTCCTCCACCACGACGTATGCTCGACCACTTCTTTTCAAAGGTAAATAACATTTATCATTACGTATTATTACATCACTTTTATTATTGTTTTTTTCATTAATTATCCTCGTTTAATATTACTACTGCATGCAAACTCATATTTACATACATACACATATACTGTATATGTATACACGTACATGTAATACCTATATCATTGGTAACATTACCTTTTCCCCTACTTAAGAACAATTCGACATAAGAACGGTCGTCTGGAACCAATTGTGTTCGTAAGTTGGGGACCTAGTGTATATGTTCCTTACTGCCCATCCAAAAAAAAGTATTTTTTAAATTTTTTATTTCCGGTCCGGACCAGAGTACCAAACCACAAGTGTGAACACAGCCTTGGTACATTTTTACTGCTGTCATTATGTGCAAACACAGATTCCACCGACTCTTAAGATGCAGATTGGACTTGACATATTTAAACTGTCCACTGCAAGATTACATACCTGTACTCTCTAGTGGTCTTGCAAGGTTAACAGTCCCCGGCGACCAACCATAAACTTGTCAACATGTGAGGTTGTAATGCTTGTAATAGGATACCCACAACATTTTTTTTAACTGCAACCGCTTAACAAGTGACCATGTTGTGGTCAATTTAAAAGGCATCATTGGCCATATATAAAGAACCGACAGTGATACAACAGAAGAGGACAGACTGTACAGAATATTTGCCAAATGTGCAAAAAACAGGGTTTGTTGTCTCATGTTGTGGGCGGGGGGGCGTGGTGGGAAAACAGACGGCAATAAGGCTGAAGGACTGACCACTGGGATTGATGGGGGACAGTTGTGACACCCTTTTAAACACACTTCAAAAAAACGTTAATTCAATTGACAACTAAGCCACAGAGAGAGACACCGACTGCTGGGAATTGTGGGAACAGATGTCCGAGCAGATTTGAGTCTCTTTCTGGCCAGCGTTGGTGTTTAATGAACATTATTTATGTAAGATAGAACGTGTTTTCTTCTTGTCACAATAGCAGCTTTGGCTGTACGGTGAAAAGCCACATTCAAAAGCCGCATGACTACCATCTCTGGATGCTCTGTGCGCGTCATGTGCGTTTCAAGATGGATTTTATTACTTTTAATGTGATTTATTTGTGTGGCTGGCAGCAGATCAGGAGTCTGAGCAGGAGTTGGTAATTGCAGAAAATAACTCTGAGGTAATTCAAAGAGAAACGTGTCAGAGAGCCAATCAAGAAAAGTGACGTTTGTGTTAGTGGTTTTATTGTCGAGGTGGTATTGCCTTTTCTTCTGTTGTCATGCATGCTCAGTTTTCTCTCTCTGTCTGGCACAGACACACACACGCACACACACATGCACACACACGCACACACACCCACACACTGTTATGTGTCTCCTATCTCTCCTATGTCATTTTACATTCTTGAGCCACCTGTTTCACAGCCTCATCAGAGCAAGTGATGACAGGAGGATGAGATGGAGAGGGGAGGGGGAGGGTGAAGGACAAGGTAGACTTCATAGTCCCGTTCAGTTACATTTAAAAAAAAAAAAAAATGGAATATGGATCATTACACTTCCAGGAAAACAACTGTAAACTCTGTAAAGTATGAAAATATTTTTTCGTGATTATGTTATTGCATGGCCATTTGTTGCTAGGTAGAATTATAGGGCTCAATCATGACTGCCCCACAGGCCAATACAAAAATTGTAGGCCACACGCATGAGAGACAGTCAAAGTCAGACTAACACATACTAAGGAAGTGTTTGGGGTCCACAGATTTATACATGGAAACAAACAGTGGGAACACAAGGAGCTCTCACTGAGCGAGTCAGAGCCTTTCTTCCTGTCACTCACACACACACACACACACACACACACATGCCGGATGCCCTTCGAACCTGCGCCCTCTGCCATGAAATTAAAAAATTCCAAAAACAGATCTTAAAGAAAAAGTACTTTTTTTTTTATTTTGTCCACCGTCTATTCTCCTTATGTGAACACACGTCTTTCTCTTTTCTTTCTGTTTTCCAAAGATATAAAAACAGGTCAAAAGAGGCAGGTAATTAAGATTCAAGATTCAAGATCGAAGAGTTTTATTGTCATATGCATAGTAAAACAGGAAGTTATACTATGCATATGAAATTCTTATTCTGTTCATTCTCCCAAGAAAGAAAACACAAGAAAAAGAATAAGAACATAAGAAACATATATACCAATAAATTAAGCAACAACAGAAGAGACATTAATACAGATTAATTCATGCACGTAATGGGACACACCTATTCCACCTAGAAAGGCCACTATTAAAACACCTCCGAAAAGCTCCAACAAGGTTTTATGGTTTTATATCCATGCTGTGAGCATGTAGTAACAAGTACATTCATGATAACATGGAATACTTACAGTATTTTGCTCATTTGAAGCATTAGCGGAACTTCCTTGCTGGGTGCATTGATTTCACATAGCAACATAGAAAGGAACGCTACACCTAGCGTTAACTTTTCCAAACTCAAAAACAAAAACACAGCAGCAGTGGCAGCAGCTCCAATATGTAGCGTTACCTTTCGCTAGCAGCCTGAGGCATTGTGAGCGAGTGTGTGGTGAAGTGAGTCGCCAGCCAGCTAGTAGCTAGCCGGTGTGGTGTGGCGAGGTGTCACTATGCCAGTAACGTAGTTCTTGAGCGTAACAATATTAATAACAATAATAATAACAATGTCGCTGTAGCTTGGTTAATATGCCGGTCACATTATTTAAATGGAGCGTTGTTGGCGCGTTTTGGAGGGTTTTTTTCAAAAAGCTTTATAAACGGATTATAGGTGCGTCCCATTACATGCATTCTCAGCTGCCTCTTTTTAACGGTTTTTAAATCTTTAGAACGCACAGAAAAGAGAAAAACGTGTGTTCATGTCTCACATAAGGATTGCGGATGATGGGCAAAATTCCCCAAAATTTGCACTTTTCCTTTACAAAAAAAAAAAGAGTAGTTGATATTCTGGTATTTGTACTTTGTACTTCTTCACAGAGGTACCCAGTTTTTTCACTTTAGCTTCAACACATGTCCATATAAGAGAAGAGTTCTATACAAAGGTACCCCTTCCTGTCCAGCCAGCCCAGTTTAAACAAAAAGCAAAGCCATTTCCTCTCTCTGTCTTCAGTCAGGAACCTGCGGTCCAACGCTCATGAAGAATGACACTGACAGATCGCTGCCTCAGGAGGCCCCATGTCAACAAGGCTGCATGGGAAAACTGTTAAGCATCATGGCACCTTCAAGCCACAAAGTCATGCACTGCTGTTATTGCTCAAGGAATGTGCAGTAATAAGCGTGTTTCTTTTTCTTTAAAAGAAGCTGATATAACAAGAAACACCGTCTCCCTGTTTTGATCACGGTGGAGAAAATCCAGCCGACGAGCCGAAGGAGGGATCAGACCCTGTGGAGCCTGTTAGGAAAGGCTTTAATTCATACCAACTCATCCCAGCACAGCTGCCATCCTCCCTGAGCTCGCAGGCAGGAGACATGTGAAGCAGATTCAAAGAGACAAACTTGTGTCATTACAAAAAAAAAAAGGAAGAAAGAAAGGGGCGAGAGGCAGCTGTCCCATTTTTAACTATGCAAAGCTCCAGCTGAGTCATAGTCAGCGTCGGTGACAAAAGAGCAAGGAACAAATAGGAACAGAAACATGACGATCTGACAGGGAAGGAAGATGCACAAAGAGCAGCTAGTGTCTGGGGAACGTCTCAATCATGTTTTTCTGCATGGAAACCCTTTCTATGATCTCTGGAAAGCAAAATACACAGTCTACACTGAATATTCCTTACAAATTCACACTCTCTGGGGGGCGTGCCAGGGACACCCAAAATATGGATATTTTCACCAGGATACACATATTCAGAAAATTTGGTGAATATTCAAGTATGTTAGAAAAAAAGTAGATTTGTTTCTGGAATAATGGTAAATAAGAAAACTGTCAGTCATTAAAGAAAACTGCACATTTTTAAAAATGTTGCCCATCATCCACAATCCTTATGTGAGACGTGGACACACGTCTTTCCCTTTTCTGTCCGTTTTAAAAACCAGCTTGCACGAGGCAGCTGACAATGCACGTAATGGGATTCACTTATTACGCCTTTAATTTGGGGAAAAAAAGTGACAGGCATGCAAGTGTCAGAAACGTTTGTCAGTCTCGGGTCATGTCAATCTAGGCCGTAGCTATCGTCGTTACATTGGCATTAGTGCAGTGTTGTTTTCTTTTCATGACGAAAACGAGCTGAACATGGCTCTTTCATGACTAAAACATGCCGAGTTGTGTGTGAGTTTTCGTTGACGAGATGAGACTGGGTGAAAACGTTAGTGGGTGGTTTATCAGAGTGGTCCCCAACCTTTGTTCAACGGTCATGTTCAAACAACTCTCCGACGGAACAGGGGTGGGGTATCTAATGTATCTTATTTATTATGTATTGTGTAAAACTTAGACATGAACAACATCACATTAAAAGCACAAAATGACTGCAGACCCACCATCCACCAGTACCAGCCTGGAATTTGTTTTTCAGAAAGAAGATTATTATGTGGCTGTTTGATGTGTGTGGTAAAAGGCAGTGTGCTAGCATGAATTAACTTGAGGTTGTGCAACAACAAATATGCACATTCGCACTCAAAAAGGTCATCAAATCCTACCGTTATGCAGGGTAAAAAAAAGGGTAAAAATACAGTATAGTAGTCTATCTGTGCAGCGTGGGACAAAGTTATCACACACACAATGGTGCGTTCAAGGACCGTGGAACAAAGTGGGGCGTGTTGCCGCTCGCAAACAAACAACATAAACATGCAAAAACTATGGGATTTCCAACTGTATATTATTCTGTAACTAAAATAATGGCCCAAATTTCCAAAATTGATCAGCATTTACATAAAAATCTATGTAATTGTTTTCAAATTAATTTTTTTAAGTGTATATTTTTTTATTATTGCACCTGAAAGTTTCCCGCGGCCTGGTGGTTAGGGACCACTGGTATCAGAGGGTTAAAATGCATTACATTTCTGCCTATTGTGTGGGTATTATGCTTTTTAAGATATGATATACCTAAATTTGATTTTTTTTCACCTGTAGACTTTGTATACAAAGAGAGTAATTGTATGTAACTGACTAAAACTAGACTAAAACTACGTTTCCGAGTTTGAGTTCCCGTCAGATAATTCTGGACTAAAACTATCACATATTGTATTTGTACTTTATTTATCCCACAGCGGGGAAATTCACTTGTTACACTCGCTCTCCATATAGAAATGACTAAAACTTGCCTCAAACAAGAAGCATTTTCGTCCAAAAGACTAAGACTAAAAATAAAATGTCTGTCAAAAACAACACTACATTAGTGTCGATACACTTGCTCTTTGACAGCAAAATCCAATTTTGTGGCCTTTTGTCATACTATTTTACACTAAATGGCAACATACTGTAAGGGTGTCTTGCCTACAGTCAAGTATGGTGGTGGTAGTGTCATGGCCTTGGGCCGCATGAGTCCTGCCAGCACTATGGGAGCTAAGGTTCACTGAGTGAAACACGAGTGTTAGAGATGGCTAGTATTAAACCACAGAAGCACTGTAGAATTAAACAATAGAGGCACTTTTGCTGGACAACCTTATCTGCTTGCTGCTGCTTGCTTCACTTAGAAGAAACACACACACACACACACCCTAGACTGACTGGAACCAGTTAGAAGCAGACAGAGTGGTACCTCCCCTGCGAGGGTGGAACCAGAGTATAGGATAAAGAGCAGTTAATGCCGAGTTTGAGGCTTGCTCCGCCGACTCTTACAGTGGATGGACTGAAGCCCCAGCGCTGAGCTTTCTTCCAGACAATTGCTCCACTAAAGATTGAAAATACAGAAAAGCGTGTCCGACTGATCTCCTCTCGTGATAAACGAACTTGAATGTTTCATGAGTTCCAACATGTGCTGTGACATTCTGAAGCATAATCCGCTCCCTTGGGAAAGTGGGCCACATGACAGTTTTCCAACATGATTAAAAAGACGATGTCACAACATTTATAACTTTGTCCGCATTTCCGAGTTGCTAAAACTAAAGTTTTCAGAGTCAGACACAAGTTCTCGCCCTCCCCCCAACTCTGTCAGACGTAGGATTACTCAGAAAAGTGCGGCGTTATCTTTTTCCCATTTAAATGCAAATGAGCGAGCTGCCTTCATCGTCAAAGCGCTGCGGAAACAGTGTGAATATTTCATATCTTATCACACCAAAAGGTAACAGCACTCCTGCTGAGGTGGAGGGGAGGAGTGCATGTTCCCTCATTAATTTTCTACAACGTGAGAGCATTGAAGGCCACCGTGTAAAAAGTCACATCATCCGCGTGTGCGACCCACTGTATGAGGATGCCAACGTGTGCATGCGTTTTGATGTACAGGTGCACTTTCAGCTGAAGAGCGGTTAATTGCTTCCTCATCATACTGCGTGTTGGAGACAGTCAACATTGATTGGATTGAATGAAATCACTTGTTTCTTGACATTAGCACCCTTGTGCAACATAACATAGCATTACCTGCGTCCCCAAAAGCATCTTTAAATAGATTTACCACTTGGAGTCTTGCAAGATGTCGTGTCACAAAATTTCGTTCCGAAATTGTTTTTTTCATGGGCACTAGGCCTAGGATGATAATGCATAAATGAATTAATCACACAATAAATGAAAACGAACTCGACAATTTTGCCAGCCTGCCATGTTTGCGTGTCCGTTTTCCTCGTCTCCTGCCTCCAAACAGGAGGAGGTTCACTCTCTGTGCATTGGTTTCAGCCAATGTTTCAGCCAACGTTTCCCTTTGTCAGTCATACCGTCTCTTTGTCTCAGTGGGTGGAGGCGGGGCCGCTAGCATACACACAAAGTGCAGTAGAGTGTAGGCTTGTGAGGATCAGTGCAAGGTAACTTAGTAGAAATTAAGTTACCGGTAGTAGATTGTAATATATTGTCATATTTTTTTCTCATTGTACTTTTCTTAAAAGTAATGTCAAAATCTTGCCTCGGCTTGTTCTCGTAGACCCAATCTCATGTATCGTGTGTCTCGTGACACCCCTATTTACCACTTTAATAATGACATGTTTATCACAATTTTTTTTATTTTTTTTTTGCAGGGAATTCCTTCATAATGCCTTTGTGGCCCCGACATTATCTTTGAAATTTGCTGCAGAAAAAAAAACCTGGAAGGGAAAGAGACAGAAAAGCATGAGGGACTTTTATGAAGGCAGGCGCTCCTCAAAGCCAGGATTCAATAATTGCTTTCCTCTTGTCTCACGCAAGTGACAGATGGTGAGGCCACCAGAGGACCGAAGATGGGAATAATATTTTTGATTAAAAAAAAAATATATAGCGGGGGAAAAAACATGCAGCTGTTGGCAAAGAGAGAAAGGAGGGGAGGAGGAAAATGGGCATGGATAGCGGAACAGGAATAATACCAGTGAACTTGGAGAGACCACTCCCGCTTTGATTGGATGGGTGTTGGGAACTGTGAAGTTTGGGAAGGAGACAGGGCTGTCTGTGATTTATTCCTGCTAAATTCGGAGCGAGTGGAGTGGAGTTACAGATACATGTGTGAAAGTTGCTGTTTGTTTGGGTGATGGGACCACCCTTCAAACGCACACGCCCACCTGCATGTGTTCTGCTCTCTGTGTTGGCGTGCAACACAGTGTGATGACTTTTCAAGATCACCCAAGACTCCAAGAAGGAGAGAATATATCAATATCTTCTCCTGCTGTGCATGTGTGTGTGTGTGTGTTGGAATGATTGTTTCACAAAACTATTTGCTGCTATCAGGGGAAATTTAACACATTTAATGGCAAACATGATGCAGAGCCTTTTCCCGTTTCTGCTGTGAACATCAAAGCAAGTGCTAGATGCCCAAATCACAACCACGCATGAAAAAGTGAAACCAAGAAATAGTTTAGAATACTGTGCAAAAGTCTTAGGCCTCCATTTGGGCAACCATTTTTATTACAATATATCTTGCCAAGGGACAATATTATTAATTCTGAGATAAAGTCGAAATTAGGAGATAAAAAGTCAATATTATGAGACAAAAAGTCATAATAAAGGACAAGTGGCAGAGAAAATGAATGAATGAATGAAAGTCATAGTTATGAGATAAAAAGTCAAAATTATGAGAAAAAAGTCAAAATTATGAGATAAAAAGTTACAATTAAGGACAAACGGCATAGAAAATTAATGAATGAAAGTCACAATTACCAGATAAAAACTTAAAATTATGAGACAAAAAGTCATAGTTATGAGATAAAAAGACAAAATTATGTGATAAAAGGTCATAATTTTGAAATAAGAAAGTCATAAGGACAAGCGGCATAAAAAAATAATTAATAAATGGAAGTCATAGTTATGAAATAAAAAGTCAAAATTCCAAGTTAAAAAGTCAGAATTTTGAGATAAAACGTCAAAATTATGAGATAAAAAAGTCATAATTATAAAAACAGGTAAAAA
Organism: Dunckerocampus dactyliophorus; assembly: GCF_027744805.1. Lineage (NCBI taxonomy): Eukaryota > Metazoa > Chordata > Actinopteri > Syngnathiformes > Syngnathidae > Dunckerocampus > Dunckerocampus dactyliophorus. The sequence continues at coordinate 4,392,051 of NC_072826.1, forward strand.
GAGGCAGGTAATTAATGCACGTAATGGGACACACCTATTCTGTGTAGAAAGGCCGCTATTAAAACACCTCCAAAAAGCTCCAACAAGGTTTTATGGTTTTATATCTATGCTGTGAGCATGTAGTAACAGCTACATTCATGATAACATGGAATACTTACAGTATTTTGCTCATTTGAAGCATTAGCGGAACTTCCTTCCTGGGTGCATTGATTTCACATAGCAACAATGAAAGGAACGCTACACCTAGCGTTAACCTTTCCATACACAATAACAAAAACACAGCAGCAGTGGCGGCAGCTCCAATATGTAGCGTTACCTTTCGCTAGTGGCCTGAGGCATTGTGTGTAGTGAAGCTAGTCACTAGCCGGCTAGTAGCTAGTCGGTATGATGTGGTGAGGTGTCATAACGCCATAACGTAGTTCTTGGGCGTAACAGTGTTAATAACAATGTCGCTGTAGCTTGGGTAATATGCAGGTCACATTATGTAAATGCACCGTTGTTGGCGCTTTTTGGAGGTTTTTTCAGAAGGCCTTGTAGGTAAAAGTGGTGCCTCTTTTTAGCTGGTTTTATATCTTTAGAACGCACAGAAAAGAAAAAGTCATGTGTGGATGATGGGCAAAACTCCAAAAAAAGTGCATTTTTCCTTGAAAGCTCTTCCCATAAATGTTCCATTCTATTAGTCTTATTTTCCACAAGTGTAGGCCGGCTATCATCAGTGTGTCTAGTCTAAATGGTCTCTCCTAAAAAATCATTATACAGTATTTTGCAGCGCATTTTTATTAAAGTATCACTGCAGGGTACAAACAAAGCAAGCCTTTCATCACTGCAAGTGTGTGAAACCCAAGCTACTGTACAGAACATTTATGGAATAATAAGCATGCATCCAGGGCGTCAGCTGCATTGTACGCTGACGAGCTAAGACGCAAAATAAGCCCTTGTGATCAGGGGAGGGATGGAGTGAGATTAAAAGATTTAAGGCTCCATTTGTCCATGAATATCTTAGGCAAGAGCCAGTGGTACTCAGTCAGGTTACTGAGGCATTGGACGAAATCTACCTCATCTGCATCTGGACAATGTCCACTCCTTACAGCATCACGTAACGTCACAATTGACTGTGTATATTTGTAATAAAGATGCTGGCTGCACTGTGTTTAACGTGAGAATATTACATCAGTCAAATGAAACCATTGCAAGAACACAAGCTCCCACGAGCCCCGTGTTAAATGTGTGTTTATCCTACAATGAAGTCATGATAGGAATATTTGAATTGGAAAACGGTATTGTTTGAAACGCTGCATGGAACATTGAAATATCCCGTGTGCCTTCGCTTGCCGCACCTTTAACGCCATCCATCTTCCGCTTGGCATAGCTAATCGCTGATGACAAAGACAAAATGCAGGGGGAAATTAAAACAAATGACTTTTAGCCTCTGGTTTGGTGACGACCTTTCATTTCAACACTCTGCCACCTTGTGGAGTCTACAACAAAATGACTTATTATACACACAGAGGTTGCATTTCAGCAGGTTCCCACACTTTATTGGGCAATCTGAGGCCATGTCCATATGAACATGGGTTGTATTTTCTTCCAATATATTTGAGTAAAAGCATATTAGTTTTTTGTCATACTGTACACTAATTGCATTTTAGGCCAATGAAAGCTGACGGTTAAGGTTGGCAAAGGTCATTCAAATGTGATTTTCAGGAGAAATGCCACTTCACTGTCAGACCACACAATTAATTTTTGTTATTGCGTCTTTTCTGGAAATTACTTTCTCCAGGTTTCTGATGGGTTAAATGTAGGGGTGCTTGATAATTATCGGGCCGATACACGGGAGTTAGCGTCATTAATTCGTTCCAGAAGGTCCGACTGTAACTGAAACAGATGCAAACCGAATCAATATTTCCCATAAGGAATAATGCGCCTGTGTAGGCTCTCAGTCGTACAGGAGTTGTCCATCGAGGGAAAGGCTTCTTGAGACGTCATCTGTACTTCTGTGAAGAATGTGTCGGACGTTTCGCGTTCGCTGACGAAGCACTTCGGATGAGGAGCGAAACGTCCGACACATTCTTCACAGAAGTACAGATGACGTCTCAAGAAGCCTTTCCCTCATAAGGAATAATGTAAATCCAATTCATCCCTTCCAGACAGCCAAAAAATTGAACACAAAACACATTTTTATAGTTTTACAATTATGGCTTTACATGCAGTAAACAATTCCAAATGCACATAAATAATGAATGAAACATTTAAGGTTACTTTTACCTTCATTGAAGACATGTTTCTTGATGTGAGCGTTCCCAAAAACACAATGTTGCAGCGAGACACCACACGGACACCACCTTCCGGTTTTGCCATGAGTTCTTTCTTGAATTCCAATAGTGTGTCTCACCTTAATAACCAAAAAAGGATCCACAAAGTGCCAGCATTCTGATAAAGATGGTGAAAACCAATATTGAATTGAATTGAATTGAAGAAATAACTCATGACAAAACAGGAAGGTGTGTCCATGTTGTGTCTCGCTGCCACATTGCGTCTTTGGGAATGCTCACATCAAGAACCACGTCTTCATTGAAGGTAAAAGTAACCTTAAAAGTTCACTTATACCTTTCATTCCTCATTGTTTTATGGATGTAAAACTATAAGAATGTGTTTTGTGTGGACATTTTTGAGAGTCAACTGTTTTTAACATTAGAGCCATCCAGACATGAAATAACACCCCTATGGTCACCTTTGCAGTTGTATTACCCAATATAGTAGGTATATGTATAATCAGAGAAAATAAGACATATATAAGATAACTCACACGTTAGCAGTTCCTTGTTGTTTTTTTCTGAACAGCGTATTTCCTGCGGTGGCTATTTTCTCATCAATGTATTGTAATGGTGGTTTTAAATGGCCTCATACTGGTATTATCCAATACAGTAGACATTGTAATAGGGTAAATAAGCCATTTGAGACCTAAATAAAACTCCTGCTCATGTTCCCTGAGGGACCTTAGTTGCAGGTGGGCAGGAAATGACATTGGAGGTTCCAAGTTGAGTTTTTGCTTGTTGTGGGTTATGGCCTCAACAGTGGCCTGTGTTATTATTATGATTAATATGTTATTATTATTGTATGAGATAATTCAAACTTACAATAACTGCCTGTTGTGGCGATCACGTCTCATGTTCTAGCGACACTTAGTGGCCAATGCGGAATTCTACATTTACAAGTCGAATGTTTCTTCGCCTTGTACTTGTACTTTAGTTCATTTAGCCATTTTTATGCTTGGAAACTTGATTTAGGCCAAGAATAAGTACAATTCGTTTCAATATGGTTTTTAACTAATAGACCATCTTCAACCACGAAACAGCGATCATTTACTATTTTTGGGAAAAAAAACACGATAACAGGAAGGGACGGCTGTACTTCTATTGTGCCCGTAAAACATGCTGATATGACAGCCATTTTGGTTTTGTTGAATAAACAAATCACATATGACTGGAAAGCTCCAGATGTCCTCTCCACAGCACAGCCGGTTTATTGTAAGAGAGTTTTGCATTTGAAATAATAATGTGACATGCTTGTCCCTTACAGAGGACAAAAATGTATTGCTGGGTCACAGGAGTACAAAATTCATCTTTACCCGATATTAGCGGTCCACTTGAATGATTTCATTTGCCTGCCCTTTATTCTTCTTCTCCGGCAGGATAGGCTCTATTTTGTGCATTGCTGCCTGATTTCCTGTACTCTATCTTCATATTGTTTAGTAAGACCGTTTATTACTTCTCTCTTGTCTGTATTGGTCATTTTTCAACATTTTTCCACGTTGGCTCCTTCCCTTCCTTGTGATCCTCTTCATTCAATGTTCTCCCTGGCTCATAACATATCTTCAGGGGCTACAGCGCCACCTGCCGCTTGGGCATGCGCGTGACAATCTGCAATTCGACAAACTGCCTGGATGTGGGCGGAGTTTTTGATAACGCGGGAGTGGTACAACAATACTTGATCAAAATGGCCGTTCAGGGTGGACATACTGTATTGTCAACAACCACAATAATAGTCTGTCAAGATAATATTCCCCCTGGGGGACAATAAAACACAATGCGGTGTTGTTGTGCTTTTCATTTGGGGGCGGTTACGGTTGCTAAGGTAGGTTCCCTCCGCCCCATGGGTGTGTCCAGGCCGGAGGGAGGGTGGTCCACTGTCCTCTATCCACCTGCAGCACGCCGTTTCTCTGCACTTGAGCGTCGGAAGCTCCTCAGTGTGTTTCAACCTCCCCTGGATCAACTCTTTTCTTCTTGGCATCCTCCTCGTGGAAAAGTACACAACTATCAACGGCAATTTGGAGAGCGCTACAACTTAAATTGAATCAATCCAAGCTTTTGTTCGGCTCCGGAATAACCGCGGGGAGAATCCGTAGAAGACACAAGCCGGGCTCCTGACTGTGTGCGCGGGCATAGACGCTCCGAGGAACCCCTCCTGCCTGCCTGCCTGCCTGCTTGGATGGTTTTAAATGTTTGCATCTATTGCAGTTTGCTGTGGATCCAACTAAAAGGTAACAGGACAAGAGTAAGTGGCTTTTATACATGTGCCCTCATGAATTATTGGCTTTGAGGGACAGATGCGCCTTTAAATCAACAGAAGACGTCTGCCCATGCAGAGAATATGCCTTGCACGCCACACCATAAATCATCATTATATTACAAAGTTGGCTCATTTACTTTGTCAGGGAACCCCTTTGATGTTTATTCTAAGCAACAGGCTGTCAGTTTTTTGTTTTTTTTATACTTGAGCTGGCTGGTACACTGTAGAGGGTAGAGTAAGCACAGTTTAGCACTAATAATCAAAATAAAGACCATTGGGTTAATTATTGGACTGTTTTGTTTTGTTTGTGTCAGACATGCAAGTTGTATTGCATGGTAACACTTGCTGAATTCGACATGTCCGAAAAGGAGTAGGAAGAAGCACAGCTTATTTAATCATAGCAAAGTCTCTGCAGTTACTGATAGTTTGTTCTCTTCCTGTCTTTAAATATGACTCGTTTCAAATAGGTAGAGATAAAAGAATAGGCAAGGCGTAACATTTAGGGGTGTACCGAGACCCTCAGTTCATGAGACGAAACAATACACAAGTTTGGGTCTAAGAGACGAGACACGATTTTAACATTACTTCTAAGAAAAGTACAGTGAAAAAATAGATGACAATATATTGCAGACTACTAATTTAATTTATACTAAAGGGCTCACTCCGTTCATATCATTGTTCTATGGAACAAACGCGCCAAGGTGTTGAAAGCAATGCACAGAGTGCCTGCTTGGAGGTGAGAGACGAGGAAAACAGACACGTATGCACATGGCAATATATTGAGGCCGGCAAAATTGTCCAGTTCATTTTCATTTATTTTGTGATTAATTAATTCATTTATTGTCTCGTCATAGGCCTAGTGCCTACGAAACATTTTTTTTTTCTGAACAAGAAATCTTGTCACATTTAATCTTGCAAAATCTTGTGACACAAGATCTTGTGACACCCCTAGCAACATTAGATAGGTAGCTTATGCAGCGACAGAAAAACAGAAAAAAAGATGTTAAAAAATGAAAATACATAAATAAATAACAATAAAATAGAAGATAAAATGAATAAAAACAAATTACAGATAAAAGATGAATATATAAACACAATGTGTACCTTTTCTCTGCTGTAAATCTGAAATTTGAGGGGTACAAAAGCAAGCCTTGTACCCCTCAGTGTTGTAAAGTACATGGGTTATGTGCATTTATAAGGCAAGGAAATCTGCAGTGGTGTCCATCACCCACACTATTTTCCCCACTTTACAAAACGTCCAAGTTAGTGACACGTGGTTGGGTTGGTGCTTGTCCTCATAACTGAAGCGCCAGGTCACTTTTGTATCCCGGTTAAAGGTCTGCTTTGGAGTTTTGCCTGCGGGGCTCAGCGTGGAACTTGATCTTAAACCCTGACTGACAGTTTGACCTCAGACTCAGACCCGTCTCGGTGTCTCGGTGTTGCGCCAACATAATTACAGCTCCCCAACGCTGAGGTACGCTTGTTTTATTGTTCTCTTCCAATCCTACACAGTGATTTGCCACGCCGCATTTGGAGGCCCTCCACAATCCCTTTATGGTGCAGTCATAATGTGGTAGAGCTTGTGTTGTTGAGCACGCATTTCTTGTTGGCCTTTTTAGGAACAAGTGTAAAGATGAAAATAGAATTGCTTGAAATGTAGTCTAGATTCAGGTTTGTTTCTTTATGCATGGTTGGAGAACTCTTTCCAGGAAGAAGTTCATCCCAAAATGTTACCACAAAGTCCAGTCTTTGACAATCCCCACCTTAGGTTTCTTTCTTCTAGATGTCTTTCACACACTACTGTAAACAAGAGCAACCAAGCCATCATTAGATTGCTGATCATTGCAAACTCACTGATGGTGGTGGTTGGTCTGTGAGATTCCAGGCTTATTGTCTGATGTTCATCCATCTCTGTCCCTCAGCTCCTGGACTCTCCTCCCCCTCTGTTAGCAAACAGAGAGACAATGTTGTGGGACAGCCTGTGCTGTCTGCTGGCCCTGCTGGCCTCAGTGTCCGGGGGACTGCCCCCGGCCCACGAACCGCTGTCTGCCCCCAGGATCTTCCTGTCCTTCAAAGGTGAGTCTCCGGCACAATGTTGAGATACTTCTGTGTGGGATTTTATTGCATGGTAACTAGAATGGATAGATATTGGCAAGCATTTGTGCCCCAGTGGTCTCCGCCTTTGAAGACCACTGAGATGTTGCTGATGGGCCTTTTGAATTCTAAAGAATATGTCCTTTTTATAAAATGGCTTCGCTGCTATTACTTGTCCAAACAGGTCTTTGTGTGGCCTCGGCTCCCTTCTCAACTAAAGTTCGATTTCACACTTGGCCAGGCCCACACTCAGGCCGACATCCAGCATGTTATGAATGTTTGCCAGTGCCACATGAGACCCTCTGTGTATGTGTATGTGTGTGTGTGTGTGTGTGTGTGTGTGTGTGTGTGTGTGTGCAAGTGTCCCATTAAAATAGACTTCAGTGGTGCAAGGCCTCACTCATCCTTCATGTGAGGATCTTACGGTGTACAGTAGAGGTGGGAAATTGGGAGGGGCATTGCACTAAAGCTGCCCAATCAACTTTGGGGAAAGTTAGGAATTAATACATCAGTTGTTATTGTTTAAATATTATTTTGTTCATTTTGAATAACAGAAAAGAAGGAGACAGTTGTCTGTGTGGCTATTCGCATAGGTGGCGTCATGTTCTTCTTGAATCAACAGCGCCTCTGCTGGTTGCAACCATGGACTGCACTCAATTTTACCTCCTTTGCTTCTAGACACATTCCATAAAGTTGACAGATCAATTAATCAATTGTAACACCCACCCTTAGTGGGAATCCTAGACTGTCCATATACTAGTGCTATATTTTGTGACAATAACTCTTATTGGAAGAAAACCATTTATGGTATATATTTACAATATGTATTTAAGTTGAAACAAAAAAGTGCATACAAAAATTATTAATAAAATAAATGAATGAATTAGACATTTCTAAAATAATAATATGAATCTTCATTGATTATATATACATCTACATACACATACAGGTATATATCTATGTGTACACCTATGTGTTTGTGTGTGTGTGTGTGCATTTGTGTGTGTACATATATACACTATATACGGACACCATATACGTGTGTGTGTGTGTGTGTGTGTGTGGGTGTATATTGTGTGTGTGTGTGTGTGTGTATATATATATATATATATATATATATATATATATATATATATATATACAGACCCTTTCCAAAAAATTAGAATGTCATGGAAAAGTTGTTTAATTTCCATAATTGCATTCAAAAAGTTAAACTTTCATAGATTATAGATTCAGGGCCCACAATTTAAACAATTTCAAGTATTTATTTGTTTATTTTTACATAATTTGGGCTTCCAGCTCATAAAACCCACGAAAACAGGAATTCAAAAAATTAGAATACTGTGAAGAAATCAGCCCAAATTTTGCAGGGCATGAATGTTTTAAACGGAGTGTCACACACTAATCATCTACTAAACTCAAATCACCTGCACAGGCTTCCCCAGGTGTCATTAAATTGCTTCAGTTTGGTTCAATTGTCTCAGTTGGGTTCAATATGGGGAAGACTACAGACATGACAACTGGCCAGAAGACCATCATTGATACCCTCCATAGGATGGGTAAGCCACAAAAGTTCATAGCTAAGGAGGCTGGTTGTTCACAGAGTGCTGTGTCCAAGCATATCAATGGAAAGTCTAGAGGAAGGGCAAAATGTGGCAGGAGAAGATGCACCAGCAAAAGAGATGACCGTAGGCTTCAGCGGATTATCAAACAGGGAAGAGTCAAGAATCTGGCAGAGATCCAGAAAGAGTGGAATGAGGCGGGAGTCACAGCTTCAAAAACCACCACATTCAGACGCATCCGGGAGATGGGCTACAACTGTCGGGTTCCTCGGGTCAAGCCACTTCTGAACCTGAGCCAACATAGGAAGCGTCTCCACTGGGCCAAGGAGAAGAAGGACTGGACTGTTGGCCAGTGGTCCAAGGTCCTCTTTTCTGATGAAAGTAAAGTGTGCCTTTCATTTGGGAATCAAGATCCAAGGGTTTGGAGGAAGACGGGTGAGGAACAGAACCCAAGCTGCCTGAGGTCCAGTGTGAAATATCCACAGTCCGTCATGATTTGGGTGCAATGTCCAGTGCAGGTGTTGGTAAACTCTGCTTTCTTAAATCCAAGGTCACCGCAACAGTCTACCAGAATGTTTTAGAGGACTTCATGATTCCTTCTGCTGAGGATCTGTATGGAAATGCAGATTTCATCTTCCAGCAGGACCTGGCCATACCGCCAAAAGCACCAAAACCTGGTTTGATGCCCATGCCATCACAGTGCTTGACTGGCCAGCCAACTCACCAGACCTAAACCCCATTGAGAATCTATGGGGTATTCTCAAGAGGAAAATGAGGGGCACCAGACCCAACAACAAAGAAGAGCTGACAGCAAGCATCAAGGAAATCTGGGCTTCCATAACTCCCAGGCAATGCCACAGGCTGATTGCTTCAATGCCACGTCGCATCGAGGCAGTGATTAAGGCAAAGGGATTCCCAACCAAGTATTGAAGATTGACATATCGTTTTGAAAGTACCATATTTTGATTGATTTGATGTGATCCTAATTTCTTTCTCTTTTTTTTTTTTTTGCAAAAACTGAGAAGTAAATGGTGATTTCTTCACAGTATTCTAATTTTCTGAATTCCTGTTTTCATGGATTTTATGAGCTGGACGCCCAAATTACGTAAAAATAAACAAATAAACACTTGAAATCGTTTAAATTGTGGGCCCTGAATCTATAATCTATGAAAGTTTAACTTTTTGAATGGAATTATGGAAATTAAACAACTTTTCCATGACATTCAAATTTTTTGGAAAGGGTCTGTATATATATACGGTATATCTATCTCACACACACATATAATGAATTATAATGACTATATATATATATATATATATATGATAATGAATTATAGTGAATGTCACACCATAATGTTACTACGCTACATTCCCATTTATATTTTACTTGCAATTCCGAGTTTGATGGCTGATTCACTCACCTAATTTTGACCTGTGTGTCTCAGTCTGGCTCAAAATTATACCTTTTATTCATAAAATGCACAACTTGGACTTGGGCCTGTTCACATATTGTTCTTGTCCTGTATGGGATAACAATGCATTTCCAGCAGACCTATTTTTATTGCAAGTTGGTTTGTTTGCATCTTTTAAAGCCGTTAAACCCTTCAAACGGAAGTCTTTGTCAATTGAGATTTCCCTTTTTTGCTTGCTTGTTTGTTTTTGCCCTCTTTATCCCTCATGTGTTGCTAATCGAGACGGATCTCACACTCCAACGCTCTCACATTTACTTGGTCGGAAAGAGATAATTTATTCTCCCTTTCCTCTAATCAACTTCCATTTTGTTTTTAATTAGTTTGCAGGGTTACTTTATGCATCGCGGCGCAACCTCACATAGATTGAAATGCCCATAAGCTGTGCACGGACTAATTGTGTTGGTTTTGCGGCGCCACGCTGCTGGGAATAGCTCTTAAAGGCTCTTTTATTCATTTTTAATGAGCTAGCATACTTAACCAAATAATGACAATGATGTTTCGTAATAGCTTTTAGTGCCGGCGTCCTTATTTGCTTCGAATAGATATCATATGACAAAGCTCATTATAACAATTATTTATGTTTTGATAGTAAAACAAATGGACAGTCCAATCTGCTTTTCTCTTTGCTTTTGTCTGTGAACCATATCATGCACAGGTTCAACCGTAGTCAGACAAGACCTTTTCCCCTGGTGATTAGCATATTTTAACAATGGTGGATACAAATGTTGCTGCTTTTGGCTGCAACCCAAACTCTAGACTCAAGAGATGCAATGTTTTGTCTTGGCTTTTCATATCTTTGCACTCTATCAAAGCAAAAAAACAAGAGGTTAGACACACGCTTTAGTGTTTTATCTGGTATGTACATACAGTGTCACTAGTGCACCCTGCTTTAAAGGCTTAAATTTCAAAATAGGTCATATATGTCCTGCATTTTCATTAATCTGCGCTGCGCCTGGTGTGTTCACGTGGGTTTTATAGTGTATACATTTTTCCAGAAACTCTCTAAAGCTTAAGGATTTGCTTGCTTAATATCTGACAAAATGAGAATACACGTAGCTGGCAGTAGCTCAGACGGTATAGATGTTGGCTTGGGAACTTCTGACAGTAGCACAAGACTTGTGGCTGGATTTGCACTGCAGGTACGAGGTAGTCTCGTAAAACCCAAAGGTCCTCAGTGTTCTAAATGATAATTTTGTCTTGAGAGAATGTCATACCATAAGGCCATACAAAGGAACAAAGGAATGTCCACTGAAAGCATGCAGGGATAGATCATCAACCAAACCCTGGCAGGCACTAGTGCACCTCTCAGGCTATGTTGAGTAACCTTCACATATAAGTATGGCATAAATGACACAATGACAAGTTAGAGAAGCAATGATGTGCAGTTGTGTCCGTGCTTATACAGTAGTAGATGACAGAGCCTGGCTTAAGTCAGTTGCAGAGAACTCCTCTTATTACCTTGAAACTAGCTCTGTAATCACACACTATTTTAGAGCACGCAGCTCGGCGAGGTTATGACCCTTCCAACAGAAGCCGCTCAGAGTCGAGGTTAACTGCCCTCAAACTATGGGAGAGTGGCGACATATTAACAAGTAATAGCTTGTTACTCTAATCCTCAGGCACATTTGAAAGTGTTTAACCTTGTTTTTTTCACCGGCTGAAGATGGTGAGGGAACACCTGGGTACAAGGGTTGACCTTGGTGAGAAAAAACAGCACAATTGGACACATTCTTAGGGACTTTGACTTTCCACTAGTCTGTTAGTCCTGCATAATACCAAACAAACTATTGGGTAATCATTCCTCCCTGCAAACTTAATAGTAATACAGTGAAACCTTGGTTAGCGTCATTAATCCGTTCCAGAAAGTCCGACTCTAACTGAAACATACGCTAACCTAAACAATTTTTCCCAGAAGACACAGTTTCGGACACCCAAAAATGTTAATACAAAACAGTTTTACAATTATAGTTGCTGAAAAAAAATGTAAATGCGAATGTAATTGGGATAAATGACCATTTAACATCACTTTTACGTTGACTGAAGACTGGATTGTTGACAAAGACGACTATGACGAGCAGCAAGCGAGGAGTAGAATAGATATCCTCATGGATCACACCTTCATACTTTGCTGTGCGATGAGTTCTTTCTTGAATTCAATAGAATTTCTCACCTTCTTTGTCAAAATGCTGGCACTTGCAACTTTCTTTGGCTCCATTGTGCATTTGGGAGGTGGGGGCTTCTGGCTTCGTCCTGGGATCTTGCCTGTGGGCCTGATGTCCCCACCTTTTTGTGATTTGTGTATGTGGCCGCAGAGAGAGAACAAATCTATGACTGAATTAGCGGCTGCTGCGATATGGAGAGGGGGTAGGATTTAATAAGCTCTTGCTTCATGTTGAGCAGTGAATTGTGAATATGTGATGTATTTCAATGTAACATTGTGAGCACATTTGAAATAAACTAAACCAAACGTGTGGGTTATTTCGCAGCCATGCTCATTAAGAAAAGCAGAGACTTGTGACGTAACTGTGTTATATAGCAAACAACTACAGAGTCAACTGCTGATGACGTCATGGGCGGGCGACGGAAATACGTTATGAACACAGTTGGACTTGCGCAGTCCATGGATAACGCAACAACATGCGTGCCATATTTTATGCTAACCAGGAAACTTTAGTGTACATTTTTTTACTTAAACCGAAAAATACAACAACCAGGGCATACAACTAACCGGGCAGTAGCTTTAACACACCCTATACCATATGAGTCAGACCAGTGACTGGGAAGATGCAGCTGCGACGAAGAGACCTGCTGGAAAAAAAGTCTCAAATATTTGCTAACTACAGAGGAGGAGTTATCTGCTAATTTTAAGATAATGTTGATCAATCTGCTTTATTCCCTTTGGTTAGCTTTTCTAAAATGAGGTCTTGAAAAAGATGGTGTTTTATATTCAGGGTCGAGTCAAATTTTGATCCGATACGGAAACATGTTTATTATTATTGCTAGTAGGAAATAAGCTTTTAGAACCACGGTCATGTGTTGTGCATGCGAGCGGCCACTGTGATTTTGTTCATCTTGGAGGAGATGCTAAATGCAGTCATTCCGTCAGTACATTGTTCCCCTAATCCATAAATCCTCATGTCAGTCAGCCCCGATGCCATGTCATTAATTACCCCTGTCACCAGACTACATGGCTGCTTACAAGTGGATTCTACTGGATGCTTGTACAGTTGTTAAACATAATGAGACATGGCAATGAAGCGATAGTGGCACCATGTCAGTGGTAATAAATAGACTGGTGTAGAGAACTTCCTGTAACGTAATGTACTGTGTCGTTTAAAGGGATCTAAATATATCTGCTCTCTGAAACGGTTTAATTGACAATATGATATTTTCCAGTTGATGTATCAGGAACAGTTCTACATGTGTATGCACTTCTGCTAATTTACACACAATTGCATTGACACTTTGCAGCAACTACACTTTCTCCTTACAAACGTGCATCGTGATTATCAGAAGTCAATTCAAGAAGTTGTTCGGTATCTATGTCGTCAATCAATTGTTTGGGGGGTTTAAGGACCCCAAAAGGAGGGAATTATATGGTACAGTGTCTCAGTGTTGAAAAAAGTTGTCTTTCCACAAATTTAGATAAGAAGGGACCAAAACAAGTGTGTCCAAACTACAATTCAAGGGCCATTTGCAGCCCCGCAGCTTTTATTGGCACGCAGAACATTTAAAAAAAAACAACAACAACAACAACAATCGGGGAAAAAAAGAGCAAACATTTTGTAATAATAGGTATTAATAAAGCGCTGTGTCACCTATAACACAAAGCTAACACAAAGTTTATATACATATAAAATAGGGGTGTCACAAGACCTCGCAAGATTAAATATGACAAGATTTCTCGCTCAGGAAAAAAAACTGTCTCATGGGCACTATGCCTGGGACGATAACAAATTAATGTCTTAATCACACAATAAATGAAAATGAACTCAATAATTTTGCCAGCCTCAAAATATTACTATGTGCATGCGAGTCTGTTTTCCTCGTCTCTTGCCTCCGAACAGGCAGGAAGAGGGTTCGCTCTGCGCACTGGTTTCAGCACCTTGGCACATTTGCGCCATAGAACAATGGCATGAACGGAGTCAGCCCTTTTGTCAGTCATACAGTCTCTCTGATATCTAGCATACACACAGAGTGCCTGAGTGTCTCGTGACACCCGTAGAAACAACCAAGTTGTACTGTACCTATGTCAGTAGGTACAGTACAACTTTTCTTTTGGGGGTTTAAAGACCCCCAAAAGGGGGGGGTTATATGGTAGAAACCCCCTCTTTAAACCCCCTTTTGGGGGTCTTTAAACCCCCAAAAGGGAGGGTTATATGGTAGAATGACTCAGTATTGAATAATAGTGTCTTGCAAATTAGGCCACAAAACTGGATAAGCAGGGACTAAACACATAAACTGTGAGCATGTGAGCAAACTGTGAGCAAAGCTCAAGAATGTGCTGTTGGTGGTTAAATGGTATTACATATCATTGTCTGTTCTGAATGGAATGTTCTGTTAGGAAGATAGCCGATGATCCATGTCATTGTTAAGTGGTTGGAGCCTTATATAAATTCATGTACTATAAGGACCACTCCTCTTCTTTCACAACGCATCCGTGTTCACATCAATATGAGACAAGCATCTCCTATTTAGCTGCGATATAAAGCAGTTTTCAGCCTATTTGCTGCATTCATAATGCATCATCAACATGACTCACTCTCGGCATTGTCTAGCTTACATCCTCTCCCTGCCCTTTTACCTGCCAGATACATTTCTATGCTGCCTCCCCAGCGGATAAATAGCATTCATGAGTGCCGCACCGTTGTCAGCCTGTGCATTCTGTGAAACGGTTCAAAGCAACAACACAAAAGGCTTTTAGCAAATTGTTTTCATGTTTGTTTGTGCACATGCACTGCATTGTACCTGTCAGCAGCAGACACAGCCTCCCAGTCCCTTTTTAAATCCCCATTAGTGAATGTCAGGGCCCTGAAACATGCTTCCACAGAGCAACACGGAGCGGCTGTGGCACGCAAGCCTGCAGCAATTATTACAAGACTTTGCTACTTTCTCTCTGGAGATGCTGCCAGAGGAGGTAGAGCAGGAGGAGGCGGAGGCGGAGGGTAGCAGCCGGCTCATTCCGACAACCTCTGCTCTACTCTGCTCTGCTGGATGCACGCTGTCAAACGATGATTATTCAGGAGACAGAAAAAGGAGGCGACAGTGCTAAATATAGTGTCCCTTTCTGTCTGTCTGGTTTATTTTTTTCAACTCCTCATGCCTCGTCGGCAACATGCTCTTCTTACATGTGCATGCTCTTGCTTTGCACCCACACTGCTCGCTCGCTGGCTGGCTGTGCCCCGCCCACAGCATGGATGTTTTGTCATGCTGAGCTGCTAAAGGGGAAATAGGTGGTCGTTAAAGGCTCCTTTTAAAACGGATGGAGGGTGCAAAAATGGCACTCTGCCTGTAGAAGCATGGACACCCTCCAATTTTGTTTTGATAGGAATGAATGAGTCAAACTGTCACCATAATAAATAATATCGGAAGTATAAAGAGCAGCTAGCCACTGTATGATGAAACTAATGCAGGTGGTCCTCAATTGATGACGTTCCATGTTACGACATTTCATTTTATGAGAATAAAGCTGTAATATTACAATGAAAAAGTTGTAATTTCATGAGGAAAGCATCCTAATTTTATGGGAATAAAGTTGCACAAATTCAAGAAAAAATTTTATTTTATGAGAATAAAATAGTAGTACTACATTTTTAATTTCATGAGGAAAATTGTCCAAATTTTATAACAAAAAAGGTGCACAATTTACAAGAAAAAAATATGTAAAATAGTAACAATAAAGTCATAGTATTACCAGAAAAAGTCTTGATTTTGTGAGAGTATAGTGTACATATGGCATGAAAAAAGTCAAGGAAAAGAGCAAGGAGAAAGTCACAATTTTGAGAAAAAAGTTGCACAATTGCAAGAAAAAATATTTAAAATCATAACAATAAAGTCATCATACTACGAGAAAAAATATGTAATTTTCTGAGAATAAACTTGTAAAATTACACACACAGTCATATTTTCATCAAATGAAAATGTCCTCATTTTATAAGAATAATGTTGGGGAAAAAATCAATAAAATTATGACAATAAGGTAATATGACAAAAAATACACAATTTAAGAAAAAGTGCCAATATAACAAGTTGTAAATTGGGCTAGGAAAAAGTCCCAACCTTATGAGAATAAATTTGCACGAGAAAAAAAAAATTCTGACAAAAAAGTCATAGTACAGGTGGTCATCTGTTTACGATGCTCTGTGTTATAATATTTTGAGGTTATTAACGCACTCCCAGAAACTAAATAATAAATAAATAATAACTTTTGTAAACATGAGACTCGCTCCAAAACTAGTCACAACACCGCGGCGGAATAATACAGGATGTGCGTTTTACGAGCAGCTACCCCGAGGAAGGGTAACATCGCTTACCAGTTCAATTTTTGCACTTCATTATCTTTTACTTCAGAAAGCAGGCTCTTCTGGTGGCAGTGTACGCAAAGAAAAGTACAGGCATCACTATGGAAGTGGAAATGAACATCATAAAAAGCTGAGAGAGGAGAAACCCCCGCCAATATTAGCTACAGTTCTGTTCTCAACACTCGACTGTTCTTATTTTGATACAATACGTAATAAATAAGATCAATTAGATGGCTTTAATGTACGTCTGTTTTGCTGATGTGTTGAAAATTTTTCCAGGTGACAAGCTAGTGCGCTGCTAATGCTATTTAGATCCATTCTGGTCTTCAGTCATGCTAAGCTACTGAACTTGCACGACAATCCTTTCGCCGGCAGCCTAGGTTCTCACGTTGTTTAAGAGACGGACCGTCAAGCAGTTGCTAGTCTTGTGATACCCGTTGCATGTCTCTACAATCCATTCATCTGAGGATTTATGGCTGATTCTTATCCATCCAGGAGGCTGATACCCATGCAGCCACATCTCTCGTTTGTCAAACAGGATATCCGGTCACATCGGCTTGTCTTTCACAAAAGTACAAACCATGCTTTTACAATTGCATGTTGACTGATTGCTTTGGCCATATTGTTCTGAGCAGCCAGGACAAACAGATGCATACTGCTTTCATCACTTTGTTGCTTGTTTCTTTCACATGTTTTGCAGTCCCAGTCTTTTTTTTTTAATCAGAAAACTTGCGCATGTGAGTTACCTCTGCATACATTCTTCTGTGTTTGTGTTGTGTAAAGGGGGACGACACACAGCAGGGGGTGAAAGATGCTTGTTGCATTTGATTGGCAGCCCTTTTTATAGATGTATCTATTTAATTTGTGGCAGACATGATTAAAAATAGAGATGACGCTACCAAAAAACCTCCTGCAACCATTAGTGTGGCTTTTGAAATTATTTTGTCTTTGTCCTGTAAAACTATAATTGTAAAATTATAGAAATGTGTTTTGTTTTAACATTTTTGGCTTTCTGGAATGGATTAATTGGATTTAAATGATTTCTTATGGGAGAAATGTATTTCGGTTAATGTCCGTTTTGGTTAGAGTCAGACCTTCTGGAACAAATTAGTGACGCTAACTAAGGTTCCACTGATATCTACAGTGTATATATAGTGTATATCTAAGTGAGATGACTTTGGCTTGGTTGTCAGTCCTCACAAATCATGTGCCAGAGATTCCCTGCACATAAGACATTATTTCCCCTGATGTCCGTTTCTTCACACAGGAAGTCCCGTGGTGGTGCTGGCGAGCGACGTACTCCATCATAACAATTGCCTTTATTACATGGAGGTGATTTGTTGTGGAAGTGCTGTGAAAAGTATTCACGCGAGAAAGTGTGACATTCGTTCCGTTTATTCAACCCAAGTGGACAGGCTGGCCAGATGTTGTTTTTTTTTTTAGAGGTTGGGGGGTCCTTGGGGGAGTCGCAGCTTGGGCTGAAATTAAGTGAACAGCGGGTCAAGGGCACCTCTCTACTTGTTTACTCAGACAGAGATCATTCATTATCATTTGTCTGTCAGTGTTGGGATCTTGTTTCTGCAGTGCCATTGACCTTTGTGAACACTTGGAGAGGAAGCCTACGTTGGCATATGTGTGCTTGTATGTTTGCAGGCAGCATCACTTTAACACGCTTGAGTGAGTTGCAACCACACTAAGCTGTAGCACAGGGGTGGCCATTACGTCCATCGCGAGAAAAGGTAGTGTGGGTCGATCGCATGTGTCACACATATATCATAAACGTCCCTTGGTAGATGCTAAGGACCCCTCCTGATTTGCTGTTGCGCCTCCGTGGCGAAGTAAGTGGTGAACAGACGTCTCAAGTGACACACGGAAATGCAACTTTTATCTTTATTATTCTGATTACGGATAAACTAAGTGAGTGGTGCCCATATCTATAACAAATGTTATCCGTTCACTTGTAGCAGCTAGTTATGTAGAAAGAGAGTACATTGTTTGATGACTTTGCGTCGCGTCCTGAACTCCTCCATAGAAATTCCGCCTGTTAAACTGTTGTTTCATGATGATTTGGAAAATGTGCCCATTCTTGAAAGCTTTTTAATATGTTCACTTGACTTCAGCTGCATTGTCTTTTGCGGAATTATTTTCATTTCTTGTATATCTGTAATTTTTGATAGCAAGGCCTAACTGGACGTAATACATGAAGTGTGTGTCTAATGAAGGCTCCAGCATGCCACCGCGACCCTACTGAGGAGAAGCGGCATAGAAGATGGATGGATGGATGGATGTGTCTAATGAACGCTACCTAGCTATTTTGACTGACACACGAGTCAGGTTATGAACACAACTATTGCAGAATTATTTGTTATTATCTTTATTGCCATATTGAATTGAAAGTACAATGTAAAAAAAATATGACAACTTTTTTTATTCAACCGAGTCACAAAACAATGCAGGTTTGTTTTGAAATTTAAATGGTCCCACAAATTGACGCTAAATGATATTATTTTCAACATATTTGGAGACCAAATAAACCCCTGTTATGATAATATATAAATAATACAAAAATAATAATACTATATCATAATAACGCAATATTTCCTGTAATATGTCATCTTTCACTCTGTAAAGTTGTGGAATTGACGTAATTGAGGTATTTTCTCACAGGCAATCCATACTGTCTGTCAAACGTTTGCAGCATTTCTTGAAATGCTAGCTTTTCAACTACATTAAAGAGCAGCATTCCTTTTGCCATGACTTTCTCTGCACACATACAATTTTGCACTGTTCTGTTTGTATTTACTTTGCTGGCCAAACGTCTCAGTGAGCGTTGACTGTCGGGACGAAGGTGCTGTATCTTCATGTGTATTTTTTTCCCCAGATCAGAAAACTGAGGTGGGCAAGTTTCTTTTGTTGCCTTTTATGTTGCTACCACTCTTGAATAAATTCAGCATACTCGCTCGTTTGTGTTGATTGTTTGTGTTGATTGCCATGACACATTGCTCATTAATATTCCCACACGGGGGCTGTGGCATTTGGCTTTGCAAGCATATTTTTCCTTCCTAACTTTTACATGTTACCTTGCATTGCTCCTCAAGAAGCTCCACTCGCCCCACAGAGACGAAGCGAACGTATGACTGATAGACTTCTCACTGTGTTTGCCGTTATTCTATGAACCAATGCACAGAGTGAATCCTCTTCCTGCCTGTTTGGAGGTGAGAGACGAGGAAAACATATGCGCATGACAATATATGAATGCAGAATGTCTATTTATTGTGTGATTAATTCATACATTTATTATCGAGAGAGGGTTTTTTTTAACAAGAAATCTTGTGTTTTTTTAATCTCGCAAGATCTTGCCACACCCATAGTATATACTGGTTAGATTTTATGTATATGTTATGTTTTATAGTAAGAGGTAGATAATTTTGCCTTGTAACCTGCATGCTGAAAAAGTGAGTGCCACAGATATACATGTACAATGTACATAAATACAGCCATCCAATTTCTATGCCGCTTGTCCTCATTAGGGTCGCAGGGTATGCTGGAGCCTATCCCAGCAATGTAGCGAGGGACGACTGAACGTTGCAGTCCTGTGGGAAACACTGATCACATACAACAACGTAACATTAAGAAGTGGGACAGGAGGACATAAATTGGAAAGTTGAAAAGCAAGTGTTTGAGCGTCTCTTTTCTCAAAAGTGGAGCAAACAGTGAAGGAAGTGAAAGATCTTTCTCACGTTTGATGTTCATAAACTGTTACTGTTACGTCATTAAAAAGTCAATTTTGCAGAATGGGAGACCTAAACCTTAATTCTTTTTCACTTCAAACTCCACTTTCAGCTCTTGTTAGAGTTGTATTCATCATCAAACCCGTTGCTGGACTCAAGCAAAGCATCTGGTCAATGAATCAAATGGGTTTTATGTGTGCATGAGTCAAATAAGTTATGGTTTTCTGGGCTGTTGGTCGGGCAATAAAAGCAGTTTGAAAAGATCATCATGAGCTTTGGGATCTTTTATGGTATCGGTGTAGCAAATGAAAACAAAACATTTTGTGATGACTTGATTTGGAAGTTGCAACCACTTGTTAAGTATTCAGGACATAGTGTGTTTTGGAGAGAGCCCTCAAATACTTTGTCACATTTGAGCTTCTGCTGACATCTTCCTTGGAAAAGTCAGGCTTGATGTCTGCAGACCAAACCTAAAGGTCTGATTAACTAATCAAATAGAAGGTGTTGCTGCTTTTTCCTCCAAGATGAAAAATACAATGTGGTCTGCTGTGGCCTCCTGGAAGCTCACTGGAGGAGAACGTGACAACAGGTGTGCGTGAAGAACGATAACAGCGTTTTCTGCTACTATTGTTGGCATCTGTCAAAGGAGATTTCATTATTTCATTTCAGCTCCTTAACATCTACTCATTATGCACTGTTTTTTTTTCTACATTTTATTTCTATTTTAGGAGGGTTTGGGTTTTTTTTGTTAGCTATCAACTTAAACTTTTGATGAGCTGATGAACAGCCTATTTCACTTTAATATTTTTTTTTCTCTAAAGTTTTTTGTCTCACTCCCATTTCTTTTTATTTTGTTTTTTTGAAGGTCTACTTAGCACCTCCTTAAGATTCATCAGTGCAAAATGTACATTCTTGACATTTTTCAACTGGCCTTAAAATTTTGATCAGGAGTGTATGTTGCAGACCAAACCACTGTATTTGGTTCATTTTGATTTGATCCGTCTAGGGCCTAACTGATTAATCTATTAATCGAAACAACAAGGTTCAGATCAGTCGACTCAGAAACTAATAGTTAGTTGCAGCCGACAACACATTTTGTTATTATTAGTTAGTAGTATTATTAGTATTAACATTTCATCTATTTGTCTTTCCATTGTGCCTTTTTCTTTTTGGTTTCATTTTATACAGTGTGGGCCATGGGCCAATAAAAAATGATTTGAGAAATCTCAAGTCAATCTGGGTAATGGGTCTGATACTCTGAAGTTTGATAACAGGGCCACCATGTGGTGTATTTGTCAGAAAACTAAAAGCACAAGCAACACAGTAAGAGTGGAAAGTTTTGTCAAATGTTGATTTTGTGTACAGCCGTTCAGACATAGAAGAGTTAGCTTATGCAAATAAATACATACAAGTAGAAGGTAAAAGAGCCTCCTGGAATGGATTGTGCTGAACTTCCAATGGTCCACTGAACTGTCGGTGCCATGTTTAGTTCTTTAAAAGCAGCGTGATTGTTGCCAAAGATCTAGCTACATGTCTGAACAAACCAAAGGTGGAACAGCCTCAAGAAGCAGATGGTGTTCAAGTTCCTTGGGCTTGCCATACCCCCCTATGGACAACCACGATGATGAGGAGGCAGATGTCATGCGGGAGGACACCATAAATAGACAGGAGTGGGAGAGAAGAAGTGAAGGCATTCAGAGGACAACCAGAGGAAAATGCAAAGGGAGCTGGCGTCCAACGAGCGCTAATGGACTACAGGGCATCTGTGTCACTTTTGTTATCTCCTCCAGAGAGTAAATAGTTGCAGGGATTTGAGAAAGACTGTGGGTGTACGTGGGAACGCTTAGAACAAATTACATGTCTGTTTCCCATTAGCTGTTTTGGCTTGAGATGGTTTACCTCAGTTTTGACAAGTTGGACTCTTGTCAGAGGCCCTTAGTGGCCCGTCAAAAGCCATGACGACTGTTGTTGACACTATGACACTTTATCTCATGGTAGAGGAAGGTGTTGTAAGGTATTTGGCCAGAAGAGCAGAGCCACATTGAAACCGCAAGTAATATTTTTACACGACCGCGTGTGTTCTGCAGAGTCCCCAAACACGCCCCACCGCATTTCGGTTCCAGTTCAAAAGAAGGCTCGATGCCGACGCACCAAGAGAGTGTGCAATATATGTTTTTGATTATTTGCTTTACAAACTTTTATGGGAAATCCCTCTATCCTAAATGAGATGTCAGAGTTGATTTTTAATGTTCTGGCAGAAGCTGGCGAACCTCAAAGGCTGCATAAAATGTGTCTCAGGTGAGAGATGGTCGAAGTACTGGATAAGGACCAGGATGCTGTGATTATGGGGGAAACGAGGCCTGACCGTGATCCTGTGGGAGGTTGCAGGAGTGTTGTCTCACTATTGGATTCATAAAAAAAAAAAAAGCTGGAACATTCCTCCTGCTGTCAAGCGTTGTATTTCATGATGTAGCTGCGGTTCTCGCCCGCTTTAATACACACAGGATGCTGTAATTGGTGAAAAGTGAGCCATAGCCGTCACATGCTAACATCATTACCTCTACCTAGGGTTGTGAAGGATGAAGCGATGTAATCAGATATCCGGTTTCTCACATAAGGATTGTGGATCATGGGCAAAATGACCAAAAAAGTGCACTTTTCCTTTAACCCATGTATCTAGATGCGTATCGAATCGTCTAGTACAAAGAGATTTACATCCCTACCG
Organism: Dunckerocampus dactyliophorus; assembly: GCF_027744805.1. NCBI lineage: Eukaryota > Metazoa > Chordata > Actinopteri > Syngnathiformes > Syngnathidae > Dunckerocampus > Dunckerocampus dactyliophorus. The sequence continues at coordinate 4,414,725 of NC_072826.1, forward strand.
CTACCACCTTCAAGGTTTGAGGAGTCCACACTGTTCAGCTGGACTTGGATGATGTTGCTTTGTAAATGCTGTGGTTTCTGGAAAGCGATGCCCGAGTTTCAAGGTCGTGCCTCAGGGTGAGCTCACCGCTGTGTGGGCGGGAAGCCCCTGAACTCTTTTTGGAGTGCAGGAGGAAGGGCAGAATGTGATGAAACTTGAGGTTTCCAGGCTTTGCATGTGGGGTTCATGCACTGATGGGCAGGCACCCTGATAATGTCCTGACTGGGAAGGGGAGGAGATGGCCTCTCATGCCTGGTCATTGTGGCGACTTGCATAGACTCGATGCCAAGATTTTCTTCCTGCCTGCCCCGTTCACGCCCCTTTGCCTCTGAGCTTTGTTAGCCCGTCCTGTTCTCAGGAACCCTCCCTAGGTGTCCCTAATGGCATGTTGGCAACACAGGTCCGTGGCGTCTGTGGCGTATGTGTTTGAGCGCATGCATATGGATGAATGAAAAGCAGGAGGAAGGGCCTCCCGTGTTGCTGTTGTTATTGTTGTTGTTTGTGTCAACGCCTCACTCATCCCCGTGAATGGACTGTATGGTCTCAATAGACGAGGGGAGTTTGTGTCGGCTGAGACCATCATTAATTTACTTCATTCATGCCGCCTGGGAAGCGGAGGAGGAGTGGCCTACAAGGCCGGCATTAGCGCTCACAGCATCTCAGTCTGTCGTTAGCACCCTGCGCTTGCCCACATCTCTCACTTTTCCCCCTAAAAAGTCCTCAGAAAGCTTTACGATGACGCTGGTCTTGCATGCTTCTCTTGACCTTGATGGATGACGACCTACTGCCCTTCTAATGTGAAGCAGGATCACTTTTTAGAACAAGTGTTTGACATATCAGGTTTTAATATCTGCTGAGAACCGGCATCAACATAAAAAATGTCTTCTGACGTGGAGTGACAATGGTCCTTTGTTGACGTGTAATCCCATTTAGCAACGCTCTGGTATTCATTCAGTCGTTGGGCTTTTGATTGTGCCAGCATCAGTCATGTACAGGATCGGTGCAGAGCATGACATGTGGCTTTTCACCAGCGTATCTGGATTACACTGTCCTATTAAAGCATCTATGCATGATTAATTAGTCACAAAGCTTTTGAAATGCATTTTGGCCAATTACGCTGTGAAGCCGAGAGCAACTTTTGGGCATGTCAGTGCAGGCATGTCAGTGCACTCAAGGGTTCAGGTTTTTTCTAAATACACAGTCGTCCCTTGTTTATTGCGGTCGATTGGTTGCAGGCCCGACTGTGATAAGTGAATTTCCGCAAATTAGGACTCAATATTAATAAATGGAATATTTTCATAGTTACATGTAGAGCATGCTGGGAGGAGCTGGATGAAGTAGCCGGGGAGGGGGAAGTCTTTGCTTCCCTGCTGAGGCTGTTGCCCTGCGACCGGACCTCAGTTGTAGAGGTTGGATAGATGGATGGAGTCTCACCTAAGTCATTGTTTTCAGGAAGCTCCCACATTGTATGGCACAGGCTAAAATTATTTGAAAAAATAAATAGTCCCAAATGATATGAACATTTTTTCTATGACATGGGTTGAAATCGGTTGAAATGTGAAATGTGAAAAATACGGGACCTTGTAAATACGGGACCTCCCATTCATTTTCATTGGGAAAAATGTTGTCTGAATTTTGGAAAATCTGACAATGTTTTGATCTGAATAAATAGCAAACTATTGCCGAATGAGCTGAACAATTTGATGTTGGAATTGTTAAAGGGGGGTTAGAGGACAAAAAACAGCAGACTATGAAAGTAGAATTTTATAAGAAGCATTCACACAATGATGGTTAACCGTTCCCATGGTTCTTATTATTTTTCTCATCAAATGACAATTACTAACACAAAAGATGACGGCCGTGTTTTGTTTTGGTGTTGCTATGATGTCAGCCACTGTAATGTGTATGATTTTGGTGGAGGATTGCACTTGTTTCTCGTAACTAGATGATGCAATGTGTGTATGCTTTGCGTGTGAATGCTGAAGAGATGAAGCAAAACTGAAGTGCTTTGAAAAAGTATTGAAAGTTGAAATGTAGAATGAATGTAGCATTAGTTTGGAAGCTGAAGATCTGAAGCTGGACTGAAATGCTGTGGAAATATGCTGAAATGGGTGCACAGTTAAATGTGGAACTGTTGAAATATAGAATTTATATAAGGTCTTTTAAAAGAACAAAAATAAGCAGAATGCTAAACGTAATAAAATTGTATTAAACACGATGAACAATTAGACTGGCCTTGAACCCTCAGTCTTCAGAGTGGGAGATGACTACGCTACCAATTGACCTATGTTAACCTGTAGAATAAGTGGAAAGTTATAGTAATATATATATAATATCAAAATTGTCGGGTCACGTTTCACCAGTAGTGGGTAGGACTGGGCGATACATTGTTATTTTTAAAATATCGATATTTACTTTCAACACGATATCAAAACCAACCATATCCTTGATATCGATGTAGACTGGATTTATGCCCGGCGGCTCCAGTCGATTTGACAGCGTCTGTGGTGGAAGAATTAGTCAGCAAGGAATAAGCGGTAGCTCAGTAATGTGGAGGTGCTTTGATTTCAGAGCATAAAAAATCTTTTTCACCACCTTAAAGCTTGGCACAAACACCAATACGAGGAACGTGTGAAGCTGCGCGCTCCTGTTGTGTTCCTCATGAAAGGAAAAGCAAAGTGGTGTTCTATTATAAAGAGGCATCCTATCACATTGCTAAGATATGCGGCTATTAGGGCTTCAGGATAAGAGCCGACCACTCTACCAATTGAGCTATGTTCACTTGTAGAATAAAGTGGAACGTTATAGTAGCATATATTATAGAAATTGTCAGCTGACTTTTCACCAGTAGTGGGTACCATTTAATTTGTCCATACATTTTTAGCAGACTAAAACCAGCAGAAATTGAAATGTTGGGAAATAAAAATGCCGACAGAATGTTGAAACGTATAAACCAATGGGGCGTGGCTCCTCGGTTCAGTCAATCAGAACTTCCTCTAAATTAGAGGACAGTGACTTCTGTCTGACGTAATATAATTTTATACCTACTCAGAAATTGAACCGGAAACAAACACTCGACCGCGTGAGCCGTGTCTCCTCTGTCGAATCAGCAGAACAAGGGGGCACCGAATAATTTGCCCATTCATTTTCAATGGGAAAATTGTCACAGAAAATATGAAATTACACTAAATGTTGGAATATTTTGAAAAGTCTGAATAGATGTCCACCTTTTCCTGAATGTGCTGAACATTTCGATGTTGGATTGATTTGAATTGGTTGAGAAACGAAGGAGGAGTTAGCAGACAAAAAATGAGGTGGAAGAACAAGAAGCGGAAGAATAAATAGATAAAGAAATATGTGTCACACAATTCTGATTTATACTGTTATTTTCTATTTACCTATAATAATCAGGCATGTAGCGCACACAGTGGCATGGCTGCATGTCCCCATCTATTCTGGTGTGAATGTTGTGAATGAATCACCAAGTGCTACACATGATTGTAACCTGACCACTGGAAAACTGGTCTGACCGACTGCAAACAGACCAGCCCTAAGCAGGGAAACAGATTCTTGCTTTTCACTTGTCATTAATGAAAAACGGGGGGGAAAATGACAAAAAGGGAGTACAGGAGAGGAGCCTGATTTAAGACTGGTGTTGATCATACTGTTTGTCTTATCAGTGCAAAGCGGATGGCGAAGCGCAGACTTATGAGGAGGTATGAAGGTGTAAGATAAGAAGGTTTTAGCCTCTGTATGTCTGCAATCACTGGCCCTCTTTCTTTAAGTGGAACTGTGGCCAAGATCTGCTTCGGATGTTGCTTTTTTTTCTCACCGCCGATAAGACTCCTTTCCTTCCTCCCGTCTCCTTCTTTTTATCTCACTATCTGGCTCTCATTCCTCAATGAAAGCCGTCACTTCCAGCTAATACTTAGTTTTTGTCATACTTACAGTACATGAGCATCCCACAGCTGGGAGTGGGAACGTGTTGCCTAACTGCACAAGAACCTCACCATTTTAAAGGCCACATCACCCTTGCACCTCATTCATGGATTTCATGAATCTGATGGTGGCTAATTGAGTTTGTTTATTGCATGCCCACAGTCAACAAGGGTCATGTGATCGAGGTGCATTGTCTGATTGTGACCCAGCGGACCCGCCCTTATTAATTAGAATTCTCCTCTAACTAGGGCCTTTTGCAAGCCTTTTTTTCTCCACTGGCCTAAAACAGACTGACCCTTGTGGTCATGGGTGAGACAAAGGGCACAGGGTCACAGGGTAGGATGTCCCATCTGTCCGTCAAACTTGAAAGCCAGCAAATCAACAGGCAACTGGGAGGGGTGAGAATGTCACTCAGCAAAGGGGAGCAAAAAGGACCGCGGATTACACAGACAGACAGTAATCTAAAGGTCTGTCAGTCAGCCCGACCTTGGCTGCCTCGGCTCTAATGGACGGGCTGCGATGAGAGCGCGAGGCCCGCTGTTGGGCAGACATTTCCCATTATCCATTAAAGATGTAATGGCTGCCAGCGCTCTTTATCTTGAGTGGCGTTTTTGTCGCTTTCAAAGCAGGCGTTTAGCCTAATGGAATGTGGACGCTTGTTTTAGCCTGTAATTATTTTCTCCTTTCATTTTCAAGCAAATTGAAGCATTGAACTTGCTAGGGGATCAGCTTGTGCAACATTTTTAGAGTCACTCGCTCAATGCTGATGTCACAATGGTGGAGATTACATGTTGCTGTTAAATTTGTCACGCCTGTTGTCTGCATCGTGTTCTTACAAGCGTTTAGCAGGCTTTTGCACACTGTAATTAGAATAACGCATGCCTTTTTGAGGTTGCTTGAGAAAGCTTTTTTCACAAATGAATTGTATAAAGGTAATAAACTGGGGCGCATGATAATTACCATATCGATATGAGGGAATTATGACATCATACCGATGTTACACCTCATTAAAGGTAAACGGCGTATTCCACACACAAAATATTGCTAAAAGTCAGTCAAGCAAGTGTATATGCAAAGGAGCTGACGTCTGCATTGACACCCAATGTCAATTTGAGAGTATTTCCGGGTTATTTCTCTGTTTTGTTTTGTCAGTATTCAGACAGTAACGAAAGTGATGCTGATTCAAAATTAGAAATATTATGATTGATAGTCATTTTTATTTAAGTGCGATTTATATTATAGCAGTCCATTTTATATTCATTGGGTTTTTTGTGTTTTCGTTTATTATGTTGTTATAATTTATTTTGTTTAAAAACTCTTGACATTCCAATTAATCAATCAAATCAAAGGTTATTGCTTTTGATACAGTGTACTCTCGCATTATTATGCCATATATTATCATTACATCAATGGAAAAAGTGGTCTGAAAATAATGTTGACAATAATATTGTTTATTGGCAATATTTTGTAGGACAGTTATCGTCCAGCAAAATTTGTTCTCGGGACAAGCCTGGTACCACGCAATTGTAGTCATATTGGAGCTTATCCTTTCTGTATGATTTCCTACCAAACCCTCAGGAGAAAACATTGTTCAGAAATATCTCTGTGCTAACGGTCAATGGCATTCCAATCCTGTCACCCCCCCTCCCCAAATCCCCAGCTCCATCTCCCCTCACTTCACCTCCCACCACTATTCTCACCATCATCAACTCCATCATCGGCCACTTTCAGAGAAGATGGATGTCTCGGCCACCCCCCACTACTATGTCTCTTGACTCCTCGCCTGTCATTTTTGTGCTGCTGAGACGGATATTAAAATCTGTTTCTCTCGTCATGCACTCAATGCCGGCCTGTGTTGCTTTTCTTCTTACGGTTCCCACCAAAGTTTTCCTGCTTTGGTCCATTGAAATAGTTCAAGTCTCTGTGTGTTGTTGTGCTACGCTGTTTAGAATAAATGCGATGGAGAGACTTGATGATAGCTGGTCAATGTACCGCAGTTTCTGAAAGTGTCCAATCGCAGGGCGACAGGGTGACGTGCTGCTTTGGCAAGGATTCTGTGTGAGCAGTGCAGGGGTCTGGTGTAATGTGGGGGAGAAAAACACACACAAATATAGTGTCGCTCTCACTGAGGCTTTTAACAGCAAACATAATATTGTTCCTCGACTGCTCCCGGAGATCTTGTATGTTTTTCTTTGAGCGGACACTGGAGAGTTGATCGAAGGTTTTGCTGGTTGATTTATTTTTCCTAGCCAAGCTTGTGGTTGTAGAGCTTAACAGGCTGTAAAAAGGTTGCCCGGAGAAACCTCCAAGCCTCATTGATCCACGGGTTGGCCAATGCACTGCTAATGGAATAGATAAAGAGAGGGTTGTTATATTGGATCTGCTTCTCTTGACCTTGTGTGTTCACGTGTCAGCCATGATTTGTTATGGCAGCAAGCGGAACATGTATTGATATTTCATTGGAAACTTTTGCTGCACTGCAGTCCAGGCTGGTTATGCTTGTTTGTGTCTTTTGTTGCTAAGCGTCTTCTCAGCAGTACATCAAACAGAAAGACTGCCAGTGAAATGATCAGCTCCTCCCTGTGGGCTCAGACAAGGATTCTCCATCTGAGCACCATGCCATGCTGCACCCAGCAGCCTAATTGCTGAGCATTATGTGCTTGTCATGTGACATTAGTGTATAAGGCTCGGCTCTGGACCTGTGCTGACAGATACCTGGTCGGGGGGTGACCCTTCTTTTGTTAGGCTGTACCCTAGGGTCAAGTGGGCGTGTGCAGTGATAGGCAGTGGGGGTATTATCTCAACCGCGCTGAGGCAGATGGGCTTCTGGCAGCGGCCCATTAGTGGCTTGTTTGGCGATTACTTCACAGATGCTGGCGACCTCTGAGCTCGATTCGCTGCCCTGGATCTGGCCATTTGGGACCGAGGGTGGGTCTATACGCACATTAAAGACCTCTGAGTGACCTCGGCGCTTCACTTCCAAGACTGAATAAAGCTTATTAAAGGATACAAGCTGAGCCATGCGGTGAGTTTAACAAAAGCCAGCAAGTGAGTTGCATACACTGTATGTGCATATACACTCCCGATCTAATTTTAAGACCACTTCAAAAATAGCAAGAATGTACATTTTGCACTGTTGGATCTTAAGGAGGTTCTAAGTAGAACTTCAAAATGCAAAAAGAAGAAATGGGAGTGAGTGAGTAAGCAATTTATTGCAAACAAGCATTAAAGTGAAATAGGCCGTTCAACAGCTGATCAAACATTTAAGACCATAAAATAGAAATAAAATGTACAAAAGGACTGAGTAATGAGTAGCTGTGCCATTCTTGTTAATGAGGTGAAAAATGGGTTTGGGCATGCTTGATGCCAGTGTTTCCAGTAGGCTAGTGGGAATGTTGCTCCAGGTGGTGAAGATGGCTTCACGGAGGGCATCCACTGCCTGGAACTGATGTCCACTTTTGTAAACTTCCATCCGTCCATCCCCAAATGTTCTCCATTGGATTTATATCAGGGGGACACGCAGGAAGTTTCAAAAGAGTGAGCTTATTCCTCTGGAAGAAGTCCTTTGTGAAGTGCAGCGTTGTCTGGTTGAAAAAGCCAATCATTACCACACAGACGAGGGCCTTCAGTCATGAGGGATGCCCCCTGCAACATCTCCACATAGCAGGCTGCCGTTTGAGGATCAGCCAATGGGATCCTCCCGTGCATTTTTTTGGGTCTACCACTTGACTTTTTTGTTCCATGAACCTCAGGATGTTTGAAGAAGTTTGAAATGACTGTCTAACTGCGTCCAACCCCAGCAGCAATGGCGCGCTGTGAGAGGCCTTGCTTGTGCAGCTCAACAATCCCACCGTGTTCAAAGAGAGAAAGCTTTTTTGCCTTTGCCATCAAGAGATCATGACAGTGTGAATACCTGACGCTAAATGATTTTGGCTATTAAAGGCTTTGGACTTAAACTTTGGTCAGCTGATGAAATAGTGCAAAATGTAAATTTTGATCATGAGTGTACAGTATATACAATAAATGTTCTAATGCTCTGGAGTTATTTGCTTTTATCGACCACGCACCCGGCGACTATTGGAGGCTCAGCAGTTCATTCAATGGAGTTAGTTAAAGCATTACTGCAACATCAGTGCGTTTAGGTACTTTCGCTTCCAATGGACCGTCCCTAATTCATCTCCAACAGGGGACCTTTTGTGCATAACCTCCTTGCTTTTGTCTGCAGGTTGGCTAACACTAAACCATACGGTGTGTGGACACAAGAGTTACTCATTGAACAATCAATGTCATCATAGCTGGGAAGCAGAAGTGAAACATTAAGATGCGTCATAGTTTGTGTGGAAAGCTTTGTGTTGCAGTATTTGGTAATTATCATTTTGTAATTTGATCATTAGATTCCCCTTTTTGGAGCTTCTGCTGTTCTGGGAAGACTTTTGATTTTGGATTTTGTCATCAAGAATGCCTTTATTGACCTTTGTGCACTGGAGCACAGTCATGCTGGAACCCAAAACAGTCTTCCCAACTGTCCATAAGGGAAAAGTGCACTTTAAAAAAATTATTTCCCATCATCCACAATCCTTGGGCGTTCTAAAGATATAAAACCAGGTAAAAACAGTCAGGTAATTCATGCACGTAATGGGACACACCTATTCTGCCTATAAAGGCTGCTATTAAAACATCTCCAAAAAGCTCCAACAAGGTTTTATGGTTTTATATCCATGCTGTGAGCATGTAGTAACAAGTACATTCATGATAACATGGAATACTTACAGTATTTTGCTCATTTGATGCATTAGCGTAACTTCCTTCCTGGGTGCATTGATTTCACATAGCAACATAGAAAGGAACGCTACACCTAGCGTTAACTTTTCCTAACTCAAAAACAAAAATACATCAGCAGTGGTGGCAGCTTCAATACGCAGCGTTATCTTTCGCTAGTGGCCTCAGGCATTGTGAGCAAGTGTGTGGTGACACTAGTCGCTAGCCGGCTAGTAGCTAGCCGGTGTGGTGTGGTTAGGTGTCACTACGCCAGTAACGTAGTTCTTGGGTGTAACAATGTTAAAAACAAAAATAATAACAATGTAACTGTAGCTTGGTTAATATGCAGTGCACATTATGTATATGGAGCGTTGTTGGTGCTTTTTTTTTTTTCAGAAGGCTTTATAGGTGGAATAGGTGCGTCCCATGACGTGCATTCTTAGCTGCCCCTTTTTATCTGTTTTTATATTTTTAGAATGTACAGAAAAGAGAAAGACATGTGCTTTGACATGTCACATAAGGATTGTAGATGATGGGGAAAATTCCCCCCAAAAAGTGCACTTTTCCTTTAAGATGCCTTACAGTTTGTGCGGAAAGCTACGTGTTGCAGTATTTGATAATTATCATTTTGTAATTTGATCATTAGATTTCCCTTTTTGGAGCTTCCGCTGTTGTTCCACTGGAAGACTTTTGATCTTGGATTTTGTCATCAAGAATGCATTTTTGGACCTTTCTTTGTGCACCGTGGCTCAGTCATGCTGGAACCCAAAAGGGTCTTCCCAACTGTTCTCCACTACTTGTTGATTTAAGAGTTGTCTAAGTGCTTTTGTGATTCCTGCCAGGTTTGTCTGTTGGGTTTTTAAAGATATACAGTAACTCTGAACTCCTCAGACTATATGCCAAAATACTGTTCACTCCCCCAAACTCAGCGCAGTAAAATGTCAAATTAGTCATTATTCTTTTCCTGAATATTTCTAATTGACAGTGATTATGTTGTCATGTTGAGTCATTGTTCCCTTTACTTGAAATTGCCTGAATACAAAGGTCCTTACCAATTCTTGGATGCTTTCCTAACTGTTTACCATCATTAAAACGTGTCTTTCTTCACCTTGGAGCTAAATAATCCACTGGTTAAAGTCAGAGTTGGAGGTAAATACATCATCAGTGTGTAATCATTCCCCCCCATCGCCCCGCCTGCTTCTCCCACCTGTGGGGTGCCGGGCACTAAAGAAAGGAGTGAGGGAACCGACAGAAAAAGGCACACGTTATCTCACTGCGCTGGTATGCAGACGGGCTATAAATGATAAGATCGGGCAAGCCAAAAGAGAGGAAGCTCAAGGTAATAAATCAAAACATCATCAGGCATGCAAAGAGAGGGAGAGTGACGAGAGATGACACATGTATTTAATTTTTTATTTTGGAGAAGGGCTGCCATAACAGTTTCAAAGAACTGTGTTGTGGATGGTATGCAAGCCTGGCAGAAATGCTCCAAGCGACTGGAGGCAAGGAAGGAAAAAGATGAACGATGTTCATATATGTACAGTGTTTTCCCCATCACTCATTACTGGGGTTGTGGAGGATAAACCGACGCAACCGGATATCGGGTTTGACAAGTGAGAGATGCATGGGTGTCAGCCTCCTGGATGGATAAGAATCAGCCATAAATCCTCAGATGAATGCATTGTAGAGACATGCACCGGGTATCGCAAGACTAGCAACCGCTTGACAGTCTGTCACCGCGACAACCTGGGCTGCCAGCGAAACGATGGTCACGCATGCTCCGTAGTTTAGCGAGACTGAAGGCCAGAATGGATGTAAATAGCACTAGCAGTGCTAGCATTAGCACCAAGCTAGCTAGTCACCGGGAAAGAGTTTCAACACATCCGCAAAACATATGTACATTATAGCCATCTAATTGATCTTATTTATGATGTTTTGTGTAACACTAAGACAGGAACTACATCAAATTAAAAGCACTAAATGAATACAGAGCCACAATCCACCAGTACCAGCCTGGACTTTGTTTTTCAGAGAACAAATATACACATTAGCACTCAATAAGGTCATCAAATCTTACCTTTATGCATTCCCACATAGTATCAGCATTTGGGAGCAAATATGAGGTGAAAGAAAAAGAGTAAAAATACAGTATAGTAGTCTATCTGTGCAGCATGAAACAAAGTTACATGGTGCGTTCAAGGCCCGTCGAACACAGTGGGGCAATTCGCCACTCGTAACAAACATGCAAAAAATAATTGCCAATCTTTCCAAAATCAATATCCATTTATGTAAAAAAGTTATGTAGTTATGTAGTTATTTTATGCATTTTATTTTTTATTTTTTAAATCATTGCACCTAAATGTTTCCCACAGCCTGGTGGTGGGGAACCCCTACCTTACAGCATGCTTGGGGATATGATGTGCTCTTTTACACATTTGAAAAGTTTCTACCATTTACATCGGCACTGGTGCCATGATGATACAGAGTTCTGGGAAGTATTCATCCTCGACACCCAACTGCTCTAATAACAGTAGATTGAGTAGATTGATAGATTGAAATCAAAACTACTTTTTTAGCTAGCAAACACAGCAAAACACCCCACACCGCTGAGTTAGACTGGACACTTTTTGCAAAGCAGAATTGCTGGAGCATAATCACTTGTGCATTGGTATGCAAGAGTAATTTCAGTTCCGAATCATGCCGGTATCCTGCATATAAACAAATGCAGGCATAAAACAGGCGGTGTTAAGGCCCATTGGCATTTCCTATGTATCTCTTGAACACCACTCCAACTAGCTAAGAATGAAGTCAGTGGGCTGATACAAGAGCTGAGCGGGACACCTCAGTGCTGTCGGTAAATTTTAAATATCCGCCCTGTGTGCCAAAAAGGTTTTACCTCTTTTCTTTCGTTCTAGAAACTGGCAGCTGTGGTCTCAATCAATGTTTTTGTATATCTTGGCACACAATAAGGGTATTTTCCCCTCCCTGTCATTTCATGATTAGAATACATTTCCTTCTCCTTCAGCAGCTGTTGAGGGGCGCTCTACGTCCTGCTATTGGCTGACCAGAGAGGCACTCTCTCAATTTCCATGGCTCTCTCCTGTCTGCTTTGATGAATGGGAGTTCTTAAGTTGGCTGTCAAACCCCTCACCCTGTGGGACTCCTTCCCTCACAATCACGAGCACTATTTGTGTGTTGTGGGTGAGAAATGACCACAGGGAGTTTTGTGGATTCTCTGGTAGAGCGGTTAGTGGTGGCTGTTGTCCCTGGTGAACCTATGCTAAATTTACCTCCTAATTTACCTCCTAATTGCCTCCATCTCATTGCCTCCAGCTAGCGACACACCAACCGTGAACTTGATGGACTAATTGGTTGAGAAATGGATTTATTGACAGCTTAGTGTGGGACTAACTTCACTGAGAAGTGGGCATGAAGAGGTCCATCTTAGGGAGCATTGTGCATCTGGGTGTGTGTTAGCACAGCTGACAGGGAGGAAGAGTATTTGTTGGGAGTGCAAGGGCAGAGGTCAGCTAGGGAGAGGAGGATTTTCAGTCTTTCAAACCAGCTCAGTGTCATCATTCAGCCCGTTCAAATAATCCCCTTAACCTGGAGTTGTCACAACCACGCTCCGCCGCCACGCTCAGCGGCATGGCTGCGAGGGACAGCGCAGCAGCAACAACAAGAACAAACACCGCTTCACCGTTTTTTGTAGCAGTGCACGGCAGCACGTGCAAACGCGGGCCCAGACGGCACCACTGGCTGGAGCATTTTGTGCACAAACTGTGGTGGAGGGGAGGAATAGAGGATTTATTTATACTACAGTTGTATGCAAAAGGTTGGGCACCCCTGACAATTTCCACCATTTTCATTGATAAAACATTGGGTGTTTATCTTTTATTTCATTTTGATATGTCACATAACTGATGGACACAGTAGTATTTCAGGAGTGAAATGAGGTCTGTTTTGTTTGTTTTATTGGATTAACACAAGATGTGCAATATGCATCAAAACAACATTAGGCAGGTGCAGAAATCTGGTCATTTTGTTGATTTAAATACCTCTAGCACTGGTTAGTTGGAACACAAAATGGGTTTTGTGAGCTCAATAAGCCTTGAAATTCATAGATAGATGCATACAATCAAAGGTATTTAAGGTGGACAGTTGCAAGTTGTTTTTCTCTTTGAATCTCTTGTGCATGCAAAGGGTAAAAAAAGCTATCTCAGAGATGTCATGTATTACTTTCCACTGTGAGGAACATCATGAGGAAATAGTAGAGCACAAACACAGTTATTGTTAAGGCCAGAAGTGGTACGCCAGGAAAAATATCAGAGAGGCAGAGGCGAAGGATGGCGAGAAGTGTCAGAGACAACCCACAGACCGCTTCCAAAGAGCTACAACATCAACACAAACTGAGTCGCCTGAGGTATGTAAAGGAACATTTGGACAAGTCAGCTTCATTTTGGAATAAAGTGCTGTGGTGATCAGTGCTCCCTCCAAGCTGCGCACATGCGCAATCGCGCACTGCTCTCGTCTTCTCAGTGCACAGCAAATCCATGCAGCGCACAAAATAAAATCCAACCTGAACTGTAAATGAAATAAGCATCATTTATTCTGTACCATTTTTGAAATGCAACTCAGTGAGTGACAGGGAACAACAAGCGGCAACAACACAATGATGAACATTGCCCAGCTAATGATAAGATCCTGTTTGCGCATATTGACTCCCGCAGCCAATCAATTCATTAACGGCGCGTCACGTAGTACGTGCCGCTGTTTCTCAGGTTAGCATATACCTAATGCTGCAGCGGAGTTAAGAAAGCTAAATGCTGCTTGCTAACCCGGGCAGTGCAGCATCCACTCACCAAGCCAAAGTAAAAAAAAAAAAGTTAAAAAACAGTTCTTTTAAGGTGGACTGGCTGTCAGAGAATGTGCAAACAGGAGAACAAGAGGTGAAACTGGGTGAGATTTTGTCATTTTCAAAATTGATAGAGTATGACAATTTAATATCAGTTTTTGTGTGGGTGTACATTTTAGTCCACAAGGGTGTCCAGAGGATAGTACATTTGAGGGTAGTACAAGGCTTAAGTACAATTTCTCCTTTATAGTATCATCATGACCACCCTGCTTTCTCCATGATGGGGAGATAATCCAGATTATACCGAAGTGTGTTAGAGGTCTAGGATGAGCTTTCACCCTAGACCCCGTGGGACCTTTAACCTTTCACCTGTTGCTCTGGAAGGCAGCTGTCCTTTGCAGCGGGTGCTGGAGGGAAAAGATTTTAGTAGGCGAAGTAATTTTCTCCATGCATTTAATCCTTTCTATCATTTTCATTCCTTTCCATGTAAACTACTGTATTTTTTTTTATCAGATCTAAATGACCTTCCCTCCACCTGACGCGTGCATGAGTCCGTTGAGCTTCTAATTAACCTTTCCTGTCATCTGAAACAGGAGATATAGATTTCTTTTAATCTCCTCTTCTTGCTCATGAAGTCAACTCACTGTTTGAATCAATATATTTTCTCCAGCCGTGTAGGCAGGCAGGCAAGGCAGGTGTCTGTGATTTGATGCGGGGGATCAGAGAACTCTATTTCTATGCACACACACACACGCACGCACACACACATGCACAGTGTATCGGTGTTAGACGAGCGTGAAGAGCATCTGAGCGACAGCATCCGGAAGCTCCGAGATAAGGAGTAATCTGGTTGCAATTATTTCTGCTTGACAGGCGCAGGTAAGCAGCAATCAGCTCCTGTGACGCGTGTTCTGAGTCAATAGAGCCGACCCCGCTGTGGGTGGTGACGGAGTGATTATGAGGCCCAAACACAAAGCCGAGGCAGGTTGGGCTGATAAGGCTGTTGGGCCCTTCGGATAGCCAAAGTCAACGCTCCAACAATACACTCACCCTGGGCCTTGAATGCACAATAGATTTAAGCTTTAAATGGCTTCTTAAATGACCTTCATGAACATTATACACACTACTCTGATCCCCAAAATGGACATTGAGTTAAATATCAGACTAAGACTAATGGCACTGATCATCCCTACTAGGCATGGCCGTGTTACCGGTTTCAAGGTTTCCCACCGTATGAAAAAGTCACGGTTTCAAAACCACTAAAATAGTCCGTTGTACCGTCCTATGGTATGAGAGAAAGTGGAGGTCCAGCGTGGCCACTACGTGGAAATACTTTGTATTCTTCGCAGTTGGATCTGGGCTTCCATGGGCTGAAACCACAGGCATGAGCTGTGTTGCCAAAAGTCGGCAACTGAATTGTTGCAGCATAGATAGCAGTGACGTTAGCTGCCTCGTTAGCATCAGGCGGCGCCGGTGTGTGACAAGACGCGTGTCCTCGTAGAGTTTTGCATCCCTTAGCGTGTGTATTTAGTGTGTATTTCACATGGCTACCGGTACTGCCGCATTGTGTTTTTAATGTTGTCAGATTTATCGGTATGACGTCCTAATTCACCCCTAATAAAGAAGACCCTACACGTGACCTTTAGTGTGAAAATATGTGCCTACTTGGTGATAAATAATATAACTTAGAGCAGGGGTCACCTGCACTTAGAGCTACTTTTCAAAAATAATAATGGCCACGAGCTACTAATTTTTGTAGAAATGATTTTCATACCTTTTTTCAACCCAAACAGATCAAATATGCTTGTTTTACCAAAACATTCACAAAATGCTGGTATCCACAACTCACATTTTATGTTTCAGAATACTTTTCTTTCTAGTGTTCTCACATTATTAACTGAAAACCTGAATGAAAAGCAGGCTTGCGGGCACCTCATGTGGTCGTGGGGGGCTACCTGGTGCCCGCGGGCACCACGTTGGTGACCCCTGACTTAGAGCATTTTATGTTTGCAACAGCTACGACTTGTAAGTCATGGTGGGGGCCCCTTAAATATTATCATGGACGTTTCTTCCTTCGAGATGTTTGTGGTTACTGTAGATTGTGTTGCTGTTTGCTTGATGATTTTATTTAACACATTGTTTATGACTACAGAGGCAACACATACATCAGTTTTGACCAGTTGGCGTCAAAAACAAGACGCATAGCTAGCCTGAGATTCTTTATTTTGGCAGACATTTGTGCAGACAAGCCGTAGCACGGTGGGGCCACGCCTCGACATCGAGCGGGTGAGAAGCCAGCATGCCGCAGATGCTTGGGCGAGTATGTCGGATTTTCTGCAACCTGCATCCTCCCCTAAATCCCCTTTCATCTTTCAGCAGAGACTCACTTAGACTCTGGTGTGCAGGCATAAGAAGGGGGAGATTGGGGAGGCTGTTAGTGGCGTAACAAGAAGAGATTTCTTCACACACTCCATCTCTTATTGGGATAACATTATATTTATAACTACAGGTTTAATAATCACAGGCATAATCATGGTTGGGTGCGTACTTTGGTTGTAAGGTCTTATCCTCTGGTCTTTGTCTGTTTATGTATTTCACCGTGAAGGCCAAGTGTTCCCAGACATGCGGAAGAGGGTTTTCAAGCTCTGGTGTCTCCTTGCACGCAGCAGGTCTACAGTCGTCCCTTTTTTATTGTGGTTAAATGGTCCCAGGCCCATCCGTGATAAGCGAATTTCAATATTAATAAAGGATTCAATATTAATAAAGTATTAGTAGTATTTTTGTAGTAAGAGCATAGGAAACCTGTTTAGGACTTTTTGAATATGGTTTTTATTAGGGGTGCACGATAATGATTGGGCTGATATGCAGTGATTTAACACGTAAAATACCTCCGATAGTCGATAATGAAAGGTTCTCATCAAAAAAAGGTTCTCATCAAATTTTGTGTGGAAGTGGTAAGTTTTTGGCGTCTTTGTCCTTCCCCACAACGTTTGAAACATTTTAAGTTTCGAATAAGTACATTGGAGACTCGCTAGCTTGCTCTGTTAGCACCGGCCGCCTGTTATGTCCCTGCAGTGATCCAGTAGACTGTGCAATGTGGTGTAAACCAAGAATAATAGGAGTCTAAAGGTGACTATAGGGGTGTTATTTCATGTCTACAGGGCTCTAATAATGTTAAAACCCATATTTAGAAATTCCTGAACAGGTTTCCAATGAAAATCTTTGAATCCTACTTAGCGGGAATTCACTTATTGCGATCGAGTCTGGAACCACTTAACGGCAATAAAAGAGGGATGACTAATTAATTTTTGAAAAAATGTGGTAGAGTCAGGGGGCAATGTTCAAATCGCAAAATGGGACAACTGTACTTCCTGTCCCTCACTCAGTGTATTCTGCGTGGGAACCCGGTACACCTTTGTACCATAGCCAATGTTCCGCTATGAATAACTAGATGGGAGGATGACCACATCCAGCAGGTGGACACTGCAGGTCATTCACATTTGTATGAGAGTAATGGGGAACAGATTTTATTTGAACACAATTTGTATTCACCAAGGGCATGAAACAGAACACAAACTTCACAGAAAAAAAATCCATTTGGCTTCAATTTGTCTGGTAATAATTATAAAGTTCTTGCTGGGAAAGACAGTAATATACAACAGACCCTGTGGTTTGTATAGAAACACACTGTCATTGTTCAATTTACCACTGGGTTTGTTTTTCATACAAAATCAAGGCTGTATTGTGTTTTCTAGCATTTTTGGGGGGCTTTTGAACGCAAGCACCACAAGATGAGCAGCAAAACCCCATCATGTCTCTTAGGATTTACAAGGGCGGCAAACTGTTGTCTCACCACGCCACAGGCGTTATTTGTGTTAAGGCATGTCTCCTCTCTATAGTATGCCTCTCACCGATGAGCACATCATCTTAGAAACCTTTTTACAGTCATTGTATTCCACTTAAAGGTGGATAAAGGAGTTCTGAAGATATTATATATATATATATATATATACTGTATACAGTATGTATTCCACAGATATTATAGGCATCTCCGGTATATTGCAATTTTATGTAGTTCAAGCTGAAATGAAGACTGGTGGTACGACGAGGCTTGCGAGCATGTGCAAACGTGCAGGGCGCACTTTTTTTTCACACCCCAGGCAGTGCTCCATCTTTACAAAGCCTTTAGTTATCACAAATATGCACACCTCCATGAGAGCGCCATGCCCTTTTATTGCTTGTCATATGATTTCATATTACACACATGGCCAAACATCATTAACACAATATGCCACAGGGCTCTTTGGGGGAAAATGTGGAAAAGGTTGTATTCTGAAATACAAGCTCTTATTATTTGAATGTAATTTAGCAGCTAGAAGTGTGGTAAGTACAATTTCTAATAATAATAAAATTGGGGAAAATGATACAAACCATCAAACCTACCATGAACTACAAGCTACTACTGTTTTG
Organism: Dunckerocampus dactyliophorus; assembly: GCF_027744805.1. Classification (NCBI taxonomy): domain Eukaryota; kingdom Metazoa; phylum Chordata; class Actinopteri; order Syngnathiformes; family Syngnathidae; genus Dunckerocampus; species Dunckerocampus dactyliophorus. The sequence continues at coordinate 4,432,786 of NC_072826.1, forward strand.
ACCCAAATATAAGACAAACCTGGATGTAGGAAAAGAAGCTGTATCATTTTTGAAAACCATGTAGAAGCCTGGTAGAATTTCTGTTGAAAAGTATATATACATTCCTTAGCTGCTCTTATATGAGGACTGTGCTTCATAGATCACCATTATCCGAAAATTAACATCGCAACTCCTCCTCTGTTTTTTGCTAACTTGCTAACAATCTTCCAGCGGGTCGCTGTGTCACAACTGCATCGGTGTCTGAATGTGTGTGACTGACAGGAAGTTGTTTGGCGCCACCTACTAGTTTGCATGTATAAATCACCAGACCTCACATATAAGAGGACACATTACAAATAGCGTACTATATACAGTACAATTTGGTTTGCTTGTGCTGGGGATGTTATCCAATCCAAGTGGTTCCAATGAACCAATCAGGTTTGACAGGGTTTGATGGGACCTTTGACTTACTGAACAGGGCATAGCATGTTTACGGTTTGTATGTTGCACGCCATTTTTATATTATAAAGTACGTGAAGGAAAGCATTTTCCCTTCAAGTGCACTATGCGATTTGCTTGTGTTCTTTAGACGCAGCTTAGTTTTACTCCTGCAGCTAAGCAGTCACGTGTTGCTCACCGTTTTGCACCACTTTGTTCCCATTTACACTCCTCTGCATGCAGGTGTGCTCAGTGTGAAGTGTCTTGCCATGTGAGAGATGGGTTCTCCTTATTTAGCTGGCAACATCCTGTAATATATCGTTTTACCTCCCGCCACCACAAGCTGAGAAGCCTTCAGACTTTCTGCCGCTGGACGCTGGATTGTCTGTATTTGAACACGTCCTTTGCAAGCGGAGAAGACCATGCATGACTTTTTATTCCAAGTAAAGCAGTCAGATGTTCTGGCATCTCCTCGTGGAGGAGATCAGTGAGTTCCAGGGAACAGCAGGGGTGTTTGTCTGCTCCCACTGAACAGGAACATGAGCAGCTCCTCTGGTTTTCTCTGCAAATAGGCTCAACTTTCTTGAGGTCTACTTTCCCAAGAACACTTTCAATAGGAGCAAGAGATTCTCCTTGTTTGCTGAAAAGCTTGGGAGGTACCGAGCGCAGCAGAAGAAAAGCCTGTTTTTTTTTTTCAGTGCACCATATCCTCAATTATTCCCACTCCCTCCCCAAAAGCCTCCCACCTGACAAGGAGGGGCGGATGTTGCAATGCTGGGGAGCTGCTGTGGAAAGTGAGAATTTGCAGCAGAAGATTATAGCTCGACCTGTCATTGCCATGGCAGCTTTACCGAGCTCAAAAAGAAGCAGAGAAAAGTCAGGATCACAGCCCTATCTGGGGTTTGAAAAGAGGTGATGTTAAATCACAGCAGCCTTGGCTCAACATGGGACGGATGTAGTGCGAAAAACCGGAAGAGAACAAAAGGAATGGTCATTAGGAGTTTTCTTGACTTGTGCATACAGCACAGTGGTTAATGTTGGGTTTCAGTTCTTCCAGCTGCGTGCCCCCTCTAGCTTGTCAAATAAAAAAAAAAGTGGCAGTCATTCACTACAAGAACAGTCCGAGTTGCAGTTTGTTATTAAACCATGCAAGTTTTGAGAATGGAAATCCGTCTTGCCAAACAAAGTATGTATGTAAAGTAGAGATGCTACGATCGATCGGCCATCAGTCAATATCGGCTGATTTCCGTAAAAAAAACACGTGATCGGCATATGCCAATAAATACCTTTCAAAGCTGATCACAAAAAACGTGCGATGGCAAAACCCTACATGTGTGTTGCGTCATGTAGGGTTGCTAACATCCGTATTGAGCCAACAAGGGACGCACTGTGTCCCATATTTCCGCGAGAATCAACACTAGTCTGTAAAACCTCAAGGGCTTCAGTTTGACAGCTTGACACAGACGACACCAATCCATGCCAGCGTGTTTGATCACTCCCTGATCAAACCTATTGTTTTTCCACTTTAATTAAATCTTTGTTTAGACGCTTTGCCTGTCTGTAAGTTATCCGTCTAACATTCGCCGGACGCCTCACATGTGCCTTACAGGCTGCCATAGTAAAGTATCGATTTCGTCTTGGGGCGTGACCCAAGATGGCTGTGTAAACAAACCACAAATACAACAGTTTGTGACGCACCCCATATTGCCTGCTAACCAAGCAGGCGAACGCAAACTAAGGCAAAATTTTATTTAAAAAATTTGGGTGTTAACCGAAAAAACGCTCTAACTGGGGCGGACATTAACCGAGTTACCACTGTACTGGGTTACTTCAAAGGCCCCTAGTGTTTGGCTTAAAATTGAGTGCTGTTTTTCCTCTGTCATATTTACAAATAATAAAATATCTCTATAAATAATGCACATTGGATGCAAAGTTGTGTTTGTGTGATCATTTGTGGGGAAGAGGGTCCGTAGATTTCATGGCATTTTTTAAATGGGACTCAAAAATGGTTAATAACTTCTGATGTTTTAAGTAAATATAGTTATTTAGAAGAAAGAAGAAGAAAGACAAATCATTTAACATTAAACTAGTTTATTCATGTCTGAGCATGTTTATTGTTCAAATTGTTGAATTGCAATGTGTGTTTAGTACAGTAGAAATGCACAATGTTGTTTGCAAGCACCAGAGAAGCAGCAAGTCATTGCATTGCCTTATAAAAAATAAAAAAAATAATAATAAGGAATTTCACTTTGGGGATTCTGAGGGTTTCCTGCTCCATTAAAAATGACCATGTGGCCATCACTGTGTGTATCTTTGAGCACAAGTGCGTGCATGTGGGTGGTTTAGCATTGTAAAGATAACCTTATTGCCCATGCAAACGAGGATATATACAGAATTTGGCGCCACAATGGAGCGGCCTCTCATGTGACCACGTCTGTGATTTGTGTTTCCCAATTTTACGGTATGTTTTCCTACCACCGCAGCTTGAACAAAACCATTTATTTTCTTCCCCTTCTTTTTTTTCCCGTCTTGACAGAGTTAAAGTCGACCGGCACCGCTCACCACTTCTCCTTCTTGCTAAACTCCACCGACTATCGAATTCTTCGCATGGACGAGGACCACGACCGCATGTATGTGGGCAGCAAAGATTATATACTGTCTCTGGATCTGCACGACATCAACAAGGAGCCACTCATTGTAAGGGTTGTCATGCAAAAGCAATAAACTCCAGGGGGTTCCACTAAAGTTCTGTAGCTCAGCCTGTCTTTCTTTTTTTTTGTTTAATTTTTTTAAAGATCCACTGGCCTGTTGCCCCTCAGAGGAAGTCTGAATGTGTACAGTCTGGAAAAGACACCAATGTGAGTATTGCAAGCACACAGTTTTATGAATATAACTGCATATTTACTTAGACACTTTGATATAACTCAAGATCAGGACTTTTCAAAGTGTGGCTCTCCCCTCAGAGAATATACCTGTAATACAGCTACAAATTTTTTGTATGCACATATTTGGGTCTTTGGACCGTCTTTCCAACCAAAAAGTATGACATTTTTAACATTAGTTGCCTATGTTAGAAAATGTGTTTCAGCGATTCAGGCTCATTGATGTAGCAATCCAGCGAAATTATGTAAGGCCATCCTCACACCAAATTGAAAGCTCCCCGGGCGAAGATGTACCTTTTGTCTTTACTCACAAGCAACTACATGGAACCACTATCCTGTCTAAACCCAAACCAAAGCGGGGCTGCAGTGTTGTTGGATGCATCTCATTACATCACCTTCCAGGCACAGAGGACATCGGAGCAAAGTTGATTCATTAGATTTAGAGTTCCTGTTGGGGCTCCAGACCTTGATTTGGGAGCACAGGGGCGCTCTCTCTGCTTCTCCAAAGCTGTAATACTATATTGACTTCAGGGCTGTTTTACAGAGTAAAACTTTTATTACAGCTTACTGCAAGCTGCTTTGACTAAACTCTCCCCTTGTTTTTGCCCCTTAAAGGGCCAGCACATCATGTCTTATACTGTAGCTGCTGTCGTAAGAATGGGCACCAGCTTATTTACATTAGACAGGACGGCCCCTCCAAAACTGGCTGCTCTGAACAGGACTGTTTACAAGGGGTTATAATGTATGGGTGCTCTATTTCATCATCCTTGGGTTGTTTTGACACAGACATGTGATTAAGACACCTGTTTAATCTATGAAAACATGAATATATCTCATTCATTGATAGTTTAGTTTCTACCCATGTAATAACAGAAACACATTACGGCAGGCCTTTTGGATGAAAAGTCTAGGACACCTCATCATTCATTCAGGTCATTCCTGCTTACTGTACTGCGGTCATCAACGGGCACGCTGCTGTCACACTCAGCTGCCTTGATTGCTGATTGCAAATAGCTGCTATCAATTGTGCACAAAGGAGCAGCTGCTTGGAATGTGCCATGTAGTATAGTCAACATCGGACGCTGGGAATACAGTATTGTATGCATGTATCTACATCTTAAAGTAAGGATGCTACAATTGATCATCCACTGATTAGTATCATCTGATTTCCATGAAAAACACATGTGCTGATAAATGCCTTTCAAAGCTGATCACCAATCACCAACCCTACATGTGTGCTGTGTCACGTAGGGTTGCCAGCTAGCTAGCTAGATAGATACAGTAGATGTGGCAACACCAGCTCCCATCACACTCGTGTTGCCATTACTTCGGACTCCAAATGTAACTTTTTAGCACAGTTACATTTTTTATTTAAAACAAAAAAGCAATGCGGTTAGTTCGGAGCTCGCTTTTGTCCCACAGGTACGTGGATATCACGTTCATACTGAAGTTTTCAAGTGTCACTGAGCAATTTAGCTGTCTTGTTGTCATGATACTAATGATGTCTCATCCTCCAAACACTATTTGTGTGTGGTTGTTTAATGAACATAAAGCCTTATGATGGTGATACTGTCACATGGGTCTCTCAGCTGGCAAGCTGATCTTGAGTAGCTCACCAAAGGCTCAAAGAATATTTGCTTCAAGCCTTAGTAGTTTTGTATTAGTAGTATTTATTAGTAGTAGTGTTGAATTCAGACTTTATGCCTTTATATAACGACAAATGAGCATAAAATAAATTAGCATAAAAACAATGGCCACACTGTTTGAGTGGAAATGATTTTGGTAAATAAAGTAGTGTACTATTGAAATGTTGCCAGTCATAAATGAAAGAGAAATAGTTGAAGTGTGGACAACCCTGCAACCTGGACACTCGATTTATTCTCTTTTAACTCAAGCACCACACATTTCTACTTCATAAACATATTTATTTCTATTATTTTACTCTCTTCATGTTGTTGTCTTAAACTAAAAAATTAATTATTCAACAATTTATTTCCCACATATTTGTATTACTCCAAAACCAGGTTTGTGTCAAATAGTACAAAAATCCTTTCACAAAAATAAAGGCAAAAAAACCCCTCCAAAAAAACGTATCCTCCCAAAAGTTGACTTTTTAGTAATTACGCATTTGCCAGGGCCCCTTGGAATTGTCTAACAGCGGCCCTGACCAATACAATTAATCATAAATACACTGAAAAATGTACACTTAAATCCATGGATCGGTATTGGTATCGGCCGATTTCATTCATGGATGATCGGTATCTGAATCGGTGGCATAAAACCCTGATTAGAGCATCCCTATTTAAAAGTGATGTTTATGGGATAATGTGGTGGGTCATTCTGGGTGTGGTACTGATTTAATGCAATTGGCAGTTCCTTGTTAAATCTCATCAAATAAGTTTTCCCATTTCGATAAGTTTACCATTTGTTGTGCTCTTCTATAGCACATTTTGTTCTCTTGGATCCAGAATACACTGTCCAGATAAAATCTTGCTCTAAGGCGCTTTGACTTGCACAGGAAGCCAATTAATTATCTTGTAATCATTTCACATTTTGCTGTCAAAAGTAGCAAAAAAAAAAGGAGCTAGCCTTTAAAAGCTTACAGACTCCTTTAAAGTGTTAATATGATCCACACGTGCAAACACACTAATCCTGCCCCCCTCCCACCCCAATCGCTCTCCAGTGTAGCATGGAAGTTAATCATTGAAATGCATACAAAAAGCAGATCCTTGGCTTTGAGGTAGTCCACACACACACACACACACTTCATCAGAAGAAGCGAGGTGGATGCTGGTGGTGGTGGTGGGGGTGTGTGTGTGACAAGGCCGTGGCTAATAACTCCTCCCTGCTCGTAGAGAGTGCAGGCTGCTGTTTATCCAACTGGAATGTTCATTTGTGCGCGCTCAGTGACCCGTTGCCTCTCTGCCTCGGGCTACTTCGTATGGGCCTCTATCTGTGTGATCACATGGACTCGTACGAGTGCAGGTCTCAGTGTGTGGGTTTGAAATTTCATCAGTGAACAGAGAAGCAGCACCGGCTTTTGGGCAGACAACTTGGCCATCCTCACCTGCTCTCTAGCGGGAGACAGACGATGACAGTTCAGAGGCAATTCAGAGGGGACGTCGGTTCAGGCGGTGAGGTCAAAGGCAATCATCCCCGTTGTGCTCTCAGTGGGGGAGCACAACTGTGAGCTGAATAATGCAACACATGCGTTACCACACACGCTTCTGAAGAATCGTCTAACTCGTGCATCTGTTGTGTCTCTATGATGCGCCAAAATGTCTCATCCCCCGTCCTGTGTACAATCTTTGTTTGTGAAGCCCCCTTTCTTTTTCACCACCTGTCACTTGCAGGCGACATTAATCTAAACAGACATATTGCCTGTCAGAAACTCTAATATGGCTTTTTTGGGCGGCAGTGGCTCAGGAGGGGAGAGCAGGTTGTCCAGAAACCGGATGCTTGGTGGTTCGATCCTCGTTCGATCCTTGCTCCTTTCACCCGGTTGCGTCCCTGGGCAAGACACTTCACCCACCCTGCCTCCAGTGCTGCCCACACTGGTGTATGAATGGAAATGAATGTTTGGTGGTGGTCGGAGAGGCCGTAGGCACCAATAGACAGCCATGTTTCCGTCAGACAACCCCAGGGCAGCTGTGGATGCATCAGTTTGTGACTGAGGATTGAATGAGTAATGAGTTCACTTCACTGTGAACCACTTTGGGTACCTTGAAAAGCGCTACATCAAATCTAAACCATTGTTATATTGTTATTGTCATTATCATGATTATTATTATTATTATTATTTCCACAGGCAATACAGTGTAGGACCTTGTTGCTTTGTCTATTGTATGCCACAGTCCCAACTAGTCATGGACCGGTTACTGGTTTCAAGCTATACCACGGTATGAAAAGTCACAGTTCCAAAACCACAAACATTTTGCATCACACCGTTTCTACTAGAGATGCACGGTATATTTTTTTTCAAACCGATGCTGATAACTTTCTGCTTCTCAAGACCGATATAGTAAATTCATATATGGTATGTACTTTTTAAATTTGTTTCATTTTTGGGTAGGTGGAAAAAAGTTTCTATGACTGGAGGGTTTGTTAGCACTAACAATTCTTGGAGCAATGTCGTCCTCGCCATACAAACCAAGCCTTTCCATCCATGGTAACACTGGATGCCACTCAGTACAGCAGAAACACTCCATTTTTACTTCAGCATGGCTTGGCAAGCTCCACATTTTCACCAACAAGTCATGCTGGTCTTTCTGCTCCCACGTTTCACTCTCTCTTCTTGTCCGCTCATCTTCTAAAACCTGTAGCTCATCTTCCGTATATTCAGGCTCACAAAGACAAGGTTCTACATCCTCGTTTGTCCAAAGTAGTCATCGGCGGTGGCTCTCACAAAGTCTGCCATGATTAGTAGTTGCAAACAGACACGCGCTTTCTATGCTGCTGTTGTTGACGGAAGTAGCAGTAGTTCCTTGAGAAATCAATGCACCCAAAGCCTGTTTGTCCAGTCATATTTTTTCACTGTACTTTTCTTTAAAATTTAAATCTGTTAAAATTTTGTTTCATCTTGTGAGTTGGGTGTCTTGTCACACCCCGAGTACTGTGACATTGTGAAGTAGAGCGTCATCCCTTTCCTTGGGAAACTGGGCCGTTTTCCATCATAATAACAAGCCCAAACACACAAGCGATAAACCACTCATTTTCCAGTGAAAAAAGGCAACATGTCATTTTGATGCATTTCTTTAATTGTGCAGCATAAATACACATACGTACACAGGAAGTGGGTCTCTGTGAAGGTGTATTATTTGGTGCTGATTTGAATTTGTTCAGCCTCTGCAGAGGTCTGCACTCCCCGGGGTGCCATTCTGTGATGTTTGTTTTTCATCTGGAGAGAATTTCTCCTGAATCCCATTTGATCGTGCTTCCCTCAGGGCGAATGCGGCAACTTCATTCGTCTGATCGAGCCGTGGAACCGCACTCACCTGTACGTCTGCGGGACGGGAGCGTACAACCCCATCTGCACATATGTGGATCGAGGACGCCGGTCACAGGTAGCAAAAGAACTTTTTTCTGACCTTTTACCCTGCTCTCCTTCTTTAACAGCATTATCTGTCAATCTAGCTCAGGTCACAGAGGCTCCCATGGCTCTCGCTCTTCAATTTCATGCACTCCGCCTTTGTCCTATCTTTTCCTGTCGCTATCGATTTGCACGCTGACACTAGCTCCAAGGACAAATCAGCTTCTATAGAGAGTCCCATTATAGCCAAGATTTGACCAAGCAGTACAATTCGATACGCGCATTGTTGACTTTCCATGGTCAAAGGTTGGGAAGCATAGCAAGAAAAGTGGCAGGAGAAGACTACTTTAGAGCACTTTTGGGCAAGAACCTCAAGGGTGGTCCACATAGCAAACACTGAGAATTGCATAATTTTACATCCTTCACTTAAAATGAGGCTACAAATCTTCCCCATTCCAATCAATTCTTTCCTTGTAATTCCACCCCCTCCACCTGTTTATACAGGGCTAAGACTGTAGCGCTGTCTTTCTGTCTAGTTAAGAGCCTCTGAAAAGCCATCACTGCTGATGGAGACTCTCATCCATCATCTGCCTCATTGGTCCGCTCCCCTCCTTACTCCCGCCCCCCCTGGCCAATGCTGCCCTGCACACTCCTCCTGTTTAGTGTCAAACCTCACATGGGGAAGGGTTCAGATTGCTTTGTAGAAGGCATTCAGCCTGCTTTCATTTAGCGTGTTGCCCCTTAAAGTAGTGGTTCTCAACGGGTGGGTCGGGACCCAAAGGTCAAAAAGTCAAAAATTACATGAAAATATGCTACATACATCCAGTGTCTTACTTGTTTGTTTTTTTTTTAATTTGAAGTAAAATTGTGCGCAATTTTAGTTATCTTCCTCTTTGGTATAAGTCAAATATCTGATTTTGTGGTCTTAACTGGTGCAATTTCTTTATTTATGCATTATTTGCATGCCGTTATCATGTCCTTCATTGACAAAATGCCTTAATAAATTCCTCTAAAAAGCACAAAGGGCATGTCATTGTCAGTATTTATGTTTCAATAGATGACATAGCTGATTTCATTGAACAAATACACTTGCTTGGTTTGACTTAAAAGTATTAAATAACATAAAAAATAAATCAATCAATCCATGAAAATATAAAATATAGAATGTAAAAGTGACTTAAAGAAAAGTGTAAAAAATAATAAGAAACAAATAAAAATGACTTACAAAAGTGGGTTGCGACTTAATGACCGTTGGAAAATGTGGGTCCCACTTTGAGGCCATTTGAGAGCCCCTGCCTTAAAGGCCTAAAAGCTCCTTGGACCGCAGATTTACACTCAGTGGCCACAATATTAGGCACATCTTCAAATCCAAAATCTGTGTCACACA